>NC_082707.1:45667840-46336590 GCF_030144855.1 Hypanus sabinus | reverse complement strand
CTCTTTATATATCTGAAAAAACTTTTGGTGTCATTGGTATATAAATACTTTATATTGTTGGCTAGCTTATCTTCATATTTCACTTCTTCTCTTTTTATGACATTTTAGTTGCCTTTGTTGATTTTTAAAAGTTTCACAATGCTCTAACTTCCTACTAATTTTTGCTATATTACATGTCCTTTCTTTTGCTTTTATGCTGACTTTGACTTCTGTTGTCAGCCATGTCTTTTCATCCTCACCTTCTGAAATGCTGCCAGAAACACCAGCTATTACTGTTCTGCCATCATCACTGCTGGTGTCCCCTTCTAATCAACTTTGGTCAGCTTCTCTCCCATGCCTAGAGTGGGTAACTCCCTTTACCCACTCTAATATTGATACATCTGCAAAGTGAATTCTATCATACTATGATCACAATCTCCTAAAGGTTCCTTTACCTTAAGCTCCCTAATCAAATCTGGTTTAGCATACAACAGCCAATCCAGAATTGCCTTTCAATAGTGGGTTCAGCCACAAGCCGCACTAAAAAGCTGCCCTCTATAAATCCCCTCTCTTGGGATCCAGCAACAATCTCATTTGGATAAAATGTTTCCTGTCAAAAAAGATAACAGTACATTGTCCAACATAATTTACTACATTTACCAGATCCCTTCCCACTTGTAACCTAATTATGCCCATTTGCAGTCTCCTTGCCTCCTGTTCACAACTTATCTCCTTACTTATCTTAATATCATGAGCAAATTTAACAATCATCCCTTCAGTCCTATCGTCAAAGTCATTTATATACATTGTGAAAATCTAAGGATGCAGCATTGATCCCTGTGGCATCCCATCCAGCACTTCATACCAAATAGAAAATTGCTCATTTATATCTATATTCTTCTCTCCGTGTCCTCCTGCTACTCATACCAACATAGCACCTGCTACACCATTAGCTCATGTTTTGTGCAAAACCTTTGATGTCATACCTTCACAAATGCCTTCTGGAAATCTACAAACAGATCCCCCCCCCCACCCCGTCCCATGTACAACACATGTAACTTGGAAGAACTTCAATAATTTGATCAAACACCATTTCCTGTTCACAAAATCATCCTGACTCTATCTGAATATCTGTAATCTTCTTTGTTGGCTTGCTAAAAGCTTTTGTGTGGCAGGTCCTCGGCTTACTCCCCTGTTACTTCCTGCTTTGTCTCCTTCCCTTTTAAAATGAAGCAGTTATATTTGCTGCTTTTTTAATCTAACAAAACCTTCTCTGAATTTAAGCACGTTAACACTCATTCATTAGTTCTCGTGTTAGCTAGTTCTTTTAAGACCATAAGGTGAAGTTTTTCAGGGCCCAGGAATCTGACTCTGCAGGTCCAACAATTTGCTCACTACTTGCTCTGATGACTGTAATGTTCTTGGAGTTCATCTTTCCCTTCAATTAATAAACTTACAGCTATCTCTAAAATATAATCACAAGAATTTCTGTAGAAGCTGAAATTCCAAAGCAGCAAACACAAACCGCTGGAGGAACTCAGCAGGCCAGAGAGCATCTATGGAAATGAATGAACAATCGACATTTTGGGCTGACTCTTCTTCAGGAATGGAAAGGAAGGGGGAAGATACAAGAATATAAAGGTGAGTTGGGGGGGGGGGGGAGAAAGGAAGATAGCTGAAGGTGACAAGTGAAGCCAAGTGGGTTGGAAAAGTGAAAGCTGGAGAGAAAGGAATCTGATCAGAGAAAAGAATGCACCATAGGAGAAAGGGAAGGGGGGAATGCGGAGGTGATAGGCAGGTGAGAAGAGGCAAGTTCAAAGTTCGAAATTCTAAGTAAATTTATTATCAGGGTAAACGTATGTCACCACATTAAACCCTGAGGTTTCTTTTCTGCAGGTATACTTAGCAAATCTATAGACAGTCACTATAAGCAGGATTAATGGACAACAAACTGTATAAATGTAGATAAAAGTAAATAGCAATAAATAGTGAGCACAAAATAACAAGATAAAAGCATCCTTAAAGTGAGTCCATCAGCTGTGGGAACACCAGAAAAAGAATGAGTGTAGTTATCCCTTTTGTTCAAGAGCCTGATGTTTGAAGGTGTGGTGAACTATGTGCCTGTCGGGACACGCCCCTGCTGACTGCTCCTGTGGCTCCTCCCACAGACCCCTGTATAAAGGAGACCTGCGGCCTGAAGCTCGGCCTCAGTCTCCAAGACCTTGTATGATAGACACTCACTCCTGGTTCCTTCTTCCAGTCAATAAAAGCCGATATCTCGCCTACGTCTCAGTGTGAGTTATTGATGGTGCATCAATTTTATTGACTGGAAGTTTTAAAACATGGAACCCGTTTTGCGTCCGGACCGGTTGGATTTGGACCCTCAAGACCCTGACGCAGCTCTCGCTTTTGAACACTGGCTTGCATGCTTCCAATCGTACTTGGCGGAGCTTCGTGCGACTGAACCCGCCGTTATGCACAGAATCCTACTCTCGAGGGTCTCCTCCAAAGTTTACTCCTTTATCCGGGACCTGCCGACCTACGAAGGGGCACTGGACGCCCTCAAACGACAGTACCTGCGGCCGGTGAACACCGTCTACGCAAGACATCGTTTAGCTACCCGGCAACAGCGGCCTGGCGAATCGTGCGCTGAGTTTCTCCGAGCACTACAGACACTCGTCCGAGCTTGCGACTGCAAGACGCTCACGGCAGAACAGCATGCGGAGCTGCTGGTGCGAGACGCCTTTGTGACGGGACTGAGGTCAGTGTACATGCGCCAGCGACTGCTGGAGAACTCAGATCTTACCTTAAGCTCGGCGATCGAGACAGCCAATGCTCTAGAAGCTGCTTTGCATAACGCCGACGCTGTCCAGTCGCGCGATTTCCCCGCCGGTTTCGTGGACGCCTCAGACCCCGCCACCACCGGCTCCCGGGAGCGAATTCGCCAACGCCGCCGCCAGTCGCGATTCCATGCGCTCCCCGACCCAGACCACGGCTGTGGCCCGTCAGAAACTCGTGTTTTGTTATTTCTGTGGCCAAAAGAAACATCCTCGACAACGCTGTCCAGCGCGAGAAGCGACCTGCTCCAGCTGCGGAAAGCGGGGCCACTTCGCCAAGGTCTGTAAGTCTCAACCTCGAGCGGGGTGCAGCGCTGCGGGTGAAACGTGGGGGCCGCCATCTTGCATGCTGGGATGTGGGCGGCCATCTTTGTCGACGTCAGCACGCCCCGCCCCCGATCCTCGGATGCTGACCGGGTACCCCGGATGTGAGCGGCCATCTTTGTCGGCGTCAGCACGCCCCGCCCCCAACCCTCCGATGCTGACCGGGTACCCCGGATGTGAGCGGCCATCTTTGTCGGCATCAGCATGCCCCGCCCCCAACCCTCCGATGCTGACCGGGTACCCCGACGGCGATCCAACTCTGGCCACTGTGACTCTCGACCAAAGCGCCCCACACCAGCTTGCAAGGTCCATGATGGACATCCAGGTGGAGGGGCACTGGACTGGATGCCTGTTTGACACGGGCAGCACTGGGAGTTTTATTCACCCGGACACAGTGCAACGCTGCGTACTTGCAACGCGGCCGGTCAGTCGGAGGTTCCATTTGGCCTCTGGGTCGCAGTCCGCAGACATCCGGGCAGGTTGTGTAGCGACTTTGGTGGTGCAAGGCACAGAATATCGGGACTTTGAACTGCTGGTCATGCCTAATCTGTGCGCACCTGTGCTATTGGGGCTGGACTTCCAGAGCCATCTCGAAAGTGTGACTATGGTATACGACGGGCCCCTTCCACCACTCACTGTCAAGAATCCTCAGTTTTGTGGGACTTCTTCACATACCCCGCTACTGACCACACACACACACGGACACACACATCCCATCCAGAACCAGGCCAACAGCTGCGCTACCGACACTTGCAGCCTCTCCACTCTCAAGATCCCTCCCCCACCGCTGTTCGCCAACCTGACCCCCGACTGTAAACCTGTGGCAACCAAAAGCAGGAGGTACAGCGCGGGGGACCGGGCCTTCATTCAGTCAGAGGTGCAGCGGCTGCTCAGGGAGGGGATCATTGAGCCGAGCACAAGCCCTTGGAGGGCCCAGGTAGTTGTTGTTCGGACTGGGCAGAAAGATAGGATGGTGGTGGACTATAGTCAAACCATCAATAGGTTTACGCAGCTTGACGCATACCCCCTACCCCGCATCGCGGATATGGTCAACCAGATTGCTCAGTATAAGGTGTACTCGACAATAGATCTGAAATCCGCTTATCACCAGCTCCCCATCTGCCCAGAGGACCGCCCCTACACCGCCTTCGAGGCGGGCGGCCGGCTCTATCACTTCCTGCGCGTCCCTTTCGGTGTCACGAATGGTGTCTCTGTCTTCCAGAGGGAAATGGACCGGATGGTGGACCAGTACCAACTGCAGGCCACATTTCCCTATCTGGATAACATCACCATCTGTGGTCATGACAGGCCAGATCACGACGCCAACCTCCAACGGTTTCTCCAAGTGGCCGCAGCTCTGAACCTTACTTATAACAGGGACAAGTGTGTTTTTGGTACCACCCGCCTTGCTATACTTGGGTATGTCGTGGAAAACGGGGTTATTGGGCCTGATCCCGAACGTATGCGCCCCCTGTTAGAGCTGCCTCTTCCCACCACTCTCAAGGCCCTCAGACGGTGCCTGGGGTTTTTTTCCTATTACGCCCAATGGGTCCCCCATTACGCAGACAAGGCTCGCCCCCTGGTCAAGTCTACCTCGTTTCCCCTCTCTGCTGAGGCCTGCGCGGCCTTCAACTGCATTAAAGCGGACATTGCCAAAGCTACAATGCATGCAGTGGACGAGACCGCTCCCTTCCAAGTGGAGTGTGATGCCTCCGATTTCGCTCTGGCTGCTACCCTTAATCAGGAAGGCAGACCAGTAGCATTCTTTTCTCGCACCCTCCAAGGCTCTGAAATTCGGCACTCCGCGGTGGAGAAAGAAGCCCAGGCCATAGTGGAGGCTGTTAGGCACTGGAGGCACTATCTTGCTGACAAAAGATTCACCGTGCTGACCGACCAGCGCTCGGTTGCGTTCCTGTTCAGCAACCAACAGCGGGGCAAGATCAAAAATGATAAGATTTTGCGGTGGAGGATAGAACTCTCCACCTACACCTATGATATCCTGTACCGGCCTGGCAGACTCAATGAGCCCCCTGATGCCCTATCCCGGGGAACATGTGCTAGCACACAGCTCGACCAGCTGTACGCCCTTCATGCACAACTTTGCCATCCGGGGGTCACCCGATTTTACCATTTTGTGAAAGCTCGGAACCTGCCGTACTCCCTGGAGGACATCAGGACGATGACCAGGGACTGCCAAATTTGCGCCGAGTGCAAACCGCACTTCTACTGTCCTGACACGGCACAACTTGTCAAGGCCACCCGCCCTTTTGAACGCCTGAGTGTTGACTTTAAGGGCCCCCTTCCCTCCACTGACCGCAATGTCTATTTTCTCAGTGTTATTGACGAGTTCTCACGGTTCCCCTTTGCCATCCCCTGCCCCGACACCACTGCCACGTCCGTCATAAAAGCCCTGCGCCAGCTCTTCACTCTGTTCGGGTATCCCTGCTATATCCACAGTGATAGAGGGTCCTCCTTTATGAGTGAGGAGCTGCGCCAGTACTTGCTAGCTAGGGGCATTGCTACCAGTCGGACCACGAGTTATAATCCCCGGGGTAATGGCCAGGTGGAGCGGGAGAATGCCACAGTGTGGAAGGCCACACTTTTAGCCCTTAAGTCAAAAGGGTTGCCGGTCTCTCGATGGCAGGAGGTCCTCCCTGAGGCACTGCACTCTATCCGCTCTCTGTTATGTACGTCCACCAATGCCACCCCTCACGAACGCCTATTCTCTTTTCCCAGGAAGTCTGTCACTGGGACCACCCTACCAGTTTGGCTGACGTCCCCGGGGCCAGTGCTGCTCCGGAAACATGTGAGGAGCAATAAATACTCCCCGCTGGTGGAGAGGGTTCACCTTCTACATGCGAACCCCCAGTATGCTTACGTGGTCTTACCTGATGGGCGGGAGGACACGGTCTCCATCCGCGACCTGGCACCCGCAGGTGCAGCAGACCACTACCCTGAAGGCTCTCCGGTGACTGTGAACCCTGCACCAGAGTTGACACCGTGCTCACCAGGCCCTACACAGACTCCTCACGACACTTGTATACCGGGCGTTTCGTACGCATTTATACCAGGCGCCTCGCACATGCGTGAGGGATCACCGGCGCCTAGTGGGCAAGAACACGCGCAACCCCCGTCCCCTGTGCAATCGCCAATGTTGCCGGCACCTATGCGGTCACAGCCGGTGCTACGTAGATCGCAGCGACAGATTCGACCGCCTGATCGGCTTGACTTGTAAGAACCTTCGCTACATGAGGACTTTTTCAAACGAAGGGGGGGTGAATGTGGTGAACTATGTGCCTGTCGGGACACGCCCCTGCTGACTGCTCCTGTGGCTCCTCCCACAGGCCCCTGTATAAAGGAGACCTGCGGCCTGAAGCTCGGCCTCAGTCTCCAAGACCTTGTATGATAGACACTCACTCCTGGTTCCTTCTTCCAGTCAATAAAAGCCGATATCTCGCCTACGTCTCAGTGTGAGTTATTGATGGTGCATCAGAAGGTTCTTGATTGAACCTGCGGTGCGAGTCCTGAGGCACTTGGACCTTCTACCTGATGGCAGCAACAAGAAAAGACCGTGGCCTGGGTGGTGGGGATCTTTGATAATGGATGCTGCTTTTTACAGCAATGTTTCATGTCGATGTACTCAATGGTTTGGAGGATTTTACCCATGATATACTGGACCGAATCCACTACTTTTTGTAAGATTTTCCTCTCAAAGGCATTGACCAGTCAGCATACTTTCCACCACACATCTATAGAAATTTGCCAAGGTTTTAGATGACATAGCCTCAAGATTTTGGGGAGTAGATTTAGGACAGAGATGAGGAGGAATTGCTCTTCCCAGAGAGTGGTGAATCTGTGGAATTCTTGTGGAGGCAATCTCAGTAAATATCTTTAAGACGAGGTTGGATAGGTTTTTGCATAGTAGGGGAGTTAAGGGTTATGGAGAAAAGGCAGGTAGGTGGAGGTGAATTCATGGCCAGATTAGCCATGATCTTATTGAATGGCGAAGCAAGCTCAACGGACCAGATGGACTACTCCTCCTATTTCTTACGTTCTTATGACAAGCCGAATCTCTGCAGACTCCTGAGGAAGTGGAGGTGATGTTGTGCTTTCTTCACAATAATATTTATGTGATCCATCCAGGGCAGGTCCTCTGAGTTAGTGACACCCAGGAATTTAAAGTTACTGACCCTCTGGTGAGGACTGGCTCATGGACCTCTGGTTTCCCTCTCTTGAAGTCTGCAATTGGTCGTACTGTCATTGAGTGACAGGTTGTTATCATTTTACCACTCAGCCAAATTTCCGATCTCCCTCCTGTATGATGATCACCGTCTTTGATACGGCCCACAGCAGTGGTGTCATCAGCAAACTTGTTTATGGTGTTGGAGCTGTACTTAGCCACACAGTCATAGGTGTAGAGTGACTAGAGCAGGGAGTTGAGTACACATCCCTGTGGTGCTCCTGTGCTGATGGAGATTGTGGAGATGTTTCTGTTAATCCGAACTGACTGAAATCTACAAGTGAGGAAATCAAAGATCCATTTGCAGAAGGGGGCAATGAGGCCCAGGTCTTGGAATTGACTGATTAGTTCTGAGGAGATGATGGTGTTTAATGATGAGCTGTAATTGATAAAGAGCATCCTGATATATGCATCTTTGTTGTCCAGATGTTCTAGGTTGTGTGAAGAGCCAATGAGACAGCATCTGCTGTAGACCTGTTGCTTCAGTAGGTGAACTGGAGCGGATCCAAGGCACCATTCAGATAGGAGCTGATATGCTTCAGCACCAGCCTCTCAAAACACTTCATCACCTGTGTGGGAAATAGAAGCAGAGGGGAGGAAGAGGGAACTTTTTTTTTTGTAAACAGAAGGAGAAATCGATATTAATGCCATCAGGTTGAAGGCTACCAGACTGAAGGCAAGGAATTATTCCTCCATCCTGATGGTGGCCTCATCATTGCACAAGAGGATGCCATGGACCAACGTGCCGTAACGGGAATGGGAACCGAAATGAAAATGTTTGGCCACCAGGAAGTTCCCCTTTTGACAAATAGAACGGAGGTGTTCGATGAAGCAGGCCCTCAATTTACAATGGGTCTCACAATGTGGAGCACACCACATGGGGAGCACCAGACACAACAGACGTCGCCAGGAGATTCGCAGGTGAAGTGTTGCCTCACCTGGAAGGGCTGTTTGGGGCCCTGAATGGAGGTGACGGAGGGGTAAGTGGGCAGGTGTAGCGCTTTGGCTGATGGAGGGACAAGTTGGGGAGGGGGGAAGAGGTAAAGGGGTGAGCACAGATGTTCTGGAAATGGAGATGCGGGTGAGGGCAACAAAATGGTGACGGAAGGAAAGCCCTGTTCTTTGAAGGAGGAGGACATCTCTGATGTCTTGGAAAGGAAAACGGCATCCTGGGAACAGATGCGGCAGAGACAAAGGAACTGAGAATAGAGAATAGCATTTTTACAGGAGACAGGATGGGAAGAGATATAGTCAAGGTAACTGTGGGAATCAGTAGGTTTATAAAAGATGTCAGTATACAGTTTGTCTCCACAGATGGAGACAGAGAAATCCAGAAAGGGGAGGGAGTTGAAAAAAATGGACTAAATCAATTTGGTGGCAGAATGGATTTTGGAAGCAAGGTTGATGAAATTGACGAGCTCAGCGTGTGTGCATGAAGCAGCACTAAGGCAGTCGTCAGAAGCAGAAGAAGAGCTTAGGAGTATTGCCAGGGAAGCCTTGGAACACGGTAGCCAATGAAAAGGTAGGCACAGTGGTGTCCATGCAGGTGCCCACTGCTACCCATCAAGTGGCAGGAGCAGAAGGAAACACTGTTGAAAGTGAGGACCAATTCTGCCAGATGGTGGAGGGTGGTGATGGTGAAACAGAAATGGTTGGTTCTTTAATTGAAAAAGAAGCAGAGAACTTTAGGGTCTTCTTGATGAGGCATATAAGTGTATATGGACTGGACATCCATGATCTAAATGGGGCATTCAGGGCCAAGGTATTGAAAGTTAGCGAAGAGATCGAGAGCACGAGAAGAGTTGTAGATATAGGTGAGAAAGGACCGAACCAGGAGTGATAGAATGGAGTTGAGGTACAAGTTCAGTGGGGCAGGCGCGGACAGAGGCAACAAGTCTATCTGGACAGTCAGGTTTGTGGATCGTAGGTCGGAGGTAGAAGGGTAAGTGAAGGGTAAGGGAACTATGGGTTTTGTGGCAGTGGATGGGAGTTCTCCAGAGTTGATGATGTCAGGGACAGTTTTCTGATGGTCTGGAGTGAAATCCTCTTCAAGGGCTATGTGGAGGTGTCTGAGAGTTGCTGCCTTGCAGATATCTTGTATCTCTAAATACCTGACATATCTTATATCATTCAGATGTAACTTACCACCTCTACAATGAAGAAAAGTGAAAAATACTTATTTTAGGAGAGATCAATTAAATAAAGTGCAAAATATTAACAAAGCTGACTGCATCATTAAAAGTTTATGGAAATGCATTTTCTCTGCCTTACTTGATCATAGAATTGATTTTTTTAGTGTAAGAGATCAGAGCATCCCACTCTCTCATACACAAATCAATAAAAGTTACATGCAGGTACCGAACACAATTAGGGAGGCTGGCCTCGAGTGAAGGAAAAACTGAGTAGAAGAGTAAAGATATCTTTCTTCAATCAATGTAGTGATGAGACATTACTTGGAATCTTGTATACAGATTTGGTCTTATTACTTAAAGAGGGGTATATTTATAGAAAATGGAATGCACTAAAATGTTTATCCGATTGATTCATAGGATGACAGGTTTGTCATATGAGAAAAGATGAAACAGATTGTTCTATAACTGGCTTGTCATATGAAGAGCGTTTGATGGCTCTGGGCCTGAATTCACCGGAATTCAGAAGTAACCTCATTGAAACCTATTGAATGGTGAAAGGCCTTGATAGAGTGGCTGTGGAGAGGATATTTCCTATGGTGGGAGAGTCTAAAACCAGAGGACCCAGGTTCAGAATAGAAGGACATCCTTCAAGAATGGAGATGAGGAAGAACTTCTTTAGTTAGAGAGTGGTGAATCAGTGGAATTCTTTGCCACAGGCAGCTGTGGAGGCCAAGTCTTTATATTTAAGGCAGAGATTGATAAGATTCATGATTGGTCAGGGCAAGAAGGGATACAGGGTGAAGGCAGGAGATTGGGCCTGAGAGGAAAATTGGGTCAGCCATGATGAAATGGTGGAGTGGACTCGATGGGCCAAATAGCCTATTTCTGCTCCTATATGGTCTTATGATCTTACAAAAATGAGCAGAGGTCACATGGAATCATACAGGATTCTTACAGGGTTTAACAGGAAAGACATTAGAGCAAAATAATGCCATTTGGCCTATGGAGTCTACTCTGCCATTCTATCACAGCTGATTTACTATCCCTCTCAACCCCATTTTCCTTCCTTCACCTCTAACGTCATTACTAGTCAAGAACCTATCAATCTCCACTTTACATAACCCCAGTGACTTGGCCTTCACAGCCATCTGTGACAATAAATTCCGTAGATTCACTACCCTTTGGCTAAAGAAACTTCTCTTCTTCTGTACTCTGAAGGGATATCCTTCCATTCTGAAGCTGTGCTCATCAAGATTCCCCCACTACAAGAAACATCTCTACACATCCATCAAACTAGGTCTTTCAATATTTGATATGTTTCAATGAGAACCTCCCCCCCCCCCCCACCACACCATTCATTCTTCAAAATTCCAGCAAATACAGGCCCAGAGACATAAAACCCTCTTCAGACATTAACTCTTTCATTCTTGGGATCATTGTTGTGAGACTTTTCTGGACCATTGCCAATGCCAGCATGTCCTTCCTTAGATAAGAGGCTCACAATACTCCTGACTTGACGCAGGAGATAGCTTTCACTCTGGTCGAGGGACAGGAGCCAGAGAGCCACAGTTTATCTTATCCCTAATTGCCCTCAAATTTTTCTCTCGCTCATATGCTCATTAACTCCACTTTGATTGCTATACCTCTACCCTACATCGCGTAGCAAGTTATAGCAGCAATTAACCCCTTAACATGTCTTTGGGATGCAGGAGGAAACGACAGCGCTTGGTGGAAACAGTCACAGGAAGAACAAGGAAATTCCATGCAGCCAGCTGCATCCAAGGTCAGGATCAAACCTAGGTCCCGAGAGCTTTGAGCAAAACACATCAAGCTGCTGCGCCACCCCTTTTGTGAATGAATTAGGAAAATTATCATAGAACCTTCAGAGCCCGAGCAACGTTTCCTCCAATGTTCATAAAGAACACAATTTTTTTCACTGAAGTGCAATAACAGTATTTGGCTTGCATACTTTCATTTTGAGACAACATGTGCAAATAGCAAATTAAATAATCTCTATCTGAAAATGTAGAAATGACGACTGGCTATTCACCCACAATATACACCCAAACGATTGATATTCAGGATGTGTTACAGCTCATTCATATATTGCAACTCGAGATTGTTTGAATTTTCTCCAATGTTAATTTGTTGTGAGTTTGAAAGTGCAGGTGAAAAAAATGCGACATTACTGATAAACAAGTCTAGAAAATTAGGAAACATCTGGCTGCCTTCACTTCCATGCATTCAAAGCGGATAAAAATAAATAAAGTTTTTTAAAAGAATCCCTCAAGGACCACCTCCACGTGCCTCAGACGCATGTTTATGCATCTAGAACCGTCTCTTTTGCAGCAACAGTGTATTAATCATTGACGTCATTCACAGCAGTACTTGAACACGTTTGCCGAAATCATCAGTGGGACCTCAAATGTTTGTGAACATTTTCCATTGTTGTCAATTGCTGAAGGCAAGTTGCAGACAGGAAGCTTTATCTTATCATTAACAGCAGGATCCAGTGGGGGTTACACTGACTATCTGTTGATGTCATTTACTTGTGGCATTGCCTCCCAGGTAGAGAAAATTGCTGTGCCAATTAAAATAAACTGGTAAATGACTGACAAAAATAGTTGGCTAAAGGGGGACTGTAAAAAAAAGGGAGTTGGACAAAGCAGTAATCTCTCCACTTTAACTGCCCTGTAAAGCTGCACCAGTCCTTTATGAAAATGCTCAGTGCTAACTACTCGATAGCTGATAGAACAAACTGTACAACTCTGCAGAGGATAATACTGAACAACAGCCACGAAAGCACTGCTGGAAAACAAAATATAATGACAGGCAATTACTACAGCAGCTGAGCTGAACTTTGCTTCTGAAATGAGAATCCCCTGAAATATGTTGTTATATAACAAAACTTCTCCCCAACACAATAACCTGCAAGGGATGCAATAACAACAGTATATATATTTACGTCATGTATAGACTGATGTCATGTTAAACTGTATTACTGACCCAATCCTTTCCTGTCACAATCCCGCACCCCATCTCTAACAAGTATGAGACTGGTGTGAAGTAAATCTATAAGATTAGTGGGAAATTGTTGAACCTACATATGTTACTTTCACTCTAGAACAAAGGTTACACAGCAATACATACAAAATGCTGGAGGAACTCAGCAGGCCAGGCAGCATCTATGGGAAAAAGTACAGTCGACGTTTTGGGTTGAGACCCTTCAGCAGGTTACACAGCATTTGTTGTTGAGCAGATAATGCCTGTGCGTTCACGTGAATGAACGTCAAACTCCAAGACATCACACCCAGTCACTGGAGGACATGAGAGAATGGGCCTCAACATCCACTAAACAAAAATCTTTCATTAACCTGTGCTGCTGTTTCCACACTCTGACAACATCCATGGAAAACTTGGATCGTCCACCGCAGTATCACAAAAGTCACCTCACAAAGAAGGTAGACATCATGATGAAACTCACCATCCCTTTTAGTAGGCATCTACAACCTTGGTCACCTGGCACAAAGTGTACTTTAAGATCAGGGTCTCAAAACTGGGAGAATGCGTATGGTGTTTCAAGAAGCAGTGATTCCTGGCCTCCTGTAGGCCTCAGAGACGTGGACAACCTGCAGCAGGCAGCTCAAGGAATTGCAGAGGCACGATAACGTTGTCTCTGCAAAATCTGGCAATACCACTGGCAGAATAAGGAAGAGATACTGTAGATGTTGAAAATCTCGAGCAAGAAATGCAAATTGTTGGAGGAATTTACCAGGTCAAGCTGCATCCATGGAAAAGGATAACAGCTGGGTTGAGACACTTCATCAAGACTAGAACGGAAGGGGAAAGTAGCAAGATTAAGTAAGTGGGGGCGGGGAAGAGGGGAAGTACAAGCTGGCAGAGATAGCTGAAGCCAAATGAGGGGGAAGGAATGTGGGTTGGGGGGAGGTTGGTTGAATTGAGAAGCTGGGAGGTGATAGGTGGAAAAAGGTAAAGGGTTGAGGAAGAAGAATTCTGATAGAAGAGGAGAAAAGGAGAGTGGGCCATGGGAGAAAGGGAAGGAGGAGGGGCACTAGGGGGAGGTATTAGACACATGAGGAAAAGAGAGGAGGTAAGAGAGAAGCTGGAATGGGGAACGAAAAATGAAAGAAGAGGAAGGGGGAGAAATTACCATAAGTTACAGAGATCAATGTTCATTCTGTCAGGTTGGAGGCTACCCAGAAGGAAAATGAGGTGTTGCTCCTCCATCTCAACATCTGTAGTTTCTCTCAGGCTAACACCCCAGCACCGAGGCTCAGTTATATTCCGTCTGTCCTGATGAACAGGCACCATCACTTGTATACCAGAATTCAGGAAAAAAAGACAATTCTGTTCCAAGCTTTGTCAATGCAAAAGGTGGGCAGAGTAAAAGATGTAAGAGTATCCTGAAGGTGTTCTTGAAAAAGTCCAAGAAATCCACCAATTCCTGGCCAAGAACACTCAAAGTAAAGCAGCATTTCAGACGAGACTGAGCACCTCAAGTCCATGCTTCAAATGCACCCGTCGCCTTGGGTAAAGTAATCAGCAACACACCCTAACAGGTAGCAACAGACCTAGATGTAGCAGAACCTGCAGGCCTTGTCATGGTGTCAGTAACCACCTCACAACCAGAGAAATGAAGTGGAACAATTTTTTCGAGATTTTTAAAAAAGAAATAATGTGCTATGGATAAAGGCAATGACTGCATATGCAGAGATTTCCGGAAGGCTTTTAATATGGTGCCGTGTTAAAATAAAAGCTCTTTGTTTAGCAGGTTACAAGCTGCCACAAAGAGAAGATTGGCTGACTGACAGCAAGCATAAATTGGTCATTTTCTGGTCAGTAAGATGTAATGAGTCAGCTCCTTGCACGCTTTCCATCCGTGCTGGGTTAAGCATCGAGCTAGCAACTCGACCTCATACAAAATGGACCGGCGCTGAAGAAATGGCAAGGTTGCTGCTCAATGCACCACAAGGCACGGAGAGGAACAAATTAAACTCTGGAAACGCAGGGCTGCCTTGAGGAAAGCTAGGGTTGTATCTGCTGATTGTTAGATGTGTGAGGAAACTTAATTGAAGTATAACATTCTGACGAGTTTTAACAGGGTGGATGTGCAGAGGATGTTTCCATGTGGAAGAATCCAAAACCAAGGGTGGAAAAAGCAGTCGGAATAATTTCAAGCAAAGGGGTGAAAGGCTATTTCCACCAGACAGGAATGTGGAGTCAAATCAAAAATCTGATCTTATTAAATGGCAGAGCAGGATCAACAAGTTCAGTGACCTACTAATTAATTTGTTCTTATGCAAGAGGTTGACACTGTAACTTTAACAAATAAACCTCCCGAAGATAATTTACAGTCAACACACGGCTATTCAACACCAGTTATAGAGTTAGAACCAAGGTAGGGAGAGAAATAGTAAATGTTTAGCAGACATTTCCATGATGTCCCACTGAGGTATCAAAGGTTTCAGCTACAAATATTGATTTAGAAAAGTGGGATGGGACCAAGGTAAAAGAGTCAAAGAGCCCAAACAATAGCCCATCATACAAAGCCTGAGGTAATTATACAACAAGGGTTATGGAGAGGATTGTAAGGCTCAGCGAGGGTAGTAGTGATGGGTAGGAAGCATTTAGTGTACAATAGATTGCATGTCAAGTCAAGTCACTTTTATTGTCATTTCGACCATAACTGCTGGTGCAGTACACAGTGAAAATGAGACTTCTTTCAGGACCATGGCGTTACGTGAGACAGTACAAAAACTACACAGAACTATGTAAAAAACAACGCAGAAAAAGAACTACACTAGACTACAGAACTACCCAGGACTGCATAAAGTACACAAAACAGTGCAGGCATTACAATAAATAATAAACAAGACAATAGGCACAGTAGAGAGCAGTAAGTTGGTATCAGTCCAGACTCTGGGTATTGAGGAGACTGATAGCTTGGGGGAAGAAACTGTTACATAGTCTGGTCGTGAGAGCCTGAATGCTTCAGTGCCTTTTCCTAGATGGCAGAAGGGAGAAGAGATTGTATGAGGGGTGCATGGGGTCCTTCATAATGCTGTTTCCTTTGCGGATGCAGCGTGTAGTGTAAATGTCCGTGATGGCGGGAAGAGAGACCCTGATGATCTTCTCAGCTGACCTCACTATCCGCTGCAGGGTCTTGCAATCCGAGATGGTGCAGTTTCCGAACTGGGCAGTGATGCAGCTGCTCAGGATGCTCTCAGTACAACCTTTGTAGAATAGGATGAGGATGGGGGGGTGGGAGATGGGCTTTCCTCAGCCTTCGCAGGAAGCAGAGATGCTGCTGGGCTTTCTTTGCTATGGAGCTGGTGTTGAGGGACCAGGTGAGATTCTCCATGTACAAACATGCTGGATGAACTCAGCAGGTCAGGCAGCATTTGTGGAAACGAGCAGTCAACGTTTTGGGTCCAGACCCTTTGTCAAGACATTCATTTGCTCGTTTCCACGGATGCTGCCTGACCTGCTGAGTTCCTCCAGCATGTTTGTATGTGTTGATTTGACCACAGCATCTACAGTGTACTTTGTGTTTAGGTGAGATTCTCTGCCAGGTGAACACCCAGAAATTTGGTGCTCTTAACCATCTCTACCAAGGAGCCGTCGATGCTCAGCGGGGAGTGGTCGCTCCATGCCCTCCTGAAGTCAACAACCATCTGTCATGTGTCAGAGCTTTAGAAGAGTAAGGACTTACCGTAACGTGGGCCTTGGGAAATGGGTAAAATCGGTATTGAAGAAAAGTTATAAAGAAATTTGAAATCTGTTTGTTCTTAGCAGGTGGAGACAACAAATTAACATTCCAGATTGAAATCTCCTTGTGCTAAAAGAGGCAAAGCTGCTGTCACAGAACATGGGACTTCCACACAGCACCCAAAGGCTTCCCCTCAACACTGAACCCTGGTAGACCTTCCAACTGAATTACTCATTCAATATTTCTCCAAACCCAGCAATTCTAACATTCATCTCTCTGAAAGATGAATTTCTCTAAAGCAAACATCTTCAAATTGGATTTGTTCTGCAAAAACTCTTGTGTTATTATTCTCCAAAGGTTTAAGCATTCCCGCAGCCTAACAAGTGTGCTCAACAACTTCCCTGGAGAAGCTCGTTTAAAATTGGAGTGAAAGTTCCACCAGAGCCACCAGCTTACAAAGTTAATAAAAACACGACAAAACAGCACGTTATGCAGAGCCCGAGCAAATGATAAAACTGGGGTTAAAAAGGGGATTGCAAGGCTCAGTCAGGATGGCAGTGATGGGTAGGAATCATTTAGTGTACAACAGGTTGCATATGACAGAGCTTTAAAAGTATAACATCTCACTGTAATGTAGAACTTAGAAAATAGGTAAAATCTGCATTGATGAGAAATGTAACACACACACAAAATGCTGGTGGAGTGCAGCAGGCCAGGCAGCATCTATACAAAGAAGCGCTGTCGACATTTTGGGCCGAGACCCTTCATCAGGACTAACTGAAAGAAGAGATAATAGGAGATTTAAAAGTGGGAGTGGGAGGAGGAGATATGAAATGATAGGAGAAGACAGGAGGGTGAGGGATGAAGCTAAGAGCTGGAGACGGGAAAGGATCATGAGACGGGAGGCCTAGGGAGAAAGAAAGGGGGAGGGGAGCACCAGAGGGAGATGGAGAGCAGGCAAGGAGTGATTGTGAGAGGGACAGAGAGAAAAAATTCGGAACAGAAGAAAAAAAGGGGAGAGAAATAGATAGATAGAGAGATAAATAAGGAAGGAAGGGATGAGGTTAGAACGAGAGGGGGGGGGCATTAACGGAAGTTAGAGAAATCAATGTTCATGCCATCAGTTGGAGGCTACCCAGCCGGTATATAAGGTGTTGTTCCTCCAACCTGAGTGTGGCTTCATCTTGACAGTAGAGAAGGCCATGGATAGACATATCAGAATGGTAGTGGGACATGGAATTAAAATGCTTGGCCACTGGGAGATCCTGCTTTCCCTGGCGGACCAAGCGTAGGTGTTCAGCAAAACGGTCTCCCAGTCCATGTCAGGTCTCACCAATATATAAAAGGCCAGACCAGGAGCACAGGATGCAGTATACCACACCAGCCAACTCGCAGGTGAAGTGTCGCCTCACCTGGAAGGACTGTCTGGGGCCCTGAATGGTGGTGAGGGAGGAAGTGTAAGGGCAGGTGTTGCAGTTGTTCCGTTTACAAGGATAAGTGCCAGGAGGGAGATCGGTGGGAAGGGATGGGGGGGGGGGGGGTGCGAATGGACAAGGGACTCACGTAGAGAGAAATCCCTGTGGAAAGCAGAAAGAGTGGGGGAGGGAAAGATGTGCTTAGTGGTGGGATCCTGCTGGAGGTGGCAGAAGTTACGGAGAATTATATGTTGGACCCGAAGGCTGGTGGGGTGGTGAGTGAGGACAAGGGCAACCCTATCCCGAATGGGGTGGCGGGTGGATGGGATGAGGGCAGATGTGCGTGAAATGGGAGAGATGCGTTTGAGAACAGGGTTGATGCTGGAGAAAGGGAAGCCCCTTTGTTTAAAAAAGAAAGACATCTCCTTCGTCCTGGAATGAAAAGCCTCATCCTGAGAGCAGATGTGGCGGAGACGGAGGTATTGCGAGAAGGGGATGGTATTTTTGTAAGAGCCATGGTGGGAAGAGGAGTAGTCCAGGTAGCTGTGAGCTGTCTGCTTATAGTAGATATCAATAGATATCTGATCTACTGGACGGGTTCTAAACAGAGATATCTCCCTTTCTATTGTTGAGGAGACCAGTTATTTTAGAGCTAGGGATGCAGCTAAGTTTCCTATACTTCACAGGAAAGTCGGCACAAATTAACAGCTCATTTAAATATGAAGACCACAAGGTCTGAATGCAAAAAGTGTGCATACATACAGTTCACCGATTACCTTCTGGAAAAGATTTAAGCATTTTGGCTGCAGTTATGTTTTCAAATACAGAATGTGTTAATGATTTATGATAATCAGAGACTTAACAGATATCAAGTATATTCAGGCACCTGGATATGATTAGTTGAATGGACAATTTACCAGCCCATTCATCGTGGATGGGAAATAACTCTTGTCCTAAAGGTCGATGCAATTAACATTTTCATTGAGCATGGCAACTGAATGGGAATGTATCACATGTCTTAGTGTGAAGTGATACTGGCACTGCATGCAAAGCCGAGGGCATTAATATAATCAAACCTCCAGACATATGTCCAAGTGGAAGTGGAAAATTAACTTCACTCTTAACTGTGATCTTTAGAGCTTTTTCCACCTACAATGCTAGGACAGAGCAAGTTTTAGTCCATAATGAGCTATGCTGCATCTGGTTTGGAAACGCCTCATCTAACATTGATTAAAAACAGCTCACAATGCAAGATAAAGGCAGGCAAGAAGTCCCGACTTTGGCTCTCGGCCTACTCTTGGCCAGGGCAATAATGTCAACCATCTGCTCTTCTCTAACACCTCTGATGGATGCTCCCAATCACCATCTTGCAATACCGTCCTTCAGATCAACTGCATTGGAAAGCGTTAGCAAAGGAAGCCTACGGGTTAAGCGGCAGAACGTCTGATCAGCCTGCTGATAATCACAGCATTATAAATGGATCCTTGGGGGTCAGAGAGGTGGTGGTGAGAGGTACCCCTTGAAGATTGGATCAAACAGCTTACAGAGAAGATGGGAAAATAAAATGTGAAAAATTCCAAATAATTGCAATGGTTACGACTTTTATTAGCAGTTCCTACTGGTGGCTAAATAAGTGAACAGTAATGTATAAATCAAATGTACCAGTCAGTATTTAAACTTGATAGCAACAGCTAAGCAAGTCTCTTTGTTTAAATTTTCTAAGATTAAATTCGGGTGGCTTTTTCTTTTATCATCCTATGATCCAGAAATAATGGACTTGAGCATATTGAGAACGGACATGGCCAGCTGTCACTTACTCTCTTTAAGTGTCCTTTGGAAAATGTACGCATCATGAATATACTTAGAAATCAATAAGACATCCAATAAAACCATTTTGAATGAAGCAAAAGACATGATAATTATGCAATAAGTATGGAAAATTTAAGGAGTTACTTTCACTATCAGCCCCATAATGAAGCTGCCAGTTACTTTACTTTCACCTTGGCATAACTTATACCTTTAAATGGATTCAATTTACAAGTTTACTGGTTGCCACCCTGAGTTTCTCTGGTATGCTCAACCAAAGAGTGAGAAGTTTCAATTCCAAGCTCACTCATACTGCTCTGAAGAGCACAGACTGTGAAAGGAAAACCTTAAAGAGGGTATTTACTTATTTACTATGGTAGCCATGAGAGCCTAGGCAATGTTCTGGGCATAGGCCACACATGGAAGACAGACATGCTGAAAAGGAAGGAAAAGAAACAGGGAAATGGATTAGTCAAATCCTTATTTTTATAGGTTTGTTTCTTGTAATTGTTTGTGCAGAAAATAAGATGCACAGCTTTAAAACTATCCACTCCAGCTATATCTCTGCCCTCATAAGACACCAACGTCTGACACAAAATCCATGTCAACGTTAAAACCTTTTATAGCATGACTTCATTCTGCTGTCTTGGCTCAACTCTGACTAGCTCACTAAAACTGTGAAATTGGAAACAGTCCCTTTCCATCTATCAAAAATTTACTTCACACGCCTGGAAAAACAATTGTGCTAACTGTGAGCACAAACTGTGAGAAAAGGAAGGAAAAGAAACGGGAACTGCTAAACAGGGAAATTTTATCAGTGTGTATCACGTGTTCATATCTCTTGTGTTCTCAGTATTGTCCCTTTGGACTCAGGCTACCACCTTGGTTGCCTCAGTAAAACGCTTGGAATCATTTGGGGGTCTCTTGGATCACCAATAATGACATCCTTAAGTAAACATACCTACAGCTTACCTCAGCACCTGCAGGCTTAATTCTCACACTACCATCTGATCAATGTGAACTTGTAAATCTTGAAAATCTTATAATCTTTGACTAGTAAATCTTGTACATCTTATTTTTAGGTAACTTTTTTTTATTCTTCTTACTTCTCTTCCAATATTTGAAGACCTCTGCACTTGTAATGCAACTGTGACACTCTAATTCCCATTGGGATCAAAAAAGTATCTATCTTTTTCTCAACCCTGCATGGCACCATTGACTAATATTGTCACATCTGCTCTCATCCATTAAAACCTTTTACATTATCTTCTGAAGGCACCTTTTCTTTCTAATCCAAATCTTATTGGGAAGTTTAAAAAAAAGACTAAGTGTCTGCCATTTTCACTCCAAGGTGCTAAGGTGAATGGAGGGTGGTTAATGGGGAAAATGTGGTATCTCTGGAAGTGCCCGTCTGAATTTTTGATCAATATTTTCCTGAGTCTCTGGTACATGGCTTTTGAAGGATTAATGTAGCTAGTTTTATGACATTTTACAAATACAAAATGACAATAAAAAGTGTTTTTAAAATTCTTAAACAAGATAAAATCTGCAGTTGCTGGAAATCAGAGTAACACACACAAAATGCTGGAGGAAATCAGCAGGCCAGGCAGCACTTATAGAAAGAGTTTTTTCAATGTTTCAGGCCGAAACGTTGACTGTACTTTTTTTTCCCATAGATGCTGCCTGGTCTGCTGAATTCCTCCAGCATTTTGTGTCTGTTGCTTTTTAAAGTTCTTTCTTCAATTTAAAATATCTCTGGTCTGAGGTCAATTACTACATTCCTGCAGGAAATGAAGAAACTTGCCAAGGTTCCTTGTCACGTTTTGTAATCTTTGAGGATTTGGTTAGAGAGAATTTACAACAATGATCTTGAGAAATGTCAGTAGAATTATGCTTCATGTCTGATGTTTCTAACCAAGCGACAATTTCACCCAACTGGACAATGCGATATACTGGAAATGAACAAAAATATGCTTCCAGATGTTACTACAAACAAGTTGTTAGAGTAACAATGATTTGAATCATTTCAGTTCTGTGTGGAGGCAAGAATCAGTTTTGAGTGATTTAAAGTTGTTGAGGCTAAGTAAGAAGTGCATAGATTTGAAAGGTCAAAAAATGTGAAAAGGAAATATTCTAAAAGATAGGACAGCAGTAGCCAATTGAAAGAGACTGTTTGAGTAGGAGGAGAAGAGAGCATACATACTTAAGGACACTATTTTAAAAATTGATAGGTTATGGTGACCCACAGCACCTTTCCAAGTAGACTGAAGTTAAGGGACTACTAACAAAATCTAATTGTAGGTGTAGATATAAAATATATATACACACACAAAGAAATTAATAGATATTTTCCCCATTCCCAGCACTAAGACTTAAGTTCTGTAATTTATAATATTTGATTCTTTCTGATAAAGGTTTAGCCAGATTATCAGGAGCAGATGGTCTTGAAGTGCTGCTAATTGGACCACAGATCTTTTAAGTGCGCTGCTTTAACAAAGAAAGCTGTAAACTTCTAATATTTAAAACAACACTAATATCAATCTGAAAGAGGAAACTAAAAGCATTATGGATTTAGAAAGGAAATTTAATGATACTGAATTAATTTACCATTGTTTTGCTGAAATATATTATGACCTTGCACAATGGTTTCATTGTAGTTCAGTTAACAGAGAACCTTTTCGCAGAAGCAGTGATTTGAAATGTAAATACAGAGGACAGCCAGGTGCTTCATTTCCTGTTCTTGCATGGGGAGATATTGTGGGAAGGAGAAGGTTCTTGGTCTTGCACTATTGCCTCTTTTGTTATTTAATCTCCTTTGCCTTCCACCCTCCCACAGACCTTCCTTTTGTTCCTTCCCCTCCAACCATTCGCCCTCCCCCCAACAGTCAATGTAGCAGATTTAATTAAAAACCCAGTTCTGATGAAACGTTACCCATTTCCAGGTTCTGTCCATCATGTGAGTACTCCCAGTATGTCCCCACTGCTTCACTGGGCAGAGAATTCCAGATTCACAACTCTCTGGGAAAAGCAGTTCCTCCTCAACTCCATCCTAAATCCACTCCCCTGAAATCTGATGTTAAGTCCCCTAGTTCTAGTCTCACCTACCAGTGGTAGCAACTTCCCTGTCTCTATCTTATCTATCCCTTTCATAATTTTACGTGTCTCTATAAGATCTCCTCTCAAATAGCAATTGCTCTGACTTTGACCGCAGGGGCTTGTGCACGTATCTCAGCTGATTGTACAAATGAGCCTTTCATCTATGTTTACTTCTTGCTGCCTCAGGAAAACAGCCCAGACCTTCTCTGTTCTCCTCTCTCCCATCAGGGAGACAAAAAAACCTGGAAGCACACGCCACCAGGCTCCAGATCAGCTTCCACCCCACGGCTGTAAGACTGCGGATGCCTCGCTCGTACACGTGGGGAAAAAATCAAAAACAACTCACTCAAAATGTTGCATAGTCATTTTCCTGAAAAACAAATTTTTAAATAAAGCAAATCACGGATAATGGAAAAACAAGAACAACAAGCAATAAATGCATGAAAATAACCAAAATAACGTGTCCCTAAGATAAGAAATACATCATTACAAGTACACATCTATTTTTATGTTTCAAAGAAATTTACAACAATTTGGAAGTGTCAAACTCGCTAACCGTCATTTATAAAAAAGGATATGTGTAAACTGAGCTAACTAGATGGTGGTTAAAACTATTTGATCTGCAGATGGTTCCATATTTAACTATATCAATGCCATCTGAACTGATACAGATTAGCAGGTGAATTCTGCAGTGGTAAAGACGGCGAAACCATATCCACTCACCAGCAGCACACCTACAAAGCTGGGAACAGGGATTTCCCAACGTTGCTGCCAATGATCCCGTACTTCCCTACACACCATACAGTTCACACAACAAATGTGTTTGTTCTTTCTCATAGATATTCCAAAGTACAACAAATATTACAAAACATTTTTGTAAGTTATTTACAGCTCAATGTCTATTTTAGGCATATGGTTATGTTCTAATATTTATTTGGCAATCTGCAAAATATTTTAAAATGTTCCTAAAAGATTAAACATTTCTCTTCCTGGGCTTCCTTCTTTGGAACGCTTCGGCCTTTCTGATAATACCCACTTGAATCACCATCAGATGGGGAACCTGCTTCTCATGAAGAGACTCAGTCTGAAACATTGACTGTTTATTCCCCTTCACAGATGCTGTCTGGCCTGCTGAGTTTTGTGTATTTTCCGTGTGCTGCTACAAAGATCTGTTTATGGCCAGTTTTCCTAGAGGTCAAGAGCAAGAACACAAACAACTTACAGGTCAGCCACAGTGCAGTTTACATTAGCTTCAGATAATCAATTGAAAAGCAGCTGCTACTATTTTAATATACAACACACAAGTTGAAATATTTCAACTGGTTGACCTTAGTTAGTTCACAACTTAAATAACAGGGAAGCAGCTGTTGCAATTTTCAGGTGAAGATTCTGCATCATCTGTAGTTCCCAGGTTGAAGGCAGCACCCAACTCTTTGCAAGTTCATTGGACGCACACACCTGACTAGAATATTACTTTGCTTGGTTGTGGCAATGCAAACCACTGCCTTTGTTTCTGTCAGTCTGCACAGGACATCTTAAACAGTGGATATGTCAAATTTTTAAAGATCGTATTTTATTTTTATTAAAGATCATTTTAAAAAAACCATGTCCACTGATCAAAACATCCAGTAGATATGTTGACTTTATAAACCACTGGTGAGGCCTCACTTGGAGTAATGTGTGCAGTTTTGGGCTCCTTATCTTAGAAAGGTTGCTCTGAAACTGGAGAGGGTTCAAAGGAGGTTCACAAAAATGATTCCAGGATTTAACAGCTTCTCATATGAAGAGTGTTTTAATGGCTCTGGGCCTGCATTCACTAGAATTCAGAAGAATGAGGGCTGACCTATGAGAGGATGTTTCCTATGGTGTGAGTGTCTAAGCCCAGAGGAAAGAACCTCAACATTGAGGGCCATCTGTTTAAAATTGAGTTGAGGAGGAATTTCTTTAGGCAGAGAGTGGTGTATCTGTGGAATTCGTTGCCACAGGCAGCTGTGGAGGCCCAGTCTTTGTGTACATTTGAGACAGTGGTTGATAGATTCTTGATTGGTCAGGGCATGAAGAGATATGTCGGGGGGGGGGGGGAGTGGGCAGAAGGCAGGAGATTGGAACTAAGAAGGAAAAAGGATCAGTTGCAATTAAGTGGTGGAGCAGACTTGATGGGCCAAATGGCCTAATTCTGCTCCTATATCTTATGGTCATCTGTTGGTTTTCAAAATCATCTGAACCATTTTGACATTGCTCAGTGGATTTGCCATTCATTCTCAAACTTCCACAACACATTTTAGGCATCCACATTAAATTTAACAATCTTGTTTCAACTCTTGTTTGATTTTTAAAACTCATTCATCCAATTCAACACACTTTCCAACTTTGGCACCATCTCAAATATTCCAGCTTGGCTCAGTTGCAAACATTGCATAGCTTCTCACCAACCAACTCAGAAATGCATATTACAAAGAGATTTTGCAGAAATGTGCAAGTCCGCAGGGGAACTGATCTTTTTCCAGCTCTGAGATCAACCTAACCTTTTCTCCACTATGGCCCCCTTGTATTCTTGTTTCCATGTGCCTATCAAAGGGTCTCTTAAATTGTCCTAAAGTATCTACTTCTACCAGCACCCTTGGGAGTGCATTCCACACTCCCAGCACTCGTCTCTATCCCAGTACCTCCAGCATTCACCCCTATACTTTCCTCCAATTATAAAATCATGTCCCTCGTATTAAGCTATGCTTAGCCTGGGAAAAACTGTCCAGTTGTCCACTCTATCTATGCGTCTTATCTTGGACACCTCTATCAAGTCACTGCTCATCCTCCTTCACTCCCAAGTGAAGAGCCCTAACTCACTCAACCTGTCCTCATAAGACAAGCTCTCTAATCCAGGCAGTATCCTGGTAAATCTCCACTGTGCTGTTTCTCAAGCATCCACATCTTTCTGTAATGAGGAGAGAACAGAACACAATGCTCCGTGAGGTCTGAAAAATGTGTGATAGAATTCTGTGATTTTGACTTAAAACAGGGCTCACCTGGGACTTGAACCTGGGAACTGTCACATGTCTGTCCAAGCTCATCCCAAAGCATTTCTACACCAACGAGCAGCCTCCCGTTGCTTCTCAGCCAAGGCCTTTCCCAATGAGCAGCCTCCCGTTGCTTCTCAGCCAAGGCCTTTCCCAACGAGCAGCCTCCCGTTGCTTCTCAGCCAAGGCCTTTCCCAATGAGCAGCCTCCCGTTGCTTCTCAGCCAAGGCCTTTCCCAATGAGCAGCCTCCCGTTCCTTCTCAGCCAAGGCCTTTCCCAATGAGCAGCCTCCCGTTGCTTCTCAGCCAAGGCCTTTCCCAACGAGCAGCCTCCCGTTGCTTCTCAGCCAAGGCCTTTCCCAATGAGCAGCCTCCCGTTGCTTCTCAGCCAAGGCCTTTCCCAATGAGCAGCCTCCCGTTGCTTCTCAGCCAAGGCCTTTCCCAACGAGCAGCTTCCCGTTGCTTCTCAGCCAAGGCCTTTCCCAATGAGCAGCCTCCCGTTGCTTCTCAGCCAAGGCCTTTCCCAACGAGCAGCCTCCCGTTGCTTCTCAGCCAAGGCCTTTCCCAACGAGCAGCCTCCCGTTGCTTCTCAGCCAAGGCCTTTCCCAACGAGCAGCTTCCTGTTGCTTCTCAGCCAAGGCCTTTCCCAATGAGCAGCCTCCCGTTGCTTCTCAGCCAAGGCCTTTCCCAACGAGCAGCCTCCCGTTGCTTCTCAGCCAAGGCCTTTCCCAACGAGCAGCCTCCCGTTGCTTCTCAGCCAAGGCCTTTCCCAACGAGCAGCCTCCCGTTGCTTCTCAGCCAAGGCCTTTCCCAATGAGCAGCCTCCCGTTGCTTCTCAGCCAAGGCCTTTCCCAACGAGCAGCCTCCCGTTGCTTCTCAGCCAAGGCCTTTCCCAACGAGCAGCCTCCCGTTGCTTCTCAGCCAAGGCCTTTCCCAATGAGCAGCCAGTTCTGCATCCTATCAATGCCCCAGCAGCATCTATGGCAAAGAGTAAACAGTCGACATTTCAGGCTGAGACCCTTCAACAGGACTGGGGAAAAAAAGTTGAGAAGTCAGAGTAACTCTGACTTCTCCAGTCCTGACAAAGGGTCTCGGCCCAAGATGTCGGCCATAGATGCAGCCTGGTCTGCTGAGTTCCTCCAGCATTTTGGGTTTATTGCTTAGATTTCCAGCATCTGCAGATTTCTCTTGTCTGTCCTTTCAATGCCCCATTGTTATCTTTAACAACTCTATGCAACACTATCCACAATATCACCAACCTTCGTGCCATCGGCAACTGACTAACCCACTCTTCCTCACCCTCATCTACATCATTCACAAAAATCACAGAGAGCAGGGGTTCTCAGAACAGATCCCTGTGGATCACGGCTGCTCACTGATCTCCAGACAGCATATGCTCCATCTACCTTCCACGTGCAAGTCGATTCTGAATCCACACAGCCAGGTTTCCCTCGATCCCATATATCTGAGATTTCTGAATGAGCCTATCATGGGGAATGTTGTCAAGCACCTTACTAAATCCCACATCCACTGCTCTACCTTCATCAGTTTGCTTTATCACCTTTCAAATCAGGTTCATGATGCACAACCTCCTCTCACAAAGCGACACAGACTACCCCAATCAGACAAAATGCTTCCCCAAATGTAATTAAATCCTGTCTCTATGAACCCTCTCCCACAGTTTGCCCACCACTGACATAAGGCCTATCATTTCCAGGATTAACCCTATTAAGTTTCTTGAACAAAGAAACTTTTGATACTACTCCTGTGGTCAGGAGATTGCAAAGATTGTTGCCAAAGGCACAGCAATCTCTTCCCTCACTTCCTGTAGTAACCTGGAGTATATCCTGTTCAGCCCCAGGACTTATCTATCTGAATGTTTTTCAAAGTACTTAAACTGATTTAAAGTGACACTGAACCTTCATAAGTAATGAAGAAGATTGAAGGGCAATGAATAAACTTGGGAGGTCCCTAAAACTCAATACTAAGGCAGAAGAGCTTTGAATTACAACTCATCGTTAAAGATCAGAAAAACAAATCATATACAAGAGGAGAAGGCATTCCCCTCTCTGCCTGGCTACACAGCTCCCCCAGCCCAGAGACGTTGCAATATTAATCGCCTCCACAGTGCTGGAGAGCAGTTCAGACAAGCAAAGGGAGGAGTCAGCAGCTTCAGAGAGGAAGTGAGGAGAGATCAGAGGATATTGACAACACCAGCTTCGCCTTCCTCAGCAATGGTAGGTGGAGGTGCAGCCCTGAGCTCTGCATCAGAGCACGATGTGAGTCCAACCTAACCATCAGCCTCAAAGGCAATCTCAGCACATTGTCCCCCACGACTGCAAAAAGTTGTGAACCCAGCCCAGCCTAACACACAAATAAAAAGTTTACATTTCTCCTGATCCTTCCCGTGTCTTGGGAAAGCAGCTAACATAACCAAGGAGCACCGCCCCCCCCCCCCCCCGCCCGATCATTCTCTCGTTTCCCTACTCTTCCACCACGCGGGTGATACAAAAGCTTGAGAAGGATCAAGCTTCAAGCACACCAAGTTCAAGCACAGTTTCTACCCCACTACTACAAGATTCAAGCAGTTTCTACCCCACTGCTACAAGATTCAAGCAGTTTCTACCCCACTGCTACAAGATTCAAGCAGTTTCTACCCCACTGCTACAAGATTCAAGCAGTTTCTACCCCACCGTTACAAGATTCAAGCAGTTTCTACCCCACCGTTACAAGATTCAAGCAGATTCTACCCCACTGCTACAAGATTCAAGCAGTTTCTACCCCACTGCTACAAGATTCAAGCAGTTTCTACCCCACTGCTACAAGATTCAAGCAGTTTCTACCCCACTGCTACAAGATTCAAGCAGTTTCTACCCCACTGCTACAAGATTCAAGCAGTTTCTACCCCACTGCTACAACATTCAAGCAGTTTCTACCCCACCGTTACAAGATTCAAGCAGTTTCTACCCCACTGCTACAAGATTCAAGCAAGATTCAAGCAGTTTCTACCCCACTGCTACAAGATTCAAGCAGTTTCTACCCCACTGCTACAAGATTCAAGCAGTTTCTACCCCACTGCTACAAGATTCAAGCAGTTTCTACCCCACTGCTACAAGATTCAAGCAGTTTCTACCCCACTGCTACAAGATTCAAGCAGTTTCTACCCCACTGCTACAAGATTCAAGCAGTTTCTACCCCACCGTTACAAGATTCAAGCAGTTTCTACCCCACTGCTACAAGATTCAAGCAAGATTCAAGCAGTTTCTACCCCACTGCTACAAGATTCAAGCAGTTTCTACCCCACTGCTACAAGATTCAAGCAGTTTCTACCCCACCGTTACAAGATTCAAGCAGTTTCTACCCCACTGCTACAAGATTCAAGCAGTTTCTACCCCACCGTTACAAGATTCAAGCAGTTTCTACCCCACTGCTACAAGATTCAAGCAGTTTCTACCCCACTGCTACAAGATTCAAGCAGTTTCTACCCCACTGCTACAAGATTCAAGCAGTTTCTACCCCACCGTTACAAGATTCAAGCAGTTTCTACCCCACTGCTACAAGATTCAAGCAGTTTCTACCCCACTGCTACAAGATTCAAGCAGTTTCTACCCCACCGTAACAAGATTCAAGCAGTTTCTACCCCACTACTACAAGATTCAAGCAGTTTCTACCCCACTGCTACAAGATTCAAGCAGTTTCTACCCCACCGTTACAAGATTCAAGCAGTTTCTACCCCACTGCTACAAGATTCAAGCAGTTTCTACCCCACCGTTACAAGATTCAAGCAGTTTCTACCCCACTGCTACAAGATTCAAGCAGTTTCTACCCCACTGCTACAAGATTCAAGCAGTTTCTACCCCACCGTTACAAGATTCAAGCAGTTTCTACCCCACTGCTACAAGATTCAAGCAAGATTCAAGCAGTTTCTACCCCACTGCTACAAGATTCAAGCAGTTTCTACCCCACTGCTACAAGATTCAAGCAGTTTCTACCCCACCGTTACAAGATTCAAGCAGTTTCTACCCCACCGTTACAAGATTCAAGCAGTTTCTACCCCACTGCTACAAGATTCAAGCAGTTTCTACCCCACCGTTACAAGATTCAAGCAGTTTCTACCCCACTGCTACAAGATTCAAGCAGTTTCTACCCCACTACTACAAGATTCAAGCAGTTTCTACCCCACTGCTACAAGATTCAAGCAGTTTCTACCCCACCGTTACAAGATTCAAGCAGTTTCTACCCCACTGCTACAAGATTCAAGCAGTTTCTACCCCACCGTTACAAGATTCAAGCAGTTTCTACCCCACTGCTACAAGATTCAAGCAGTTTCTACCCCACCGTTACAAGATTCAAGCAGTTTCTACCCCACTGCTACAAGATTCAAGCAGTTTCTACCCCACTGCTACAAGATTCAAGCAGTTTCTACCCCACCGTAACAAGATTCAAGCAGTTTCTACCCCACTGCTACAAGATTCAAGCAGTTTCTACCTCACTGCTACAAGATTCAAGCAGTTTCTACCCCACTACTACAAGATTCAAGCAGTTTCTACCCCACTGCTACAAGATTCAAGCAGTTTCTACCCCACTGCTACAAGATTCAAGCAGTTTCTACCCCACTGCTACAAGATTCAAGCAGTTTCTACCCCACTGCTACAAGATTCAAGCAGTTTCTACCCCACTACTACAAGATTCAAGCAGTTTCTACCCCACTGCTACAAGATTCAAGCAGTTTCTACCCCACCGTTACAAGATTCAAGCAGTTTCTACCCCACTGCTACAAGATTCAAGCAGTTTCTACCCCACCGTTACAAGATTCAAGCAGTTTCTACCCCACTGCTACAAGATTCAAGCAGTTTCTACCCCACCGTTACAAGATTCAAGCAGTTTCTACCCCACTGCTACAAGATTCAAGCAGTTTCTACCCCACTGCTACAAGATTCAAGCAGTTTCTACCCCACCGTAACAAGATTCAAGCAGTTTCTACCCCACTGCTACAAGATTCAAGCAGTTTCTACCCCACCGTTACAAGATTCAAGCAGTTTCTACCCCACTGCTACAAGATTCAAGCAGTTTCTACCTCACTGCTACAAGATTCAAGCAGTTTCTACCCCACTACTACAAGATTCAAGCAGTTTCTACCCCACTGCTACAAGATTCAAGCAGTTTCTACCCCACTGCTACAAGATTCAAGCAGTTTCTACCCCACTGCTACAAGATTCAAGCAGTTTCTACCCCACCGTTACAAGATTCAAGCAGTTTCTACCCCACTGCTACAAGATTCAAGCAAGATTCAAGCAGTTTCTACCCCACTGCTACAAGATTCAAGCAGTTTCTACCCCACTGCTACAAGATTCAAGCAGTTTCTACCCCGCCGTTACAAGATTCAAGCAGTTTCTACCCCACTACTACAAGATTCAAGCAGTTTCTACCCCACTGCTACAAGATTCAAGCAGTTTCTACCTCACCGTTACAAGATTCAAGCAGTTTCTTCCCCACCGTTACAAGATTCAAGCAGTTTCTACCCCACTGCTACAAGATTCAAGCAGTTTCTACCTCACTGCTACAAGATTCAAGCAGTTTCTACCCCACCGTTACAAGATTCAAGCAGTTTCTACCCCACTGCTACAAGATTCAAGCAAGATTCAAGCAGTTTCTACCCCACTGCTACAAGATTCAAGCAGTTTCTACCCCACTGCTACAAGATTCAAGCAGTTTCAACCCCACTGCTACAAGATTCAAGCAGTTTCTACCCCACTGCTACAAGATTCAAGCAGTTTCTACCCCACTGCTACAAGATTCAAGCAGTTTCAACCCCACTGTTACAAGACTCAAGCAGTTTCTACCCCACTGCTACAAGATTCAAGCAGTTTCTACCCCACCGCTACAAGATTCAAGCAGTTTCTACCCCACTGCTACAAGATTCAAGCAGTTTCTACCCCACTGCTACAAGATTCAAGCAGTTTCTACCCCACTGCTACAAGATTCAAGCAGTTTCTACCCCACTGCTACAAGATTCATGCAGTTTCTACCCCACTGCTTCAAGATTCAAGCAGTTTCAACCCCACTGCTACAAGATTCAAGCAGTTTCTACCCCACTGCTACAAGATTCAAGCAGTTTCAACCCCACTGTTACAAGATTCAAGCAGTTTCTACCCCACTGCTACAAGATTCAAGCAGTTTCTACCCCACCGTTACAAGATTCAAGCAGTTTCTACCCCACTACTACAAGATTCAAGTTGTTTCTACCCCACTGCTACAAGATTCAAGCAGTTTCTACCCCACTGCTACAAGATTCAAGCAGTTTCAACCCCACTGCTACAAGATTCAAGCAGTTTCTACCCCACTGCTACAAGATTCAAGCAGTTTCTACCCCACTGCTACAAGATTCAAGCAGTTTCTACCCCACTGCTACAAGATTCAAGCAGTTTCTACCCCACTGTTACAAGATTCAAGCAGTTTTTAACCCACTGTTACAAGATTCAAACAGTTTCTACCCCACTGCTACAAGATTCAAGCAGTTTCTACCCCACTGTTACAAGATTCAAGCAGTTTCTACCCCACTGTTAAGATTGTTGAACAGACCTCTTTTAAGAGATAACAGCAAATTCTTGATCTCTCAGTCTACCTAATCACAGACCTTGTACTTTACCCGCCCTGCACCTTCTTGATAGCCGCACATGTAACATTAATAACAAACCTACTGATAAAACTCACTCCACAATTCAATAACATCACTCTACCCCTTTCATTACTAACAGAACACCAGTGGTTGGGAAAGCCCTGGCATCGTCAGTGAGGAACAAAGTCCTTTAGTACCAATTGCTCCTAAGAATATATTCCCAAGTGGGATATCTGCGTAAAAGTCTTTTAGTGTCTTCTTTAATTAGGAAACTTCTATCATGGCACAAATTGGAAGGATTATCCTCCTGGAGTCACAGAGCACTACAGCACTGAAACAGGCCTTTTTGGCCCATTTAGACTGTCCCAAAATGTTTTTCTGCCTAGTCACATCAACCCACACCTGTACAATAGCCCTCCATGCCTGACAACACACACAAATCGCTGGAGGAACTCAGCAGGCCAGGCAGCATCTATGGAAAAGAGTATAGTCCATGACTTCAATTGGCAGCTCATTCCACATTCACACCACCCTCTGAGCCCTTTTCTTTGTTCTGTGGTTGTAGTTCCTCTACTGTCTACTGCCCCTAGATTTTCCTTCCTGAATCTATGAACCTTACTGACACTTTTTCATCTACCAGAAACGATGGGGAGATTACAACCAAAGATACAAATGATTTGTAATGCCTAATTGACCAAGTCGTCCACTCTGGGATTTGTGTGATCCCCCACAATGATTACAAATGTGTGCTTCATAATTCAGAAACTGCTTGCTTCTGATACATTCTCCTCGCAAATTGATGGAGCCATTTGATTCTCCAGAAATAACAACATAATATGTTCCTACCATTTACCCATGGTTTCCTATTGGCCATGACCAATTCCAAATGTCATCTCTCGCATGCAATTCTTGTCATCAAAACTTGGGGCATCTGTCCCTATTCCCTCTGTATGTTAACTGTATAATAAATTCCTAGCATTACTGTGCCTGATTGAGGAGAATGGACACACACACTAATTTGCACTTTGCTAAGTTCCTGTGAAGGTGTCACTGTCTTGCGTTTTGATATCAAGAATGTGGTGTAAACTGCAGACATAAAAACTGTTCATCCTTTGTTTGTGGTTTTTATAAGATGGTCATGTTCCCCCCCACCCCACCCCACATACATGAGATAGCAAGCTTGATACGAGTGTTGGTCTTACAGGCAAGTTTGAAGCAACTCTGTATTCCTTTATTTGGGCGGCTGCAGTTTTACCCTATGAAAACATTGGCTTCTTCGTCGAGTGAAAAATAGAGGGTCACTGTAGAACATAATAGGGTGACTAATGAATCTTATGCATCCCTAAGTCTTCATACAATTATTCCTATTACGTGGATCATGGCATCTAATGCCTGTCAACCTCTTGAAAGATGATTACTTAGTCCTTCCAGCAGTAAAACAAAACTACACGACTGGACAAAGGATTGGATAATTGCCAAGATTGTGGAATTTTTGCATCTTCAAAAAATGTAAAAATACCATCCTGCTTTGAAGCTACATGCTGCAGAAATTGTGAAGGTCAGCCTGTCACGTTTATATCGTGTACAATGGCCTTGCATGTTTCCATTGTCTTCTCCACATGCTGGTTCCAGTATTCAAGGGAACAGCTGTGGCGCACGGCAAACAGGCACACTGGAGGCTTGGTCTGCAGAGTGGATTGCTAATGAGGCCAAAGAATCCATAAAAACAGAAGCCTGCTTTGCTGGAGTCTGAACAAAATGAACTACGATAGAATCATTGCTCTAGACAGCAACTCTTGCAAAAAAAAAGTTCTTTTAAAGACAATGACAGTAATAACACCTAAAAAATTTGAGAACATTAATTGAGATACATGTTGGTATCTTGAAAATTAAGCAACTCTGTTACCTTCACAACTCCAGCACACTGGAAGAGAATTTAGATCAGAAACCTACCAACACAGTGAGCTGAGCATGGTGGAAAATAGTGGAAATTTGAATTCTGATGTAACTGCCCCCTCTATTGGATAGTTTGTGTACAACAACCACATCAATCAGTTTGACAAAATGACCCAGTTCGGGTTAGAGATCACAGACAGAAACCAAGCTACACAGGAAGCTTGCAGATTCAGGCTGCATGGAATGTGCAACAACACGAGGTCAAATGTACAGCGGTAAGGAGAGGTGATGCATGACTGCCAGGGTCTTTAGCATCCCTCTGGTAGGGGCAAACATGCAGGACAAAGACAGCCGACTTCTAACTATTGACCGAAGGATTTTTCAACAAAGACTGCCTCCTCCCCCACCTCACCCCCAGCAAGGATTATTTGGAAAGCCTGCTCAGAGAAGCCATCTGAGGTGCTGACTAAAGGATGGGACTCGTCACAAACCTGACTGCTGGAGTCAGGAGAAAGGGTGAACTAAGCTGCAGCTTGGCGAAGGAACAGATACACCTTACCCCTCTTTTGCTATAAAGCATATTTGAAGCTCTTCAAGTAATCAGTCGTCTTTTTAAGGCTTATTTCCTATCACTAGGAGAGCTACTAACTCCGCCCAATAGGCTCTGAACAGTGCCACGCAAGTGTACAAGACTACACTTAGAGCCTGGAGATGGCCAAGTGGCTCTGCGAGGAAGCTCAGCGATTATGTGATCTATACTCACACTGGAGAGCACTGAGCGTCTATACTCTTCCTGAACTGATGTTAAAACTGAACTACCTTGGTCCAGTAGTGTCACACTGGGAAGAATGTATAATAGTCACTCGTTTTTATTGTTACTTTTGGGCGATTTTTTAAAAATCAGGGCGGCCCACTGATAATAAACACTGAGCTGAACTGAAATTTTGATTTAGTGTTTTCGCTCTTGTTGAGTGTTGATGTTTGAAGTTTTTTCTTTGAATGTGTTGGTTCTACAGTTTTTCTTTGTTTCATAACTGTCTCTGAGGAAGACAGATGTCAGGTTGCACACTGCATACATACTTTGAATCTCGAATCTGTTAAGATATTTATAAGGATGTAAGCAGAACTAGAAGTCCTGAGTTATAGGAAGAGGCTGAGTAGGCGAGGTCATTATTCCTTAGAGCATAGTAAAACGAGGGACAAACTCTTAGAAGCTGAATGTTGATTTAAAATTATGAGAGGCATAGTTAAATTGGTTGGTAACAGGATAGGGGAGTCCAAAACTAGATTCAAGATTATTTAACATCACTTCCAGTACACAAGTGTAAAGGAAAACAAAATAGTTGTTAATCCAGATCAGATTCAGCACAAAAATAACAATAAAATGAACACAATAATTTTAAAAAAACAATGAATATAAATACATCAGGTAACATATATAGAGATTGATTGTATGTGCATAGAGTGATGTTAGATACAGGAGTGTCTGTACCTAGGGTGACTGACAGGAAATGATAAGATAGTGGTGTTTGGGGGTGTGGTGGGGTGGGTTTGTGAGTGGAGGTGTTAATCAGCCTTACTGCTTGGGGAAAGTAACTTTTTGAATCTGGTGGTCCTGGCATGGATGATTCCCTGATGGGAGGTTGACAAACAGTCCATGAGCAGGGTGGGCGGGGAATCCTTCATGATATTGTTGGCCTTTTTCCAGCACCTTTCTGTGTTTACTGTACGTCCTTGATGGCAGGTGGGCTGGTGCCAGTGATGTGTTGGGTAGTTATGGCTATTCGTTGTCGAGCCTTCCCGCCTGCCACACAGCAGTTTCCGTAAAATGCAAGATGCAGCTTGTTAGGCTCCTCGCTACTGTGCATCTGTATAAGGCTGTGCGAATCCAGCTCTCTTTAGCCTGCTCAGCAAATAGAGGCGTTGGTGTGCTTTCCTGATTGTGTAGAATGTGTTCTGGGGCCATGAGAGGTTGTGCTCCCAGGAGTTTGAAACTGCTCGTGGTTTCCAGTACTAGGCGTTGGAAGGCGGGTGTGAGTGATGAGAGCTCTCCTGAAGTCGATAACCATCTCCTTTGTCCTGTTGACAATGAGGGCCTCGGGCTCTTCCACCTCCTCTCTGTAGGCCGTCTCATCTTTGTTGGTGAGGAGTCTCGCCACCATCGTGTCATCGCCCGCAAACTTGATAGTGGGATAACTCAGATGTTTGGCCGTGATGTAGGGTGAGAGGGGAAAGATTGGTAAAGTATCTGAGGGGCAACTTCTTCTGTTGCAACAGGTGAAGGAGTGTCTGAGACAGATGCAATAGCACTTGTGCAGGCACATGAAGGGGCGGGATTGAGGCCCAATGGAAGAAATCAGGACTAGCTGGGCAGGCACATGGTCAGCATGATCTCATTGGGCCGATAGGCCTGTATCCACACTCTATTGCTATGCAAGGATGCCAGCTTTCAGAGGTCAAGGATGAGAGGGAGCCTAATGGGGGTTTCTCAGTGTTATTGAGTACGAAGTAGCAACTCTTTACTCATGCTGGGTGTACAGGGGCAACTGCTGGTAGAATGCTAAAACAATTCATAACATTAAAAATAGCCCTTATCAAGTAAAATACAGTGGATTCCAGTTAATTGGGACACATCAGGTCCAGTATATTTTGGCCCAATTAAGCAGCTGCCCCAATTAGCCAAAGTTTCATGGAAATAGTTAAAAAGGTATAAAAAGGACAAACTACCATTTATTTGAGAAACAAAGTATGTATTGGAATGAAATACAGAATAAATTAGAGCACTATCAATACTACTACAGTACTATAAAACTATGTATATATTCCTAGGTTTTCAATGAAGGAATTCATCCCGTGTACGCTGCCATGTTCTTTTGATTGGTAGCAAATGAGAAAAATCTCAGTATAGACAGTCAGTGCCGATAATGGACGACCTTCATACAGTACCATCGACAATTGCATCCTCCAAATCTTCATTTTCTTTTCTTTAAATTTTTTTATTAGTTTTTCAAAACATTTTACAAATTAAAAACCCCAAATCCCAATGAGGAACATTTAAACAGTGCAAAATTAAGCATACAATAACAATATGTTACAAAGGAAGAGAATTTAGCAAAAAAAAAGCACCTAAATTAAAGACAAGTAAGCTTAGTGTCCTCCCCAAGCCCCACAACACAAGAAAAAACAACAGCAACTCCAGACCAACCACAACACAATATAGAGAGTATAAGCCAGGACAGCCAAACTCCCAGACTGTGAATACACTCAGCAACAGAGGATAATAATGCCTTCTACCAGAAAAAAAAGGAGCTGAAAGCAAGGGACCGAAGAGAAAAAAAAACCCTAGTCAAGAGGAAGGTTATGAAAGTACTCGATAAAAGGTCCCCAGACCTTATGGAACTTTAGATCTGCATTGAGAACTGAATAATGAATTTTTTCGAGGTCCAAACAGGCCATGATGTCGTTAAGCCATTGAGCATGAGTGGGCGGGGCAGCATCTCTCCATCTGAGGAGGATCAAGCCTCTAGCCAGAAGAGAGGCAAAGGATAATATTCGGCATTTGGTCGGACGCAGACATAAATCTGTCTCGCCCCAAAAACCGAACAGAGCAATTAAGGGGTTTGGTTCTAGGTGCTGATTCAGAATACACGATAACGTAGTGAAGACATCTTTCCAGAATTTCTCCAAGCTAGGACAGAACTAGTACATATGGATGAGAGAGGCCACACCCCTCTTGCATTTATCACAGAGCAGACTAACGCTAGGGTAGAATTGAGATAGTTTAGATTTAGACATATGGGCTCTATGAACAATCTTAAACTGTAAAAGGCAGTGGCGAGCACAAAGAGAGGTTGAGTTAACCGATTTGAGAACTGAATCCCAGCTCTCCTCAGATAAGGAGATATTTAAATCCTGCTCCCAGGCCATTTTGATTTTATCCATGGGGGCCCTTCGTAAGGCTGCTAGTTTATCTCGGATGATTGATATTAAGCCTTTACCTAGTGGATTCATGGAAAGAAATAGGTCCATAGCATTTTTCGCAGGCATTTCAGGGAAGTTAGGAATTAAAGGAGCAATAAAGTGTCGGATTTGGAGATATCTGAAAAAATGAGCATTGGGCAGATTGAACTTAACAGAGAGCTGCTGAAAAGAAGCGAAGCGATTATCAATGAAAAGATCTTCAAAATGTCTAATCCCCTTCCTATACCAAACCTGGAATGCTGAATTGTATGTAGTAGGTAAAAAAAGGTGATTATGAGCAATAGGGCTGGAAACGGAAAACCCCTGGAAACCATAGCATTTCCTGATCTGAGCCCATATACGCAAAGTGTGTCTAACAAGAGGATTAGCTATTGATCTGGGCAGACTACTAAGGAGTGCAGAGCCAAGAAGTGCAGAGATAGATAATTCTTTAGTGGAGCTCAGCTCCATCGCCACCCAGTTAGGGCACTCGGGTTGGCCATGGAAGAAAGACCAGAAGGTAGCACAACGTATATTAGCTGCCCAATAATATAAACGAAAGTTAGGTAAAGCCATGCCACCCTCTTTTTTAGATTTTTGGAGATGGATTTTATTAATTCTAGAGCGCTTATTCTGCCACAGATATGACAAAATAATAGAGTCTAAGGAATCAAAAAAAGATTTAGGAATAAAAATTGGGATAGATTGAAATAGGTATAAAAATTTGGGGAGAACATACATTTTAACAACATTAATACGACCTACCAAAGACATAGATAGAGGTGACCATTGTACCAGACTCTGTTTTATAGTATATGAAAGATTGGCAAAGTTTTCACGAAAGAGATCTTTAAACTTCCTTGTGACTGTAATTCCAAGATAAGTAAATTGATTATGGACTACTTTAAAAGGGAGATCATGAAATGTTAGTTCTTGTGCTTCTTTATTAATTGGGAGAAGTTCACTCTTATGTAAATTAAGTTTATAGCCAGAGATCTGGCTAAACTGCACTCTTATGTAAATTAAGTTTATAGCCAGAGATCTGGCTAAACTGAAAATCTTCATTTTCATTGTAACATTCAGGATGATTGCTGAGTCCTTCAAATTCTTCATAGTTCCTAACCTGAAGTAGTGAAATAATTTCATTTTCACTCCCAGCCATTTGTGGCATTTGCAAACCTGAACACTTGAAACCGCAGTGAGCAAAGCAGTTCTGAATTGTCATACTGCTTTTTTCTTGCCAACTATCAGTGACAAAAATCACCGCTTTTTGAACATGAACACACGCAACTAACACCTCTTAAAAACTGCTCGTTCTAAGCAGTTCTAAGTTTGGTGTTTAACACTCACCCAAGTATACTCAACCGACATTAGTTACAAACTGTTCAGCAACAGTCTCCTGTCTCAATTAAACGTCATAGTGTCCTAAATAAATGAAGGGAATCATGGCTAATTTCTTAATTTGCTTTTGTTCTTTAAGAGTTATCCCAAATAAGTGGCTGCCCTCGTTAATCAATGGTCCAATAATCTGGAATCCACTGTATACCTCAGGTTTCTTTTTAAGTATATAAGGACAGTATTAAGCCTCCTGAACTTTTCTCTGCTATTAAAACACTATGTTCCCTTGGAAAAAACTGAAACTCGTCATTATGGATGCTGGATTTCAGACTGTTGCCAGAGCTATGTACCAACTGACACTGCTTTATGAGGTTTGCTCATGCTGGGCTAATATAGAAACTGCTCCAGTACTTCTATTTAAAAGTGTAGCTCCAAAGCATGTACATTCGGCACTCTTTATCCGCGAGGGATTGCTTCCGGGACCCCTCGTGGATACCAAAATTCGCAGATGCTCAAGTCCCTTATGCAACCTGTCTCAATGCAGTGGACCTTAGGACCCAGCGGAACCCCAGACGTTATTTAACCTGTCTCAATGCGGTGGACATTAGGATCCGGCAGCAGAGCTCTGAATCCGCAGTGTTTCTGTTCACAAAAATAATCACGATCACGATTGAAAATAAAGTGCAAATAATAAAGCGATCGGAAAGAGATGAAACGCCATCGCTCATTGGAAAAGCATTAGGCTACGTCAGTCAACGATTGGAACAATTTTAAAGGATAAAGTGAGAAAGGCTCTGCCCCTATGGAAGCTACAATTATTACTAAGGAACACAGTGGTTTAATTATTGGGTTTTGGGTTCTTGATCCTCCACATCAACCCAGCACGGTGGAGAGCGCACTCAGCAGCAGTCTGTCACTCGATCGAACTCGGGAAATTCCGTTCCCAAGTCTGGCGCTGAAACATACATTTCTTAAGTGTTTTATATGCATAGAAAGGTGAAATATATACTATACACTAAGACAAACGTTTGACTAACTGATGCTAAATAATACCGGATGTACCTGCTCTGACTTACTTAGTAAGAGAACTTCCAATTTTTTTCTATCCCAGTCCACGATAACCTATGCACATCTTCCGGTATATTTTACATCATCTCTAGATTACTTATAATACCTAATACATTGTAAATGCTATGTAAAATAGTTGTTATACTGCATTGTTTAGGGAATAATGACAAGAAAAAAAAAGTCTGTACATGCTGGAACAACAAGTGCTGGCAGATCACTTCTGGGTTTTCGCGCATGCAGAATTCGCGGATAAGGAGGGCCGACTGTACAAGCGATGCGGATTGCTCAGAGAGTTGTAGTCTGAGACGCGCACACAGCCTCCTCCACCACTGAGAACATCCATCACTGAGGCGTTAACCATCTGGACATGCTCTCTTCTCATCGCTAACATCAGGGATAAGATACAGGAGCCTGAAGACCCAAACTCAGAGGCAGAAACAGCTTCTTCTTCTCTGCTGTCAGATTTCTGAAATGTCCAAGAACCCAGAAACACTACTATCTCATTCTTCCTTTTTCTCTTGCACTATTTATTTTGTAATTTATAGTTATCTTGTCTTTGCAAAGCAACAAATTTCACATCATAATAAACGAGATAATAAACCTGATTCTGATTCCAGGGTGGTGAGCAGGTATCTTCAGTAACTACATATCTCCGAATCAAAGCTTCATGTTTCAACAACTCAAAACCTTTCATTGTTTGCAGCAGGACTTGCTAACAACCTTCTTGACATGATGACGCCCATCTGTAACTACATCTCAGAGCTGTATAATCTGATAATCTACCAAAAAATTACCATTTATGGAATGTACTTCAACAAAAGCAGGTACTGTATTTGCTCAATGAACCGTCATGAACCTTTACTACTTCTAAATGTAGTGAGGGGGAAAATTTTCTAAGCAAAGTATAAATAACAGCAGAATGCATCCAATCTGGACATAGAAAGATTTCAGTATTCTACAAGCAATTAATAGGACAAGGCTATCACACAATGATGAAAATAAGTCACACGTTTTATAAGTTTCACCCACCTAAGTTAGGAGAAAAGCCATGCAAAATAAAAGGAGGGCAGAATTTTTTAAAATCTATTAAGTCATAAATTTTACAAGGCAACACTCATTAACTTGATACACTCCATTTGCAAATGAACCAAAAGTTCTTACAGCCCGCGAAGTACTTATGAACCTTGATCACTGATAATTACAGGGCAGACAAACATATCAATATTTCTGGTGTTTTTTTTTGTGAACTGGAACTTAGAGTTTCATGCGCATTTCACAAGGTTGTCTAAAGGAGCATATTGTATAAGAATGGTCCAATAAAACCTTTCTTGGAGGTAATCAAGTCGTCAAGGTAAAAGTGACAAGATATTTTATATTAATTGTGGTTTATATTGACTAAGCAGGTTTCATCTCCTCATTTCATGAGTCATTCCATTAACTAGCCTTCCTCTCCAACCAACTCCACCTCTTCCCATGTCACGAGTGACTGGCCATTAACATCCATTCTATTATATTCAGCTTCTCCCCACATCCCCATTTGACTCACCATCGCAACCACATACAATTTCTTCAGTTAACTTTTTAAACTTCCTTCCCATACACTGTGGATTTCAAGCCTGTTATTTATTATAGGTTCAGCATTATTTAGCGCCTATTTTCCAGAGCAGCTGTGATTTTTCATTGGGAATTTAAACCAGAAGGGTCAATTATTTGGTGCTATGGATTTATGACAGCTTGGTTCTGCAAGTCATTACACACACTACTGAGAACTTTTAATTTGTTTAGAATATACAGGAAGTGTAAACGTCAGAGTGTTTTCTTCTCAGAATCCTTTTCAACAAGCATCATAACCAATACCTCTGGATGTGCCACCCCTTATGTGATTGACCTTATTTACCTCCTGCCATCATATAATCCACATTCCAAAGTGAAGTGACAAAAATGCTTGGTCTGAAAACGACCAATGAGTTCAACCAGATACTATTATTCCCATATAGGAGCTCTGTCTCCCACACACCATCCAGCCATTTGAACAGGGCAGTCCAACGGCAAGTGACTCCAGACTCTAAATAGGCTTAGTTGCTGTGTTTCGGCAGGGTGGGAAGATTGCCAATTTACTCCCACCAGAATGGCAAGCTGCATTGTGAGTGGTTGGCTGTCAGAATTCAAGTGGAGCCCATGGATTTCAGCACAAAGAAGGAAGCTTTCGTAACCATGCGTGGGGAGAATGAGCAGATGCTCAAGCTTCTGGAGTCTGGAAATGGGGAAAGCTAAAGGGCTTTCCTGGAGGATGCTTGCCTGGCAGCACAGGCCAAGAGGCCTGCCTGGAGTATGTCCCCATCTCTTGACCAGCTATCAGGTTGGCATGTCTGGCCTCCCCGGCTCCAGTAGTTAATATCCACTTGCAGTCCATTAATATTTTCCTGGCAAATTTTGGAATTTTACCTCACACCACATCCGAGCATATAAACATCACCCAGAGAAACTGCTGGTACAGCCACAACCCCGAAACTGAAAAAAGATCATCAGTGCTTCCTCCCCTTAAGCCAGTATTTTTTTTAATCTAAGCCTCCACTGACACTTTTATTCTCTGGTCATGAATGTGGGCTTTTGTCAAATCCTTCTGAAAATCTCTAATTGACTTCTATTGCATTCCCTTCATTAACCTTTGCCAATACTTTATCCAAGACTCAGGTCAGACAAACATAGCTTGCCATAATAGCTGCTGCAGCTGGCTCTCTTATTAACTCAAACTTTACCAGCTGCTGATACTCTATTTCCCCAATCATTTCAGAAAGCTTCCCATCCCTGAGGATTAACTGACTGGGTTGCAGATGCCGTGCAATCTGTTTTGAACAAGGGTCACCCATTTGCTATTCTCCATCTTCTGGCACCTTCAAGGATGCTGCTGGGACCCAAGTTACAGGGAAAAGTTGAATAGGTTAATTGAAACTAGAGTTGCAGGAGGATGGGAACCAGAGTGCCCGAGCAGATTATGGAAAGGTTGTGGAGAAAGATGTTGTTCAGCCTACATACAGGGTCAGGAATCAAATGGTTGAGTGTGATGAGGCTAATGTTCTGGGCCACGGATATTTCAATGCGAGGAATATTGCAGGAAAGGTGGATGAGCTGAGGACATGGATATGCACATGAATTATGACGTTGAAGCCATCATTGAGACTTGGTTGCAGGAGGGGCAGGACTAGCAGCTCGGTGTTCTGGAATTCCGTTGATTTAGACGTAATAGAGTGAGAGGGATGAAAAGGGGGAGGGATGGCATTATTAACCAGGGAAAACGTCACAGCATTGCTCCATCTAGACCATAGGTGTCAAACTCAAGGCCCGCGGGCCATATCCGGCCCGGCGTACAATTATATCTGGCCCGCGAGATCATTTTAGATAGATCTATTATTTTAATTATTAATGGCCCAGCGATATGAAGCCTATGATTGTAAGTTAATACCAATCATAAAAATAATGCTTGCTCAGCAGTCTTCTTCATAAGAAACGGAATTTGTAAAGTGAAACACTTTGTAGTTATAGCAAAGACTGAGACACATGAGAACAGGCTGAAAAAATGGAGGCAATGAAAGCTGCGTTCGCACGCGCCCGACTGATTCGGCCCGCATGAAGCTGCATTTTGCCCAATCCGACCCGTGACCTAAAATGAGTTTGACACCCCTGATCTAGACAGACAGGAGGGTTTGTCTAGTGAGGGTTTATGGGTAGAATTGTGGAATAAGAAAGGCATGACCACATTAATCGGGTTATATTATTCTTTGCCTTGTAAAAGAATTTAGCTCCCTGACCTTTTGTTCACATAAATGAGTATTACCACCAGGGATTCTGATCAATTTAATTGAGAACTTTTATTTGTGAATCTCATGCTCCTTTTTTCACAGATTTTTCCCCAAAACCAGGGACAATTGAAAAGGGTGAAAATCTAAATATTCAAAGACTGAAATGTCAACACTTCAAACGTGTTCACCTTCCTTTGCTCAGTACTCAGTTGAGCCATCTCTCACACCTATTACAGCCAGTAGTCATTTTATAAGTCTCTGTTAGCTTTGCACAATGTGATGGAGCAAGATTTGTCCAAGCTGTGTCAGGTTGGCTAGCAGTGATGGACAACTGTCTTGAGGTCCTGCCAGAGATGTTCAATCAGGTTAAGGTCAGGACTCTGACTGGGCCACTCAAGGTTCACCAATTCTCGTCATCTGACACTACCCCATGGCTGCTCTGGCAGTGTGCTTTGGGTCATTGTCCTGCTGAAAAATCAACTTCTGCAGTTTAAACTTTCTGGCAAAGGCTAGCAGGTTTTTCTCCAGGATTCTTATGAAGGAGAATCTTAAGGGCTTTTATGGATATAGTAAGAGTGAAAGGATAACAAGCTGCATAATTGACCCTCTGGAAGATCAGAGTGGTAATCCAGTCATGGAGCTGAAAAGAGATGGGGGTGATCTTACATGGTTTTTTTGCATCTGTATTTACTTCGGAGATGGACACAGAGTCTATAGAAGTGAGGCAATACAGCAGCAAGGTTGTGGGCCCGATACAGATTACAAAGGAGTGTTTGCTATCATGAGGCAAATTAGGGTAGATAAATCCCTAGGGCCTGACAAGGTGTTCTCTTGGACCCAATGGAAGGCAAGTGCAAAAACCTGGGAGAATTTCTTCACTCAGAGGGTGGTGAGAGATTGCAGAATGAGTTGCCAGTGAAAGTGGTGGACGTGGGGAGAGATTTGGCTGGGTACATGAGTGAGGGGGCATAGTGGGGTATGGTATGGGTGCAGGTCAATGGGGCTAGGCAGGTTAATGGTTCAAAACAGACTAGATGGGCCGAAGGGCTTGTTTCTGTGCTGTAGTGTTCTATGACTCTAGGTTAGTACTTTAATCCCTGAAGCACAGGGGAATGAGAGGAGATCTTACAGAGGTATACAAAATGATGAATGTCTAGATAGGGTGAACGCAAGCATGCTTTTTCTTTTAGGTTGGGTGAGAGCAGAACTAAAGGTTTGGGGCAAAAGGTAAAATATTTAAGGAGTATCTGAGGAGAGTAGGTACAAGTGTGGAACAAACTGCTAGAAGAAGTGGTAGATAATTCAATAGTAACACTAAAGAGGAGTCTGGGTAGTATTTGAATGGGGAAGTATTATCTGGGTGCAGGTAGATGGGGCTAGGCAGAAGATCAGGTTGGAGTGGACTAGATGGGCTGAAGGATCTGTTTTTGTGCTGTAGTGCTCCATCTGAAGCAGGTGATATGTTTAAACAAAACACATTCTTTTTTATTAATTTGAATTTCCTGCATTACCCTCACCAGCTCCGCCCTTGCTAAGATTTCGCCAGCACCTCCTTCTTTGATAAAGGTTTACATGTATCTATAAATATTCAAGTCATGGCTACTCCCTTTGTACAGATTATACTTCGTTCACTAACTGGCTTTGTTCCCTTTACAAAACACTTTTGATTTGCATGCCAATGAAAGAGTTTTCAGTACCTTTTCATGGGAATTAACATTCTATTACCAAATTCTCTGTTTGTTTCTTTTTAATCTCTCTTCTTATCTTGCACTCAGCCTGGTTCTCACTTGAATTATTTATCTGACGTGCCTCTTATGTTAGATCAAATTCCTTTCTCCTTTGTTGTATGGGAAACTCCAGCCTTCATCTCCGTACCTTTTGCATATGTGGCATCTACCTAGACAGGGCTTAAAATATCTAACATTGTTACATAAAAATTTAACCTGCCAATTGTTGATTCCACTTCACTGTGACCAAATTCCTCTCATCCTACTAAAATAATCCCTCCTTTACTTCAAATACAGATAGGCCTTCTTCCTTATTGGATGGAAAACTTTCTGATGAAGGAAGTTCTGAACATAGTTATCCTTTGTTCCCTCTCACCACCTGCTGGTTTACAAAATATCCCCAGAACCGTGATAGATCCATTCTGCCTTTTTAATTCCAAAGGGGATCTTGACCTCAACTTCTCCCTCGAGCAAAATATGTTTTTCCCAATCAGCGCCATTTTATTGATATGATATACACAAATTTCTTCTCTTGTAAAATGGCTGTAAATATACTGGATGATCAAGTTAATTTGATCTTAGCAACTTCACACCAACCTACTCCTGTGTATGGGTGAAGAAGCTCAGAGCAAGCCCAATGATTCTGTCTCTTTATATGAATTTAGAATCCTGTGGAAATTTACCAAATTATTATCCATACAGAAACCTCCAATAACCCAGTATCCAATTGTTCAGAAGTCCTGACTCATCAGGTTCTGTTTCCCACACTCTTTTCAATTCACTGGTACATCTTTTCCTGCACTCCTTTTAAACCTACAAGGATATAGCTCCCCATACGCTCTTTAAACTCAACACGGTCCTTTTTACCCCCCGACTCCCTTCAAACTACCATTTCCCATGCTTATTACAAACCTGTCCAATTCAGTGGAAATTTTGTCATGCTACTGTCCAGCATACAATAGAAATGAAAATTAACACAATGGTCCAGAAGATCTCCAGTCTGACACCAACAAAATCTCTAAAGTGTAGGATTACTAGACTTTATTTATTGAATTTACTAATGGAGGTTGATACATATCATTTTCAAATCATCTGACAGCCATCAAATATTGTTTAGCCTCACTAGCACTGTTGAAGAATTTCAGTATTTAAAATCCAGCATTATCCTATGGAAAGACATTCAAAAACAGCTTTGAATGAAGTTTAAGAACCCATGAGTCTAAATAATCAATACATATCAAAAGGATTTCACTTTTAAGATATCAGCTTAGGAAAAAAGTAAACCAGAGCAGCGTTTAAATATAGCCGATGTTAAAATTCCAGTTTCCTATGATACTTTCAGAAGTAACAGGAAAACTTTCAGTACGATTTCTGACTGTGAAGTAATTCCTCTAGGTATCTTGCAATGGTAAAATTCGTGAATTTGCTGTACAAAAGTGAAGGCTAACAATATTCACTAAAGTCATCATAACCCTGCAATATTGACTGAACTTTGCTGACAAATACAGAAGAACGGCAAATATTGGACACAATTACTGATTGCAAACAGGTTGTTTGTTATTCTCGCACCAGCAGCACTCGATGACACAGAGATCATTCTTCTCAACAGAAATTGCTCTCTTTGTTTCAAAACTGAATTGCAGCCCCCCCCCCCTTTTAACATTGACAACAAATAACTTGGATTTTCAAATCTAACCATACTTAAGTTAGATTTCTGAATTATTTTGCTGCTTTAATGGAGCCTGATTTTGCAAGTCATATTCTACTAGAACATGCTATACAATTAGGAGTAACCTTAAATGACTTGGAAGCCTATAATTTAGTCACACAGCCAGATCAGCTCAGTGAAATGACTAAGATAGCTATCTCCAAAAGAAAGCCAGTCCACTTAAAAAGCCTGCTGAATCTTTCCAAATGAAGTACCATAGAAAACATCCTCTGTGTCTGGGAGCTAGTCCAATAAACCCAAACAAGTCTGACAACAAGAAAGAAATATGTGGAAGATGCGACCAGTATTATGCATTAAGTTCACGCATTTCCACAACTCTCATGGGCCTGTCCTTCATCTGGCTACTGAAAGTCTGAAACATGAAAATACACTCAGCTTTATTATGAGGTTCTGAATATAAATAGCACAGAAAATTAGCTACTTTGCAGAATACATTCTATATTACATTACAGCACATTTACTGCAACCTATCATGTCAACAATGGCTCGGAAGATGGTAATGAAATTTTTCATTCTACCCCCATTATTCCATAACCTATAAATGAAGTACAGTCTCCACATTTCCCTCTGCTCATTTCATTTTAACTAAAGCTCTTCAAAACAACTGCATCAGATTCACATTACTGCCAACGCATTGTATTCCATCACTGGGTTGCTATGGTAACAGATCTGATCTAAGCTTTTGCCAAAATCACAATACCTCCCTCACCTTGCCCTTGGGAGAAGTTACAAATTCCTTTCATAGAAATGATTTGTTAATTTTGTTTGAAATTATTCATCCAATTTGTTTCCATTGATTTATGCCCTTAAAAGAGAGTCAACAAGTACTGGTGGTTTCTTAAACCGCAGAAGAATTTTAAAGAATCTTAAAGTCAAAATTAGAGAAGGATTGTTAAATATGAGAGATCACTCAAATATTTGAATTTATAATTTTTTTAACCTTTTTCCATAACAATCGTACAAAATGGGGTCATTTTTATATAGACATATATTGTTATAGGGCAGATCTTGGCTTTTCATCAACTAAACCCTAATGAAAAACAGTTAGGGGGTGGTTCGAGGGGGCGAAGAGTCTAAAACGAAAGCCATGTTGCCCTCTGGCAAAAACGAACTTTCCAAAATAAAATAGATTCAAGAAATATTTAATTCATCTTTAAATCTAAAGTATTCATCCTTAAGTCATCCAAAAATGGCAATCAGGACCTTGCTAAAGATATCAATTCTTCAGCCCTCAGACTTCACTTTAGCTTGTGGCGAAGTTTGGAGGACCCAGCAATTATATGAGTACCTGTAAACAGGCTGCATTTCTCTGGCAATACCTATTACAGCGCCCGACTGGAACTTGTCAAACTCTTCAAACAGGTCCCTGATGTTAGACATGTACTTCAAGTCCAGGTCCAGCTGCACAATATGCGTCATCTCTGCAAAACAAAAGGAGGAAAAAAACTTCAGGGCACGTGTAGGTCACTGGGAATAGACAGGATGCATGACATCCTTTATTCATCAAAAGGCACCAAAACGTCTCGGATAATATCAAATGTCAATCTGCGTACACGACCAAAGACATCGATGGAAGAAACATGGAGAACTTAGCAAGAATTAAAGTAAGCTTCATTCAAACTTACCATGGGGTGGCCACGGTAGAGCGACACTATTAAAGCTAATAAATCTTTTAGAAGGTGCTGTTTATTTTCTTTTTATTGTGTTCACATAGCAATGAACTAGTAAATATCTAGTCAGAGGTGAGGTCAAACGGCACAGAAACAGATCCATCTTTACCCCAGCATGTCCTATTTACACTGAACCAAATTACAAATATTAGCTTTGTAGCCTTCTATGCCTTGGTATTGAAGTTGTAGTTAACATGCTTCTTAAATGTTAGGAGCGTATCTACCTCCATCACCTCTTCAGGTAGAACATTCCAGATTCCAGCTACCTAAAATCTTAAATTTTTCAACCTTATAGCTCAATCACCTCCACAAGGGACAACAATTTTACATTTACTATACAATATATTCCCATCATAATTTTATATACCCTCTCTCAGATTATCCACAGCCTCTTCCCTCCAGTTAAAAAAAAACAAACCTTGCTTATCCAGTCCCTCCATATAACTGAAATGCTCCAATCCAGCCAACGTCTGTTGAGTCTGCATTGAACATTGACTCAGAGGTAGGGAGTTGGGGGGGTAGTGTTTGAAGGTTGTGTCTTGAAACAGAGACTGCTGGGATGGTGTTGGGGGACCTTTGCGATCCATGACTTGTGTATTGCCCTGGTTAAGAACATGTTTTGTTGTATTTCTACTGCTATGCTGTAAGGTATTTTTAGTAGTTTTTCTGCAAATGCAGTGTGTCCTGTTAGTTAAGCTTCATAGACTAGAGTTTGGCTTCCACAAAGGTAAGGAGCTGTTTGCCCAACATAGGAATGTTGTGTCAGCCAATTGGGCTTGTCTTGGTAATGTATTGTAACATTTTGCCCAGTAGGATGCTGTGGAAGTTCGAGAGAGCTGGGCAGGATCAGATTTCTGACTGACACTAGTCTGGTTTGGGGGTCTTTTACGAGGAGGTGTGGAGAAGAGCACATGGAAAGACACTTAGAGGACCCCACCCGAAGAAGAGACCCTATTGCTAGTAATGTTTTGTGCAGACAAATGGTTTCAAGGAAGGAGTGCCAATACTTCTGAGTTAGCCAGTTTGTTCATGAAATTCTTCAAGGGAAATTCGATCTGTGACTGGTGATGGGAGTTAAGTGCCATGAGTACAGTGATACACCCAACTGGTACAGAAACGAGCTCCAATGCTTATGTGCACAATTAGACTGCTTCAACTGTAATGGGCCTCTTTTTCTCTTCTTTTTCTGTAAACTGTTTGTTCAAGTTGAAATACTGGTAAATATACTTCCACTGTAATTGTTTGCTGGCGTACCATCTGTTACTTCGTGGTGAACGATAACTTTACATGGTGCCCTATTTACACAGCATTCACAATTTTCATTCTCTCATCGGAACATTCCAGTGCTCTTGTGTGGTTGAACCTGAATCGTACTGACCCCAGACGTGTGTTGATTATGGAAGGTGGCCTTCTCCCTGCCGAGTCACGTGGCTGCTAGCAGAGTTGGCTAATGAGCCAAGTTTGTTACATGCCATGGTGAGAGGGTTACACTTGTATAAAAGATTTGGATGCAAATACACAAGACTTAATCAATAAGATTGTGGATGCCACAAAATTAGGAGATGTTGTTGATAGAGAAGGTTACTTGTAAAGTACAGGGAATCTTGATCAGTTGAGGCAATGTTTCCCAACCTTTTTTAGCCCAATACCCCTCTAAAACACAATATAATTTCCGGCACCCCAAAGTGTAAAAACATTTCTACCATATGCCAACATGAGAAAAATGATTCTGCTTTAAATTTGTCTTTAAACCTAGTTTACACAGTGCCTGTGCACTGTACAGCAGCTTCGACATCAATGTGATCGTTGAGCTTGATGGGTTTTTTTTAAGCAAGAGTTGAAATATTTGGTTCAAGTTTAGAAGCAAATTCCTTAAGTCCCCAGTGTAACAATGTCCATGAGGTTTCTGTTTATTGTGAGTATGTGGTTCACTGCCCTGAACCCTTTTTCAACAAGGTATGAGGATGGAAATGCAATGAAAAGCAGTTTGGCTCTTCTCCAAAGACCGGGAAACTTCATATGACAGTATAGCCACATACCACAAAAGACAACCTTTTTGAAAAGCATTTCTGCTTCTTCATCATTCTGAATAATGATAATTTCTTCTTGCAATCTCTCTTCCTGTTCTTCTACCCTGCAAAGAAATGGGTTAGTTTCCCTGCCAGAATTTCCAGATAGTTCAAATTATGAAAATCCTTCTTCAGTGACTGCAGGTGGAAGCAGTAAGCAGTAAAAGAGAGTGCCATATTTTCCACGAAGAAACTGTGAGAACTTTCTTCTCCCACTGTTTTGCTTATACATTTCCAATTTCCTGATAAAAATTGGGCACAGCGCATTTTGTCTGGATTAAATTGAAATTCTCACCACGCAGTTTCATATTTAGAATGTTCATTTTGTCATACAGATCAGCTGGGTATGCCACATATCCACATAGACATTCAATCTTGTTTCCTAAGATATTGTTGACTTTGAGCAAAAATTCAACCAGTGTCAAAAAGATCAAAGAAACATTTTGAGAAGCAGCCTTTTGACAGCCAGAGACACCATCCGTGCACATAAGGTATGTGAACAGCGCAATGGTCAGCACGACACACCTTCTGCCCAACGACTGGACCTGGGTTGGATCACAGTGGGTGAAGTCTGCCTCAATGGAGCTTATCAACCCACCATCAGCATGGCCAAGACTAACGTCCAGAAGAACGGGCATCCCAAGAAATTTTAGGCCAAGAGAACAGAATCTATATGAAACAGAAGATCTGTGGGCAAGCAAACTAAGTACTTTGATGTATCTACCTCCGTCTGAATCACTCAGACAAGCTGGTCTTCCATCACTCGGAAGATGATTACAAGCTGGCACCTTCATTTCAAAGATTAGGTCTTCCTTTGAACCATGAACAAAGACAATCTTTGTAGCACAGAGCAACTGAGCCAGGGAAAGATTAGAATCTTTGTTGTTCAAAGACAGGTGTAGGCAGAGGACGTGCAGTGCACCACAAGATTCAAAATCTTCATTGTCATTCTAACAGTACATCAGCTCTGCAGGGCCGAATGAGACAGCGTATCCCAGGGGCAGTGCAAAGCAGGACCCACTACAAACAGAAAGTTGCCTCAGTGTACTCTGTCCCTTTCTCGATGATGCGGACTGGGGCACCTTGGCAAGAATGGCCCTGCAGCCTGTACTGGCTAGCAGTGTGGCACTGAACGGAAATAAACTGAATACTCCTGCTTTAATGTTTGATATTCTATCTGCTGTTCGCTCACTTTTTGCCAGTTGTGCAATTTGTTCTTTTTTGTTGCGTATTGGATTGTTTTTTGGCAGTGACACAACCATTGTTGGCAGAATTTCAGATGGTGATGAGGAGGCTGATTTATTATCCCTCAACCTCATTCTCCTCCCTCCCCTCCATAACTTTTGATACCCTGACTAACCAAGAACCAATCAGCCTCTGCTTTAAATAAAGTCAATGAGGTTGGTGTCCACAGCTGTCCATGGCAATGAATTCCACAGATCCACCATCTTCTGGCTAAAGAACTTTCTTCTCATCTCTTTCCTAAATGGATATCCCTCTATTCTGAGGCTGTGCCCTCTGGTCCTCTACTCACTTACAACGGAAAACATCCTCTCCACATCCACTCCATCTAGGCCTTTCAAAATCCAGTAGGTTTCAGGGATTCCCCCATTCTTCTAAACTTCAGTGAGTACAGTCCCTGCGACATCAAGCGCCACTCATGTGTTCTAGTGGTCTTCACTAATGCCTCTACAATCTTTTCCGCTACTCTTTCAGAACCCTGGAGTGTAGTCTATCTCATCCAGGTGATTATCTACCTTCACACCTTTCAGCTTCCAAGCACCTTCTCCCTACTAATAGTAATTCCACTCACTTCTACTCGCCCGACAGTCTTGAAATTCAGGCATACGACTATCGTCTTTCACAGTGAAGACTGATGCAAAATATTTATTCAGTTTGTCTACCATTTCTCAGTCCCACATTACACCTCCAGTGTAATTTTCCAGCAGTCCAATATCCACTCTCATCTCCCTTTTACTCTTTATACAATACATCTGAAAAACCTTTAGGTATCCTCTTTTAAAGTATTGGCTAACTTACCTTCATATGGTTTTTTTAGTTGCCTACTGTTGGCTTTCAAAAGCTTCCCACTAATTTTTGCAAGATTATGTGCTCTCTCTTACTTTTATGCTGTCTTTGACTTCTCTTGTCAGCCATGATTGCCTCATCCTCTGTTTAGAATACCTCTTCACCTTTGGCATGTATCGACCCTGTACCTTCCGAGTTGCTCCCAGAAACTCTAGTCATTGCTCTTCTGCCGTCGTCTCTGCTAACGTCCTCTTCCAGTCAATTTCGGCCAGCTCCTCTCTCGTGCATTTGTAACTCCCTTTACTCCACTGTAATAGTGACACATCTTCTCCCTCTCAAATTGCAAGGTGAATTCTATCACATTAAAATCATTGACTCTTTCAGGTTCCTTGACATCAAACTCCCTAATCAAATCTGGTACCTTACAAAACACCCAATCCAGAACTGACTTTCTCCTAGTGGACTCAACAACAAAATACTCTGAAAAACCATCTTGTAGGCATTCCCTGTCTTTGGATCCAACACCAACCTGATAATCCCCAACTACTTGCCTATCGAAATCCCCCTTGACTATCGTAACATTGCTCTTTTTACATGCCTTTTCTCTTTACCATTGGAATTTATATCACACACTCTGGCTACTATTGTGACTAAATATCCTGGATTTTTCATTCAGTGATGAATAGTAAGCTTTTGCTCATTATCTGACAACCACCCATGGTTTTTTCTATTGGCTTGTGAAAGACATCTTGTGGTGATGAGTTGGCCAAAACAACATAGCACCATCTGGGCCCTGTGTGAGTGGCATGATAATTACATTTCTCTTCAGAAAGTCCCAGGAATAGAAATTGGTCTGTAACATACACTGAGCACACACCATATCTACACTTATGCATTTGTTCTTTATAAGTTTATAACATTTTAAGAGGTATAGATAGATGGTAAACACAAGAAAGTCTGCAGATGCTGGAAATCAAAACCGACACACATAAAAAATAAGGTAGGTGGTATCTTTTTTCCTGGGATTGAAATTTCTAATACCAGAGGGCATGCACTTTAGAGGGGGAAAGTCCGGAGGAGACGTGCAAACGGAATGGTGGGTGCCTGGAATGCATTGCCAGGGATGGTGTTGAAGGCAGATATGATTGAGGTTTTTTAAAGAGGCTCTTGGATAGGCACAATAATATCCAGAGAATGGAGGATATAGACCACTTCCAGGCTCGAGGACTAGTGTAATTAGTTTAATTAGTTTGACGCATCATGGACAGAAGGGCCGGTTCCTAGGCTGTAATGTTCCATCACCCATGTTCTTTTCTTCTCTGCCCTCTGGGTTATCGCACTTCTGAACAACTATGCAGAGCCCCCTTTCCCTGCCAACTCAGCTTAAATGTTTAATCTTAGAGTAAAAAATGTTTTAAACTGCTCATTTCCCACAGGGCACGCAAATCCTGATTAAAACATGTCTTCTTGTCAACTCCATTATAAGACTTTAATGCATTTCCCCTACAATAATCCTTATCCACCTAACGGCAAAATGAATAATCTACCTCTAAAAGACCGATGAACCACAAAAAAGATCCAGGAGTCATCCTGCTCCTTCCTTTTTCACTGGAAGCCCCAAAGTCTTCCCTTTTCTCCAACCAGTCCTTTCCACGTCTTTACTTCACTTTTTCACTGGAAGCCCCAAAGTCTTCCCTTTTCTCCAACCAGTCCTTTCCACGTCTTTACTTCACTTTTTCTCTGGAAGATAGTCCTTAAATCTTTCACCAGATTCTTAGTTAGCTATGCTAATTTTACCTCAACTTGCTGTACTTTGACTATGTTTGATAATTCTTCTGTGATGCACCTTGAAAAATTTTCCTCAATTAAAATGCCATTTAGAAAGATGAGCTATAGTTGTTCTCTTGTTTAGGTGTTTTCTAGGTGCAAAGTTCAGTAAAAATCAATAAAATATCTTAATAATAGACCTTTAAACAGTTCGTTTTTCATTGACAACATAAGACCTGACTAAAACAAAGACATTTTGGCAGCTCCATTATAATCATTGGTGTAATGTATGGATCTTTTTCTTTTAGAGCAATGACCCCTCCACTGAGCACTACATATCGATCTGTTGTCCATGCATGTGCTGTTGTCTACATTGTTCTCTCTCACTGTCGCTGCAATGTGAATACATCAGTTAGGGCCATCTCCCTCGTGCAATGGTTCAAAAGAGGCTTCAGCTCTGTGTAAAGCATCTGTTAAGGCTTCCTTTTCATCTTTTTTTTCCCTCCTATTGTACCATTTAAATGGCTATGATGTGGTCTTCATGTCAGATGTTGGAGCGACCACTCCCCGCTGAACATTGACGGCTCCTCGGTAGAGATCATTAAGAGCACCAAATTTCTTGGTGTTCACCTGGCGGAGAATCTCACCTGGTCCCTCAACACCAGCTCCATAGCAAAGAAAGCCCAGCAGCGTCTCTACTTTCTGCGTGGGCTGAGGAAAGTCCATCTCCCACCCCCCATCCTCATCACATTCTACAGGGGTTGTACTGAGAGCATCCTGAGCAGCTGCATCACTGCCTGGTTTGGAAATTGCACCATCTCAGATCACAAGACCCTGCAGCGTATAGTGAGGTCAGCTGAGAAGATCATCAGGGTTTCTCTTCCTGCCATTACGGACTTTTACACTACACGCTGCATCCACAAAGCAAACAGCATTATGAAGGACCCCACGCACCCCTCATACAATCTCTTCTCCCTCCTGCCGTCTGGTAAACGGCACCAAAACATTCGGGCTCTCACGGCCAGACTATGTAACAGTTTCTTCCCCCAAGCTATCAGACTCCTCAATACCTGAAGCCTGGACTGACACCAACTTACTGCCCTATTGTCCTGTTTATTATTATTGTAATGCCTGCCCTGTCTTGTGCACTTTATGCAGTCCTGGGTAGGTCTGTAGTCTAGTGTAGTTGTTTTTTTCTCTCTGTGTTGTTTTTTTTTATGTAGTTCAGTCTAGTTTGTGTACAGTGTCATGTAACACCATGGTCCTGAAAGACAGTCTCATTTTTACTGTGTACTGTACCAGCAGTTATGGTCAAAATGACAATAAAAGTGACTTGACTTGACTTGGAGAACTAGGAGACCCAGAGTCTCTCGGGAAACTACATCTGCATGAAGTGCATCCAGCTGCAGCTCCTTGAAGACATTGTTAGGGATCTGGAGCAGCAACGGGATGACCTTCAGCTTGTACAGGAGAGTGAGGAGATAATTGATCAGAGTTACAGGGAAGTAGTCACCCCAAGTTGCAGGAGGTGAGTAGCTGGGGGACTGTCAGGAGAAATTGAAATAGGAAGTTAGAGCAGAGCACCCCTGTGGCCATTCCCATCAAAAACAAGTACAAATACAAATAAAAAACACAAAATGCTGGCAGAACTCAGCTGCTGAGTTCTGCCAGCATTTTGTGTTTTTTTTATATTTCCAGCATCTGCAGATTCACTCGTGTTGCCTACAAATACAAGTACTTTATTGTCACCAAACAATTAATACCAGAGCATACAATCATCACAGTGATATTTGTTTCTGCGCTTTGTGCTCCCTGAAGTACAAATCGAAGTAAGTATAATAAAAATTTAAATTATAAATCGTAATTAGAAAATAGAAAAGTGAAAGTAAGGTAGTGCAAGTCAGGTCTGGATATTTGGAAGGTACGGCCCAGATCCGGGCCAGGATCTGTTCAGCAGTCTTATCACAGTTGGAAAGAAGCTGTTCCCAAATCTGGCCGTATGTATCTTCATGCTCCTGAACCTTCTCTCAGAGGGAAGTGGGACAAAAAGTGTGTTGGCTGGGTGGGATTTATCCTTGATTAACCTGGCAGCACTGCTCCGACAGCGTGTGGTGTAAAGTGAGTCCAAGGATGGAAGATTGGTTTGTGTGATGTGCTGGGCTGTGTTCACTATCTTCTGCAGCTTCTTTCGGTCTCAGACAGGACAACTTCCATACCAGGTTATGATGCACCCTAGAAGAATGCTTTCTTTGGTGCACCTATAAAAATTAGTGAGGGTTTTAGGGGACAGGCCAAATTTCTTTAGCTTTCTCAGGAAGTAAAGGCACTGGTGGGCCTTCTTGGCAGTGGACTCTGCTTGGCTTGACCAAGTCAGGACATTTGTGATATTCACCCTGAGGAACTTAAAGCTCTTGATCTGTTCCACCTGCACACCACAGATGTAGATGGGGTTATACGGTCTGCTACTCCTTCTGAAGTCAACAACCAATTCCTTCATCTTGCTGACATTGAGGGATAGGTTATTGTCTTCACACCATGCAACTAAGTTCTTAATTTCCTCTCTGTACTCAGACTCATCATTACCCAAGATGTGGCCTACGATGTGGTGTCATCAGCAAACTTATATATTGAGTTCGATGGAAACTTGGCTACACAATCATGGGTGTACAGTGAGTACAGCAGGGGGCTGAGTACACAGCCTTGTGGGGCACCGGTGCTCAGAGTGATTGTAGAGGAGAGCTTGTCCCCTATCTTTACAGCCTGGGTCCTGTCTGTGAGGAAGTTGAAGATCCAGCTGCAGATCTGAGTGCTAAGACCCAGGGTCCGGAGCTTAGGAATCAGTTTATTTAGAATGATGGTATTAAAGACAAAGGTGTGGTCGATGAAAAGGAGCCTTACATATGCGTCTTTATTCTCCAGGTGTTCTAAGGAAGAACGTAGTGCCAGAGAGATGGCATCTGCCATTGACCTGTTGCTCCGGTAGGCGAATTGCAAAGCGTCGAGGTTGACCGGTAGGTTATGGTTGACCAATCGCTCGAAGCACTTCATTTTGGATCGTTTTGGATATTTTTTGGGGGATGACCTGCCGGGAGAATGCCACGACAACCAGGTTACAAGCACTGAGCATGGGTCTGTGGTGCAGAAGGGAAAGAGAAAGCGTCAGCCTGGTTCTGTGTACCGTTCAGTATTCCCTGCCATGAACAGAACCTTTGGCAAGAGGTTTTCAAAGATTGACTTGTCTCAAGCCTATCTGCAAATGGAGATTGAGAAGTTCCTCACATCAACACTCACAAGGGACTGTTTCAATATAATTGTCTCGTCTTTGGCATCGCATCAGCTCCAGCAGTTTGGCAACGAGCAATGGAGCAAGTGCTCCAAGATATCCCAGGATCACAATGTTAAAATAACACCATAAGACATAGGAGCAGAACTAGGCCATCTGGCTCACTGAATCTGCTCCACCATTCAATAATTTTTTTTTTCTCTCCTCCTCAACTCCAGTTCCCAGCCTTCTCCCCGTAACCTTTGATGCCATGTCCAATCAAGAACCTATCAAGCTCTGACTTAAATACACCCAATGACCTGGCCTCCCCAGCTGCTTGTGGCAACTAATTCCACAAATTCACCACTCTTTGGCTAAAGAAATTTCTCTGCATCTCTGTTTTGAAAGGACATCCCTCTATCCTGAGGCTGTGCCCTCTTGTCCTCGACTTTCCCACCATGGGAAAACATCCTTTCCACATCTACTCTCTCTAGGTCTTTCAACATTCAAAAGGTTTCAATGAGATTTCCCCCCCCCCCCCCCCCACCCGCCATCCTTCTAAATTCCAGTGAGTATAGGCCCAGAACCATCAAATGCTAATATGATAATCCATTCATTCCTGGAATCACCCTTGTGAACTTCCTCTGGACCCTCTCCAATTCCAGCACATCTCTTCTACGATGAGGAGCCCAAAACTGTTCACAATACTCAAGGTGAGGCCTCACCAGTGCCTTATAAAGTCTCAGCATCACATGCCTTCTCGTGTATTCCAGACCTCTTGAAATGAATGCTAACATTGCATTTGCCTTCCTCACCACCAACTCAACCTGCAAGTTAAACTTTAGGGTGTTCTGCACAAGGACTCCCAAGTCCCTTTGCATCACATATTTTTGGATTTTCTCCTGTTTAGAAATTAGTCCACACATTTATTTTTACTACCAAAGTGCATCATCATGCATTTTCCAACATTATATTTCATTTGCCACTTTCTTGCCCATTCTCCTAATCTAAGTCCTTCTGCATCTTAGCTGTTTCCTCAACACAACCTGCCCCTCCACCAATCTTCGTACCATCCGGTTTAGAAAACAGTTGTCTTGATGATATCTTCATGACTGACAAGAGAAGCAGTGCTATAAGCCCCAAACCAGAAAATATGCCACAACTCAGGTCATACTTGGGCCTTGTAAACTACTACTACTGGTTTCTCCCAAACATTTCTCAGGTTCTGCATCCATTGAACACACTGTTACAGACAGGAGCAAACTGGGAATGGTCAGAAAGAAGTGAAAAAGCATTCACAGAAACAAAGAGACTAATAACATCTGATGAACTGCTCACCCATTATGACCCACCCCTGCCCATTAGGCTGGCGTGAGATGCATCCCCTTATGGCATTGGTGCTGTTTGTCACACATTATGTAAGATGAAGCTGAACACCCAATTGTATTTGCTTCGAGATCACTGACAAGTGCAGAATGCAACTATGCACAGATCAACTGAGAGGACCTTAATCTAGTATGGAGAATAAGGAAGTTTCACCACTACCTCTACACACAAAAGTTTAAACTAGTGACAGATCACCAGCTCCTTGTGATCATCGTCAATCCCAGTGAAGACTACTACCTGTTTACAATGTTCAGTTCCTTCTAAACTGCACACCAGAGTGTTAGAAAATCTGCACAAAGGACACCTGATTACAGTCAAGATGAAGAGTCTTGCCCAGAGCTACATGTAGTGGGCAGGAATAATTAATCAGATTGAAGACTTGGCCAAAAGCTGTTCAGGATGGCAAAAAGTTCAAAATGTACCCCCACAGGTACTGTTACACCCATGGGAGGGCTATCGTCATCATGGCAAAGAATACATATCGACTTTGTTGGACCATTCCTGCACTCAATGCTTCTGATTGCTGTGGATGCTGGAGGTTATACCAATTAAGTCAACCACCTCAACAAAGACCATCTCTGCCCTGATGACCACCTTCACCAGAAACGGCTTACCAAAACAAATTGTGAGCAACAACGTTCCACAATACACGTCAGAAGAATTCCCACTGTTCAAGAAGAAAAATGGCATCAGACATTTCAAATCAGCTCCTCACCACCCGGCAATGAAAGGGTTAGCTGAAAGGTTTATCGAAAGGTCTACATTGTGGAACGTCTTTTCTAACTGCACTGTGTGGGTACAATACTGCTAGCTTATCAAGACTGATTAATGTCAGGTTTGCAAGAGATAACTGCATCCACAAAATCAACAGGAATAAAGTTACTGCAAGCTGTAATGGGCAGTTTAGGATCTCTTGCTTACTGAAAAGAGACACCAGCAAAGCTGGGCCAGAAGCACATAGATCTCATGGTGGAATGAACACAGGCCATGAATCTGCAGCCAGCATCTTAAGTCACACTTCATTTCCCTAGTTCTGAGATGAGGAAGTGGGATGCTGGGGGTGGGGGGAAATTACCTTGACAGATCAAAGACCATTTCATTCCTGCTTCTGCTCCTTTGCTTTTTCCCTTCTTTGATCTGATGCATGGACAAGGGAGGGAATTTACTAGGTGGGAAGATTATGCCTGGTACTGCTACCTACTCATTCAGGAATGCAAGGCAGCTATTTTAAACATGCTTGTTTTCTATTTTCCCCTCAATTCCGATTAAAGTATTAATCTAAAACATTTATTTGATCTCTCACATATTCCTGACCTTCATTTCCAGCATTTGCTTTGTTTTTATTTCAGACTTTGAGCATTTGCATTTTTATTTTTGCATTGTGCTACTATTTTCCAACAAGGGATGATTGGAAGAGATAACTTAAGTTATCCTGAAACACAAAAGTAATTTTAACTTCAGGTATCAACCCAATACCAATGAAGCCAGTTTCATAGGAAATGTTTACCTCCATAGATGTGACTCATTGACATTTTAAAGAAAATTGTGCCAAAGAATAATAGGAGAACTGATAGCTATGTTCAAAATTCAGAGGTGGTTTGACTAGATATGGAGATTTTACAGTTCTCAAGCTTTAGAATCATCTTACAAAATGCCATATTAAGTGGAAGGTACATGCAAATCCTTCAGAGCCACATCAGTATTCATGGACACCCACATTTTTTGTTGATTTATTTCAAAGTTCTTCTGATTGTAATCTAATATATTACATCTTAAAAACTTTCTGTAAATAGCTGAATACAATTTGTTTCATTTTGATAAATTCTATGAATTCAAGTCATGCAATGTATTTTGCATAAAATATTAGAATACAATAGAAATCAAAAATTCCATAATCCCAAAGATACCTTTCATAATTGTTTTATTTAAAACAGCAGCAAAATGAATAATGAATTAGTGTGCAAAACAATGAGTACATTGTTTTCAATGTGGCAAAGCTACAAGTACATTGTTTTCAATGTACTTCAGTTCTATTGGTTTTGTCAACACTGAACAAAATAGTAAATGACCCGGAGTTTCCCCAGGTGCTCTGATTTCCTCCCATAGTCCAAGGACACACCAGATGGTTAATTGATCATTGTAAATTGTCCTGTGATCAGGTTAGGGTTAAATGAGGGTTGTGGGCTTGCTGAGGCGGTGTGGGTCGAAGGACTGGAAGGGCATACTCTGCGCTGTATCACTAAATAAACAAACAATGCTGATGAAGCATGCCATAGTACTATATAAATTCAACCAAGGTCACACTGGGGAAACAAAATCAATTAATCTGCACCATCTGCATTCATCTTAATAAGAGTTACTTTTTGCGAGGTGTCTTCTCCCTTGCTGCTTTATGATGTTATGAGTATTTGTTTCTCCAATGTCCTTCTGTGCCGAACTGTAAAAATACTTCAACATGAGCCTGGATTTATACTACAGGTTGACCTTCACTAATCCGGCACCATTGGGACCTGCAGAGTACCGGATTAGTGAAAATGCTGAATTACAGAAGGATCACGTTAAGCAATAGCTAACTGCCTCATTATAACTTTAAAATAACATGTAAACCAGTACAAGTTAGATAACAATGAAACAGAAATATTAAATGAGTAGCAAGTGAAATTTTAATAAAGTAATATACTGTACAGGCACAGATAAAATACAGGGTACAGGTAAATGTCCAGTAATTAACTTATACATAACAGTTGAGTACATCCACTTCGAAAGTGAAACGTTTAATATACCTTCAGGTAAAGTTACATGTCTGCAAGTGTGGGGTTGTCAGGATCATCAACATCATCTTGGAAAATGAGTGAAGCATCAGAACCGGGGTTTCGGCGCTGGGCTCTTCCCTCTTCACTCGCAGTTACTGAGGCAATCCTCATTAGTTTCTTTTCCTCCCTCCACTTAGTAATATGCTTAAATACAGCGGGTCGCCATGTCTTATCTGAGGTCGTAGGCAGAAGACCTCTGGGCTGGCTGGGCGATGCCAGAGCGCAGTGCACGACTGCTGGCAGGCGGGTGAGACGGGAAGGTACTGGGCCGCCATGCCTCATGCAAATGATATTAATAAACACAGGAAAACAAGCAGAAATCGCCTAACTGTGCTTACAAGAGTGCATCAACACGTGAACAGATCTAGTGCAACCAAAACAATGTGCAGCAGATTGGTATGGTGGCCCAGGAAATTTGAAATCAGTGCTGGATTATCAAAGGAACCGGATTACAGGTAGTCGGATTAATGAAGGTTTACTGTATATTGGCCACAGTAGTTAATGCTAAAAAGATAAAGTCATTTCATTTAATCCCTTACTCAACTTTAACTTCACTAACAACACAATTCACTTACTTACTTCAAGTGGCCACCAACTAAGTATAACTATACAAATGGAAGTGACATAATAATGACACATTTGCAATCAAGATCAAAGTCATTATTAATTCATTCTTGAAGCATATAAAATGAAGGACCTTACACTCAACATTTTTCTGATCGGATCTACCAAAACCTGCCCAGTGCCTAACACCACATTAAAACAAAGTTCATAACATAATCCTGGATATCATGAACTTTCCACATCCCAGGAGTTTTCACTCAAAGGCAAGTTATAGATAATAAAATTCAGCACATACAGTAGATACATCTAGCTGACTGGTAAAGGGTAAATGAAACTCAAGACCCATTACAAAATTTATACCATGCTTCAATAATCTCATAAATGCTGAGAGCTGGATTTACTACAGCAGGCTCCTCAAAGCACTGGCATCTCAGTACAGGCCATCCCTGGGCCCTGGGTTACAAGCACTGGGAACATCCCTACATAGAGCAAGCTCCCAAAATATGAAGCTCATTAGTGCAACCTGTTAACATATGTTAATTACTATCAATGACAGAACTACTTCCCCCTTCTTTCCAATATTAGCATTTTTCTTTCTTTCCACTCTTGCGTGCTTTTATGTTTTTATGTCATTCATTACCGTAGAGTGGAGGTATGGCAACCATGTCGGGTGACTTTTGGGTATTTTCTAACTTGTGGACAAAATTGACTTACAGATGTCTGCAAAGACAGAATGGACTCATTACCTGGGTACAGCACATCACCAACAAGCATCACGTTGGTGTCGGCACCCACCTCGGAAGTAATTCATCCTCAATCATAAGCGGCCAACTTAGAAGAACTGACACAGACCACACTTCTCCAAAAGCAAGTCCAAGCAAGTGGGAAGAATGTATTTGTTTTTACAGTTCTTCTTAAATTCTACACCCATTCCAACAAGTAATTAAAAAAAAATCTTTTGTGCAAAATTTAGTATTCAACAAAACCATTGCAAACTTTTTTAGGACACTTCGTTAAGCTACTTCTTGAGACCTCTGCAAGAGCAAGATGCAAGAGCCACAAGATCAGTTCACTTGCTCCTGTATTTCCTTCCACCATCTTTACAAAACTAACATCTTCTGCAGACCATTCATGTATTTCAAACCTGACATATACTTGTTAATTTTTTTTGAAAAACACTACACATTAATACACCCAGATTGAGTGAGTGGACAGCTCACCTGGTGTACTGCAACCAACAAGGTCAAACTAAGGACCCTCACCATTCAGGACATGCCCTCTTCTCATTGCTGCATCAGGGAGGAGCCTGAAGATCCACACTGAACATAGTTGGAACAGCTTCTTCCCATCCACCATCATATTTCTGAACAGTCATAGAAATATAGAAAATAGGTGCAGGAGTAGGCCATTTGGCCCTTCGAGCCTGAACCGCCATTCAGTATGATCATGGCTGATCATCCAACTCAGAACCCTGTACCTGCTTTCTCTCCATATCCCCTGATCCCTTTAGCCACAAGGGCCGTATCTAACTTCCTCTTAAATATAGCCAATGAACCAGCCTCAACTGTTTCCTGTGGCAGAGAATTCCACAGATCCACCACTCTCTGTGTGAAGAAGTTTTTCCTCACCTCGGTCCTAAAAGGCTTCTCCTTTATCCTTAAACTGTGACCCCTCGTTCTGGACTTCCCCAACATTGGAAACAATCTTCCTGCATCTACCCTGTCCAATCCCTTTATAATTTTATACATTTCAAAAAGATCCCCCCTCAATCTTCTAAATTCCAGTGAGTATAAGCCTAGTTGATCCAGTCTTTCTTCATATGAAAGTCCTGCCATCCCAGGAATCAATCTGGTGAACCTTCTCTGTACTCCCTCTATGGTAAGAATGTCTTTCCTCAGATTAGGGGACCAAAACTGCACACAATATTCTAGGTGCGGTCTCACCAAGGCCTTGTACAACTGCAGTAGAACCTCCCTGCTCCTGTACTCAAGTCCATGAACCTTTGAACAGTACTTTGCTGTTATCCACTATTTACTTATTTATATTTCTTATTGCAACTTAAAGCAATTTTTTAGTGTATAGGAAACAATGAATTTCATGATATACGTAGGTGATAACAAACTTGATTCTGAGGGCTGGAAGATTGTCTCTTCAAGTGTATGAGTTTCTCACTGGACTCATTCCTTTACATAAATAATGCATCTTTTGAGTTGTAACTCAGCCCTTACCATTAACTTGCTCCTCTCTGCCCAGTGTAGTTAAAATACAAGCATTGGACCACATCCACTACTCGCAAGAGAGCATGCCTTCCGTATCAGTTGATTTGTCTATTGCAGACATCAGCTTTGATGTCTGGAACTCGGAGTCAAGGTTATTCAGGGTGGTTTTCACGGGAATATTATCAAATACAAGAGCCCAGATGCAGGAGCCACAGGAATTAGGTCACTGCAGTCTATGTCAAAATATTTATCTCCAGCACAATACACAGATGTTCATGCCAAGACTACTGGAAACAGATGGCAGTGTACCATTAACTTTTCAGTTTAATAGCCTATTGCCTGCAAGCCTACCAAACTAAACAGTATGGAATCTACTATTTATGGGATCATCATTCAAGCCCTGTAGACACTGCAGTCATTACAGGTGCTGTTTTCATCTCCACACTTATTACAGCAAAGACTTCAATTACCAAGATACTGGTGAAAACTGTCATTGTGTCTCTGCGTCCTCCAGCTTGAAAGGCATGAACTAACATGTGTTTTGTCAGTTTCCCAAATGTTACCTCACACGTTCCAACATGAGTCAGAGTACAAACCCTTGTTGTTTATCTTTTGCATCCAAAAACAACAGCAGACCTGTGCAGGAGAGCTTTTAAAGTGGAAAAGCCATTGCACAGGTACAGTTTTGCTCTCTCAACCTTGGAAGTCCAGGTCCAGTAGTACGAATAGTTGTCATAAACTGAGGTCTTCCTTGGTTGCAATGCATGACCATGGCTTCATCTGTGCCTTAAAATGTCCTTCGCTTTCCATGACGTGCTGCAGAACCACCTTCTTGGCCATTGGATCTCACTGGCCCAGTCCACCGGAACTGGCTTCACATGCTAGGATGGGCATGTCTATATCTCACCAGAGCAGGGGTCGGCAACCCGCGGCTCCGGAGCCGCATGCAACTCTTTCATCTCTGTGCTGCGGCTCCCCGTGGTTTGTTAGTTTTTGAAATGTAATTCGAAATTTGAAGATTATGGTGATCTTGTACAATCTAAATAAAACGTTGTGGAGACCCCATTTCCTGGCACATCCGAACCGGCTCACAATTAGCCAACATTCCGGCTAAGGGAGATAGCCTACGGGGGCTTGTGAGTACATGTCTTTTGGAGCATCCGCGCCTACGGGGACGGGTTGAGGGAGGCTTTAAAGCAAGGCTGTTTAGTTCGAATAAAGTTATCTTTGACTGCAGAGTGTTATTTTAGCACTGCGTGTAGCACACCGCTACAACGTGTTTTTTTATCGCTATTAATATACATCACCACTGCCAATGCCTGACACCCGCCAGTGCGCGCTTTCTTTTAATTTTTCAATCGAAGGTAGGCTAACTATGGAGTAACCTTCAACCTTCTTTTTTTCGGAGTTCAAAATGTTTTTGTTGCATGCAGAAATGTAATTTTGTTTTCCCTGCAGGAGTTCATCAATTTCATAAATGCAACACATTATAGTTTATTTATACATAGCGTAAAGGCAAAAAAAAAAACGTTGTATGTAGTGTTATTTCATTTTAAATGTCAAACGGGTTTTGTGGCTCCCAGTGTTTTCTTTTCTATGGGAAATGGGTCCATATTGGCTCTTTCAGTGATAAACGTTGCCGACCCCTGCACCAGAGTATGAGGCCCACTGACTACCCTCACCAGGTTTAGACTGCCCGTTGAAACGGTGTACCGGGGTGTGGCCACTGTCACAGGCAAACAGCCACTTGGAGCCACAGTTATGAGCAGAGTGTCCAGTGGGGTTAAAAAGTGAGTGAGCTGTCCCAGAATGGACACAACAAGCCCTTTCATCAGAGGTGCTACCCCTCCATGGATACCTATACACCAAGCAAAGTGACCAATGGGCACATTCCGTGCCTCCCTTTCCCAAGGTGATAGCCTGCTTGCTTTCTCACTAGCTTTTCAGCCAATCATTTGTGCCGTGTTGTCCTAGTTGATGCCCAGAAACTCCAGTTGGCCGAGAGCTTATGGGGGTTGGCTACCTTAACCCTTGGCACAAGTACAACTGCCTTCTAAGTACCATGCACTATGCAGACAAGCACCTCCTGTCCTGCCAAAACCTTTCGCTCTGTTCCCTGATCTTCAGGCTCCGAGGGTGGGGGTATGGGAACAGCAACAAAGTCAAGTTGACTTGCAAAGGCCACATTCATCATCCACATCATGAAGACCAAAAATTGCTCATGTCTTCTGTTGCAGTCTAGAATTATCAGAAAGGCACAAAAATAAAAATCAGATCTACAGTGACCTCTAGGCCAACAATGACCAACATGGTACTGTGCACCTCCATGGACCATCTGGTGACAAAATCCAATCACTGCTCTTGCTCATGAAGCAGAGCCACGAGAGGCCAAAAAATTGGTAACAGTGAATTGAATTTTTCCTCCAGCGCTCATTTCATTCATTAATTCTGTTCATCAGCATTTTTATCAAGTTAGGTAATTAGAAACTAGTGGATCAAGAGCCTGTGATAAAAATTAAGAGCAGTAAGCAATCAACTGGCTATTTGAATCTATTCCATAATTTATCACAAGCATCACTGATTTTCCAGCTCAGTCTCTTCTCTCCATAACTCCTAGTCTGCACAACCCAATTTTACTCAAGTTTCACCTGCACCACACACAGATACTGTGTTAGGAATTTACCAAAGGGCATTGGCACTACATGCAATAAAAATACCTCCCTGCCCAGCATCCACATGCAGGACTATCTGGGCAGACCCACTGTTTAAACCTTAAACCTGCTCTTGCTCCACCAACTTACTTCTTCCATCTATGACAGCATTCTTTCTCCCCTGGTCCAGTTATTTCTCACCTACATCAGGACACCTCTGACACCTTCCATCATTTCTTCCTTGAAAAAAGGCCCAACCAGCACACTCACTTGCCTGGCTGAATTCATCCTCAAGGATTAACTTCTCCTTTCACTCTATCCAGCAAACCCAGAAGAAAGGTAGAGTCTGTCCTTTGACAGAACACAAAGAAGAGTCCTTTTCGGTCCCTGGGGCCTCTCCCTCAACTCTTTACCTGACACGTCAATGACTGTATTAGTGCCACTGCCCATATTTAACAGAAAATAAAATTTCATTTCTTCTGGCACCAATTTCAGATCTGTTCTCACATTTACATGGTACACTGATGACTCTCCCCTAACCCATTCCTGGATCCATTTCAAAGGATGCACTGGAAACAAGTACCTAAATCTGTGTACTGATTTCCACAGCTACATCAATAATATTTCCCCCCATCCTCCTTTCTACAATTTCTCCATTCTATTCTCCAGTTCCTCCATCTTCATCGTATTTATTTTGATGACAAAACTTTCCACTGCATTGCTGTGAGAAGTCGGACAGAGCACCTGACCGTGTCTCAATTATTCTCTGCGCCTCTGTTCTCACCACCCCTCCTCCTGGGCAGAGTACTGTAGGTGCTCCTGTTGCCCGTACCTGCACGACACCCTCTCAGCTTCTCCATTCAACAGATTATCATTCACAAATTACTCCAGCTTCAACAAGACTTCATTGCCAAACACATCACCTTCTCTCAGCATTTTAAAGGCAGCACTACTTCCTTGCATTCCAGGTTCACTTTTCCATCCCTATTTGCCACCTCTCATCTTACAACACTTTCCCAGATGATTGAAGGAAATAATACTCTGCCCTTTCACCCTTTCCCTTCACATCATGCATGACACAAGTAATACTTTCACATAAAGCTGTATCACACTAGCTCTTCTTCCAGACTAATGTATTGCATTTGGTACTCATTACGTAGTCTCCTCTACTTTGAAGAAACCAAGCAGATTAGCTTTGCAGAGAAACGACATTTTATCCATCAGTGTTATCTGCCAGGCCTCCTGTATTGACCCAAGCCTAAGCTTCAGAAACAGTACCTCATCCTCTACTTGGAAACAGAGTGGTCTAACTTTGAATTCTACAATCAAAAGCAACTTGCCCTCTCTGCCCCTATCAGAAATGGCCATTCCTGCTGCAAGTAATCTAGTGCGGTCTCAGTTCCCCTCTCACTCCCTAAGCACAACTTGACCTCCAGGGCATTCCCTACATTTTGCAAAATTTTCCCCATACCTTTGGCTCTCTAAATGCACTCAGCTCAGAGCTTTTCACGCCCTCTTTTGAACCATCCTCACTAACCCATCAACCACATGATCTCTGCAAATCATCCCCACAGAAATCCGGGCCTCCCCCAATTCCTATAATTCACCTTCTGCTCCTCCCCAACACGTTCTCATATCTTAAATCGAACTTATTTCCCCTAACGTGAGCAAAGGCCTTCAATCCATGCAGTCAGCGCTGTTCCTCTTTCCATAGTAACTGCTTAAATTGCTGAGTGTTTGCCTGCCTTTATTATAAAATAATTTTTGATGTGCATCTCAGACATTAAACACAACTGATAAAAATACAGTTTCCTTTAATTTCAGTTGTCCGGTACAAATTGTGCAGCGAGTTAAATTTAATGGCATACAATAGGTTTTTCCCACAAATTATACATGACATCCAAATGAAAACAATGAAAAGCTCAGGTACTTTATTGAGCACAATAATCAGTCTTTTCAAATTATGAGGGTGTGGCTGTATTCACTAAACAAATGACCCAAAACTCTACGAAGGAGTTTGACTGCACTCCAGCAGCGTTCCCTTGTGTTTGAAGGGGAGGGAATTTAGTAGTGGGGCTACATGGATAAACAAAATGATAAAAGCACAAAAAAGTAGCCTCTTAAATCTCAAGTGAGAACAAGGCTGAATACAGAACACACAGAAGGGAAGTTTAAAAAAAACAAAGGCAAAGAGCGTGAAACAAATATTGGCAGCAAGCATATAAAGGAATCCATAAATAAGTCAAGAGGAAAAGGATTGTAAGAGGTTGGAAGTCTGTGATCAGGTCATCGAAAGATATGGGGCTGCTGCCCGTTGATTGCATGCTTAACACTAGCCTTTTCAAGGAAACGGATACAGTTGAGATATGAACAGAAATATTGGAAATGTTCAGAACATCAGAGCTAATTTTCAGATTAAAACTTTTCTTCGGAATTGGGAAAGAAAGAAAAATCATCAGTTTAAAAGTCATAGAAGATGTGTGCGGAGTGAATTATTCCAAGATCTTGTTCTTAAAATATACTTTTTATTAAGTAAGTTTGTCCGAAACATAAAATATTTGGAGAACTGATGATTCAGACAGATTTAATGCTGTATAGATCCCATGCTTGATCTCTGACACATCACCAAAACAGGAGCCAGAGACAATAAAACATCCTACAGAATTAGCAGCAAGGTAGGCTGTCCCCTTTCTCACTGCATTTGACCTCTGAGTTCTTGAAATCTCCTTTCCCAGGAGGACTTGCAATCACCTCTTCCTTTCTTCTCCTTCCAGCTGCTGCCAGAATTATCTGCAGAGGCTTCAGATCCCAGAATCAAATGACTCCCAGAATAATGTATGCTGAGCCCTCTTCTTTCTCAACTATAAACAACTCAACTTCACCCCAGCTACAACAAAAACCACAGTGTCTGGTCCACCTGTACTTTGATGTCACCCAGTTCTACCTCATCACTACCTCTGATTTTTCTTGCGAACTTTCAGTATCTCCTCTAGTTTTATATTTGCAAATCTGAAACCACACATTGTCTCTAGTCAACACCATAAATTCTAGACTCTGGTCTCTTAGTCTGATGATGGGATGCTCTCATACATTACTTCTCTTTTACATTAGCTTAGAAATAATACCAGCTGCTGTGGTAGGATTTGAACTCTCATCTCTAAATCAATAATTCAGGATTTTATACATCATTTCAGGACTTTAGTTCCTGTGCTTTTAAACTGGATTTTCCAACTAAAGATAACCTTCAGGCTGCTTATTTCTGCATTCATGTCTGTGAAGCTCTTTAGGAAAGGCACAAAATGGGTCAAATCATTTATCTTTTTTACAACCAATGGTTATTTACTTAAAGGTTTCTCTCCTTTGTTTCAACCTAGTATCAGAATCAAGTTTATTATCACTGACAGATGCCATGCAATTCATTGCTTTATGACATCGGTACAATGCATAAAAATGTACTACAAATTACTATAGAAAAAAAGTGAGGTCGTGTTCATGTGTTTATCAGCTGTTTTGAAATGTGATGGCAGAGGAGAAGAAGCTGTTCCTAAAAAGCTGAGTGTGAGTGTGAGTCTTTGAGCCCCTGTACCTCCACCTTGACAGCAGTAATAAGACAGGATATCCTGGATGATGAAGGTTCTCAAAGATGGACACCACCTTTCTGAAGATGTCCTCAATGGTGGGAAGACTACAGCCCATGATGGAGTGGCTGAATTTAAAACCTTCTGCAGGATTTTCCAATCCTGTGCAGTGAGTTCTCCATACCAGACTGTGATGCAACAGTTAGAATGCTCTCAATGGTACACCTTACACTTTATAATGGGCTCTCCACTGAGTTCTGGAACTTCCGGACACTGACAAAGTGTACATCAGGTTGCTCTTCATTCAACACAATTATCCCCTCAAATCTGTTCAATAAACTCCATTTCTTGGCCTCGATAACTCCTTGTGCATCTGACTCCTCAACTTCCTCTCTGCAGACCCCAGTCTGTATAGATTGGCAACAACATCTCCTCTACAATCTCCCTCAGCACAGGTAAACCACAAGTCTATGTGCTTAGCCCCCTACTCTACTCATTTTAAACCGATGACTATGAGGCCAAGTACCCCTCCAATCACATATTTAAGTTTGTTGATGACACCACTGTCATTGGCCAAATCATGGGGGCTGATCAATCAGCATATAGAAGGGAGATTGAAAATCTGGTTAAGTTGCACTGTAACTCAATGCCAGCGAAACACAAGAGCTGCTTATTGACTAGAGAAGGAAACTAGACATCCATGAGCCTGTCCACATTAGGGGATAGGAGATGGAAAGGGTAACTAAATTCCTTGGAATATCTGAGGACCACCCAAACCAGTGTGGATGGCTTCACTCCACAACTGATTTTACGAACTATGGACTCACTTTCAAGGACACTATGACTTATGTCCTCTGCACTATTTTTTGGTGCGTATCTGCAGTTTGACTTCTTTTGTACATTGATTGTTTGTCAGCATTTGTGTGTAGCTTTTCATTGATTCTATTGCATTTCTTTGTTCCACTGTGAATGCTTGCAAGAAAATGAATCGCAGGGTAGATTATGCGATATATACGTACTTGGATAACAAATTTACTTTGAACTTTAAACCTGTAGAAATTCAATAGTCTTTGGTGACATACCAAATCTCCTTAAACTCTGACTGAAATATAGCCACTGGCCTTTTTCATAATTTCATCAATATGTTTAGCCCAGTGTGGATGTTCAGAGATACTGACATCCAGGAATTTGAAACTGCTCGCTGTTGAACCCTCAACTTTCCCTTCCTGAGGTCCACAATCAGTCCCTTGGTCCTACTGATATTGGGTGCAAGATTGTCATTGAATTCTCTCTTTCTCTTGCTCCATTCCTTTCAAAGGATCCATCACTCTGGGATTTTAACCAAATCATTCCCGGCCTCTCATATTTTGCCTCACTGATGTAGTCAGTTTCAATTCATCCTCCACAAGTATGGGAAGGATGGTGGGTGTCAGGGAAGGGAGGGGCCACAGAAAGTATTTTGTATGCACTACCTTTTGGTTTACGGCAGCAAGTAAGATGAGAATGATTTCTTACAGATCTCGCACCCAATTATAGAAAGAAAATACACTACAATTCGTTAAATACAACTAATACACACAAAATGCTGGTGGAACGCAATAGGCCAGGCAGCATCTACAGGGAGAAGCACTGTCGACGTTTTGGGCTGAAACCCTTCGTCAGGATTATCTGAAAGGAAAGATAGTAAGAGATTTGAAAGTAGGAGGGGGAGGGGAAAATGCGAAATGATAGGAGAAGACTGGAGGGGGTGGGGTGAAACTGAGAGCTGGAAAAGTGATTGGCAAAAGGGATACAGAGCTAGAGAGGGAAAGGATCATGGGGCGGGAGGCCTAGGGAGAAAGAAAGGGGGAGGGGAGCACCAGAGGGAGATGGAGAACAGGCAGAGTGATAGGCAGAAAGAGAAAAAAGGGAGGAGGGGAAAAATACTAAATATATTAGGGATGGGGTAAGAAGGGGAGGAGGGGCATTAACGGAAGTTAGAGAAGTCAATGTTCATGCTATCAGGTTGGAGGCTATCCAGCTGGTTTATAAGGTGTTGTTCCTCCAACCTGAGTGTGGCTTCATCTTGACAGTAGAGGAGGCCATGGATAGACATATCAGAATGGGAATGGGACATGGAATTAAAATGTGTGGCCACTGGGAGATCCTGCTTTCTCTGGCGGACAGAGCGTAGGTGTTCAGCAAAACGGTCTCCCAGGATGCGTCGGGTCTCACCAATATTTAAAAGGCCACACCGGGAGCACTGGACACAGTATACCACACCAGCCGACTCACAGGTGAAGTGTTGCCTCACCTGGAAGGACTGTCTGGGGCCCTGAATGGTGGTGAGGCAGGAAGTGTAAGGGCAGGTGTCACAACCTAGTGCTTTCAATTGCCCAGACTTCCTGAACTACCTCATCTTGTATTTCCAACCCATGAAATAACTTCTGGTTACTTACTTTAAAAATGCACAACTTTCTCTAAAATTTAATCTGTTGTAAAGCTGCTTTCTAAAAATAGAACATCTATTAAATTAATGGTTCTGAAAAGAAAGATTTATCAGCTGTCTCTAACTGAAATGGTAAATACCTTTACATTTTAGATTACAGTTTGAAGTGATCAGCAACCAGATGCCACAGATTCAGACTGACTGACTCCCTGTGTGATGGCGCAGAAAAATAAAATGTATTCTTTATCATGCTGACAAATTTAGGTCAAACAAACATCTTTGCGTCCACAGAAGAGATCAGCTCAACGACTGGAAGTAATGGGATATGAAGTTAGCTGCAGGGTGTTATGGGATACGTGCCAATTTCACTGAAATCAAGACTCAGGATTATGACTAAAGTAAGTTTCTTTTTAAAAAAAGGATGATAAACACTATTTCACAGTTTAAAGGGCTTCAAAAACAAGCCCCAATTCTGAGATTTATTCTAGCTCAATTCCTTCCAGTGAGCAGGTTTTCAGGGGTGAAAGTTATTTAAATTTAGCTGAGTCACTAACATTACTGATTTAATCCATTTGTAGCAAATGAATCAGCTGTTTTCTTAATTGTTCAGTGTAGGGCTTGACAGAGATCTCAGGCAGGGAATGGCTGCTGAATCAACACAGCAGGGAACTGATGTAATTTAAATATGTTTGTCTAGTGTTTGATTACTTGCAGTTATGTGTTAACAGAACCAAAGCACTGAGTCAAAGTCAAAATCATGCTTCCTTACGTCATTACAAATGGCAAAACAGTTGGCTTTCATCAAAATTAGCATGAAGGAGCAAAGAAATTGATTAAAATGAAAATACGTGGTGTAATACCTTCACTTACAAGTTTTTATTCGGTACAGGTTGATCAAAGCAAAAACAGGTAATACAGGAGAACTGGGCGGCAATGTGGTTCAGCGGTTAGTGCCTCTGCCTCTCAGCTCCAGGTACTTCAGCTCAAACCAGAAAGAGCAAGCTGGAGAGTTCGCTCCTGAGTCCAGAAGACTCCTAGATGTCCAGGTGGAAGGAGGACTGCTGGTCCTCAAACAAGCCTCATGGCAACAGTGCAGAAAGGCCTAGGTAGAACCAGAGTGGCAGGGGAATGCAGAATCGCAGTGGCAGGTAATCAGAAGCTCAGTCACTTCTGCAAAATGAATGAAGATGCTCTTCAAAGAGATCACCTAACCTGTGTCTGGTTTCTCCAACACAAACAGTGAATGCACTACACTAAATCTGGATCACAAGCAATTTCATTGAGAAATGGTCTTTAAACCTGTAGATAGTGGGAAGGGAAGAGGCTAAAGTACAGGCACTGTATTTCATTGGGAAATTGGGTGTGGTTGTTGGGGATGGAAGAAATGACCAGGAAGTCAATAACAGGAACATTCCTCAGAAATCCTGAAAGAGGAGGGAACAGAAAATGGAATCTTGTCAGAGCTTCTGAGGATTGGAAAGACTTGAGTGCAAAGGATGGTAGGGTAGAAGGCAAGACCAGAGGCACAGCAAGTAGAAAATTCGACTGTCCACTATGGTTGTGGAGGAGCCATGGGTTTAGGAAGAAGGCAACATTCCAAGATGCATGTGAGTGGAGTGTCTCATCACTGGCGTAAATGTGACAGAGACAGAGGAATTTAGGGGAAAGAAATAGGAGTCCTAACAGGAGGCACAGTAGGAGGTAGCATAGTCAAGACAGATATCCAAGTCTGTGGGGCTGTATTGGTTGTTAGTGGCCCATCTATCCCCTGAGGTGAGGATAGTGAGATCCAGAACAGAATGAGGAGTCTGAGATAGACCATGTGAAAGCAAGAACAGAAATTGTCAACAAGTGACAGATTGAGGTTGCCTGCTCTATCATCAGTTTGTAACACTTCCTGAGACAGCTTACAGAACATCACTGTCATTTCAAATTGAGTTCAGTCATGATCTACCAATCGTTTTCCAGCACTCAGCAGCTTCTCTAAGTAATTATGCAGGACTACACTTGAACTTATTCAAAGGAAATTCACAGAACATTGGACAAGTACACCTTCAGTCTATAATTCTGTTCAAATCATGAGTTTAACATCATGTGCTCTGCACATTTGCTCTTCCAAATGGAGGAGTTAACTCTTACTTATCTAGTTTAAAATTTCACACAAACTCACTGAATGCAAACAGGAAAATAATTATTATAAAAGCTCTGAGCTGAGTTTCTGATGCATTGTTCCATTATGTGATAACCATAGCATGTTGTTGAATTCATAACCAGAAAAATAATGCAGCATAACATCAAAATATCATTTAGTTTATGTATTTATTTACAATATTTCACGACACAGCAGAGTAAATGGCTCTGCCAGACTAACAAGACCACACAAGCCAACTACACTGATACGACCAATTAACCCACGTCTTTGCGAAGTGGATAAAAACCAAAGCATCTGCAAGAAACCCATGCAGTCAGGGGGAGAATGGTCACTGTTTTGTTCAAACGTTGTAAAGAATTTGTGGCATTGAAATGACTTCACTACCAATTCTCTTCCCATCAGTCACTTTTCATCATGCCACAAACTGACTCTATTTTTACCTTGGAGAACATGTTTGATATGCCAAATGTTACTGTAGTACAAGAGCAAAGTAACGTGCAGGTTTGTGGTGCCTCACAGGATGATTTGTTAATTTGGTACTTCTGCAGCTCAAAAGATGATTAGTTTCAAAACCTGTAGGCAATGCAAGCTGATAAATGCAGTGTTGGGCAACAGGACATTCAGCATTTCCCATTATCATTTCACATTTCCCCCTCCCCCCTCTACTTTCAAATTTCTTACTATCTTTCCTTTTGGTTAGCCCTGACGAAGGGTCTCGGCCCGAAATATCGACATCGCTTCTCCCTATAGATGCTGCCTGGCCTGCTGTGTTCCACCAGCATTTTGTGTGTGTTGTTGTTTGAATCTCCAGCATCTGCAGATTTCCTCGTGTTTGCTCTTTAAAAATTAGATTACTATTTTTGCTACAATCTTTTCATGCCTTCAAGTGTTTCGTAACAGCTTTCAGGAAAAGGACAGCTACTGGATGCATCTAGCCTGATCCGTCAGGATTGAATGAAACACTAGAAGCTACACGTTCAGTTCAGTCTTCTCCAGAGAAGCCAAAGGCAACACACTTAAATATTTGGGCTGATACTTAAAAACTTACAGATGACACAAGTTGTTATCTGATATTGTCATCAGGATGATACAGTTGTCAAATGATACACCATGATACAAATCAGTTGCAGATATGGATGGAGAAATGGCAGATGGAGATGTTGCACTTGGGAGATCAAATGCATGGAGAAAGTATAAAGTAAACAGCAATACTCTTAGAAACACTAATGTACGGGGAATCCTGTGGTCCAAGTGCACGGCTCCCTGAAAGTCGCAACATGAGCAGATAAGATCCAATAAGCATCGCTTGCTTGCGTTCGCCAGTCAAGACAGTGAGTTTTAGAGGCAGGAAGTCATGTTGCATCATCGTGTACAGTTTTGGTCACCCCATTACAGGAAAGATGCGGAGGTTCTATGGAAGGTGCAGAAGCAGTTCACCAAGCTGCTGCCTGGATTAGTGGTGATTAGCTACAAAGTGAGGCTGGCAAACCGGGATTGTTCTCTCTGGCACGTTAGAGGCTGAAGAGAGAACTGACAGAGGTTCATGAGGCACAGCTAGAGTAGATGGTCAGTGATTTCCTCTCAGGGCAGAAATGTCAACTACTGGAGAAGTTTATGATGGGAAAAGTTTAAAAGAGATGTGCAGGGCAAGTTCTTTGTTGCCCAGGTTATGATAGATGCCTAAAATGTGCTGACAGAGGTGATGTTGGAGAAGACCTGATAGTTACACCACTGGGGGTGGGGGGGAGATGGAGGGTGCAGGAGCCACGTATCTATCTTCTATCTGCATTGTATTTCTTAAGTTTATTATGGTAACTAGTTGCGTGAGTGGGGGCATGGTAGAAGAGTTTTATTTACATATTCCTGCTTTTGCCTTTGGAAGTTCAGTTAGAGCAGGGGAGTAAGCTGGGTAATATCCTTTTTACTGACGATTTAAAAACTGCTCAATTACATTAAACATAGCTGAATTACATTGAAGAAAGCTCAAGTACATTTTAATACACTTTATTTTGTTATATTGCTAGTTTCATTCATTTTATCGCTTCAAGATTGTTTGTTTTGCTATTTTCTTAATAAAGGATCAAACACATTCTTGACTTTAGAAACTTGTTTTTGGATTGAAAGAAAGCATGTCATATAGGATTAATTTCCATCCCACACTTAGTTTCTAAGCGGTGCTGGTTTGCTCGAGTAGCTGCTAGTGGAACAGAGACCACATGCAGACAGATAGGCAAACAGTGGAAAACAGCCTGCTTCTGTTCCGTGCTGTTCATCCCACTCAAGAGAGTGTGACAGTGGATACATACACGCTTTCTAGCTTTTATAAGCAGCATTTATCAAGATTCTGAAATTCTCCTCAATTGGCCCTTAACTTTCAATAAACTCTCCTATTCCACCACTAATCTTTCTGATAACAATAATGTTAAATATGAATGAAAAAGCTGCATATTCTCCAATCAACAGGTTTTGTTAGAAAAGCAATTCAGTGATACACATATAAAACTAAAGGATCAATCATTAAAAAATGAATCTTCTAGTTCAATTAATAGAAAATACTGTCCTTCACCATGAAAGAATACATCATAAAAAGGTAATATTCAAGTTATTGACCACATCTTAAAGAGACTTACTCTGAGATCGAAATGGGTACAATGCTGAATTACATATAGCCCACATATCTGTTAACATTCTACCCAAGTGGCCTCTGACTCTAAGCATAAGAACATAACTTCTCTGCTTCATGTTTTTATACATCTCTTAAAAATTCACCCATACCATTATTACCAGTCTATCCAGTAATGAGTTTGACAATGTCCGAATACAGAATTTAAAACAATAACTCACAAGTATGAGAGTAACTTACAGGGAACAAGAAAGCAAACTGTAAAACCTACAAACAAGCAAAAACAACCAAGATTAATGAAGACAAAGGAGGGAAGTGAATACAGGACACCTCAAAACATCAACAGGATTCAACAAAGTCAACGTGGCTTTAGGAGAGGGGGACACTGTTTCACAAAGCAGGTGGAGTCTATAGAGGGTGTAACTGGCAGAATAGACAAGGAAGAACCAGTAGACACTGTATACCGTAGATTCCGGACTACAGAGCGCACCTGATTAAAAGCCGCACACTCTAATTTTAGAAAGAAAATCAATTTTGTACTTGTACAGGCCGCACCGTATTTTAAGCCGCAGGTGTCCCACGTTGTAATATGAGATATTTACACAGAAAGATATTACACGTGAGGATTTTTTAACTTTTAATTAAATCCGTATGGTAACATAAGCAAATATATATTGCAAATGCTTTTTTTCAAACAGTGCCTGTAACACAGCTACTTTGAAATATACATACGCATTGGTAACACACAAATTACGTTGCGTATACTTTTTTACTGAACAGTGCACGAACAACATTCCAATATCTCCTAACGATTGGTAAAAAAAATATATATACTGCAGCCTACCAGGAAAAGTTATTGATCGCCTTCTTCATCTTCCACCTGCGCACTAAAACCATCAAAGTCCTTCAGTGTCCGAATTGAACAACCTCAGGATCTCGTCACTCACTTCAGTCTCTTCGTTGTCACTCTCACTTGAGCGCATGCGGTCCGCTTCATCACGCAGCAGTCCAGCCTTTCGAAACCCGTTGGTGATGGTGGATGTTGTGACACGGCTCCACGCATTTAGGATCCACTGGCAGACTTGAGTTAAAGATGCTCTTCGCATGCGCCCTGTTTTGGTAAAGGATTTCTCGCCGCTCGTCATCCAAGCCTCCCACTCAACGCGCAGTGCCACTTTAAATGCCCGGTTCACGCTGATGTCCAGTGGCTGCAAATACTTCGTGGTGCCCCCAGGAATCACAGCTGGAATTGAGTTTGTACTCTTGATGGCAGCTTTCACCGAACTTTCATTATCAGCCGCTTAAAAATCACCATCGGTGGAAGCTTCAGTCCGGATGCTGTGCAGCTCAGAACACAAGTAAAATGCGTTCTCTCATGGCCACTTGTTTTCAGTGTGATGGACGAGTCACCTTTTTTATTAACAGTCCGAGTGAGAGGCAGGTCAAACGTCAAAGGTACTTCACCCATATTTATGATATCATCTGGCCTGATGGAATTCTCCGCTATCTTTGTTTGAGTGAATGTGCGGAAGTTAGCAAGCTTTTCCTCGTGGTCGGGAGGGAGCTGCTGACACAGAGTCGTGCGTACCCTGACGGACAGGCCTTTTCGTCTCATAAATCTAAAACACCACGATGGCCCACCTCTAAAATCTTCGATTTTCATTTTGGTGGCGATTGCTTTAGCCTTCAGTCTGATCTGCAAGGTGGAAACACCGCGGCCGCCTGCTCTCTGTGTGTTAACCCAGTCTTCAAGAAAGTTTTCAAGTTCGGGCCATCTGCTATGATTACCTCTGAAAGCTTTTGTCGTCTTTTTGCATTGACTCAGTTCTTCACGCTGGCGTCTCCACCGTCTCAACATCGATTCATTTATGCCAAGATTATGTGCAGCAGCTCGATTTCCTTCTTCAACCGCCAGATTGATCGCCTTTAACTTAAAAGCTGCATCATATGCTTTTCTTCAAGTATTTTCCATGTTGATGATGGTGAGTACAAATGACTGATTACAATAATTTAATTGTGAAAGTGCGCTTGATTTATCGTACAATTTCATTGGACCTCTGTGAACTACTCATCAATTTTATTGGTCTACTGTTATGAGGCAAAATGTTTTTGGCGGCATGAAAAAAAAACACGCATTAGCCGCACCGTAGTATAGGCCGCAGTGTTCAAAGCGTGGGAAAAAAGTAGCGGCTTATAGTCCAGAATTTACAGTACTTGTATTTTCAGAAGGCCTTTGATAATGTCCTGCAGAAGAAATTTGCAAGCAAAATTTAAGACATGGGTTTGGGGTGAATACACTGGTATGATTGAAAATCAGCTCACAAACAGGAAATAGAGATCACAAAACAAGAAAATTTGTAGATGCTGGAAATCCAAAGCAACACACTCAAAATGCTGGAGAAACGCAGCAGACCAGCAGCATCTAAGGAAAAGAGTAAACAGTCAACGCCTTGGTCCTGATGGAAGGTTTTGGCCTGAAACGTCAAATGTTTACTCTTTTCCAGAGATACTGTGTGGTGTTCAGTGGGAAACAGATTTTTTGTTGGGGTAACAGATGATGTCCACTGTTATCCCACAGTGATCCTTGCTTGGTAACTGGTGGAGTGGTTGATAACTTCTGCCACTGGATTAACACAGAGCCGAATGACTGGATAATACATAAAAAGCATAAAAGGGAGTAAAAGAGGCCACAAGTTTTCCAAAAAAAGGAAAGTGAATGCAATAATTCTTTTGAACATTAGAATCGACTCACTCCATGCAGATTTATGACATCCATTGAAAAAAAAGTAGTGATATTATTACAGGACACCTACATCTGAACTTAACAGAAACCACTCAACTTTAAATAGTGTGCGACCCTTTAAAAACGTTCTTGATAGCTACAAAGAATCTAATCGTATTATCCATTCACCAGTTCAAGCTGATAAGGGCTCAGGTCTATCACATAAATGGTAAATTTTTCTTCAGTGTTGTAGAATAACTATTTTGAAATCGTTTCTTGAACTGACAGAGCAGAAAAAACATTCTAAAATTTCTGTCTGATTCCAGTGCAATTCACTCCAACAAGTCACACCAGTGCCAAAGATGAGGAACTTCCAGCAAAAAATTAAATGCAGTGAAAATTAATTTTCTGTGATCCTGCTGGTTTCCAAAACAACTCAGTACATTCACTCCTTCTGACAAGGTTCAAATAATCATTTTGACATTTCCACAAATTGCAATTACTTACAGGTTCTTAAAACTAAGCCAGTTGCTTTTGGCAAACAACAATGAAACACATATTTTAAAAACTATTGGAGGAAATTCCTCCTTTAATCTAAGCAGAGTAGGTATGCAGGTAAGCCACTGTGCAACTGCGTAGGAGTTCTGGGAATCAGTTTTTGGAATGGAATCTGTGGCTGATAATTTCCAAGGCAGGATGTTGTTTGACACTGAGGGAATCTGCATATAGTGACATTTGTTAATCCTGCATGCTAAGGATTTGATGGTGGCAAACTACCAGAGGTTACTCTATTAACGTGCCAAAGCAACGACAGAATGTGGCATGAGCAGCAGGTAGACTTCAGGTGATGGAACACTGAGGGCTCAGAATTGTAACTCAAAAGTGTTCTACGTCCCTGAAATGGGGAGATGTAAAAAATAAACATTATAATGGATATGAAAGAAAAACAAGGAAAAGCAGGTGACTCACAAATTATGGATTTCATACTGATCGATGTTCTGTAAAGAAACCCATTATCAGTTGCATTAAGAGAATGCCCATTTGGCAGAGTCTGGTTACCATGTTCTTGGACCCCCTTTGCTACAAGACCTAAGCAGAGGTCTATAAACTTTACACGGTTGCTGAAGTACTACAGCCACCCCACCAGAGAAAACTGATAACAGGGAAAAGCAAAGGGTGGAACACAGGGTATTCCTGTGATAAGGTGAAAGAATGGGGCTGTTATAAGGTAGTTAATCTGTTTAATGTGTTGTTATGGTTGTAATGCCTGTGCAATAACACTCCTACTGCCAGCTGGTCGCCCGCAGAGATCGGTGGGTGGGGTGTCTGCAGACATCAAACTCTCTTTGCTTCATTCTGAGTGTCCCACCTGCTTTAAGAAGAGCAGTACCCAACAAAACCAAGGTAACAGCCTTAATGTCTATTACCTAGCAGCTCTGACAAGAGGCTTGCTATGGCAAGCATTTAATCCAGCCTCCCAGACAACCTTGACTCACTGAAATTTGCCTACCCCTTAAACAGGTCTATAGCAGATGCCATCTCCTTAGCCACACACTCAAAGCCAGAGCATCTGTATAGTAAAGGCACCTATGTTAGACTATTATTTATTGACTACAGCGCTGCCTTCAATACTATAATTTCAAATAAACAAGTCATTTCAAGTCATGACAACAATATTTCTTTCAGTGTCAGTAAAACAAAAGAGTTGGTGACTGATTTCAGGGCGGCTGGTACACATTCTCCTCTTTACATCAGTAGTGCTGAGGTTGAGAGTTAGAAAGCATCTAGTTCCTAGGAGTGAACACTACCAATAGCTTGTCTTGATGCTACTAGTTGGTGCCCTGGCTAAGAAAGCTCATCAATTTTTAATTCAGGCATCATAGAAGGCATTGTATCTGGACACGTCACAGCTTAGAATGGCAGCTGCTATGTCCAAGATCACTCAGAGCTGCAGAGAATTGTGGAAGTAGCACAGCACATCACAGAAACCAGCCTCCCCTCCACAGATCCTGTCTACACTTCCCAATGCCTCTGTAAAGCAGCCAGCATAACCAAAGAACCTACCCAGCCTGGCCAGTCTTTCTTCTAGTCCCTCCCATTGGGCAGAAGATGCATAAGGCCTGGAAGCACATACCAACCAGCTCAAGGACATCTACCCATTGTAATAAGACTTCTGTATGCTTTGACTTCACAATCTACCTCGTTGTGACTTTGCATCTTCTTGCCTACCTGCATTATACTTTCTTTGTAACATTTACACTTTCATCGGCACTCTAGCACTTCCTTACATTGTACCACCTCAGTTTACTGTTGTAATGAACTGCTCTATATGAACAGCATCGAGAAGCTTTTCACTGTACTCCACTACAAGTTACAATAATAAACCAATTTCCAATATTGTACTGCCTTCTGACTGGGTAAGCTGCAGGATTCTACACTGAATTCTCCAGCGTTAGATAACTCAGTCAACTATCCAAATCAGGACTGATCACCTCTGTGTACTACCTTCACTCTATGCTCCTTTCTGGGCCAGTCTCTTCCCTTTGTACCATCCACAGCCCTCCTACATTGTCTCTACTACCTATAGTAACTCCTTTCCTGTCTTGGTTCTCAGAGAAGAAACAGATAATTGCTGCTCTTACTAGAGATGCTGCTTGACCTGCTGAGATTTTCCAGCACTACCTGTTTTATAAAGTTGTATCAGGACCTCACTGCCAGCCCCAACACTAACAGACTTTAACTTCATAATATCAATTGTGGCATAGGAACTGAGAAGCTCCAATACGACCTTGTGAGGCAGGAAACAGAGCTCAAAGAACGAGGTGATAGCTATGCAATCAGTAAAATGCTGAATCCAAAGGCAGGGTCAGAATCTACCTCCCAGAAAGTGACTGAAATAGGAATAAGGAAAGCCAACTCCAGTGATGTCCTCCCACTAGGGAAATGCTTGGAACACAACCCTATCATTACCGGCAACGTAATTTGTCAGAGAATCAAGTTCAATGCTTCACGGACACCTTCGGATCCAGCCGCAACGATGCCCACATGACGAGTACAGATGGATGGTCGACATAGCATTGCTAAACTCTTACTTCCGTCAGTTTCAGCGGCAGGAAAATCCAAGGCCTGATAAACACAGCAAGCTCAGCATCTTGAGCGACCAATAACTCCCACCAACAGGAGTTGTGGCAGTTCCCAGAGCACTCTGATGCACATCATAATCAGTGCAATATATCATAATGCCATATTCACATAAGCTAAGTTTTAAAGTTAATTTTAAATAACGTTCTAAAATTCTGCCTGATTTTTCTAGTTCTTGATGAATTTTCTGTAGAATGATCCAGTGGGATTTTGCATTTAAATCATGTCTTTTGTTAAAAGATTTGTGTTAGCCTCCAAATAAATGCAGAACATTTTTACTACTTTTGTGAAAAGGTATTACAAAAAACAGTTCAATTATTCTTGCACTGTGCAGACTCTTGACGATACCTCTTTCCATCCTGTCTCCTATAAAAATGCCATTCCCTTTTCTCAGTTCCTTCATCTTTGTCACATCTGTTCCCAGGGATGAGGTTTTCCTTCCCAGGATATCAGAGATGGCCTCCTCCTTCAAAGAACAGGGTTTCCTTTCTCCACCATTGATGCTGATCTCAACCACATCTCCTCCATTTGCCAGATATCTGCCCTCACTTCATCTTCCTGCCGCCTTCACAGGAATTGAATTCCTTTTGTCCTTACCTTCCACCCCATGAGCCTCTGCATTCAAATATCACTCTCCACAGCTTCTGCCATCTTCAATGGGATCCTACCACCAAACACATCTTTACCTCCCTCCACTCTCCACAGGGATCTGTGATTCTCTTGTCCATTTGTCCCTCCCCACCAAATTCCCTCCTGGCACTCATCCATGCATGCAGAAGGTGTACTACACCTGCCTATTCACCCCCTCTCTCACCTGCATTCAGGGCCCCAAACTGTCATTCCAACTGAAGCAACACTTCACCTGTGAATCTGTTGGGGTCATCTACTGTATTGAATGCTCCCAATATGGCCTCCTCCACATTGGTGAGATCCAACATAGAATGGAGAACCACTTCCTCGAGTGCCTTCGCTCCATCGGTAAAAAGCAAAAAGTCAACCACTTTAATTCCAATCCCCTATTCCCATTGCAGCGTGTCAGTTCATGGTCTCCTCTATTACCACAGAGGCTACTCTCAGGTTGGAGAAGCAGAACCTCACGTTCCATCTAGGAGGCCTCCAACCTGATGGCATGTAAAATTATTTCTCCAACTTCCAGTAATTTTCCACTTCCCCTCCCTCTTCAGCAAATCCCATTCTTGCCCACCCCTTCTTACCTCTTCTACTCATCAGCAGCATCATCTCTGCCCAGTACCCCTACTTCTTCCCTTTCTCCCATGATACAATCACCTCTCCTATCAGATTCCTTCTTCACCAGCCCTTTACCTTTTCCACCTATCACTTCCAAGCTTATTACTTCAACCAGCACCCCACCCCCCACTTCCCTCACCCACCTGGCTTCTCCAATCACTTTCCAGCTCATCTTACTTCCCCTTCCTCCACCGACTTACTCTGGCATCATCCCCCTTCCTTTCCAGTCGGGATGGAGGGTCTCAGCTTGAAACTTCGACTGTTTATATCACTTCCATAGGTGCTGCCTGACCTGCTGAGTTCATTCAGAATTTTGTATGGGTTGCTCTGCTAATAACTTATCTTCATCCACTTTTCATCTCTTCCCTTTCTATGTACAGAACTGTGCAACACTGTGAACACACTCCCCCCCCCGGGTGCCTACGACCTTTGCACAATGTATTGTCAATGTGGAACGGAGAGCAAGTTTGTAAATCTGGTGGGAGCAAAGGATGTTGGCAATGGCAAGGGTGGAGCGCTGTGGGACAGGTGATAGAGAAAGAGTGCCGGTGTAGAAGGTGCCATGGGTGCAGATACACCCAGCCCTGAGACACCAGGCAAGGTCAACTGATTCCAAACAATTGGTTTATTGATCATTACAGAATGTAACTCTGGTGCTTCCTGCGCCCTCCCCTCTCCCTTCCTCTTTTCCCAACCATGAGTCCCCACTCTCTGCCCCCTTCCCACTCTCAGTCCCCAACAGAGACCCGTATCAGAACCAAGTTCTCCTCACTCATGTCGTGAAATTTGTTTTTTTTTTAGCAGCAGTAGAATGCAATACACAAAATTACTACAGTACTGTGCAAAAGTCTCAAGCACCCTAGTTATATCTATGTGCACTTAGATGAGACTTTTGCACAATACTGGATGATTCAAGGAAATCTGAAGCCATGCTCAGGTGTAAACAGAGTGGTCTGCATTGCATTTTATCTGCCTCATTGTGTGGACAAGACACAAATGAAGCCATATGATCCCAGGTCTTGGCAAAATGCACAAATTATCAACAAAGTTTCTTTGGCAACTTTAAGAAATAGAGAACAGCCAATTCAGACTGCAGGTCTAAGATGCTTCAGTGGGCTGGAAGATGTTACAAATGAGCAAAATTTAAGGAAAAAATAAAGGAAGGGACATGTAACAATAAAATATATGGAGGAAATGAAATTTTATGACCTGTTACATTATTGATGGGAGATGATGGAGTATTCCAAATGAAAATAAATGGTGAAAAATACTGAAATCAAAGATGAAAATGTATGAAATACTATCTAAAAAATTACAGTAACAATTGTGGAGCCTGGGGTGAACAGGAATTGTTTTACAACACTAGGAACAATTCTAGAAATTCCCAGAAGTTGCTGTTGTGAACAGAATCAATTTTGAAAAAGTACAGCTGATATTCCATTGAACATAATCCACTGAATTCAGGGCAAGGCAACACTGACCAGCAAACTCTAGTGACTCTGAAGCAAGTGGAACATTTCCTCCTTACCCAGCGGTTCTCCCACAGAATTTCTGAACCCAAGCATCAAGCCTGGACACCAATTCACTTATAGGAAAGAAAGCAAAGTTCTAGTCTTAGTGTGCTGAAGTCAATGATCAGAGGGATATACAGCTCCAGCAGTGATGCATGAGAATCAACTAGCAACCTACTGTACAAACTGGCCGATCATACTCTCAGCATCAGTGGGAGGGAGACAGCACAGAATCAGAATCAGGTTTATTATCACCGGCATGTGACGTGAAATCTGTTAACTTAGCAGCAGCAGTTCAATGCAATACATAATATAGCAGAGAAAAAAAACATAATAAACAAATAAATCAATTATGTATATTGAATAGTTTAAAAAAAACGTGCAAAAACAGATATACTGTATATTAAAAAAGAGTGAGGTAGCGTCCAAAGATTCAGTGTCCATTTAGGAAACGGATGGCAGAGGGGAAGAAGCTGTTCCTGAATCACTGAATGTGTGCTTTCAGGCTTCACAAAGATGGAAAGTAGGTAATAGATAGGTGCCTGGGACTGCAGTGAAAGAATAGAAGCAGGGTTCACAACAGTGTTCACAACCACTGCTGAGAATAGCACAGCCCTGGGATTCTGCAACATGGAATTCAGACACCGTGATGACCTACTACATCAAGCAAAATATGGGTAAAGAAGCCTCCCCCGATAGCTACCTACACCCCCACCTCAGAGTGTTGAATCAATGCTTCTCCACACTTTACAACATTTGGAAGAATGTACTCTTAATAACAGACTTCAATGTTCAACACCAAGAGCGGCTTGGGTAGCGCAACCACAGACCTAATTAATATAACTACTGGATCAGGTCTACAGCAGCTGGTGGATGAAAAGGATAAACCTTGTCAATCTGCCTGCTCATGTCCTAATCAATCTCACAAACATTAGATCATTAAAACTGTGGCCCTGCTACATTTAAATCAGGAATGCCGACACCAAAAGTCTAGTCTCGAAAACAATAGTGACAGGTCACCAGTGCCAAAAGCAAGGCTGAACAACCACACTAGCCAGCAGGTTTTGTCTGAGACAACCACTTGGCATTGCCAGCTAAATGTGGCTGTTCAAGCCCATGTTAAGTTAAGAAACAGCCTTGAGGACTGAACAGTTGTGCTCCAGAACAAGCCTTGCCTTTAGCCAGGCTGTTCCAGTACATCAACAACACTGGCATTGATACAACAATAAGGACAATTGCCCAGGTGTATGCTGCTACTAACAAAGCAGTAACAAGTCCAATCTGCTGGTTACCACTCCGCCATCAGCAAAGTAGAAGATACCGTTGACACTACTATCAAGTTCCATGTCAATCTGCTCAAACATGCCTGGATTAGAGTTGATCCAAACCCCTCAGTTCCAGTTTGCAGCCTTGGCACAGGGTGGAACAGGGATTGAATTCCAGACAGGAGCATGAACAACCACATTTAGCCAGTCTAACATCTATCTTCTAAAATTTTCTGTGGGTCTTCAGGCTCCTGAACCTCCACCCTGATGGTAGTAACGAGAAGTGGGCAAGTTTCAGGAGGTGAGGGTGTGACTTTCTCGAGGCACCTCTTGAAGGTGTCCTCGAAGGTGAGGTGTGTTGTGCCATGATAAAGCTGGCTGGGTCTGCACTCCTCTGCAGCCTTTTCAATCCTGCTTATTGAAGCCTTCAGTGATCATGTAACCATTCAGAATGCTCCCCATGGGATACTGGCAGAGATTTGGCAACGTACCAAATCTCCTCAAACTCTAGTGGAAGTATAGTGACTGGCATGCCTTCTTCTTGACTGCATCAATGTGTTGAGCCCAGGATTGACCCTCTCAGTTGTTGATCCCAGAAAATTAACACACAAAATGCTAGAGAAACTCAATAGGTCAGGCAGCGTCTATGAAGAAAATAAACTGTCGACATTTTGGGCCAAGACTCATCAGTCCTGGTTCATTCAGTTTCCCCTGTAATTTGTGTGTTTCCCCAAGATTTCCAGCATCTGTAGAATCTCCTGAGACTCAGGGTCTTGAAATTGCTGAACCTTTCCACTGCCAACTCACATCTCCCTTGAAGTCTTCACTCAATTCATTTGTCCAGGTGATGCTGGCTGCAAAGTTGTTATTGCAAAAACAGTCAGTTAAGTAATTCAGCTAATTTCTGTACCTCCTCATCTCCATCTGAGATTCTGCCAACAACAGCAGCGTCATCAGCTAACTTATAGGCAGCGTCGTGAGTGAGAAGAGATTAGAGCAGTGAACTAAGCACGCATCCTCATGGTTCGCCTTTGCTGATTGTCAGTGAGGAGAAGGTATGACGACTGATCCACTGAAAAGGATATTTTGGGGATCCAGTTGCAGTGGCAGATTGTGATGTTTGCTGATTAGTACTGAGGGGATGACAGTGTTGAATGCCAAGCTACAATTGATAGAACAGCAACAGCTGTTGTCTTGGTGGTCCAAACCAGTGAGCTTGTTCCACTGTAGACCTCTTGTGGCAGGGTGCGAATTGCAGCAAGTCGAGATCCTTGCAGAGGCAGGAGTTAACTTTAGCCATAACCAACCTCACAGAGCACTTCATCACAGTCAATGTGCGTGCAACTAGGTAACAGTGGTTGAAGCAGCTGCTCTTGTTGGGCACTGGCACAATCGATGCCCTTTTGAAGCAGGTGGCAACCACAGACCACAGCAGTGAACCCTCTAGCCACAGTGGTCAGCATAGGTTTTTAGTGCCAGGTACAACATCAGGGCCTGATGCCTTGCAAGAGTTCACCCTCTTGAAGGATGTTCTGACATAGACCACTGAGAGAGATCACTGGGTCAGCAGATATTGTGGGAATTGACATGGGCGTAATGATATTCTCCCTTTCAAAGCATATAAAGAAAGCATGAAGCCCATTGGGGAGTGAAGCATCACTACCAGCTGTGCTATTAGGTTTTGTCTTATAGGAAATAATGGTATGCAAACCCTGCCACAGGTGTCAGATTGTGCCACCGTGCGAAACGCAGAATCAAATATCGCTGAGATGATTGTATGCTCTAGTATCAATTGTTTGGCGACAATAATGTAACAAATGCAGATGGATTTTCCTTTCTCTCTCACAATGGGCTTCCGTGGATCATACTTGAACTTCTAAAAGGATTCTGAATCGCCAGTCGTGAACACCATACACGTGGTTCTCAACAGACTGAGTTTCCAGGCTCGTCCAGGACTTCCAGTGTGGGAAGACTCGGTATGTTCTCAGTGACGCACCCTCTTCCACATAGCACTTGCTGAAACCTGTGATGGCTGTGGCAAGTTCGCTCAGATCCAAAGATGAATCCTTTTCAATGGTCAGTCCACCGATTCAAAGCAGTCCTGTAAGCACTCCTTGACCACACCTTCGCAGTCCTCACCGCTGGTGCCGTGGCCCCAGTCTCTGCCTGTACACCGGGAGTAGGAGTACAGCCGGCTGATCAGACTTGCCAGAAGTGCGGGAATAGGACGTCACAACCAGCCTTCTTGGTAGAGACAGTACGATGTCAAAGACTTCTGCAAGCTAGCATGGTTGATGATCAGGAGGGCACCAGGGTGCGCTGTCTCATGACTGCTGATCAGTGCCAGCTCTTCCAGAGCCAGCTTGATTACAGACGCTTGAAAGATTAGCTTTATTTCTCACATGTACATTGAAACATTCAGTGAAATGTGTTGTTTGTTTCTGATACAAACATAGTCTGAACGTGCTGCAATAGGCCACAAGTGTCACCATGCTTGTGGCGCCAACACAGCACGCCTACGACTTACTTTTTAACCCCCTGTAATGTGGTAGGAAACTGACGCACCCAGAAGAAACCCACGTGATTACCGGGAGAACGCACCAAATCCTTACAGACAACTGCAGGAATTGGACCTCAAATGGCTGGCGGTGTAAAGCGTTACGCTAACAGCCTGATGGTTGCCAGTAAACATTTAACACCAAGATTACTTCATCAGCTTGTCTCAAACCTGTGCGTTCTACCAACAAGGTCAAGGGCAGCAAGCACTTTGCAACAGCACCACCTGCAGTTGCCCAGTCACACACCATCCCAATTTAGAAATATATCGTCATTACTTAATCATCTCTGGTTTAAACCCTGTATGTGCACAATGGGTGTATGCTCACCAGGTCGATAGCAGTTCAAGGCAGTGACTCGGTGCCATAGAACAATTAGGCTGAGGCAATAATTACTGAACTCACCAGCAACACACATCTCTGCAATGAATAAAGTCTATTTTCAGCATATTTCCTAATAACATGCAAAGCCACATTTCTAATATGTTAATACATGCATGAGCCAAATTCACTGTGGAACAAGAAAATACTTACGTGAATTATTTAACAGAGCAAACATTCAACATTCACTGATTCCAAGACATTTCAACAGACCCACTACTCAGATAACAAGTCAAATGTTTACCTGTTGGCATGATTCTGTGCATAGCAACTGACAGGAAGAAAATGGAATCACTGTAATAAGCGCCAGAGCCAGCACTGAAGAGATTCTGCATTGCTTCAACAACAGGGAATAACTTCTGAGTCATGGCATCAACATCATGGAATGAAACCTGTCAGGGAAAATATACAGTTCATTATAAGCTTCACAACTTACACAGAAGGCAGCAGCAGTGCTGGAAATATTGAAACCATCATTAGCCAAAGACATTCGTGGCCCCAAGTATCTGTCATTTGTAAATTCTACTTAATTCTTGTGGTCACCCATTCACTCCATCTTGACACCAATTGTTCAGCATTAGCAAGGAAATTACATCGGGCCTGTACCCGTTGGAGCTAAGAAGAATGGGGGGGGGGGGGGGGAGAGAAGAGTGGGAGTCCTGCTGAAGGGTTTCATCCAGAAACGTCAATTGTACTCTTTTCCATAGATGCTGCCTGGCCTGCTGAGTTCCCCCAGCATTTTGTGTGTGCTGCTCGGATTTCCAGCATCTGCAGATTTTTTCTTGTTTGGGAGGGGTATCGCTTTGAGTATTGAGGGGAGTCTAGGACCAGAGGGCACTACCTCAGAATAGAAAGATGTCCTTTAGGACAGAGATGAGAAGGTATTTATTTAGTCAGAGTGGTGAAACTATGGAATTTGTTGCCACTAGTGGATGTGGAGGCCAAGAAATTGGGTATATTTAAAGTGGAAGTTGGAAGATTCTTGATTAACAGTGGAATCGGGTTATTGGGAGTAAGCAGGAGAATGGGGTTGAGAGGGGTAATAAATCAGCCATGATCAAATGGTGAAGCAAACTTGATGGGCCAAATGGCCTAATTCTGCTCCCATGTTTTATGGTCTTATTGTGGGATCACAGCACACTTGATCTGTCTGCCACCAGTCTGAACAAAGGCACTCCAGAAATGTCTTTTCAGTGCAGGAGTGTTTTATAACCATAAACTTTATAAATTCCATTTGTTTGTATAGATCTTCCTCAAGAGGGTGGCAGAGTGGTCTGTTCTCCAGGGCTCTCTGTGTGGTGTCTCGAGTCTTCCCTGGGTGCTCTGGTTTCCTCCCATCAGCCTGCAATTCACCCGAATGCAAATGGACGGTGGGAGGATCAGGGTGGAGACAATGAGCATGTGCACATGCAAAAAAAGAACAGGTTACAGGGAAATGTGGGGGAGCAGGATTAACGCCATTGCTCCGAGAGCCTTAATAAGCCGCACAATCTCCTTCTACTCCCACGAGGCGGCACGGCAGCAGCAGCGGCGGCCTTTCAGAACTGGTGTTACTTTCATTTAATTTTCTATTTTAAGTTTGATACACAATTTTCGATTAGGGCATATGGATAACAGAGATGCTATCTACCATCGTCAGATACTACTACAATACAGAGATCGCCCAAAAACAAACTTCCACAAAGATCTGCTGGCTGAATTATGCAACGTTGGCTTGCTGAGGGGAACGGGCCTACAATCCTCGGACTTGCCTGATGTTGGGAGCTGGGGATGGAGATGTCGAAAGCGATGTGCGAGGGAGCAGAAGCGAGGCAAACGGGCAGGGGTCCGTGCCAGGCTAAAAGCAAACCCTAGCGGGCTGGCTCGCCCATCCATTCTGCTCTCCAATGTCTGTTCCCTGGACAATAAAATGGACTACATCCGACTCCAACGTAATACTCGGCGGGAGTACAGAATTTGCTCTGCATATGTCTTCACAGAGACATGGCTCACTGATGGGATTTCAGACGCTGCCATCCAGCTAGACAGGCTAGCTTTGTTTCGTTCGGACAGAGATGCAGCTAACTCTGGTAAGACTCGCGGTGGCGGTGTGTGTGTTTACATCAACATGGAATGGTGTAAGAACTCTCTGCTGGCTTCCAGACACTGCTCATCGTTAGTGGAGTTTGTGGCAGTTCGATGCAGACCATTTTATTTGCCATGGGAATTCACCTCTGTCCTTATATTCGGTGTCTACATTCCCCCCAGCACTAATGCTAAGGAGGGGCTCTGTGAACTGCAGAATGCACATCCTGATCGTCTGTTTATTGTCTCCGGTGATTTTAACCACGTGAACCTTAAGTCAGTGCTTCCCAAATTCCATCAGTATGTGAACTTTGCAACGAGGGGGGAGAACGCATTGGACCTGGTTTACATAAACATCCCCGACGCGTACCGGGCAGAGCCCCGCCCCCACCTCGGATACTCAGACCACATCTCTGTTATGCCAATCCCAGCACATAGACCACTCGACAGGCGCTCCAGACCAGTTCAGAAGCAGGTGAAAACCTGGCCAGCAGGAGCCATCTCTGCTCTGCAAGACTGCTTTGAGCATGTTCAGGGAGGCTGCAACCGATGGTGACTCTACCAACTTAGAGGAGTACACAGCATCAGTGACCAGCTACACCAGCAAGTGCATTGATGATGTTACTCTGTCCAAGACCATCACTATACGTGCCAACCAGAGGCCATGGATGACCACAGAGGTGCGTGCGCTGCTGAGGTCCCGCGACTCCGCCTTCAGAGCAGGCGACAAGGCAGCTCTAACAACAGCAAGGGCCAAACTGTCCCGAGCCATCAGAGAGGCAAAGCGTGCACATGCCCAGCTAATCCACAGTTACTTCCAGGACAGCGGCGACACTCGCACATGTGGAAGGGCATCCAGGACATCACCAATTACAGGACAACATCACCTGATTGCGCAAGTGATGCCTCCCTCCCAAATACGCTGAATAACTTCTACACCTGGTTTGAGGCGGAAAATGACATGGCGGCGAGGAAGTCCACCCCTCCTGCGAATGACCAGGTGCTGTGTCTCTCCGTGGCCGACGTGAGAAGAACCCTGTACAGGGTCAACCCACGGAAGGCTGCTGGACCAGACAATATCCCCAGTAGAGTGCTCAGAGGATGTGCAGACCAGCTAGCAAATGTTCTCCTGACATCTTCAATATCTCCCTGAGCAGCGCCACCATTCCAACGTGCTTCAAGGCCGCCACCATCGTCCCCGTGCTGAAGAAGTCTTCAGTGTCCTGCCTAAATGACTACCGTCCCATTGCACTTACATCCATCATCATGAAGTGCTTCCAGAGGCTCATGATGAGGCATATCAAGACCCTGCTGCCCCCCTCACTGGACCCCCTGCAGTTTGTGTTCCGTCCCAACCGCTCTACAGACGACGCCATTGCCACCACCCTCCACCTGGCCCTAACCCACCTGGACAAAAAAGATACATACTTTTGGATGCTGTTCATAGACTTTAGTTCAGCATTCAACACAATCATCCCTCAGAAACTGATTGGAAAGCTGAGCCTACTGGGCCTGAGCACCTCCCTCTGCAACTGGATCCTAGACTTCCTGACTGGGAGACCTCAGTCAGTCTGGATCGGGAGCAGCATCTCCAACACCATCACACTGAGCACGGGGGCTCCCCAGGGTTGTGTGCTCAGTCCACTACTGTTCACTCTGCTGACCCACGACTGTGCTGCAACACACAGCTCGTACCATATCATCAAGTTCACCGATGACACCACCGTGGTGGGTCTCATCAGCAAGAACGACAAGTCAGTTTACAGAGAGGAGGTGCAGCAGCTAATGGACTGATGCAGAGCCAACAACCTGTCTCTTAATGTGAACAAAACAAATGAGATGGTTGTTGACTTCAGGAGGGCACGGAGCAACCACTCCCTGCTGAACATCGACGGCTCCTCGGTAGTGCACATTAACAGCACCAAATTTCTTGGTGTGCACCTGGCGGAGAATCTCACCTGGACCCTCAACACCAGCTCCATAGCAAAGAAAGCCCAGCCGCATCTCTACTTTCTGTGAAGGCTGAGGGAAGTCCATTTCCCACCTCCCATCCTCATCACATTCTACAGGGGTTGTATTGAGAGCATCCTGAGCAGCTGCATCACTGCCCGGTTCGGAAATTGCACCATCTCGGATCGCAAGACCCTGCAGCGGATAGTGAGGTCAGCTGAGAAGACCATCGGGGTCTCTCTTCCTGCCATCACGGATATTTACACTACACACTGCATCCGCAAAGGAAACAGCATTATGAAGGACCCCATGCACCCATTATACAATCTCTTCTCCCTCCTGCCGTCTGGGAAAGGGCTCCAAAGCATTTGGGCTCTCATGATCAGACTATGTAACAGTTTTTAACCCCAAGCTATCAGACTCCTCAATACCCGAAGCCTGGACTGAAACCTTGCCCTACTGTCCTGTTTATTACTTATTGTAATGTCTGCACTGTTTTTGAGCACTTTATGCAGTCCAGTGTAGGTCTGTAGTCTAGTGTAGCTTTCTCTGTGTTTTTTTTATTACATAGTTCAGTCTAGTTTTTTTGTACTGTGTCATGTAAACCATGGTCCTGAAAAACGTTATCTCAATTTTACTATGCACTGTACCAGCAGTTATGGTCGAAATAACAATAAAAGTTGACTTGACTTGACTTCTATGTTGTAAGAAAACGAGATACAAATAACCCCCCTAACTTGACAAATCTTTAAGCATCATAACCTGAATTAATAAAACGGATGGTCAATGAAGACTGAAAACTTCACCCAAAACACCACAGGCAAAATGAAGAAATGACAATGACTTACAGAGCTCATGTTCAATTGTAAGCCTGAAGGTCAAAAACGAAGAGATAGCGACCCTTCCAAATGGTCTTAAAACACTTAAGTTTCCTCAAGTCAATTATTAGCAAACACGTTCACTGTTTTTGTATATGGTGCTAGATAAAACATCATATGACAGTGTGTATTCTGAGCTAGAGTCATCAATAGCAAGTACAGGCCCTTCACAAGATGGCAACCCTTCTTGAAGATCAGCTGTTAAGTTATTTGACCAGGCCTCACTGGGAACCTACCTGTGCAACATGCAAGTCAAACTGCAATGTTAAATCCACCAATTACAAACCAGCTTTACTGAACGCTGCTATCTTTCACTGCCACACAAGTAGACCCACCAAAACTTATAGAATGACTAAAAAAAAGCCTCACTTTGTACTTGCATTCTTACTCACAGGTTAGGGTTTGTCCATTCTATACTGGGCACCTGGTTCCAAGAAACAAACCCTCATTACTACAGCCCCTCAAACAAAGTAAAACATACCACAGCACTTTACATGAATGACAAAGATAATGGGAGATGTACCAGGCACAATGCACAAGCTAACTTTGTATTTTACTCCAGAAGTGAGGTCACCCAGCTGTAATACACAATATTCTGTTTAAACACGTTCAGAGGACAAGCTCCAATTAGCTGTAGAGACACACAGCATGGAATCAGACCCTCCGGTCCACATCAACTATCAGATCCATTTACACTTATTCCCTTTTACAGCTAAAGGATTTTTTGGTGCATTATTGTCCCCTTTTAAGGCTAAAAGGTTGTTAGCTGTTCTGCTGAAATAGCAAATTTTAGTTAGTCGTGCATGCAAAGTATGGCAGACTGTATTGTTCCCTTTTGGTTTAAGTGTTCCTGCTTTATAATTAACCACTGGTCAAAACTGTCAGAACAGGCTTTGCACCTAGATCTGCATATGAAGTGAAAATATGGACAAATATGGATCCTCGCTGTGCTGTCTGCTTAACGGGAAGTAACTCAAAAGCTGCTGTAACTGTTGGAAGTTCTGCAAAATACTTGTATAAAAGGGATGGTATCTGTATGTAAGGTAGAGATCCTAGGAGAAAGGTCCGGTAGACAAGAGGGTGATTCTAGCCTACTGTAGATCTCGGATCTCTCGCCGGCTGAAGTCGCAATAAAGAAGAAACGGTTGATTGAAATTATACGGTGTCTGACTTGACCTAATTCCACATTTTGGTGCCATACCTCGGGTCCCAACATAGGGAACATCCCTCTGAGCTGAATAAGTGACAGGCGGCTCGAATCGAACACAATTGAGCGGCAGGGCAACCCGAGGTAGTTTACCTCCAGCTACTCCTTGTGTCCGACCGAGCATTCTGCCCCTCACCCATTGAGACCGGTACCTTGACTGGATCAGATGTCAGTTTGAAGACAAGAGTTAAGGTAAGAGATTGTTTTTGTGAGGTTGCTGCGGGTGACACCGGAAATGTTAACATAAATAAGCGTACGTCTCAGGAAGATATGGCCGGTTGGGACTGGGCATGGCCGGTTGGGACTTGATATGGCCGGTTGGAATTTGATGAGACAAGTTCAGCATAAAGGAGGAAAGGCCTCCAGAGTATGTGAGAGTTGCTTTTTTGTGAGTGTTAACAGAAAATAGGCTAGCAGTTTTTGTGAGAACTAAAGGCTGCGGGTGACATTGGGTATTCTGTATTGTTCCTAAGGAAAGAGTCGGGACTGGGGACCCCAGTCAGGAGAGGCGGCCGCTACTACCTGACGGACTTGACCTCCTGATAATATGGCCAGTTGAAATCAATTAAGGGGGAGGCAGGCTGGCTAAATTTCCCACCCAGTGGCATAAACAGTGATTTTTTTTGGCTTGTGCCTTGGCCCTTGTGTTGTGTATTTTGTGCCTATAAGCTGTTTGCCTTGTTGGTTTGTCTGTGTTTCATGTATTTGTTATTTTAGCTAGTGAACATAGGTTGTTTTTAAATATGCGATATAAATGAAATTGACTTTGACCTGACTTGATAAATAATAACTGGTAATATAATAAGGGCAACAATGGGACAGGCCCTTGATACAGCTGGAAAGGGAACTCCCCTTCAAAGTATGTGTGAAGGATTACCTAAATCAGAGGACCATTTACGAAGATTAAGTTTTGCACTTACTGAACATTTGGGATCTGATATTTGGCCCCCAGGGGAACTTGTGATTTAGAGTCACGTGAACAAGCAGTTAACTTAATCTGGACGAGGGGCTGTGGGGAAAAAATGGAAGTCCCTGATCAAAGAATGGAAAGATAAGGCAGGTATAAAATGGAATACTACCTTCCTGGCCACTTGGAGGAATAATGCCTGTGATAAGGGGATAGGAGTATGTACGTCTGACAGAACTTCCAAAGGTTGGGAGACCCACAAAGCTGAATGTGAATGGCTAGATGGGACAAGGAAAAGGGAAAAGGAAGAGCAGCAGAAGCAACAGAAGGCTGAAGAGGATAGGAAGGAAGGGCTGAGACTGCAGCACTGCAAGGAAAGACCGAAAGGGTCCCGGGATCCTGACTCAATGTCCGGCATACCAACCCTGCTTGGAGACTCGGGGAATGAGGCAGATGAGGAGTGGGGAACTCTTCCTGGAATCCTGATAGCTCCGGGCCCATCCTTACGCCCATCTACCCCCATCCACCTCCTCCACCTTACAATGAGGAGTACCAGGAAACTTTAGAGGAGAAATTAAAATTGAGTTCAAGAAATTCAGAATGGAGGTCAGGAGGAAGAAGTGACAGAACTTACTCAGCAAATGGAGGAGGTCCAGACTAGCCCCCCAGGACAATACCCGATTAGACAACTGCCTAATCGACAAGCAGGAGTACAAGGAAATAATGAAACAGCTATTGAGGTTTATGTCCCTTGGAAACCCCAAGAGGTAATTATGATCATGAATCAAGCCCCAGAAAGTAAGGAAAAGCCAGCTCAATTTGCTCAGTATATCCGGAGTACTATCCAATGTATGGGGGCACTACTAAAGACTTATTTGGGTTATGTTGTATGATCCTATCCCCAGAAGAAAAAGGTAAATGGTTGAAACAAACGAATGGTGGTACAGGACCGGTTCAAACTCATGAGGATTTGGAACGAAAGGTCCCTGACCCTGGTAACTGAACTAATCACTGGATTCAAGCACTGGAGTAAGCACTTCAGCAACCAGTAAATATTAATCGGAAGCGTGGTTGAGGGTGTGCTGACCTTTTGCATCACAACCTGGTACTCCAGCTGCAGTGCTGCCGACAAAAAAGCCTTGCAGAGGGTGGTTAGGGGAGCAGAGAAGGTTATTGGGGTCTCCCTACCTTCTGTCCAAGACCTCTTTCAGAGTCGATGCCTCCAGAAGACACGGTACATCATTAAAGACCCCTCACACCCTCTCCATGAACTGTTTGTTCTTCTGCCATCAGGTAAACGCTACAGGAGCATCAAAACTAAAACCACAAGGTTACTAAACAGCTTCCTCCCACAGGCAGTCAGACTGCTAAATAGCTGCTCTACCTGACTCTGCTTTGGACACTTTTAACTTTCACTGGACACTTAATAACTTGTTTTAAACCAACGTGTGGCTGTTGTGTTTTACTATTTATTGTTGTATTTGTTATGTTATGATTGCACTTGCCCCTGGGAAACGCTGTCTCGTTCTGCCCTGCAGAGCTGATATATGGTTGGAATGACAATAAAGTTTTTGAATCTTTTATCTTAAATGCAAGCCCAAACCTGGAGAGGCAGAAAGTATTGGGAACGTTTTGTTTCCTGTTACAGGACCTTTGCTGGTGATTCGGCTTTTAATTAAGGACAAGATTCGTCCCGTTCAATGCTATGTTATTGCAGTGTGTTCCTCCTAGTGTTGTAGATATAATTTAGACTAACAACATGGATTGGTCCAACAATCCTCGAACTCAGTTGAGACGGGATGTTGTATATTATTGAAATGGTCAGAGCAAGTTTAAATCATGATCTAAACTTCAGATGAAGACTGAATACGTCCAATGACCTCGAAGGCAGAAGGTAGGGGGGCAAGGAGATCTCTTGGATGGTAGGGAGGAGCCCGAGAATCCTGACCAGAGATACCCGGACTGGTCCTACCCTCCGTTCCCCAACCCTGACGTGGCAGAGTGGGGTCAATATACTGGATGGGATAAGTTGCTAAAGGGAGGGAAGAATCTACCTCAGGGACCGATTCAATGGTACCCACCCACTAAGCCCTTTCGGCCAGGACCCTGGAAGGGAAACCGAGGAAGACCTAATAGTAGATCCTGGTCACAGGGAATCAGACCCCAGACGCCTAGAGGGGGGCCTCAACCCGGGGCAACGGGTGGGCCCTGTTTTAATTGCAGAAGATATGGTCATTGGAGGGCAAATTGTCCCCATCAATCAAGGACAGAATCCCCTCCCCATGGGCCAACTTAAGCTTCATTTTTTGCAGTACCACTGCATCTGGATTCACAATACTTGTTTGCTTCGACATATCAAGGACAACAGTGTACCTGGGCTCACTTGCCTCAATGGTACATCCACTCTCCATCGCTGTTTTCACAGACCCTTCACAAACAACTTTGCGAACTGGAATTACCCTGCAACTCAACCGGTGGTACAGTATGTAGATGATGTATTGATGGCTAGCGATAGTGTGCCAGCCTGCGAAAGTGCCACTGCGATGCTACTGAATTTTCTCCACTCATTGGGCTATGTGATCCCACCTCACAAGGTGAAGCGCTCCCAGAATGAGGTGAAATTCTTAGGGGTCCTACTTTCAGCAAATGAATGAAACTTAACGGAGGACCGAATACGGCCGATTGCAGACATCCCCATTCCAACTACGCCAAAGCAAATGAGGGCCTTTCTGGGACTTTTAAATTTCTGCAGGCAATGGACACCGAATGCTGCTATCTATACCCGTCAATTATCTCCATTAGCATCTCCAAATGCCCCACCTACCTTCACACTGACAGCAGATCAAAAAGAAGCTGTAACCGAATTAAAAGGCAGTTTATTACGAGCCCCCACTTTGGAACAACCCCTCTACGATCGTCCGTTTCAGCTGTACATCACCCTCAAGGGCAGTTGTACAACTGTGATCGACAGCGCCCTGTAGCTTATAATTCCAGCAAGTTAGATCCATCCGCAGTGTGATTACCACCATGCACATCGATTCTTCCAGCCATACAGACACTCATATCATCTTACACCAACCAGTTACTGTACTCACACCGCATTCCACAGTGGAACTCCTCAATACTCGCCAGACTCACTATCTGATGCCAGCCCGGCAAAGCCAATACGAGGTGGCTATTCTGAATAATCCCCTATTGACCTTCGTCCTCTGCACAACTGAACCCTGACACCTTCTTACATCACCCACCGCAGCCCTTAGACGCTCCAACACACGACTGCTTTTTACATAATCAAATTTTTACCTCCACATGAGAAGATCTGACTGATCTACCACTTTCCAATGCCAACCTCCAGTTCTACGCTGATGGCACTTCCTTTGTCAGTCCCACTGGCCAACACTGCTCTGGATATGCTATTGTCACCGACCCCACAATTATTGAACAAGGATCTTTTAAAACCCCTATATCGGCTCAAAAGGCAGAACTTTATGCCCTCACCTGCGCCTATGTACTTGCTAAAGACAAACTGGTCAATATTTATACTGACACTCGCTATGCCTTTGGCATTGCACATGACTATGGCGCCCTGTGGGAACATCGGGGATTTCTAACTTCCACAGGACAGCCTGTTAGCAATGCCCTATATGTTTGCCATTTATTACAGGATCTTCAGCCCCCCCCCCCCCACCCCGAGCGGCTGTTATTAAATGTGCTGCCCATACACGGGCTGGCGATGAGGTGTCTAGGGGAAACGCTCGAGCCGATGCAGAGGCAAAACAATCCACCAGCCACTTATTGTACTCCCGGGAAGTAAAGAGGCCACAGTTCAAGAGTCACAGAGAACGGGTATGCCAGACATAGGGGAAATTTGTGCATTTCAGCGGGACGCCCCTGCTGAGGAGCCCCAATCATGGTCCCAGATGGGATGCCACTATGACAAAGACACTCAACCGTGGCTGACCCCTGTGGGACAGATTTGCATTCCAAATGCTTCTTTTTACCTGTTTTGATTGATTATGTACACAATTGTACCCACCTGGGTAAGGAGGGAATGGTAGCTACATTATTACAATCCTGGCGGCACCCTGATTTCCAACCAGCAGCTGAAAAGCAGGTAAAGGCATGCCTATTGTGTACAAAGTGGGTAAAGGCATGCCTATTGTGTGAAAAGTGGGTAAAGGCATGCCTATTGTGTACAAAGTGGGTAAAGGTATGCCTATTGTGTACAAAGTGGGTAAAGGCATTCCTATTGTGTGAAAAACGGGTAGAGGCGTGCCTATTGTGTGAAAAGGTGAATGCTGGGAAAGGGGTATCTTGTGCCCCCGGGAAGACCCCCTTACCAGGTAGACCTTTCTCTTGTCTGCAACTTGATTTTACTGAACTGCCCAGGGTGCATTGTTATAAATATTGCTTGGTAACAGTAGACGTATCCAGCAGGTGGATAGAAGCTATACCCACTACTGATAACACTGCCATGATGGTTATAAAAGTATTTTTGAGAGAAGTGATTCCTCATTATGGGCTACTGGAGTCCATAAGCTCTGATAATGGACCTCATTTTATTGCTAAAATAAATGAGAAAATGTGTAAAGAACTGGGAATAAAGCAGCAATTTCACTGTGCTCACCAGCTGCTGTAGTGCAATGAGCAAATGGAACCTTAAAAGGTAAGCTAACTAAACTCATGCAAGAAATCGGACTAAACTGGCTTAAGGTTTTACCTCTGGCATTGTTTCACATGAGAGTTACCCCCTCGACCAAAACTGGACTATCCCCGGCAGAAATCATTTATGGAAAGCCTATGAATACCCCATGGACACCAGGGTTAACTTCTCCCCTCCCTGATACACTAGATATGCAAACCCTAGGGGAGGAGTTGGGAAAATATTTGTGTAGGCTAACCAAAATTTTCCCAAGTCTGCATTCCCAGGTTTGCCAGGCCCACCAACGGGACGAGGATCTAGCTAAAGGGGATTATGCTGCTGTTAATCCTGGAGACTTTGTCTTGATAAGGAACTGGGACAGATAGAAACCAGACACTCGATAGAAAGGACCCTACCCACACCCACAGCTGTGAAGGTGGACAGACAACCAAGGTGGATTCACCGAACGGAGTGCAAAATCATCACCAGAAGATACTCGCCCCCACCCTCCCACCCTCTGTATGCCATTAATGGGACCTATTTGGTATGTGGCAGAAAGGCATATCCCTGGCTGGCAGGGCCTTTTGGCGATGAGGGGACAAACATGGCAGAAGACTGGATGGGATGTTGCTACTTGGCTTATATAGTGCCCTCTATATATTCACTAGCTCACATTTAACAATATGCTCAGTTTCGGTGACAGAAGAGAGGAATTACAGAAAGTGAAAGATTTTGGATGATAGCACTTCCCGCTTATGGGGCAGCTCGAAACTCCCTGGAAATAATCCTTTTGGCAGCCGCATTGGAGGAATTAGCAAATAGCACTGCAAAAGTTTTAACTATGTTCAGACTGAGATTACAGATTTGACTGCTGAGATAATAGCCTTAAGGATGGTAGCTTTACGGAATAGAATGGCTTTGGATTTATTGCTAGCAGAACAAGGAGGGACTTGCACTGTTATAGGGAAGGAATGTTGTACATACATTCCTGATGTGGCCTCTAATAATACAGACCTCTCTCAGCATGTCACACAGGAGATTCAGAAAATTGCAGAAAGGATGCATGGGTTTACGGATGGAAAGGGAATGTGGCCTTGGCCTTTTAACTTTCTTGGAGATTCCTGGGGAATGTTTTTACATGTGATAATGATAATGGTTTTAATTGTAATAGCAGCAATTTTTGCAAAGTGCGCTGTAGCTTGTTGTGAGTAAGATGGGTTGTTATAAAATTTATCATCAAATGATAAAAAGGAGGGAATGATAATGGAATGGAGGTACTCTCTTATTCCCTTTTACAGCTAAAGGATTTTTTGGTGCATTATTGTCCCCTTTTAAGGCTAAAAGGCTTTAGCTGTTCTGCTGAAATAGTAATTTTAGTTAGTCATGTATGAGAAGTATGGCAGACTGTATTGTTCCTTTTTTGTTTAAGAATGTTCCTGTTTTATAATTAACCACTGGTCAAAACTGTCAGAGCAGGCTTTGCACTGCATACGAGGCTAAAATATGGACAAATATAGGACCCTCGCTGTGCTGGTTGCTTAAGAGGAAGTAACTCAAAAGCTGCTGTAACTGTTGGAAGTTCTGCAAAATACCTGTATAAAAGGGATGGTCTCTGTATATAAGGTTGAGATCCTAGGAGAAAGGTCCGATCGGCAAGAGGGTGATTCTAGCCTACTGTAGGTCTCGGATCTCTCGCCGGCTGAAGTCGCAATAAAGAAGAAACAGCAGATTGAAATTATACGGTGTTCGACTTGACTTAATTCCACACACTGATGGCATTTTATTCACCCCAAATTCCCGTCAAACCTCCCACGGGTTCTATGACTCATACACACTGGCAACCATTCAGTCACCAATTCATTCCTATCAGCTTTAAATCTTTGGGATGCTAGAAGCTAAAGCTCGAGTAAGCTGACACGACCACAGGGAGAATGTGCAAAACTGCACACAGACAGACAGCATACAAGGTTGGATTAAGCCTGGTCAGTGGAGCGGGGGTACAGCTGTTCAGCTGTCCTGTGGAGTGATTCGTCGGCAGCTCTTTGCTCTTGAAATGCAGATTTTTTTTAAAAGGGTAAGTATTTCTGCTAAAACAGCATGGCAATGAATGTAGTATGAGCACATTAAGCATTTATCCACTGACAATGCCAACAATTACTCCACAGTTCAAAAATAGATACCTGTATACAACTCTTGGCACGGTTAGCTGGCTTTCAGCTTTTCCATTTGCTGGATAACTGGTCAGTGATTGAAACATCAGCTCCTCCTATTGGAATCAATTTCTGCAAAATGAAACAAACTAGCTCCAGGAGGACAGGACTGCAAATATGTTTTTTTTCTAACATGCCGTGCAACTGAACCAGTTTTATATTTTGGTGGTAAACCTATTAACTTGCAGGAAAGCACAGCATATCACATTTTATTTCTGATTTCCAAAGGAGAAAAGTATTCCATAATCTGTTCCAGGCAACCACCACTAACAGGTATTTTTTTAAATTTTCCATTTGTACATCTAGTATCTATGTCTAACATGGAAGTGCCCTTAACCAAATGAGTAAACCACAGCTGGTGGCTTTTGTAAGGAATCTTTCTTAATATTTGTTTAATGGCTCTTTTTCAAGTTCCATTCAGATTTCAAAACTTTAATACAATCAGAAGAGCTTTCTGTGGTGGTCAGGAATTCGTTGCATATATTCAATTGATGGGAAGGACATTTCCATCTATTGCTGGAGCAGGAGATGCTGACTTTCTAAATGGATCTTACTGGATTTCAACGATGGGGTAATGCCATAGCAAACTGCTAAATGAGTAGCCTTTATTGAAAAAAATACTCTACGCACCACATTCATTCAAGCAAAAACTTGCCATAATGTCAAAGATTAAACAAGTATTCCTGTCGTTATCAAAGTATCTCTGCAAAATAATCATGTCTCCAGCTCTGATCCAATACGAGACAGTATTCTACGACTCCGACTGTATTTAATAGATCAAAGACTTGCTCTATTCAATGCCTCTATTCTTGAAAGTGATGCGAGTTGTATTTCCTGACATTTCCAGCAACAACATGTGGACACTCAAAATAAATGTAGAACTTCAATGAATTCCACGTCAATTCAAGCAGAACTGTGCCTTTGAAATACTGGGACACGAGACGAGGACAAGGAGAAAAGTCAGTTTAAACTCATTCCAAACAACCAGTGCTGAAGTTCTCTCTGAACTGGTCACAAATTCGCAATAAGTTCACACATAACGTGTTCAAAGTCAAAACTGAGTTTATGTCAAATGCATGAATACAGGCATGCCTAAATGGTGAAAAAGAGGTTACCACCCATTACAATACAACATCGCCTTTATCCCCATTACTCGCCTCCATTTGTCACAACAGAACCAAGTGGTGCTCAGCCCATTGTTCTGAAGACAGCCAAGCTGAGGAAAGTCCCCGGGAGACCGAGCACATTGCAAGCAATTCACCAGCAGCAGGCAAAACTCCATCACCTCAACAGCCATGCTGTTTAAAGCACATCTTGCTGTTTAAATTTCTAGTATTCAGAGATTTTAAATGTCTCTTAGGATTTAAAAAACACTTTTATAAATTAGTTTAGTTAAAATACACTAAACAACTATGAATAAATTCCTTCACTTCCTATTTGTGATGCCCGAGCTCAGTCTGACCTCCAGTTTGTCCACAACTTCCACACTGCATGGTGTAGTTAGAGGGAAAGCACCATTCCCCACGGAAGGACCGGCTGCTTCAGAACTCCGTCCAGTCCACCCCCCAGCAGGCTGCCCAATCAGTCGTTTGATTTGATGTTTTTCCCCTCTGTCCAACAGCACCATCAAGTGTCCAGGCTCACAACATCCAAAATAAAGAGAGTATGTTAGAAACAAACAGTGAAAATTATACCCCTCACTCCAAAGAAATCCAAAACACACCTACCAAAAGCTGAGAGGCAATTCTCAAACAGACAAACCAATTCTGGTCTGGTTCTCCTATTCTGGAAAGGGGTTAAAGACTGCTTGCACCAGCAACCTAATGGAATCAGGGAAACCACAATAAAGCCACTTGGATAGACTGCTACTTCCTGGCCTATTTCAATCTTGTGATTTATATATTTTTCAATGTATTTTTTTTATTTTCTCCATCCTGTCATTCTACTTCAGACTTGTGCTTAACAGTAATAAAGTTTCAATATAAAAGCTCAGAATTAGATTTCCCCAAGTCCCTACTGCCATCCAAGACAAGAGCAACTTCTCTACAGTATTCAACAACTCAAAAGCCCTTGTACAATCATGTGATAGTAGGTTTGATATTTCATTGATTGTATACAGGGCACAAGCTCAAAATGACCATAACAATCTTTTTTACACAGTAGGGGAATATCAGGTCTGTTTCTTCAACTCAGAAAAATAAGCCTTGAAATAAATCTAACTGTATTAAAATAGACAAGAAATACTGTAAACAAAATCAGACAGACAGACATACTTTATTGATCCCGAGGGAAATTGGGTTTCGTTATAGCCGCACCAAGAATAGCGTAGAAATATAGCAATATAAAACCATAAATAATTAAATAATAGTAAGTTTATCATGACAAGTGGAAATAAGTCCAGGACCAGCCTATTGGCTCAGGGTGTCTGACACTCCAAGGGAGGAGTTGTAAAGTTTGATGGCCACAGGTAGGAATGACTTCCTATGACACTCAGTGTTACATCTCGGTGGAATGAGTCTCTGGCTGAATGTACTCCTGTGCCTAACCAGTACATTATGGAGTGGATGGGAGACATTGTCCAAGATGGCATGCAACTTGGACAGCATCCTCTTTTCAGACACCACCGTCAGGGGGTCCAGTTCCACCCCTACAACATCTCTGGCCTTACAAATGAGTTTGTTGATTCTGTTGGTGTCTGCTACCCTCAGCCAGCTGCCCCAGCACACAAATGCAAACATGATAGCACTGGGCATCACAGACTCGTAGATAGAGGAACATAAAGAAATATTGAAGTAGTTAACTGAAAAACATTGACAGAGTAAATGGGCTGATTAAATTGGAATGGAACATAGAGCACAGCAACAGGCCCATAGTGTCTGTGTCAACCATGATGGCAAATTAAGCTGATCTCACCATATTCCTCTATTCCCCATTCACATGCCCGTCTAAATGTATTCTAAACAAAGCTGATGTATCCACCATGTTCCAGGCACCTGCCACTGGGTTTATTTTTTTTTTAAACTTGTCTCTTGCATCCCCTTTAAACTTCCCCCTCTCACCTTAAAGCTATGCTTTTCATTTTTTAGCAAGTTTTCCAGCTGGCCTTTAACCAACTGCAGATGTAGTGAAGTGTCTGTATTTTAAGTGCACACTTCTTATTGTAATTTAGTTGTTTTTAATTAGGTACTGAAATGTGCTACTGGCATAAAACAACAAATTTCATGACACATGCTAGTGATAATAAATCTAATTCTGTTTCTTTGTTTATATTTCAGAGTCAGGTTTAATATCACCAGCATATGTCATGAAATTTGTGGCAGCAGTACAATGCAATATATTATAAATATAGAAAAAAACTGAATGACAATAATTATATGCATCCTAAATAGTTAAGTTAAATAAATAGTACAAAAACAGAAATTTTATATTAGTACTCAGGTAGTGTTCAATGTCCAATTAGAAATCAAATGGCTGAGGGGGAAGAAGCTGTTCCTGAGTCGCTGAGTGTGTACCTTCAGGCTTCTGTACCTTCTTCCTGATGGTAATAATGAGAAAAGGGCATGCCCTGGCTGGTGGCAGTTCTTAATGATGGATACCAACTTCCTGAGACACCACTCTTGAAACGTCAACTGTACTCCTTTCCATAGATGCCCGGCCTGCCTAGTCCCTCCAGCAGTTTGTGCCTGCTGCACTGCTCCGTGAAGGTATCTTGGGTGCTATTACCATGAGGCATTCATACAAGACTTCTAGGATGGTCAGACACTAATGACACTATGAAGGAGGTTGGCGTCACAAAACCCTGCTGCAAACTCTATAGGAAAAAAAAGCAAAAGCCAGAAAGGAAAGTATATAGCAGCTTTACTTCCAGAAACTTGGAACAATTTATGCAAATAAGCATTCAAAGATTTAATCAGCATACACACACTGAATCAAAACAACCTAGAAAAGAATGATTGAATTGCTATTTGAGAGAGATGATCAGAGCGTCATAACAATCATAGTATTTTAGCATTGAGTTTGATATATGTCCAAATTATTCACATTTGCTGATTATTTATGAGCATAAATAATTCCTCAGAACAAGAAAATTTAAGCTGGATGGTTGTGATCAATCTCATTTCTGTTGAAGGACCAGAAGTTATCATAAAATGAAAGGAAGATAACACATGGGACATGTTGTTACTGCTTCACACAAGAAAAATCCAAAACAACACTAAATAATAATAGATCTTCTACAATATTTCTTATGACAAATCCAAAGATAAAGCAATGTTTAAAACACTGCAGCATGCAACCCATGTTGCAAGCGCACACCTTCTTATTTACATCTTTTTGCTGACAACTAAACGGCGAATGGTGCCTTTCTTACTCTCCGCAAACCATTGTTGCTGTTACAGTTTAGTGATATTCTGTTATCACTGACAGACACTTTCCAGTAGGACAGTAAAACAATGCCCATTTCCACCTTCACAATTATGAATCCAGGCTTTTTTTTCTGCACTTTTGCTTTTTAAATAATCTAAAAAAAAATCACAATTCCATGGTTTTGACATTCAATTCACTTGACTCCAGCTTCTGCCTTACTGATGTGTTTCCACTTCCAGATCACTGCAAACTTGGCCATAGTAAGCATCCAAAATTATGGGGATAAATCAGGGAATTGTATGCAAACAAAAAGAGCAGGAGGAGTTTATTCAGAGCACCAATAACATTAAAAAAGCAGCTATTCCACATGCAGAGATAACTGTGGTGCACAGCGTATGCAAATATTCATTAAAACCAAGAGGTCTTTAAGGTCACCAAGTCCAAAAAATATCACAAGAACATAACCAAGATAATGAAGACTCATTTTGCCGACTCATCTCCTCTCGTAAGTAATTGGGCAATTCTATGAAATGTTAACGTTTACAACTGGGGAAGCAACAAAATTCATTCATTCTAGTATCAGGGATATCCTCTCACTAGGTTTATGGATGAGTTTTGAGCATACAGGTGAAGTTCCAGCTTCTAAAATTCTGTTGTGTCTAAATTAATATCTGCATTTCAATCAGAACTGATTTCCAATGGAAGGTCATTTAGATGTACAAATTGTGCAAGAAAGCAACTCCAGAAATATTTCAATCTATCATGCATCGATCAACTCATTACAAGTGTTTATATAATCAATTCAGCGTGTATTCCAAATTATGGAGTTTAAACTGCGCTTGTTGTGTGAAATTTTAAAACTTTCAGAATGCAAGGAGGGGATTACCAATCTCTATCAAAGATTATTTTTATAAATATATTTTAAATTTTACTCACATTCTACACAGTGTTATAGATGACATGCAGAACGGTGGAGATGTGCAGTGTAGAAGACTGTCGTAGATTGCAACAGGACGTTGACAAGACCAGCAGAGAGAGCTCAAGGCAGGTAGAGCTCAATACAGAAAATTATGAAGTGATATACAGGTTTCCCCCGCTATTCGAAGGTAGAGGGTTCCTATGAAACGGTTCGTAAGCCGGAATGTTGTAAAGTGAAGAAGCAATTACCATTTATTTATACGAAAAAAATTCGTGAGCGTTCGCAGACCCAAAAAAACCTACCAAATCATGCCAAATAACACATAAAACCTAAAATAACAATAACATATAGTAAAAGCAGGAATGATCTGATAAATACACAGCCTATATAATGTAGGAATACTTTTCTACAATTATTGCAGCACTGTCCACCGCAGCGAAAATCTCACGGAAGCACTCTCGGCAGCGCTCCCGGCAGAAACACTCGGCGCAAGCGCTCCCGGCAGAAACACTCGGCGCAAGCGCTCCCGGCAGAAACACTCGGCGCAAGCACTCCCGGCAGAAACACTCGGCGCAAGCGCTCCCGGCAGAAACACGCGGCACAAGCGCTCCCGGCAGAAACACGCGGCACAAGCGCTCCCGGCAGAAACACTCGGCGCAAGCACTCCCGGCAGAAACACGCGGCACAAGCGCTCCCGGCAGAAACACTCGGCGCAAGCGCTCCCGGCAGAAACACTCGGCGCAAGCACTCCCGGCAGAAACACGCGGCACAAGCGCTCCCGGCAGAAACACTCGGCGCAAGCGCTCCCGGCAGAAACACTCGGCGCAAGCGCTCCCGGCAGAAACACTCGGCGCAAGCGCTCCCGGCAGAAACACACGGTGTAAGTGCTCTCAGCAGGAGCACTCTTTCCAGTAACCTTTAAGCTATGAAGCTACCAAATAACACATAAAAATACACAACCTATATAAAGTAGAAATAATGTACGCCCAGTGTAGTTTCATTTAGTGGAATCGGGAAGACAGTGAGCACACTGATGACGGTGTGTTAGGCTGAGTGGTTGGAGGTTGGGGTGATGGGAGGTAGAGGAGACTGGGGTGTCATCTCATCGTCATCTGCTTCCATCAGGGCAGGCAGGTCACCTTCTTCTATGTCTGCCTGCCTCAGTGTCGAAGGTCGAGTTTCGTCGTCTGATGTGGAAGGCTTGAAATACGACAGTATGCTTGATTGCTTAGCCTCGTGCATTTTTTCTATCATACAGTTCTTTGTAATCACTCAAACCATCCTGCAAATATGCCATAAACCTACATACCCTTTCAAAATTAAAGTCATACTTTTCGGCAATCATTGCAGCGAAAATCTCACGTAATTGCTTCACGTTCAGTTCCTGGATGTCTTCACTTTCAGGCCGTTCGCTACTGTGTTCGGTTTCAATTGTTATCCTTTCCTCTTCATCAGCTCTTCATCTGTCAGTTCTTGGTCATGGGATGCCAAAACCTCTTCAACATCATCTTCGTCAACTTCCACAAACCCTTAGCCAAACTCACTATATCCTTACTTTGTTCACCACGACCGAAACGCTTAATTATGTCTAGTTTTACGCTAAGTGTAACAACCTTATGAGCTCTTTTAGGCTTTTCCAATACCTTAGAACTTATCTCACTAACAGATGCATAAAATAAATCGACATAAAGCACAGATGCTCGCAGGCATATGTTTAAGCAATGCCAGCTAGAATGCAGTTCCAGGGTAGGAACTTGGCTGCTCGGCGCACGCTGCCTTTTTTCGTAACAGTGAAAACATCCCTCTGCTAGCGAAAACAGGTAATTAATGTAGGTCTTTCGTAGCAGCGAGTTGACGTAAAGCGAATGTTCGAAAAACAAGGGACACCTGTTCTTTGGAAGGTCAAACCTATTGGTAGGTTACAAAGTGAAAGGCAGGATTTTTAGCAACATGGAAGAATAGAGGGATGTTAAGGTCCAAGTCTATAGAATTCTCAAAGCTGCTGTGCAAGTTGATAGGGTGACTAAGACCATAATGCATAGGAGCAGAATTAGGCCAATTTGCCCACGGGGCTGCTCCACTGTTCCATCATGGGTGATTTATAGTCCCTCTTAACCCTATTCTCCTGAAGGCACATGGTCTGCTGGCTTTCATTAGTCAGGGGATTGAGTTTAAGAGCTGCAAGGAGAGTCTATAAAACTCTGCTTAGACCACACTTGGAGTATCGTGTTCAGATTTGGTTGCCTCATTACAGGAAGAATGTGGAAGCTTTAGAAACACAACACAACACACAAAATGCTGGAGGAACTCAGCAAGCCAGGCAGCACCTGTGGAAAAGAGTAAACAGTCGACGTTTCGGGCAAAGATGACCTGATAAGCATTAAGGAAGGCCTTGACAGGCTACAGAGTCTGAGTTAGTACAGAGACACTTAGGAACCTCTTTATAGAAAGAGGCTGTGAACCTGGGGAATTCACTGCCACAATAGGATGTGGAGGACAAGTCACTGAGTATATTTAAAGTGGGTGGTGATAGGTTCTTAATTAATAAAGGAGTCAAAGGTTACAGGGAGAAGTCAGAAGAATGGAGTGGAAAGAGTTAATAAATGAACCATGATGGAATGGCGGAGAGGACTTGGCCTCGTTCTGTAATAAAGGACACACACAGATTAAGGTGAGATGGGGGAAGTTTCAGAGATCTGCAAGGCAAGTAGTTTTTTTTAACCGGTGGCTGGAACATGCTGGTAAGGAAGGTGGTGGAAGCAGATACAATAGTAAAGTTTTGGAGGCATTTGTCAGGTACATAAACAGCAGGAAATGAAGGGACATGTACTACATGCAGATGGATGGCGTAAATTCAGATTGGCATGTTTGGCACAGACATGGACTAAATGGTTTGTTAGTGGGCTGTTCTCCTCCACCAGCATTTCAGAGTCACTGACTTCAATGATACAACGAAACATTAAGAGGTAATGAAAATGAAGATTTAAAATTTAAAGGGAACATTGTTACACTTGTTAGTGAATACACCAATTTACAATGTTCAAGACCTTGCCATTAAGTACTTAAAATCGAAGAGAGCGTTTCATCATAGTTATAGACAACACAAGCCCCTCAGCTCAACTTGTCCATGCTGACCAAATTGTCTACCTGAGCTGGTCCAATAAGCGCTTGGCCCAGGTTGCTCTCAAGGTTTCCAATCCATGTACCTATCTAAAGCCCTTTTAGTTGTAATTGTACCCATCACCACTGCTTCCTCTGGCAGTTCCTTATACCCTATGCCCTCTGGTCCTGATTACATCCTCATGAATCTTTTCTGCAGCCTTTGCAACCTAATGACATCCTTCCTATAGCTGAGCAAGCAGAACTGCACACAAAACTCCAATTGTGGCCTCACCAACAACTTGTACATTTGAAATATGATGAGCCAACTCCTATACCTAAAGCATGCCTTCCTTCACCACCTTGTCAACCTGAGTCTCCAGTTTCAGAGAAGGTACCGTTGTTGCTGATAGACCAATCGAGTGAATGAAGTTAATGCATGAATGGTAGCAAACAAGTGGGTCTCTTAAATTAATTCAATAACATCACGGCTAACCTGCCACATAAGCCCATTTTGTCTTACTACCTTTTGTTAACAAACTATCAAAAACAAATTTATAGTTAATTAACTGCCATTTGTTCAAAGAATTTCCTATCTTTTAACATATTGGGTTTTCCCCAATTAAATTGCTGAATATATCTTAAAACACTAGAGCCAGACACATCATCCCTATTCCTTAACCAGCAGAAACAGTTCAGAAGGTAGATGCCGGGGATTGTAAATTCAGTCGGCTCCATCTTGGGTACTAGATTACAAAGTACCCAGGACATCTTCAAGGAGCGGTGTCTCAGAAAGGCAGCGTCCATTATTAAGGACCTACAGAACCCAGGGCAAGCCCTTTTCTCACTATTGCCATCAGGTAGGAGGTACAGAAGCCTGAAAGCACACACTCAGCGATTCAGGAACAGCTTCTTCCCGTCTGCCATCCGATTCCTAAATTGACATTGAGCCTGTGAACACTACCTCACTTTTTTAATATATTATTTTTGTTTTTGCATGATTTTTAATCTGTTCAATATAGATGTGCAGTAATTGATATACTTATTTATTATTTTTCTTCTTCTATATTATGTATTGCATTGAACTGCTGCTGCTAAGTTAACAAATTTCACAACATGCCAGTGATTCTGACAGAGGAGAATCATGTTTTCCCTACCATTATGCACATTTCAAAGAAATCACCCATAACCTTGTGAATTCCAAACTTATTGACGACAGCTCTGCCTTCAAGACCATAATTCAAACAGATTCATTTCCAAACTCAGCAATTCCCTTTACAACTGGATCTGACTTCCTCACCATCAGACATAATCCGTAAGGAAATGCAGCAACACCTCTACCGTGATAATCTACAACACTGGTGCCCACAAGGTTGCATCTTTGGCCCACTTCTCTACTCTCTGCATTCTCATGACTGCGGCCAGATTCTACTCTGACTCCATTTACATGTGACAGGCTGAATCTCAAGTAACAACCGGGTGGGTACGGGAAGGAGACGGAGAGCCTGGTGGCATGGTATGAAGATAACAGCCTTCCCTCAATGTCAACAGAAGAGCTGTCAGTGACTGCAGGAAGCATGTCCCTGGATGTATCAATGGTGCTGAGGTGGAGATGGTTGAGAGCTTCAAGTCTTAAAGAAAACATCACCAACAGTTCATTCTGGTCAAACCACATAGACATAATAGCCTAGAAAGTAAACCAGTGTATATTTAGTCAGAAGGCTAAGGATATCTGACAATTTGATAGATGGACCATGGACGGCAGCCTACCCAGATGCAACACAGCTTGGCATGGCAACTGCTCTACTAAAAATGGCAAAAAATTGTAGAGAATTTTGGACTCAGCCCTGGCTCGTAACCAAAACTAGCCTCAGTCCCTTCCCTCTATACGCTGTCTACATTTCCAACTCCCCTGGGAAAGCAGCCAACATAATCATCCACACTCCCACCTCTTCAATACGGCAGTAGACACAACCCATGCATCACTAAAGCTCAAAGACACCTTCTATCCTGCTGATATAGATCTGTCCATTAAGAACTGACCTCTCGATCTTCCTGCCATGGGCTTTGCCCGTTACCTCCCTGCACGGCACTTTCTCTGTAACTAACTTAGTTTTGTGTTTTGTTATTGTTTTTTTCCCCCTTAGAACCACCTGATGTACTTAGGTTTTGAGGATATCTCCATGGATGATATCATTACTATATGTGACAACAATAAACCAACTTCATTGCTACCGATAACGTTACTTTTCTAATCTCGAAAGATATTTAGTTTCTTGAATCTTGAACGTGCAGGATGCTAACAACTTAGACGGGTACCTGGTACTTGAAGGCAGCGACTTGCAGCAGCTTTAGGAGAAGCGGTTCTCCTACGTTGCGGCTGGGTGCATCACTAACAAAATGCAAATGGAGCACCTCTTTATCCTTGAGTACCGCGTGTTTTATCATGGACTTAATTGCAACCGTAAATTTTTCTTGTAGAGCATAGTTTTTATCCACTTTGGTGAACATCATGAGGGCGTGCAAGTGTACCGTCCCGTCGGACTGCCCGTTAACTGCAGCGGCACTTTGCGGGGATTCTGCCGCCTTCCTCTCACTGAGATTCGCCACCAGTTGAGCATCGCCCGGGGCACCCTTCCCTGCCTGGCTTTCTTTCATTCTCCTGGTTGTGCTGGAGAAATTTTCATGGTTGGATCCAAAGTAGTAAAAAGCAAACACGGCCAAGGCAGCTATAAGTAACAGGACAAACTGGTAAGAGCGGACTGAGGTGAACTTGGTTTTACTTTGCATTACCTTCCGCCACATCCCCATTGCTGAAAACAGCCTGGTGGGAAGCAGGGAGGGATGGGGGGTGGGGAGGCAACTCGCCTATTTCCAACCTCTCTCGATGGACAGTGCCATGCTGATAGCGAAGGGCGGAGGAACCTGCCAAATGGCGTCAGGATTTCCTCCCATTCCAGCCAATCAGAGCCGCGGGAGCTGTGATGTAAATTCATTGTGAATTGTACCAACCAATGCAAAGGGATCTGATGGTTCCGGAAAATGGCCCAAGGAAGCGACGCGGAACCCTCGGGTAGCTATATAATCGTGAAGTTTCAGCCTGTGAACTGCGGAGCTAAAACCAGTATAATTCAGCCCAGGACTGGAACTTGAAACTGCAATAACAATCGCTAACGCAGCAGCAGTCTCTCAGGGATATTAACAAAGATTTGACGAAAATCCGAAAGCGACCATTAGGTGCACAGAGGCAGGTTTTAAAGAGCAGCTTAAGGGAGGGAGGACACGGCTGAATTTGAAAGAGAAAATTCAATAATTTATTAGATCTGTCCCTCGGGTTCTCAAGATGTAAATCTTCCACCATGCCTCTTCCTGGAAGGAATCTGCACTGCAATTCGGGGAGCAAGTCTTTGGATACTGACAGGAGGCAGTGAAGATCGTAGGGGTGACTCTGACAGACTGTAGGGAAACAAGCCCTTCTTAAGCTGTTACCATTTGACTCCTTTCTTGAAAATAGACAACCACAGCTCCAAGGGTGCCCTTTGCAGGTAGCAATGCTGCTTCTTACCCTCAGCACCCTCGGTTCTATGCCGACCCCCACTGCTGTCTCCTGTAACTGTGAATGTTTAACAAGTCCTCTGCTTTCCTCCCATATCCCAAATATACTGGGGATATGGGATTGTATGATAATTAACTAACGTAGATTATTCCAAGTTTAGGTGCATGGCAGGGGAACAGATTGAAAGGGAATTGTTTGGAGGGGAATAGGATTGAAGGGTTTGCTTTGGGAGCTGGTATAGATTCTCTGGGTTAAATGACCTATGTCCTGAGACATTGGGGGATAGATTACAGATGCTTTAGTAATTAAATCCCATAGATTGTTCTCTTTATGGGTGGTTGACAGAGTATTTGACACAGAACTATTGTGTCTGGATAAAGGGTCTTACCCCCAAACATCTACTGTTACCCCTTTACAGATACTCCTCGTCTCCAGCAGTCTGCTTTTTGCTTCAGATTGCAGCATCTGTGTGTCTTGCGTCAGCATTGCATACTCAGCTTAGGTTTGGTAGAACCAAAGACGCGTAACATGACTAAATATAAAGCTTGATAAACTGTAAAGTTCGAGTTTCTATCTATCAACATGAAAGGAAGTGCAATATGTGACTTTCCACAGAGGGGCAGGAGAGATTCCAAATCTAGATTTGTAACATTTTAAAATACTGTATAAGGAAATAACAAATACAAACATTTGTCTGTTACACAATTGCGAAAAGAAAACTTCGAAACATTTTGATCCCGAAACTTTTCCTCACCCCACCCTCGCTGAATATGTCCAGGACCAACTCAAAAGTCTTGCACCTCCTTCAAGCCTACAACAAACAACACTGTGACTTATTTAAACACAGCAACCAGTCCAACTGACTTAGAAGGCAAGGAAATAAGGGGAGAAAATTTGGTGAAACCCAAGGCTTTATGTGGATTCCATGTCATCCTGGGCCCTATTTCCTTACAGTCCACAGCTGGCATCTTTGGAATCTAACTTACTGAATATTAATTTCTAATAATGTGATATTTACAAAGAATTACAGATGCTTTTAAAAAAAGATGTTCTTAAAAAAATACAAGGTTACACAAAAGCACCATCTCATTCATTCATGTCTTTCAGGGGTGGAAATCTACCAGTCTGGACTCGACTAGCCAACAACGTAATTGACCTAAAATATATCAGCAAGCCATTCTATTCAGAGGCAATTAGGGAAGTGCAACAAATGCTGGCCTCCACACCTGTATTTGTTTCCCACATCTAGACAATTTAATTTAAAATGAACATGCTATGATCAGCTGATGTGGAGAGTTTCGATTAATTCTATCAACTTTATTAAGTCATACTGACTTAAGAGACTGAAATGAATTTTAGCTAATTATTTAACTAACTATCCTGCATTATGGAGAAATCATTTTGCTTTAATCAATGTTGTAGCTTATTTCTATTTTGCTTTAAAGTTTGCAGAGTCAGTAAATCAACTTTGCTGTAGGATAGAATTTGACACACCCTAGCTCACTTCTTTCTTATTTGCTTTCATAGTATTATCAACACTCCAGCAGATTTTGTAAATAGCGATCTCATGGTGCTTTTTTTTTTGCTGACTGGTTGGTATTTTCCCTCTCAAATGTACTTTTAATCAGTAAAATAGAGATAAGCATGAAATTTAGGCTAACACTTCACTGAAGGACTGAGTTGGTGTTGTCTTTCAGACCAAATGTTCAATCAAGACCATCGGATTGGCATTTAAAAAAAACACAATCTCACTCACACACACACACACACACACACACACACACACACACACAAGGCCCCTGTCGGTCTCTGCCCAACATTTATTCTTCAACCAATGTCAATAAAACTGAGTACCTAGTTATATCAAGGCAGTTTTAAAGGACTTACAAATTGGTTGAACAATATTCAACTTGATCAGTTGAGAAGTCCTGAAAACACTAAATAAATTTCACTTGAAAATTTCATGATTTGACACGATTTGTCCACTCAGAAAGATCACTTCATTGTCCTAAATCACACATTTCAATATTTTTAAATAATTGTAAGGAATATGCATGGAACACAAGTATCACTGACTAAATTTTATTGAAATTATACTGTCATTACACAGTTGTGAAATTCAATGGTCCAGAGTTCACAGTAAGGGCCAAGCTATCAGTGATAATGATAAACTGGGCATGCTAAAAGACAAATAAATGAGGAAATTCAGAAACTGTCAAGTCAATATTTCCTTGCCCTTTTTTCCCCAGGGCTGCAATGGCTGCCACAAGAAGGCACAGGTTTAAGGCGCTTGGGAGTAGGTACAGAGGAGATGTCAGGAGTAAGTTGGGGTTTTTTTTTATGCAGAGTGGTGAGTGTGTGGGATGGGCTGCCAGCAACGGTGGTGGAGGCGGATGCGATAGGGTCTTTTAAGACTTTTGGTCAGGTACATGGAGCTTAGAAAAATAGAGGGCTATGGGTAAGTCTGGTCATTTCTAAGGTAGGGACATGTTCCTTGTATTGTGCTGTAGGTCTTCTATGAATAACTGTAGTAGCCGGGAAACAGATTGTAGACAGTGGGTAGAGAACCATTTTACTTACAGGAATTGATTAGTCTTATTCCAAGCAACAATTATTTGGGTATTTCTGTTCCTCCTATAGGAATGAAATCGGGTGAAATAACTCACACATTACAAAAAAGAAACAGATAACGTGAGGATAAAGGAGGAATCTCAATCAGGAGCATAATAAATTTACAAATGCTAAAAATATCATTGTTACCATGAAGTGCAATAGATTTTTCATGACATGCTAAGTCATAGTTACTGCTTAATCTCTCTGGCCTTGGAAAATTCCTGTTGAATTGTCAGATAAATATTTTAAATTGCATTCAAAATCTATTTAGCTTACATTAGCTTCTACCTCAAACACCTGTGTATAATCTGAACCCCACTTTGTATTCCGCATAATAATTAATTAGATAAAGAAAAGTGCACATTTACTTCTCAGTTTACACTGCATGAGAAATTTTCAGTTATCTCGGATGGTTCAAAGGAGCTGTTTTGATACCGGACAGTGACTGTAAAGAAAGGTGAAACCTACACCACAGTAATTTAGAGACCACTGTCAGCAACAACTATTGTTGCATTAGAGTAGTTTTTCTCCTTCACTTACTCTGCTTATGTGGATATATTTTTGTCATGAATGTAATGGAAAATGTTAGATTACGACTCATTAATACTTGAAAAGACAGGGTACAGATCCATGCAAACAGGCAGAGCTATACACTGGTCAATGTACACTGAGATGCCGGTAAATCAATTACACCTCTCTCATCATGTTCTTACTACGTATAGTGAAATCGTACCTTCAAGATTTAAACATGAACCTCCACCAGGTAGTCTAACAAACCAGGATTGTAATGTACTATAATTCATTGCCATCCTCATTGACAACTACTTGGCCTGTTGTTCATGGCAGAAAAATACAAATTTTGAAAAAAATTCTCCTTTCAGTTCTTGGTTCACATACTTAAAGCCACTACTGCTTAACTAACAGTTAGATAGTTCCTCCAGTAAAACATTTAAACAAATGCTACCCATATCTGTAGATGTAATTGTTGGATCAACTGTCATATACCTTTGTGGGTCAGAACAATGCACTGACAACCTTGTAGTTGTTGTTATGCCACTATCTCCCTTTCATATCAGCCATGCAAAACTATCATAAAAATAAGATTTGTATACCTCACAGCATATTTCAGATATATAAAGTGTAAAAAAAGAGGTGAGAGTAGATATGGGACAACTGGAAAATTATGCTGGAAAGGTCATAATGGGAGACAAGGAGATGGTCGATGAACTGAATAAGTATTTTGCACTGTGGCAGACACAAGCAATATGTGAAAGTTTCAGAGGGCTTAAATGTGTGAAGTTGCCATTACTAGGAGAAGGCTCTTTGATAACTGAAAGGTCTGAAGGTAGATAAGTCACCTGGATCAGATGATGTACACTCCAGCATTCTGAAAGAGGTGGCTGAAGTGATTATCTTGTGGAGGCATTAGTAATAATCTTCCAAGAATCAATTCTGGCATGGTTCCAGAGGACTGGAAAATTGCAGATGTCACTCCACTTTTCAAGAAGGGAGAGAGGCAGAAGAAAGGAAACTATAGACCAATTAGTCTGACCTCAGTAATTGTGATGAGGTTGAAGTCAATTGTTAAGGATGTGGTTTTGGGATATGATAAAATAGGCTAAAGTCAGCATGATTTCCTTCAGAGAATATCTTGCCTGATGAATCTGTTGGAATGCTTTGAAGAATTAACAAACAGGACAAAGTAGAATCAATAGGATGTTGTGTACTTGGACTTTCAGAAGGCCTTTGACAAGGTGCCACACATGAGGCTGCTTAACAAGTTAAGAGCCCATAGAGTTACAGGAAAGACACTAGTATGAATAGACCTTTGGCTGATTTACAGGAGGCAAAAAGTGGGAATAAATGGTTGGCTTCCAGTATCTAGTAGTGTTCCACTTGTTTTTATGTTAGTGACTTGGATGATGAATTGCTGGCTTTATGACCAAGTCTGTAGATGATATGAAGATAGACAGAGGGGCACATTGTATTGAGGAAGTAGAGAGGCTATAGAAGGACTTAGATTAGAAAAATGGGCAAAGAAGTGGCAGATGGAATAGTGTCAGAAAGTATATGGTCATGTACCTTGGTAGAAAAGATAAAAGCATAGACTATTTTCTAACTGTAGAGAAAATTTAAAATTCTGAGGTGCAAAGGAACTTGGGAGGCCTCATGAAGGATTCCTTAAAGGTTAATTTGCAAGTTGAATTGGTGGTGAATGCAATGTTGGCATTCATTTCTCTGGGACTGGAACATCTGCACCAGGTGCACCGAACTGCAGCTCCTGAGGGACCGAGTTAGGGAACTGGAGCTGTAGCTCGATGACCTTCGCCTGGTCAGGGAGAGTGAGGAGGTGATAGAGAGGAGTTACAGGCAGGTGGTCACTCCGGGGCCACGGGAGGCAGATAGGTGGGTCACGGTCAGGAAGGGGAAGAGGCAGGTACTAGAGAGTACCCCAATGGCTGTACCCCTTGACAATAAGTACTCATGTTTGAGTACTGTTGAGGGGGACAGCCTACCTGGTGGAAGAGACAGTGGCCGGGCCTCCGGCACAGAGGACGGCCCTGTAGCTCAGAAGGGTAGGGATAGAAGAAAGAGGACCATAGTAATAGGGGACTCGATAGTCAGGGGTTCAGACAGGCGGTTCTGTGGAGGTGATCGGGAGTCCCAGATGGTAATTTGCCTCCCTGGTGCCAAGGTTCGGGACGTTTCTGATCGCGTCCAAAATATCCTGAAGTGGGAGGGTGAGGAGCCAGAGGTCGTGGTACATGTAGGTACCAATAACATAGGTAGGAAAGGGGAAGAGGTCCTGAAACGAGAGTATAGGGAGTTAGGAAGGCAGTTAAGAAGAAGGACCGCAAAGGTAGTAATCTGGGGATTACTGCCTGTGCCACGCGACAGTGAGAGTAGGAATGGAATTAGGTGGAGGATGAATGCGTGGCTGTGGGATTGGAGCAGGGGCAGGGATTCAAGTTTCTGGATCATTGGGACCTCTTCTGGGGCAGGCGTGACCTGTTCAAGAAGGACGGGTTACACTTGAATCCTGGGGGGACCAATATCCTAGCGGGGATGTTTGCTAGGGCTACAGGGCAGACTTTAAACTAGTAAGATGGGGGGGGGGGGCTGGAATCAATTTGAGGAAACTATGGGAGAGGAGGTTAGTTCACCAGAAGAGCAAGTAAATAGACAGTATGTGAGGAGGAAAGGCAGGTGATGGAGAAGGGATGCGCTCAGCCCAAAGATGTAGGGGAGAAGAAAGAAAAGGATAATAAATTTGAATGCATTCTTAGGGATGAAAAGAGAGGAGGAGGTGGAGAGTATCTTAAATGTATCTATTTTAATGCTAGGAGCATTGTAAGAAAGGTGGATGAGCTTAAAGCGTGGATTGATACCTGGAATTATGATGTTATAGCTATTAGTGAGACATGGTTGCAGGAAGGGTGTGATTGGCAACTAAATATTCCTGGATTTAGTTGCTTCAGGTGTGATAGAGTAGGAGGGGCCAGAGGAGGAGGTGTTGCATTGCTTGTCCATGAAAATCTTATGTCGGTGCTTTGGAAGGATAGATTAGACAGCTCCTCTAGGGAGGCTATTTGGGTGGAATTGAGGAATGGGAAAGATGTAGTAACACTGATAGGAGTGTATTATAGGCCACCGAATGGGGAGCATGAGTTGGAGGAGCAAATGTGTAAGGAGATAGCAGATATTTGTAGTAAACACAAGGTGGTGATTGTGGGAGATTTTAATTTCCCACACGTAGACTGGGAAGCTCATTCTGTAAAAGGGCTGGATGGTTTAGAGTTTGTGAAATGTGTGCAGGATAGTTTTTTGCAACAATACATAGAAGTACCGACTAGAGATGGGGCAGTGTTGGATCTCCTGTTAGGGAATGCGATAGGTCAGCTGACAGATGTATGTGTTGGGGAGCACTTCAGGTCCAGTGATCACAATAGCATTAGCTTCAATATAATTATGGACAGGACAGGACCTAGAGTTGAGATTTTTGATTGGAGAAAGGCTAACTTTGAGGAGATGCGAAGGGATTTAGAGAGAGTGGATTGGGTCAAGTTGTTTTATGGGAAGGATGTAATAGAGAAATGAAGGTCATTTAAGGGTGAAATTATGAGGGTACAGAATCTTTATGTTCCTATTAGGTTGAAAGGAAAGGTTAAAGGTTTGAAAGCACCATGGTTTTCAAGGGATATTAGAAATTTGGTTCGGAAAAAGAGGGATGTCTACAATAGATATAGGCAGCATGGAGTAAAGGAATTGCTCGAGGAATATAAAGAATGTAAAAGGAATCTTAAGAAAGAGATTAGAAAAGCTGAAAGAAGATGCGAGGTTGGTTTGGCAAATAAGGTGAAAGTAAATCCGAAAGGTTTCTACAGTTATATTAAAAGCAAGAGGATAGTGAGGGATAAAATTGGCCCCTTAGAGAATCAGAGTGGTCAGCTATGTGTGGAGCCGAGGGAGATGGGAGAGATTTTGAACGATTTCATCTCTTCGGTATTCACTAAGGAGGATATTGAATTGTGTAAGGTGTGGGAAACAAGTAAGGAAGTTATGGAACCTATGACAATTAAAGAGGTGGAAGTACTGGCGCTTTTAAGAAATTTAAAAGTGGATAAATCTCCGGGTCCTGACAGGATATTCCCCAGGACCTTGAGGGAAGTTTGTTTAGAAATAGCAGGAGCTCTGACGGAGATCTTTAAGATGTCATTAGAAACGGGGATTGTGCCGGAGGATTGGCGTATTGCTCATGTGGTTCCATTGTTTAAAAAGGGTTCTAGAAGTAAGCCTAGCAATTATAGACCTGTCAGTTTGACATCAGTGGTGGGTAAGTTAATGGAAAGTATTCGTAGAGATAGTATTAATAATTATCTGGATAGACAGGATCTGATTAGGAGTAGCCAGCATGGACTTGTGCGTGGAAGGTCGTGCTTGACAAACCTTATTGAATTTTTTGAAGAAGTTACGAGGAATGTTGACGAGGGTAAGGCAGTGGATGTAGTCTATATGGACTTCAGCAAAGCCTTTGACAAAGTTCCACATGGAAGGTTAGTTAAGAATGTTCAGTCGTAGGTATTAATGCTGGAGTAATAAAATGGATTCAACAGTGGCTGGATGGGAGATGCCAGAGAGTAGTGGTGGATAATTGTTTATCGGGATGGAGGCCAGTGCCTCAGGGATCTGTTTTGGGCCCAATGTTGTTTGTAATATACATAAATGATCTGGATGATGGGGTGGTAAATTGGATTAGTAAGTATGCTGATGATACTAAGGTAGGAGGTATTGTGGATAATGAGGTGGGTTTTCAAAGCTTGCAGGGAGATTTATGCCGGTTAGAAGAATGGGCTGAATGTTGGCAGATGGAGTTTAATGCTGAGAAGTGTGAGGTTCTACATTTTGACGGGAATAATCCAAATAGAACATACAGGGTAAATGGTAGGGCATTGAGGAATGCAGAGGAACAGAGAGATCTAGGAATAACAGTGCATAGTTCCCTGAGGGTGGAGTCTCATGTAGATAGGGTGGTGAAGAAGGCTTTTGGAATGCTGGCCTTTATAAATCAAAGCATTGAGTGCAGAAGTTGGGATGTAATGTTAAAATTGTACAAGGCATTGGTAAGGCCAAATTTGGAATATTGTGTGCAGTTCTGGTCACCGAATTATAGGAAAGATATCAATAAATTAGAGAGAGTGCAGAGACGATTTACTAGGATGTTACCTGGGTTTCAGCACTTAAGTTACAGAGAAAGGTTGAACAAGTTAGGTCTCTATTCATTGGAGTGTAGAAGGTTGAGGGGGGATTTGATCGAAGTATTTAAAATTTTGAGAGGGATAGATAGAGATGACGTGAATAGGCTGTTTCCATTGAGAGTAGGGAGATTCAAACGAGAGGACATGATTTGAGAGTTAGGGGGCAGAAGTTTAAGGGAAACATGAGGGGGTATTTCTTTACTCAGAGAGTGATAGCTGTGTGGAATGAGCTTCCTGTAGAAGTAGTAGAGGCCAGTTCAGTTGTGTCATTTAAGGTAAAATTGGATAGGTATATGGACAGGAAAGGAGTGGAGGGTTATGGGCTGAGTGCGGGTAGGTTGGGACTAGGTGAGATTAAGAGTTCAGCACGGACTAGGAGGGCCGAGATGGCCTGTTTCCGTGCTGTGATTGTTATATGTTATACGGTTATAAAAGCAAGGATGTAATACTGAGGTTTTATAAAGCACTGGTGAGGCTTCACTTGGAGTATTGTCAGCAGTTTTGGGCCCTTATCTAAGAGATGTACTGACATTGGAGAGGGTTTAAAGGAGGTTCATGAACATTACTCTGGGATTGAGAGTGTTTGATGGCTCTGGATCTCTACTCACAGGAATTCAGAACAATGAGGGGTGATCTCACTGAAACATATTGAATGTTGAAAGGCCTTAATAGAGTGGATGTGGAGAGGATGTCTCCTATGGTGGGGGAGTCTAAGACCAGAGGACACAGCCTCAGGATGGAAGGATGTCCTTTTAGAATGGAGCTGGAGGTATTTCTTTAGTCAGAGAGCAGTGAATCTGTGGAATTCATAGCCACAGGCAGCTGTGGAGGTCAAGTCTTTGGGTATATTTTTAACACGATTCCGAAAGTTCCAATCGAAAAGCTACAGAACATGGGCCTCTGTACCTCCCCTCTGCAACTGGATCCTCGACTTCTTAACTGCAAGTCCACAATCTGTGCAATTTGGGAATAACATCTCCACCTCAGTGGCACCCCTCAGGTACGAGAGCTTAGCCCATTGCTCTATACACCCATGACTGTGTGGCTAGTTACAGCTCAAATGCCATCTATAAGTTTGTTGTTGATACCATTGTTAGAAGAATCTCAGAGGGTGACGAGAGGGCGTACAGGAGTGAGATATACCAGCTAATTGAGTGGTGTCGCAGCAGCAACCGTGCACTCAGCATCAGCAAGACCAAAGAGCTGATTGTGGATATTAGAAAGGGTAAGATGAGGGAACACACACCAGTCTCAAAAGAGGCATCAGAAGTGGAGAGAGTGAGTAGTTTGAAGTTCCTCTGTGTTAATATCTCTGAGGATATATCCTGGTTCTAACGTATTGGTGCAGCTATAAAGGAGGCAAGACATTCAGATTTGAAATTTAGTATGTCACTTAAATTTCTACAGATGTACAGTGCATTCAAACTGGCTGCATCACTATCTGTTATGGGGGTGGGAGAGGGGCTACTGCACAGGATCGAAGTGAGCAGCAGAGTTCTAACTTTAGTCAACTATTGCATGGGAACTAGCATCCATAGTACTCAAGATATCTTCAAAAAGGCAGCATCCATCATTAAGGATCACCACCACCCAGGACATGCCCTCTTCTCGTTGTTACCATCAAGGAGATACAGGCACACACTTAATGATTCAGGAACAGCTTCTTCTCCTCTGCCATCAGATTTCTGAATGGACATTGAAACCATGAACACTACCTCAAAACTTATTTTATTTCTGTTTATACAACATTGAATCACAGTGGACTTAATTTGGTTTTTTTTGACACTGATCAACAGAAAAAGACTTTTGTGTCAAAGTGAAAACAGCTCTCTACAAAGTGATTTAAATTAATTACAAATATAAAACACAAAATAATTGATTGCATATGCATTCACCCCTTCAAAATGACACACCAAATCATCACTGGTGCAGCCAATTGGTTTTGGAAGTCACAATATTAGTAAATATAGATCACCCGTGTGCAGTCCAGATTGTAGTAAAAATACACCTGTATCTGGAAGGTCCAACTGCTGGTGAGTCAGTATCCTGGCAAAAACTACATCATGAAGACAAAAGAACACTCCAAACAACTCTGTGAAAAGGTTATTGAAAAGCACAAGTCAGGAGATGGATACAAGAAAATTTCCAGGTTACCGAGTATCCTTTGGAGTACAGTTGTCAATCATCATGAAAAGGAAATAATATGGCACAGCTGTAAATCTGTCCTCAAAAACTGAGTAACTGTGCAAGGGGACTAGTCAGGGAGGCCACCAAGAGACTCATGACAACTCTGGAGTTACAAGCTTTAGAGGCCGAGTTGGCAGAGACTATGCATACAACAACTGTTACCCGGGTGCTTCACCAGTTGCAACTTTATGGGAGAGTGGAAAAGAGAAAGCCACTGTTGGGGAAAAAAAAACTCAAGCAATTTTGGCTAGTGTGTCTGAAGGCATGTGGGAGACTCTGATCAGCTGGAAGAAGGTTCTATAGCATGATGAAAACAAAATTGAGCTTTTTATCCATCTGACTAAATGCTACGTTTGGCTGCATTATGCTGTGGGGATGCTTCACTGCAGCAGGCCCTGGAAGGCTTGAGAAGGTAAAGGGTAAAATGAATGTAGTTAAATAAAAGGAAATCCCAGATGGAAACCTGATGTAGTCTGCAAGAGAACTGTGTCTTAGGAGAAGATTTGCTTTCCTGTGAGACAAGGGCCCCAAGCAGAAAGCCAAAACTACACAGGAATGCCTTAAAAACAACAAAGTAATATCCTGGAGTGGCCAAGTCAGAGTCCAGACCTCAATCCAATTTTGGCTGGACTTGAAAAGGGCTGTCCACTTACAATCCCCTTGCAATATGATAGAGCTTGAGCAGTTTTGTAAAGAAGAATGGGGAAAATTGCAGTGTCCAGATGTGCAAAGCTGACAGACCTATCCACACAGGCTCCAGGCAGTAATTGCTGCAAAAGGTGCATCTGCTAAATACTGACTTTGAAGGGGTGAGTAATTATGCAATTATTTTGTGTCTAATATTGGAATAAATTTACACCAATTTGCAGAAATTTGTTTTCACTTTGACACAAAAGTCTTTTCTATTGATCAATGTCAAAAAAAGCCAAATTAAATCCACTGTGATTCAATGTAGTAAAACTAAAACATGAAATTTTCCAAAAGGGGTGAATACTTTTTATAGGCACTGTATGCCATCGATATTAAACCCAATTCTGATTCTAATATTGATTGATAAGTTCTTGGTTATTCAGGGCAGGAAGAGATGGAGGGAAAAGGCAGGAGACTGGGCTGAGGGTAAAAATGGATCAATCATGATAAAATAGTGAAGTGGACTCAATGGGCCAAATCACCTAATTCTGCTCCGTATCTTAAGGTTTTATACAATATCTTTCTATTCATCTTCACTTCTCCCACCTTCCTTTCTATATAATAACATTCCCCAGATGGAAAAAAGTGACGCAGAAGAACAAACTGGAATGACTTTAAATCCTGAAGGAGATATAGCCTCAGTAACAAAAGACATACTACAGTTTTGAATATTAAGTGCATATTTAGTTATTTGTTCATGGAATGTAAACTCATACAAGTTACCAGGGAACTTTTATCTGTCAATTATACATACTGAACAAAATATTCCATAAAGAAATGTTTATATACACAACATGAAATTACATATGACAATGAATACATTTATTTCAGTTTCAAAGCTATGTGGGGAAGTATTCCTATCCTTTGGATCTGATTATGTGCCAAATACATACAGTACTAATTTCAAATGCTTATTGGCCTCTAAAAAGGGCAAATTACATTTTAATCTGAAATAACTATATAACTGTTAAACTGCTTTGAAGCTTATAATGTACTTCATATGTTTCCAATATATTTTCATTAAGTTTTTAATGATTTACTTAAGTCGTCTGTACAAGTGTACTAACTCAAAACAACTAAACAAAAAGAAACTATTATCCATTCCTAGGCACCAATATTCATGGTATATATTTACATAGGTACAACAGCAAAAGGTATTTAACATACAAAATTTAAAATCTGATGTTGCAATAATGATTTTTAAATTTTAAAAAATGCAACTTGCATTAATTTTTTTTAACTGCACAAAGACATGGAATACAGTATACCTGGGGTGATCTTTGAAGCAATGTTGATAATAAAATATTTTAAATGTTGCCACTACATAATTCAAGAGTTGTTTCTTAAAAATCAAATCAGCTAAAAATATGAACTTATTTGGATTCCCTTGTACTGAAGATACTTTGATCACTGGCAACAAAGTAGGCAACTTTTACTTATGTTTACCAGTATTGCAACCCAGGCAACTGACATATGATATCCAGTCATATGATACTAATCTTGAAATAAGCTAGTGTGGTGGTTTTGATGATATAATAGTTAAATCACAATTTTTTAAAATTCAAAATGTAACTAATCCTCCAGAATCTAATTTCCCACTTGAATTTCTCTTCATTCACTGGATTTTATGTTCAGGTGTAAAATTAAATTGTCCATATGTACAGGGTTCATCAATAACTATATATGGCACCCAAATGTGGGCCCCGAGGTAATATTTTTTTTAAAAGATATTAAAAAAATCTAAGCTTCTTGGATGACAAAGAATATACAATGTATTAAAGTATGATAAAATATTTGCTGGAAATGTGGATAAATAGCATTTTCTATTTTGTAAGAGGGAACAAATTTAAAAAGGGCACAGTTCTAATATGTTCCCACTCAATCATTATCAGTGCACCCTTTCAGAAGCATATAAAACTGCATTGCAGTAAACCATCACACCATCCATGGTTGATTTAAAGTGATCTTAAAAGACGATGGGATGAAAATGTTATTTCTGTGCTCATGATTTTCTAACCGTTCCACTTCATGGATGGAAATGTACTAGTGAGCACACTTTTGGTAATGTTTTCCTATAACTTCTTCACATAAAATTTCAATTCAAATTGAGCTTCCATTCTATTTGCACATTTCCCAGTGGTCTAACACCTCAAAAGACAAAATCAACAGAATAAAGGTTGGGTATTTGCATAGACACTGTACTCCAAAGAAAATAAGCTGTGTGTAAATATACAAGAAAGGGATCCTTCATTTACAATTGCTTTCTTTAAAATGTTAAAATTCATTTTTGGTATACATAACAAAATGAGATGATGAATATCCTTCAAGATGATTGCACCAAAAGAACAAATGTAGTTTCTTAAGAAATGCTGTAAAAACTTAATCATTCTGTGATCTTCGGTGGAAACGGTTTAATATTTCAGGGTTATGAGAGGCCATATGGGAAAAATCTCTGAAAATATCCTGGTAAGTTGCATCACCTGCAATAAAAAGAGTGAAGAGTTATTGAAGACATTGAGGCAAATGCTACATCTACTAGTTAATGGTTACAAATAAATCTGTCAACTGATATTTAGTTCCTGAAAAGGCTATTCAGCTCAGGATATCAGTGCTAGAGCTGTCTAGTTAGTGGTAGTGCTCTGCTCTTTTACCCCAGCCTGGACACTTTTGGTTTTCCATTTAGGCATCAATTCTCTTTTCAAACATTACACTAATCCTTTCAAGTACTGGTTTTACAACAACTCCGCTGAATAGCAACTATGATTTGGATTTCTTCCTACTTGGCAGAACTCAGTGTATTTTCAACAATGGCAAGAACAAGAAAAAACATGCAATTCAAATCAAAGTTGGGACTTCAATCAGGCGCGTTTAAACAGATCTCTGCCCAGATACCATCAGCATGTAAACTGTAGCACCAGACGTCCCAAAACACTACACCACAGCTATACTAAAGAGTGCCTACAGTGCCAAGACATCATTTCAGAAAATCTGAACACTTGAGTGTCCTTCTCCTACCTGCATACAGGCAAAGGCTAAACAGCAAGGCTCCAAAGATAAGGACCACCCTTACCAGAGGCTTCAGAGGCATTGAGGCCTGAGCCAGGATAATTTGTGGTTATCCTGGCTCAAGCCTCTAAACACCACTTTCCTGTTTCTTTCTTTCTAAATATTTTTTCTTTGAACTGTCGACACCACAACTGTCCAGTGGCCACTTTACTCTGTAACATTGTGAAATTTAAATTGCTACAATTTCTTTATTAAGTATTTTGGAAAGCTTTAGTAAGATAATCAAACAATTGTAATAAAGTGAGGTGGAAGGAATACAATCAAGATACTTGACATCAATGGACAACTAGAAGAACTGCAGCATACAATTTAACCAAGGGTGTTCACATAAAATCCTCAAATACTCAGTAAGCCAGACTGCACCTGTGTGAAGAGAGACAGAGTCAATGTTTCAGGTCAAAGACCCTTCATCAGAACTGAAAAGAAAACAAGAAATTTGTATCCCCATGGTTACATGAGCTTTACCCTATAGAAACACCCACCTTCCATAAGACTATAAGAAATAAGCGCAGATTTAGGCCATTTGATCCATCGAGCTACTCCATTACGTCATGGCTGATTTATTATCCCTCTCAAGCCCTTTCTTTTGCCACCTTTGATGCCCTTACTAATCAAGAACCTATCAACATCTGATTTAAATGTACCCAATACTCTGTTTCCTCAGCTGTCTGCGGCAAAGAGTTCCGCATATTCATCGCCCTCTGGCTAAAGAAATTCCTCCACCTCTGTTCTAAAGGGACCTGCTTCTTCTCCAAGGCTGTACCTGCTGGTCCTAGACCAGATAGAAAACACAATAGGAAACATCTTTCCACATTCACTATCTAAGTGTTTCAATATTCGGTCGGCTTCAATAAGAACACGCGTCATTCTTCTGGACTCCAGTGAGTACAGGCACAGAGTCAAATACTTCTCATGCATTAACCATTTCATTCCCAGGCTCATTCTCGTGAACCTCCTCTAAACTCTCTCCAATGCCAGCACATCCCTTTGTTCACAGTACTTCCAAGTATAGTAGAAACATAGAAAGCCTACAGCACAGTACAGGCAATATAGACTGCCCAATGCCTCAAACTCAGCATTACATTCTTGCTTTTATAATCTAGACTTCTTGAAATGAATGTTAACATTGCATCTGCCTTCCTTACCACTGACTTAACCTGCAAGGTAACCTTCAGGGAATCTGCACGAGGACTCCCAAGTCCCTTTGCACCTCAGAATTTTGAATTTCCTCCACTTGAGAAAATAATTTACACCTTTATCCTTCTACCAAAGTGCATGACCGTACATACACCCACACTATCTTCTGTCTGCAACTTCCCTGCCCATTCTCCTAATCTGACTAAGTCCTTCTACAGACTCCCTGTTTACTCAACAATACCTGCCCCTCAACCTATCACCGTATCATTTGCAAACTTGGTCACAAAACCATCAATACCTTCATCCAAATCACTGACATACTGTATAATGTGAAAAGTAATATTTCCAACATCAACCACACAGAATACCACTAGTTACTGGCAGCCGACCAGAACAGACCTCCTCTAATCCCATTCTTTGCCTCCTACCAGTCAACCAATTTTCTGTCCCTGCAACCTGTGTCAGAACTGAGAAGTTTCTGGCTTGAAACACTGACTGACAGGCAAACAGAGTGGCTTTCATCAGCCAAGGCACTGAGTACAGACACTGGATGTTAAGTAGCAGTTGTACAAGATGCTGGTGAAGCTGCATTTTGGAATAGTGTGCTCAATTTTAATTTTCATGCAGCTGTAAAATATGCAGAGGAGATATACAAGGATTTTGCCAGGACTCGAGGGAATGAATTATGGAGAGAAGTAAAGCAGCTGGGTCTTTATTCATCATAAAGTAGGTAACAGAGATAATATTATAGACTTACAAACTCATGAGGGGCATAAATAGGGTGAATGTGCACTGTCTTTTTCCTCAGTGCTGGGAAATCAAGAACTAACTGATATGTATTTAGAGGGGAGTAATTTAATAGGAACCCGAGGGGGAACATTTCCACTCTGAAGGTGGTACACATGGAATGAGTGGTTGAGGAAGGTACATGAATACTAACAGTATAAAAGGGATATGTGCCAGTTTGAGATTAGATGGGAATTTTGGTCAGCATTGACCAGCTGAGCCAAAGAGTCTGAGCCACACTCAACGACTCTTCTCACAGATGTGGCCTGGCCTACTGAGTGTTTCCAACAGTTTATGTTTCAGATATCTAGCATATGCAGAATTTTTGATTTTCACTAAGATACTCACGTGACACTCAATCACAAAGGTTAAATTCAAGTATTAGCTTCCAAATCTCATCAGAAAATAAACATCTGCTTGCATTGCAAAGTTCAGAATTTTGGAATCAGTAATGAAACAGCTCTTAATAAGACATGTAATAGTCAATAATTCAACATCCTTTAAAGAAAACACAAACAAGGGAAATGGGTAGCATACATCTTGCGCCATAAAGTGTCTGAAAAGGACAATGGGATTGATGTAATTTGCTTAGATTAATAAAAACAAATGAACATAATTGTCACCACTCACATATACAGAATTTAAACTGTTATTGGCCACAAATTTAGGTTCAGATAAAGGTGAAGAAAATAGCTTTACATACAAAGACAAAAAAGAGAGTCTGGCAATGGCAAATGAATGACTCACAATATTGGGAGAACAATATATACATTGCACCTTAAGAAAGGACTACTGTACCTGCATGAACCTCAAAGCAGCAATGTTGAAATCAGGAGTGCAAGAATCAAGAGACACACAAGAAAGAATGAGAAAGATTTAACTGCAAAATTTCCCAATCATTCAATACGTTCCTTTTTCATTTCAGAGAAATTATTTTCCTTCTAACTTTACCTCCAAACTACTGTTCTGAATCATTCAAGAGGCAGCAAGCTAGTTAGTATAGTCCCTATGTTTTCCACTGCAAGAATGAACTATCCACTGGTGTTTCCAGTAAAGTGGCAGAGAACCAAAGTTTAATATCATCATTTAGTGATGCTTTGTATTTGCATAATCATAATTTCCTATATCCCCAAATTCTAAACCTGGAATGCAGGACTATAAAAAGATAAAAATCAGTAAGCTAACAGCCTCTTGAATCTAGTTTCAATGTAATAAGACCATGCAGTCTCCACTTAATCCATTTTCATGCCTGACCCAGAATTCCTTTCATGCCCAAAAAATAACTGAGTCATAGGATTAAATCCATTCAGCAATTGCACCTACCATAATGAAGTCGAGGATTTCAAAGGTTCTCAACATTAATACAAAATTTCTCATTTGTTCTAAATTAATGACCCTTAATCTGAGACTACATACACCGCTATGCTGAGGGAAGTGTCCCCCATCCACCCTAACAGAACTTGGTATATTTCAGTAATGTCGACTCACTCTCCCCTCAAAAGACAAGTGCTTCACCTCCAGAATCAATCTAGTAAATCTACACTACACTATTTGCAAAACACGTACCTAATTTATAGGTAGAGACCAAAATTTCAGTCATCCAGGAATGGTGTTAACAAAGCCAAAGTACCCAGGTAATAAAGTACTCAGCAATAAAGACAATTGTCTATTGTCTATTAATACATAACATATGCTCGTAGTTACTTGCTCTCCTGAATGATTCATTCTGAAATTTGCCTTTCATGTTCCAAAGTCCTTTTGTGCACCAATATTTACTAGATTTTCACTACTTAAAATATATATTCCATTTTGTATTAAAATACAGATCACAAATAGCCAAAGGCCCAATGATTTTTATGGCATTCCACCTGCCACATGCTGTCACATTTAAAATGATTTACATTTATTATCAATGTCAATACATCCCTACAACCCTATACACCCCTGTACAACAACTGTGTGGCATCATTTTTTTTTAAGCTATCCACTGGTACCTTATCTATTCAGCCTGTGAAATACTCAATAAACACTACCATATATGTGAAGCAATTTGATAGTCATCTTGATTTTTTGAAAATCTTTTCTGCATAGCTTTGGTAAGAAACAAAGAGACACCAGTTCAAAAAGAGAGAAAATACAACCAAATCCTATGGGTATAATACACACATTCCCCAGAACCCATATTTTCACAGGTACTGAGGATCTGACAGTAGCTTTCTGCTCATCTCCTCAATCAAAAATTGTGCTTCATGTTGAAAAACAATCAAAGATAGAAAGAATTAAACTAACTGGCCAAAGTGCTTAATTAAGAATTGAGATACCATAAATGAATATTTCTGGCAATTCTAAAACTAACACTCACTACCCTCATACATATTGTATTAGAAACAGCTTACTTAATCAAGTTAATAAGATTAGTTTACCCATTTTCAGACTAATGCTATATATTCAATTAATCTCATGTTCCTGACACACTAATGCACATCAAAGATATTGGGGGGAAAATCCTTTAGAATTTAAAGACTGCAAACTGCCAATGGTGAAGTTTAGAAAGATCAGTTATGTTCAAAAAGAATATAACTGATTCCACATTTGGCAGTAATGCATTCCGCAGTAATATAAATGCTTTGGCTTAGCCAATTGTTTTGGCATTTGCAAATTCTCCCATCTAGCAGTAAAAAGTGAAATTATTCACTTAATTTTACTATCTCCAATATGTAACTTTCCTTATTGATACCTTGATTAATTTACCTTAAAAGTGATGTACTTCAAAACAGCGAAGAACAAAGCTTTAGAGAAATCTTTTTAACCAGAATAATGCTATCAGCACCAACTACGTGGAGAACAATTTTGGAGTTCAGCTTTTGCCAGAAAATATATTTTTATACAAATGATTTATATACATTCAAATCAATACTCAACTCAGGAAGAAGCAAAGTCAATTATTTGCAAGCTATAAATCTAAACAATATATATATATATATATATACACAATCAAATATTCCCCACAAGTCTGAATACAAGCACATGCACATTTTTTCTTCATATCTTATGGCTTACAACTGCATTCAAAAATTCAGTTCAGTCATATGTTAAAATTCACAAAGTTTGAAAAAAATAAATTGTGCAGCCATCACCTGACAATTTTATATTAAACCTTCAAGATCACAGCTGCATACGAAGATATTTATAGGTAAATACTGAAATTGTATACTACTCAGGTTATGAAGCAGATGAACAAGTCCCCAAAGTTCATCTGCTTTTTAGAAAAATAATTCAAAATATATAGGAAGCCATAATTTGTGTTTTTTTTGGAGAATCAGCTGCAAACCAGAACTGCGTGATACAATTGTTAAAAGCAGTTCAAATGGATTGTGAGCTCATAAAAGAAATAAGTGGCAGTAATAATTCTGTATTATTTAATATAACTGGTGGATTTCCTATAGCATATCCCCAAATGAAATACTAGCTGAGTACAGAAACCACTAGATCATTGCAGCCAAACATCCTTGATATCAGCACTAACCTCAAACTCAAGTCTAGGCTACAACTATCAAAAGTTATAGCCAGAGTTTTAAACATGCAATTCATTTTTACAAATGTAATTACAACCACAGGAGTTTATATCAAGTTACTACCTCAAGAGCTGGATTGTTCTGTTGATTTCTACAACAGCATACACTTTGTAATGTTCATTTAGGTCAACATTTACATTAGTGACTGTATTTCCTTTACAGCAATGCTACATTTAAAGTGCAGACAAGATATATACAAAAATACAGCATTATAATCCCAGATTAAGAACAGAAAAAGGCACACAATATACATTCAAAAGTATACTTGCAAAAATATAGACAAAAATAAAGGTAACAATAGGAAATAGATGTATTTGCTAGCACCAGTTTGGTTTTAGTGATGTACAATTATAACCCAACTATAAACATTGCACAAGATATAGTACATATGGCTTTAGCTTTTAACAGTACATTATATATCCTGCAGTTTATTTTAGATGTAGCCTTCAGAAACCATTAAGTAATTATGGCAAATTTATAACCATCAGCAGTAAATGGAATATAGGAAATTCTAAGAATCTGTGTAATGTTTGCTGATATTACTCATTTCTTTAGTTACGCAATAATTACATAGGCATGGAGATATAGCAAGGGAATAGATCCCTTAGCCCACATCAACAGTAATCCTATAATCCCATTATCTCATTCCCTAGTTTTGATGTCAAATTTTAAAACGTCACTGTTGTGCTTATTCCCTTATGCTTAAATATATAAATTGAAGTGAAAATTAATTAAAAACAAATAATCCTATATGTATACAGTGAAATAGGTTCATAAATGCATGAAATTCGGAGAAAATATATTTTTAGATTCAATTAATTAAAAACATTAAAAATAATGTAGCATGTCATCCAGCTACAGGCGTGACAAAGGTACACATAAGTGAGGAGAGGGTGTTACCTTTTCGATAAGTGACAACACAACAACAGTATTCAGAGGCAACATGCTTGAGGGATCAATCGGTGAGGGAACACAGAGCGAGCTTACAAACAGGGCAGGGTCACTCTTACGGGGCTGTATTTTAGACCAGCCAATATCAAGAAGTAATTTGAGGAATAGGTGCGCAGAGAAATTGCTAATAGTTATAAGAATAATAGGGCTGTATTAGTGGGAGATTTTAATGTCTTCAGTATTGTCTGGGCTACTCAGAAAATGTTATCAGCCTGGATAGGCATGGAATCTGTGAAATATGTCCTGGAAAATTTCCTGAGTGAAACTTGGGCAGTTAGGATCAAGTTAGTTCTGAGTGGACCATGAGGGTTCCAGAACTATACTCAAGAAGGAAAACAGAAGGACAAAAAGGGAGCATGAGATAGTTTTGGCAAAGACAAAGGAAAATTTGAAGAGAGTTCGTAAGTATATTAAGGGAAAAAGAGTAACTCTGGAGAAAATAGGGCCCTTCAAACACTAAAGTGGACATTATTGTGTGGAGCTACAGGAAAAGATTGAGTATTTTTTCCTCTTTTTTTAAACTGTGGAGAATACATGAAGACTTAGGACCACGCAGAACGCGCTGGAGGAACTCAGCAGGTCGGGCAGCATCTGTGGAAAAGTTTGCTTCCACAGATGCTGCCTGACCTGCTGAGTTCCTCCAGCGTGTTGTGCATGTTGCTTTAACCCCAGCATCTGCACAGTATTTTGTGTTGAAGACTTAGGAGATTGAGATAGTAATAGGGAGGTCCTGAAGGTGGTCTTTATTACAGCATTTCAAGCATTATTACCAGGCTTCTTAAAATGTATGAAGGTTAAAGAATATCCAAGGTCTGATTAGGTATATCCAAGAAAAGTGTGGGAAGCTACAGAAATTGTAGAAGCCCTGGCTGAAGTCTATGTATCATTAGTATTGGGGTCAAGTGACAGAAGATGGGAGAACTGCAAAGAAAAACCAACGAACTACAGACTAGCAAGCAGACATTGTGGTAGATATGTTACTACACAGGATTGTGAGAGGCAAGATATACAAACATTTGTAAAGACAGGAGCTGATCAAGGATAGTCAGTATAGCTTTGTGTGTGGGAGAGCCACGGTCTACATGGCTCTCGTAAAGCCTTTGATAAAGTTCCACATGGTTGCTGTCAAGGAAAGTTGGATTGCTTGGGATCCAGGGATATAGAATTGACTTGATAGTAGACAACAGAGTGTGATGGTGGAAGATTTTTTTTGCACCAGAAGCCCATGATGAGTGTTCTTTTTTTAAACAAGGGCTTAGTGCTAGTCTATTTGTTATCTATAAAAGATTTGATGAGAAGGTAAATAGTTATATCTAGTAAATATGCAGATGACACTAAAATAGTTGGTGTCTTTTGACAGCAAAGATGGTCATCAGAATATAGAGAGATCTAGATCAACTGTGTGAGTTGACTGAGGAATGGGTAATTGAGTTTAATTCAGATAAGTGCAAGGTATTGCAACTTGGGAAGAACATTAAGGGTAGGATCTTCATGGTGAAGGGTAGAGCCCTGAAGAATATAAAGTTCTCTCAAATTGGACAGGATAATGAAGGCTACTTCTGACAAGCGGGCTGACATCACTCAGGTCACTGAGAAAAGAAGGTGGGATATTATGTTGTAGTTGTACAGGGCACTTGTGAGGCCACATTCGAAATACTGTGTTCAGGTTTGGTCACACTCTAAGAAAAATACCATTAAGCTGGAAAGAGTGCAAGGAAGAGTTATGAGGGTTTGAAATATTGTGGAATTTTGGTAGCTCAGGTTGGCTATTTGGAAGTTTGGTTGATCACCAAGTTTGGCAAAATGTTTGCAGACTTTTTGGTTCCAATCGAGAAGCCGATATCAGTGCACAGTTCAGGGTGTTGTCTCCTCAGAATGCCAGCTTATATACTCCTCCAAGGTCTGATGGATGGAGACCTGGTTGGCTGGTTCAAAACACTAAACAGTTCAACAGTAGAAGATTCTGACTGGCTAGCTTCAAGGGAGGTCCTTTGGAAGTGTTTGCTTCGCTGTCCAGATCCCGAGATCACTGGCGATTTGTTGACTGTTGACTTCGTTGCTTCTCTTTTCTCCATAAGGGTTCATATACCAGATCTATGTTGCTTGATGGATTTTTCTATAGAGACCCACACTTTCAGAAATTCTCGTTCTTTTCTCGCTTCAGTTAAACAGAACAGATATCCAAGAAACTTCATCCGAAGGTGCCTCAAGGTCAGAAACCCAAAAATATAAATTACTCGAATCACAAATAAACAAATTTTATTGCTGTGTATAACGAACATCTTGGAACTGACAGCAAAATTGCTTCAGCAACACAACATCACAGCTGCTCACAAACAGACAAACTTTGAGGAGAAACTTATCAAAACTCAAAGCACAACAAAATGAGACTAACTGAACAAATACTATCTGGAAAATCCAGTGTAGTGACTGTGACAAGTACTATGTTGGTCAAACAGGAAGAAAACTATCGACCAGGCTAAACGAGCATCAGCTAATGAGCAGAAGCACAAATCACTCTTGCTAGTATCAGCTCATGAAGATGAAGCAGGACACCATTTCAACTGGACAACAGTCAGAATTTTGACTTGTGCAAGAACAGGAAAAGAATGAGAATTTCTCAAAATGTGGTTCTCTACAGAAGGATCCATCAACAAACACATCGACATAGATCCGGTATATGAACCCTTATGGAGAAAAGACAAACAACAAAAATCAGCAAATCGCTAGTAATCTCAGGATCTGGACAGTGAAGCAAACACTTCCAAAGGACCTCCCTTGAAGCTAGCCGGTCAGAATCTTCTACTGCTGAACTGTTCAGTGTTTTGAACCAGCCAATCAGATCACGACATGGAATCAATATCTATTCAGACCCTGGAGCTGGCATTCTGAGGAGACAACACCCTCAACTATTCACTGATGATGGCTTCTTGATTGAAGCTGAAACGTCTGCACATATTTTGCCAAGCTTGGCAATCAACCAAACTTCCAGTTATGAATGTGTTGCCAGGACTTGAGGGACTGAGTTATGGAGAGAGGTTGAACAAACTGGGACTTTTTCACTGGAGCATAGGAGAATGAAGGAAGGGCTTACAGGGCTGTACAAAATTATGAGAGGCCTGGATAGGGTGAATATGCACAGTCTTTTTTTCTCCAGGGTTGGAGAATGAAGAATAGGAGGGCATAGTTTAAACTCGAGTAGTGAGAGATTTAATATGATTCTGAAGGGCAATGTTTTCAATAATATGGAATGAGCTGATAGAGGAAGATGTTGAGAAATCAACTACATTTAAAAAAAAGGTATCTGCACAGTACATGGAGAGGAAAGGTTGAGGGACATGAGCCAAATGCAGGCAAATGGAACTTGCATTGATGGGAATTTTGGACTAGTTAGGCCAAAGGGCCCGTTTCTGTGCTGTATGACTCAATGATATGCTGCTGAAAATTGTTGAGTTGGCGAGCTCATGGTATCGTGTAGCATTTCCTAGCAACAGGCTTAATGCCATCTTTTATGTTAAACTTTCCCAATTAGGAATAAATTGTGCTAAAGTGCAAAAAGAAAACACTAGAAATTGTTGTAGCTCAGAATGGTTAAATGGTTTATTAATGTATCAAAAAGTGAAGGTGAATATGGGAAGTTGAAATAATATTTTCCTTGTACCTGAAAAGAAAATAACCCATAATCCCTGCTCCTGCTTTGTTACCCAATGATTCCTTCTGCAAAGTGCAAGCAAAGGAGTAAAAACATGGTTTAGAGTTGACTGCAAAGCACCCTACAGTCAATTACCTTTGTATTGTTTTACATAAGAAGAATTATTTCTTGGGCAAAGTAACAAAGCTTATTTCACTGCAAAAAGAAAAGTCAGTGCCTTTGATGGGGTAGTGGGTAGAGAAAATTAGGAATACAAACTCTGAAACTGAGGCACACAATAATTCTCTTCCTGACTTCTTATTTTCACCACTTTAAAATAAAAATGACTCAACTCAGCAATAAAAGTCACATTCCTATTTTAAAATCTATTTTAAATATCTAACATTAATTTCAAGTTAAACAATGAAAACCAAAGCATACAGAAATTTTTCAGGAAAATATTACTTTGCAGATACTGGTTTAAACTTTTGAGGTGCAGTATTCAGCATGATTTACATTTGCCAAAAAACTTTGGCATGCATTTTTTTCCTGATTAAAAGATTCTCTTTTTGAGATTTAGCTGGTCAAAACATTGGTCCTTTGATTGGTTAAAGTAACCACCTATCTCCAACACTTCCTGTCCCAACAACTAATCTTTAGATGACCATTTTAATTTCAGGATGATTCAAGAATCTTCTAGCTGCAAACTAATAAATTCCTGTATGCACTTTTTATATTGCATCTCTGTATGACTGTTACTAGAATATTGACCTGACTGTCCAAGGCCTTCAGATTCTCGCATCTCATCATTCATCTTTGCCAGGCGCAGTCTGTAAAAACAAGAATATATAAGCTTCCTTAGGAATATAATAGTGTTAGGTCCAAACACAAATAAAACCTTCAATATATTTTGTAACAACTTATATTTTTGGCTAGCATGTCTTCCATTTTGATGGCAATTGGTCACTGTTTGCGTGAATTATACAATAAACAAGAACCATTACTAAACTGTCTTCTGGATTTTATGATCAGCCATTTTAGCCATGTCATTTCTCACCTGCTGTGATATGGAAGACTATTTTATAAATTAAACATGCTCTTCTAATCCAAAAAGTTACACAAGCTTAAGTGATGAAGAAAATTGGTTCACAAAATAAAAAAAACACAACATCCAACTATAGATGACAAAAAGTAGCTTAAAGGTAGTGGAAAGTTCTGAGCTACCCATTTATTTCTGTGATTTTGCAAGAACAGAAACACATGTATAACATGGGAACAGTAGCAGGTGTTATGAATGTACCACAGCTCTGAGGGACCGAAGGAGCGGGAGCAGCCCCCTCCTTCCGGAGAATCGCAAGATCGCTATTAATTCGGGACTCGGAAGTGAGAGACAATGCAACGGTTTTGACCATTTGTTCTTAGAGGCACGTGTCACGTGCAAGTCCCGGCTACGTGACAACTACCATGAACCTGAACACCCTCAGGCCATGTGGGGGTGGAGATTGCATCCCCCTACTTTGATGGACAGCTACAACTCTGCAAGTAAAGATAAAAGCGGACTGCAGGAGGCAGTACCCTAGCGATGCACCAGAGGAACTTGCTCGCTCAACGCTCCCAGGAGAGCTAGAAGTCACTCAATGCCACCTGTGCTCCTAACTCCTTTGCCTGGGGAGCGGGTGGCTGATACTACCGAGAAGGACTTCGAACTAACAACGGGGAAACCAACGCTCCCCGGATTTTAACGGAGTGGTCAAAAAGATACGGGCAAGTCTTCTTTTCGTTCTCACCGATCCCTCTAAGACACGTGAAACCCAACAATTCCTCGAAAGACTTCTGAATGACTCTTTAGATTTCCAATGGACAAAAATATTTGTCCCCTAGACAACAACCGAGATTAATGGATTATGACTATACCCGGGCTTTAGATTGCGTATTGGTGATGTGCATTATCTGAATGTTTGCAATAACCTTACTTTTGTGCCCCTTTATAAATAAAAACGTTTGAAAATAGTGACATCAGACTTCAACAGACCTCTCTATCTTTGCTGGTAAGTTATCCAGTTACGGGATACGTAACACAGGTTACTGGATATTTTCAAGTAGTCTCAAATGCACAACAGTCAATGCATTTAATAATAATTAATACAATTAATTTTACTTAAAAAAGAGCACACAGCTATTAACTTGTCTTAAGAGTTGTTTGGAAGAATATGAAGTACTGGCTGGAAACAAAGTCATCCGAATAAAATTGATTCCAGTTAATTGGGTCATATTGGGATCAGTATATTTTAGCCCACTTCAGCAGCTGCCCCAATCAGCTAAAGTTTCATGGAAATAGTAAAAAGTATAAAAAAGACAAACTACCATTTAACTGTGTGAGAAATTGAGTATTTAAATGAAATGAAATTAGAGCATTACCAATATTTCCACAGTAGTATAAAAATGTATTAGTTCCTAATAGTTATCAATGGAGGAACTCATCCAAGGTATCCTGCCGTGTTCTTTTGATTGACTCTAAATGTTAAACAAAATCAGCACAGACAGTGGACTGTCTTTCTACAATGCTGTCGATGACTGCATAATCCACATCTTCATTTTTATTGTAATATTTAATTTGACTGTCGATACCTTCTGTAATCCCTAATTTGTTGAAGTAGTGAAATTGTTTCATTTTAACTCCCACTCATTTCTGGCATCTCCAACCTGAATGTTTGAAACTGTGGTGAGCAAAACAGTTCTGAATTGTCTTTACTTATTTCTCACCAACTATCGGTGACAGAAACCACTGCTTTTTGAACACAAACACACACAACTGACTACTTAAAACTGATGGCTCTAAGCATGGTACAGTGGCTAATAGACATGCAAATGCACGTGACTGACGGTAGTTAGAAACTGTTCAGCAACAGTCTCCTGGTCCAACTGAGTGGCAGAGTGTCCCAAATAAACAAAGGGAATCCCAGCTATTTTCTCTGTTTGGTTTTGGTTCTTTAGGAGTTGTCCCAAATAGCTGCCCCGATTAACTGATATGCCCAATTAATCGGAATCCACTGTAATACAATTTGTGATTTCATATCAACTGCCAGGTCTGCAAGATCCTAAATAGCCATTTGAGAGGAAGATGCAACACAATCTTCATGCTTGTGAGATGACATCTTAATAAAACACTAACCAATATTCTGTTGAACTTATTGCCATCAACATTAAACAAATACACACACTGGACTTTGCTGATATAATTTGGAAGAATTTCACCAGGGTCTTCTGGAGCTGCAAGGTTCAGAGAAGGTTATAAAGACCAGGCCTAAGTCCCAAGGACTTTAAGGGCATTTTAACAGGAAGTAATCAGGCACATTTACCTGGTGAAGGAGTCAAGGTTAAAGGGATATAATATCATTATCAGCTGTACCAAAGATAAAGGGAACAGAAGTGTGGAACATTTTTCCAGAAAAAAAACATTCTGATTCAATAATTTTGTATCTCAGATTAGAACATTGAATAAAACATCAGACTCTTCAGCCCATAATGTTATGCCAACCTTTTAACTTACTCCGAGATCAATCTAATCCTTCCCCTCATCAAGCCCTTTGATTTTCTTGATTGATATTTGCTAACCAAGTTCTCAACGAATAGCAGAAACAATGAAAGAGCTTAATAACAGACTTTTAATACTTTATACCTGACAAAAAAAATGCTTTAAAATACACCGTATATATCAATACATACAATGTAACTATATCCGCATTTGCTGCTTCTACAGCAATGGTGAGTGGGTCTTTCTGGTCTTCATCCAATGCATCTTGATCAGCTCCTCGTTTCAGAAATAAACATACTTGTCTAAGGTAAAGCAGAAAAGTATCAAGAGTTTTGTTGCAAATTAATGGCGCTTACTTTCAACAAAAAAATAAATAGCTTCACACTAGAATCTTATACATTTTCAATTATTCAAAAAACTATAACTTAAAACCTAAAACAATGATATAGTAAAAGTTACGCAATAGTGAAGTGCAAATATAATTTCCTTCTTTCAGCAGCAGTAATCTTTCCAAGGCTGGAACTACTCTAGAGCCTCTAAATGCTCAATTTTACTGTTAAAAAGTATTCTGGAGTTATGTGAATATAGCAAATATTATGAATAAACTCTTCTCCGGCTTCCAACTGGGTAGTGGTATTGATTTTATCTGACGACCTGATGACTAACTCTGCCATCTTCATTAGGGATGATGCCTGGACACGTATAGTCTGGTCGTATTTAGACCCCCATCATCTGTCCCTCCTGATTGGTTAGTCTTCATCCAGTCAGGTTTCTATTGTCCCAACTTGTTTAACAATTGAATTCCAGTTCTTACTTAAAGCAAGACCTTTGCCTTTGTTAAAATTATTTTCTTCTAGTTTTATTTCAATAGCTTCCTTCAACAGGTGCCCCCAAAAGCCATTGGCATGGCACAGTAGTTTTGTGCTGGCAAAGTCAATCCTGTGGCCACTGTGAATACAATGCTCTACCGCCAATTTCTCCAGGTAACCCAAACAGATACAACTCATGTGCACCTTGATGCGGGTTTCCCAGCTGGAAGCCCGAGAAGAGGTCATATTTATTTGTCATATACGCTAGGAAAGCACCAGATCCTTTTTATAGCAGATATTAATTCAAACAAGAACTAGGCTTCAGATCTTACTCTAAATGTAAATAAGTGCAGGAAGCTTGCCATGAGCATTCAGCTTTTTGTAAATCGCAAACAGTAAATTGAAGTTAAAACTACAGGCTGTTCCACAGACTAGGCGATCGCATACGCAATAGCCAAACATTAAGACAATGCTATTAGTTCACAATAGTTATCAATGGAAGAATTCATCCAATGTACTGCCGTGTTCCTTTGAACAACTATAAATAAAAATCAATGCAGACACCTAGGGTAATTTTTTCCGACTAGTGTCAAACCTTTTTGTGGCATTTTGGCTAAGGTCTGAAGTTTTTTTAAAAGTCAAAACGAAAACATGTTTATCAAAAAATCTCTACTTTTGTAGCAGCCTAAATGGACAACATAACGCAAGCAACTGATGCTATGGTATTTAAAAACTGGTCGCTCTAAACATGGTGTAGTGTCTAACGGCCACACAAGTACAATTGATGCTAATTAGAAACTGTTCACAAACAGTCTCACGTTTCAATTAAGTGGCTTAATGTCCCAAATAAATTAAGGGAATCCTGGCTATTTTCATAATTAGGTTTTGTTCTTTAAAAGTTGTCTCAAATCAGCATCTACTGTAATTAACTGATGGCTTACAGTAATTAACTGGAATCCACTATTTCATTCATTGACTCCCTTCTGCTCATCATTCATAAAAATATTTCCATGATCCCAGAAACTGAATTACTACTGTGGTCTGAAAAACAATTGCTTTTCCACCACTTTTTAAGAATTAGCTTTCAGAATACATTATTAAAAGACTTACAAATATTATATTCCTGTTAATAAAAGAAAAAGTGTTTGGTCAGATAACTAAAAACTGTTAGCAACAATAAGTGATTCACATAATTACGTACTTGGACATGGGCTAGTATGCACTTTCAAGATTATTAATAAAATTATAAAACTACTGAGCTGATTATCAAGGATGAAGTTTGAAGTAGGCATAAAATGAACTTTTTTTGGCACTGTAAAGTGGTCTAACAAACTTTTTCTGGTCTTCAACATTTACATCAATCCCAAGTCAGCCTCCAAAAACATCCTAAACAGCACAGAGGCTGGAAAAGGTTGAGGTGATAATTTACCAGAGGCCAGATTTGTAACTGACCCAAAAGTTAGCGTGAAGGTGGATAATTTTTTAATGAGGTGGTTCACTTTCTGATAACAAATATTCTCCAATTTCTAAACAACTTGACAGGAGTGTGACAGAATTCTCAATATACTGTAATTTAGGTGGATAACTACAATAGGCTAGTAGCCTAACACTGTCCGGACCAGAATAGTCTATTTGATCATTGTCTACCTTTAACTTATCCTACAAGACTTTTCTAATTTAACCTTAACTAAACCTCAATCAGACCAAGATCCTATTTTGCTGAGAATCATCTTACTACAAATGAAAATAGGTTGCTGGTATAACCACATTGTATTAATCAAACGATTTCTTCTATGCCACTCCTCTGTGCCTAATTTTATAAGATTAAACAATGTTAGAGTGATATAAATTCTGTAAAATTTAGAAACCTTCCTACTCTTTTCAAAAGATTATTGAGAAAGAAAATAATCTGATCTATAAGCAGTTAAGATCGGAACTCCTTCCAACATTATATTCCACATATTTTTGAAATGAAAACAAAACTCCCAAACTGATTTCTTTTAATTCAGGATATTGGATTGTGTCCACTCTATAACTTCACCCAATCTTACCCAATCAATGATACCAGTTGTGGTAAATAAGTTTCATTTTAAATTATAAGTGGTCCTGATATAAATTTAAAATTGAATTTTATCATGTTTATAACCATATGACCACATAACAATTACAGCACGGAAACAGGCCATCTCGGCCCTTCTAGTCCGTGCCGAACGCTTACTCTCACCTAATCCTACTGACCCGCACTCAGCCCTTAACCCTCCATTCCTTTCCTGTACATATATCTATCCAATTTTGCTTTAAATGACAATACCAAACCTGCCTCTACCACTTCTACTGGAAGCTCATTCCACACAGCTACCACTCTCTGAGTAAAGAAATTCCCCCTCGGGTTACCCTTAAACTTTCATGTCCTCATGTCTCATGTCCTCTTGTTTGAATCTCCTCTACTCTCAATGGAAAAAGCCTATCCACATCAACTCTATCCATCACCCTCATAATTTTAAATACCTCTATCAAGTCCCCCCTCAACCTTCTACGCTCCAAAGAATAAAGACCTAACTTGTTCAATCTTTCCCTGTAACTTAGGTGCTAAAATGCAGGTAACATTCTAGTAAATCTTCTCTGTACTCTATTTTTTTGACATCTTTCCTATAATTCGGTGACCAGAACTGTACACAATACTCCAAATTTGGCCTTACCAATGCCTTGTACAATTTTAACATTACATCCCAACTCCTATACTCAATGCTCTGATTTATAAAGGCCAACATACCAAAAGCTTTCTTCACCACCCTATCCACATGAGATTCCACCTTCCACCTTCAGGGAACTATGCACCATTATTCCTAGATCACTCTGTTCTACTGCATTCTTCAATGCCCAATCATTTACCATGTATGTCCTATTTGGATTATTCCTACCAAAATGTAGCACCTCACACTTATCAGCATTAAACATTTGCCATCGCTCAGCCCACTCTTCTAACTGGCCTAAATCTCTCTGCAAACTTTGAAAACCTACTTCATTATCCACAACGCCACCTACCTTAGTATCATCTGCATACTTAATAATCCAATTTACCACACCATCATCCAGATCATTAATGTATATGACAAACAACATTGGACCCAGTACAGATCCTCGAGGCACACCACTAGTCACTGGCCTCCAACCTAACGAACAGTTATCCACCACTACTCTCTGGCATCTCCCATCCAGCCACTGTTGAATCCATTTTACTACTTCAATATTAATACCTAATGATTGAACCTTCCTAACTAACCTTCCGTGCGGAACCTTGTCAGAGGCCTTACTGAAGTCCATATAGACAACATCCACTGCTTTACACTCGACAACTTTCCTCGTAACCTCTTCAAAAAATTCAATCAGATTTGTCAAACACGACCTTCCACGCACAAATCCATGTTGACTGTTCCTAATCAGACCCTGTCTACCCAGATAATTATATATACCATCTCTAAGAATACTTTCCATTAATTTACCCACCACTGACATCAAACTGACAGGCCCATAATTGCTAAGTTTACTCTTAGAATCCTTTTTAAACAATGGAACCACATGAGCAATACGCCAATCCTCGGGCACCATCCCCATTTCTAATGACATTTGAAACATTTCTGTCAGAGCCCCTGCTATTTCTACACCAACTTCCCTCAAGGTCCTAGGGAATATCCCGTTAGGACCCGAAGATTTATTCACTTTTATATTCCTTAAAAGCTCCTCTTTAATCGTCATAGTTTCCATAACTTCCCTACTACCTTACACAATTCAATATCCTTCTCCTTAGTGAATACCGAAGAAAATAAACTGTTCAAAATCTCCCCCATCTCTTTTGGCTCCACACATAGCTGTCCACTCTGATTCTTTAAGGGACTAATTTTAGCCCTCACTATCCTTTTGCTATTAATATAACTGTAGAAACCCTTTGGATTTATTTTCACTTTACTTGCCAAAGCAACCTCGTATCTTCTTTTAGCTTTACTAACTTCTTTCTTAAGATTCTTCTTACATTCTTTATATTCCTTGAGCACCTCATTTACTCCATGCTGCCTGTATTTAATTGTAGACATCTCTCTTTTTCCTAACCAAGTTTCCAATATCCCATGAAAACCATGGCTCTCTCAAACTTTTAACCTTTCCTTTCAACCTAACAGGAACATAAAGATTCTGTACCCTCAAAATTTCACCTTTAAATTACTTCAATTTCTTCATTACATCCTTCCCATAAAACAAATTGTCCCAATCCACTCCTAAATCCTTTCGCGTCGCCTCAAAGTCAGCCTTTTTCCAATCAAAAATCTCAATCCTGGGTCCAGTCCTATCCTTCTCCATAATTTTTTTGTGCATGTTCTCCTTTCTGCCTGCAAAGCAATTCTCAAACCTGTGCATCTAACTGGTCATATTTACTTTGATATTACCATGACTTTCACATTCATTTGCCAGCGAAATAAAATGTGAACACTGGACCAGCATTATTTTCACATTGTGTTTCAATATGGCGAGCAAAAGACCACTGTTGCCCACTCTGGCATCAAATTATTTCCCACATCTTTCTCACATTACTTCCAGTGACTTGTTACATGGCAAAATTTTTGAAAACTGAAAGGAAGAATTACCTACTATTCAGATCAAATATCAAAATAATTTTAGTCCTCAAACATTCATCAAATGTGTTACACCATATTCCTCCAGTTTTTTTTTTGAAGACTCTTCCAAAAATTTAAAATACCAAGGCATATCTTGAGAAGAAAACTACTTTGGGTCTGCTCTGAGTATTGACAATATATTGTACAAAAAACAATAATAAAACAAGACTCATCACTGGAATTAAAAAAAAAACTTGTTACCCTGTGTGCCCCAAGATGGTGGCATGATGCAACGGCCCTCTGCCTCGGCAATCCTTGCGATTTACATCTGCTCCATTCTGTAGCAGGAATTCACAGGCAACCAAAGAACCCTATAATAAAACATAACCTTAAAAGCCAAAATTGGTATGGACAAGGCAAAGTAAAACATCAACAACAGTCCAGGAAAGACAACAAAAAAAAAGAACAGGAGAGGTAAAAAAGTGAAAGGCCAGAAAAAAGCACACAAGGAAAATGAAGATAAGCTTACTTACAAATACTAATTACATTCTTATGGCTGATTTCATGTTGAGGTAAATAAATGCTTTGTAGAATAGTATGGGAATTGCAAGGCATCTGACCACAAGAGACTGCAAAAGGTTGTGAGGACTGTGGAATCATCAGCATCCAGGACTATACCAGAAGCAATGGTTCACAGAGCTCTCAGTATTGTCAAGGACCTCTCTCATCCATCCCACAATGCACTTTGTCAACGTACATTTACATTTACAGATTATTTTATTATTTGTTAATAGTGTGTTAATATTGTGTTAATATTTTGTGCTGTATGTAATACGTGTACTGTGTTTTGTACTTTTGAACATTATTTCATTTAACTGTACATATGTGTAATGCCCTGGTTAAGAACATGTTTTATTGTAATTCTACTGTAATGCTATTGGGCATTTTATTTTCTGCAGCTTTTCTGTAAAACAGTGTATTCTGCTAATTAAGCTTCACAGTTCAGTATTTTGGTTTCTGCTAAGATAAGGATTCATTTGCTCTGCTTTGGAATGTTGTGTTAGCCAATAGGGTTTGTCTTGATAACATTCTATCCAGTGGGGTGCCATTTAACATTCAGTATACATAGAATGGCAACATCAGATTTCTAGGAGACAGTGGGTTGGTTTTGGGTCTTTGATTGGCAGGGGTGGGAAGAAGAAGCGGGCAAAGAAGAGCACAAGGTAAGATGCTCACTGAATCCCCCCTGAAAGAGAGACCCCATTGTAAAAAGTGCTTTGTTCAGACAAATGTTTCCAAGGAGGAAGTGCAAATACCTCTGAGTTGGCCATTTCTTTGTAACAGCCTTCAAAGGAAGTTTGAACTGTGGCTCGTGACGTGGGGTCAGTGCCATGACTAATTAAAGCGAAGCACCCGACTGTCCAGAAATGAGCTCCAATGTCGATGTAGACATTTATACTGGTTTAACTGTAATGGGCCTTCTTCTTTGCTATCAATTGTTTGTTAAAATTGAAGTATCTGTAAATATACTTCTGCTTTAAGTTTCTGCAGGTGTAAGATCTGTTATTTCCTGGCGAATAATAACTTTGCATGGAGCAGTATTTATACAGAATTCACCGTAATTTTTGTTCCCTCAACGGAATGTTCTAACTTTTCTGTTTGGTTGAGCCGCAATCATACCAACCCTACAGTGGGTTGCTTAGTGAATATGGCTTTCTCACTGTTACCCAGGCAATGCTGAGTCACATGGCTGTTAGCTTATGAGCCAAGTTTATTGTAAGCCACAGTTAGACGTGTGTACAGTTGGATGACAATAAACTTGTAGATCAATCACCGTGAATTATGCAACATTATCATGCATATACCCCATTATCTTAAATTAAATTTCAATCCAGACATTTGCATTCAGGAATCAGAGTAGGCTGATAGACACTTGGTTAAGTTCAGCACACTGTTCTTATGCTGTATAAAGGTACAAGTACATAAATCCCATATAACAATTCTAGGTACTTGTTTTTAAATTATTCTCCCTACTGTTCTTGCTCATACCAATTTACCATCATATAGGAAAATAAAACAAATGCTGAAAATAACCTTCCTGACGTGAAAATTTAGAAATTAACTACTAAGTTAAAAATAAGACCAATCTGGGTGGAAACTTGTGCTTAACCTGCGATCCACAAGCTGAACTAATTCATTTATCTTTTGCACTTTGATTTTCTTATAAGATTGCAACCAAACCATATTATTGTCCATTTCCATAATAGAGGCAGATTAGTTGGCAGCAAACCTACCCCCAGCACAGCCTGAATAAGAGGAGTAGCCTCATTATCTTCAGGGTTAACCCAGTTCACATCAGCGCCACAAGCTAATGCTTCTGCCATATCAGGAAGACTTCGAACATGAGCAGCATTGTACAACTGTAATCCTGGAGGAATCATCTTTACTTCCTGCAAGCCAGGCAAATTCCTATATTCTTCTAATGTAGATGGTTCCAAAACTTCTAAAGAAACAAAAACATAATATACTTTCCACTGCCAGTTATATTCACAGTTATACAATTAAAAACTCAATCTTGACACCAGTAATTTCATAATAAATATATATTTGCATAGGGAAATACAAGAAAATGCAGATGTTGGATCCTGAAGCAACGCTGTGGGTCAAGCAGCACTTGCTAAGGGATACGAATAGTTGATGTTTCAGTCAATCTGTCCATTTCCCTCCACAGATGCTGCTCAACCTATTGTGTTCCTCCAGCAGATTGTTTGTTGTTTCAGATTCTAGCATCTGCTGTCTTGTGTCTTCATACAATTACATTTGATAACAATAATAAGGATTGTTTATTGATGATCAAAGCGCAAGTTAGATTGATGAGTTCAAGCCACATTAAATGTACAACATGCAGGGAAAAAAAGAGAAAACAGGATAGATCTGCATCCATAACTGAAGTTATTAAACATGTGCAGCTTTTTACATTTGACCTGTCTTATTAACATACTTACTGTCAGACAAGTTGTTATTGGAAGTCAAAGACATTACATCATCTTTGTTCTCATCTGAGCTATTTGGCACACCACTGTCTGAACTTTTTACCCCTTAAAGAAATGGAAAAGTTAGGCATGATAGATAATTTGTCAAATTCTATCTGCCATATCAAAGCTTCTGTAAACAAAATTAAATAATTAAACTGAGCACAATGACATTGAAATATTTTGCCTGTCAGCAAGTCATATTTACGCTAATAACGCATGTTATTACATGTATATATCAAGCACACAAAAATGCATTTAAACCATGTTCAGCTCAAATTGTGACTCATTTGCCTAAAGGTCAAAATTTAACAATATTATTGATCAGAAAAGACTGAGGCAAAGCCGTATTCTGAATGTTTCAAAATAAATAAAATGAATATAAAAATCTGATTTATTGTGCAAATGTGCCATAGGAATCTATGATTTTATTTTCTTGTTGCCAGAATACAGTAAAATATATATACACACATAAATAGCGCCATCCAAATAAACCAAATATTATAATACTTCACGATTGCAACTAAATAAATCAACTCACACTGCAATTAATTCTGCAATATCCAAATAATGCAAGAGTTAAAGAAAAAGTAATGGAAAATGTTATTTGAATGAACCATGTTTTAAAATGCTTTGGGAAGCGGAAAAAAACACACAAAAGAAATCAAGCAATGATAAAGTGGAAATAAGCAGTGGAGTAACGTAGCATGGGGCACTACAAAGCTACACATGTGCAGTACTTACTACTATTAGATTTTGAAGTGGTGTCAAAGTAGGAGAATAGCGAGTCTAGCTCATCTGGACAGAAGAGAGACTCCCGACGTGGCTCAGTGTTACTAACAGCAGCTGGTTACATGCATGTTAGCAAAGCAAAGCAGCCATTGAAACAGAGGAAAACAGAGGAAATTGCTTTTGAGAAATTCAAAGAAAAATACAAGAACATTGAAAGAGATTGTTAGTTAGTAATAGTTTTGAAGTGAATTACTGAATTTGGTAGACTTAATATATTTATGCAATTTGTAGTTGAAAAGATTCCACTGGTATAAAATAATTAACAGACAACAGAACAATGGGCTGGATGTTGTGTTTTTAATGGCAGTAAAATTTTCAGTCTTATGTCCTTGGGCTAGGTTATTGTGTCGGTGGACCAGCACCTCCCTTCATAGATGATGCAAAGTTGCAGCATTTTGTGTGTTGCTGCTGAAACATGCTTAATGCTTCGAGTTGGAAGACGACCAGTCTGGCATACTGTTGATTGACCTACCATTGAGCAAAACCCCGATTTACCTCAGAACCTTTATTTCAGGATTCCTCTACTTTGGGGAAAGGGTAGGATGCTGCTCATATTTGTCCAAAATATCAGCCAACAAGCTGTGGCGACTCGGGGACACCACTGAATGAAGAGAGAAACTAGCCTAATTTCCTTTATTAATTAAAACTTCTCTATAAATGTTTTTCTTCCAAATTTTCCTCAAACTCTCTCCAGATGATTCTCAACTGTGCCCATGCTGGAGTGGGTAAACGTAGTTGCAACCAATTCCAAAAATGGACACAGCTGAGAAACATTATCAAATGTTTCTACACCAATCACCCATGAAACAAAGGAAATTACATTACTGGCATGGGGTGGGGGAGGGGGAAGAGTTGTGGGAAGGGTTTGAGGAATGCAGTCCTAACCCTATCTCCGTGAACCTAAGTACTGCAGGGAGTGCTACAAAATCATCCTTTCAAACCTAGGAGTTCAGCACTCTCATCTTTGGATTGCAAGCAAATTACTGAGAAGTCACGAGCAGAGAACCACTTGGATGATTATACCATGAGCTTGACATCAAGTTCAGGTTACTTGAATAAATTCAAAAGATCCCCTCTGTGATTCCCTGCTAGTCTGGTTTATTACCAAGACTTCTCAAACAATCTCCAAGAATCAGTGAAATGGCTAAACTTTCAGCCACCTACAAACTCTTTTTTATGACAGAATGTAGAGAAAAAGTTATACTTGATAGCATTAAGAACAATGGTTTTTTAAACAATGTATTAAACCAGTATTACTGCTTAACCAACTCAAATCAAGCCTTGGCTCAAGAAATATTAATTCAATTTTTTTCAATATTTAATATAATGAAATGTTAATTTATTTAAGAAATTATTTTTTTAAAAATTTCACCTTTTCTTTAACCTATTCCTAATCTGTTTAAAATTGTTCTTTTCACGCCCTGCTTGGCTATATGTCAATTTCACCAATTGTGTCGGTATCCATGAGCTTGATGACTTCATTTTGCTGCATATCAGGGATCCTCCTGAGAGCAATCAAGGTCAGAAAAAAAGGGAAATCACAATGCACTCATCACTGGACTTGGAGAGACTTGCTTTAAGATCATGCCACTGACCACAAAATCCAGACCAATGTATTGCAACTCTCTCTCCCCCCCCCCCACCCCAATGAGTCATTAATAATTCTTACTATACATTTCCACATATTATATCACAGGTAAGATACCTGAAGTTTTGGAAGAGGTCCCTGGTACAGAAAGAAGTTTGGATGACTTTTCAAGTATGTCCTCAAGTTGACTGGTTGGTTGTAACACATTCTTTTGATGATGTTTTAATGAAGAAAAGCCATGAGCTTTCTGTATAAACCTCTTTTCAACATACTTTGCTTTGATCCAATTTTCCTTCTCAAGCCTGGTAATAGTTATGCATGTAAGTTACAATGTGCATGTATTCTCTCATTTTAAAAGAAACTCAAGGTTATGTGCCTGGTGAAAAACATTGCATACAACCGTCATTTGTTGCTAATTTACATACTTCTATTTGATATCTGACATTTTGCATCTGAGAATTAGCATGCATTTTACATTACAAAAATCATACAATTTCTTCTACTCTTAAATCTTCCTGCAATCCATCAAATAATTCTTAACCAGCATCAGGTAAAATTAATACTTTTGACAATTCACATAACTGTTGGAAATCATGTATTTATTTATAACATTTAATCACACCCTCAAGATTTCACATATTTTGCTTTTGAAGAAATTCACTTTGTACAATAAACAAAACTTAAATCTCCTTGAAATAAAATGTTTGACCAGTTAAACTAATTTAGAGTGCAATATCTGAGGAATTAAAATGAGGAATTACTGGGACAAAGTGTTAATTTTTGCACAGTATCATCAGATCTTTAGCATCCAACAGAGCAAGCAGGTTCAAAACCTGCTGAGTCAAAGTGATTATTGAATGCTTCCAAACAGTACACTCTAAAAAGAACCAATTTTCAAATGTTTTAATTACCTTGGGTCTCCTGGGTTTGGTTTCTTAAAGTGTGTTCCATCCACTTGTGCCTCATATATTCCATTTATAACATCATTTCCTAATGCACACATGAGCTGGCAAGCACAGTTAGAATATTTCAACTGAAGCTTCACTCTCAGAGAATACACAAAATATTCGTGACAAAGTAAAATTGTTGAATTGAAAATATGCCGGCTCAAATCTTCCAACATACCAAGGATACTAAAAAAACATTTCTATACTGCAACATCCACAATTAAAACTATCACTAAACTGTTACCATCTGATTTCATCACTTCAACGTCAGCTATCTTAAAGTTGAGGTTCAAAATTAAATATCTGGCATGGTTCAGGAGTGGGGGAATAGGCAGAAAATCGAACCAAGAGATTCTTTTGGGCGTACTCCAAGATTTTTATGAATTCCAGCAAATATATTTTAATCAGTTTCATAATACTCCTGTATATATTTAAGTTGTAATAGAAGTGTTCCCTCCCTTTATCAAAAAGCAAACTACTCACTTTTAAGAGCTCAGGTTCCCACGAATCCAGAGTAAGGGAACGTACTTTAGAAAAGTGGACTCCCAGACTTCTAAATACACAGAGAGAATAAACTTAGACCATAAAAAATAATGCAAACTTACATACTAGACGGACTGTTGTGAATGCTAAAACTTAAAGCATACATTATACATTATCAAGATGACTTTTCTTGTGGATATTTTTCAATGTAATAGATTTATTCTTGCATATCTCCTCAGAAGAGCAGAATCATGTCTCAGGCTTCAAGTTTAGAGAGTTAGAATGGTAAGAGTCAATGTCAAAAAGGTGGTGTCACTATGAATGCTTTGTCGCTACAAGCCAGTTATCCCTGTGCCAACTTTACTGACACCACCTGATGAAAACCCAAAAGGTTAGAAAGATCATGGAGGCCTTACTTTTGTGATTAGTATTCATAATACAAGTTAAGATCTAGTGAGTTCTTGCCCTTTTGCTCTGCGGGAGGTTTACACCCTTCCCTGAACTCGCCTTACAATACCTACATTATAGTGTGACAGGTGTAGTGCCCCAGTCAAGCTACCACTGTCCCCAGAATGAATCATGCCCTGCTGCCTCTGACCAGAAGCGAGAGTCCCCAGCGCTCGCCTCCTACGGTAAGTGGCAAAAAAAAAATCTTTAATACTGATATGTTGCTAAAATTAATCATGTGACATGTAAAGGAATCTAAAATTGACGCTTTATAAGACTGTAAGACATAGGGGCAGAATTAGGCTACTTGGTCAATCAAGTCTGCTCCTCTATTCCATCATGGCTGATTTATTATCTCTCTCCACCCCATTCTTCTGCCTTCTCCCCATAACCTTTGATGGCTTGACTAATCAAGAAACAATCAGCTTCTGCTTTAAATATACTCAATGACTTCGCTTTCAGTCTTCTGTGGCAATGAATTCCATAAATTCACCACAAAGTGATTGCATTGAAGCATTCAATGATAATTAAATGAACCTAAACTCCTCCTCTATAAATCAATGTCTATGAGCTACTAATACATTTGTGTAAAAGCAGCAACAGTATGGAACAATAAACCGAGTTATCAGATAGGTAAACACGTACAGATCTTTTTTAAAAACCCTAACATCACTTTATATCCCCATCATGAAAGTACCTGTGAATTCCTGAACATTCAATGCAGAGTGTGATTCCTAGATTAATGCTTGCCCAACGTGGGTCTGCCTGGCCACAGTCACAGCAATTGGTGTTGCCAGCAATGCACTCCACACGCTGGAGTGCACTCTCTCCTTTCACGGGCCGCTCTTTCAATTCACTTCCAGAGTCCAGACTGCTGGTAGAGGGGGAGGATTTTCTATCTAATTTCTGAAGAAACAAATAGGTTTACTGCTTTTCTTTTTTGTTTAAAATAAAATCCACATAATCCCATTTAAGGCCTTAAATTACAAACTGTTCCTTATTCAAGGTGAATGGGGTAAAACTAACATTCCACAGAAATATTTATATTTCAGCCACACAAATTTCTCAGCCTCTTTCCCAGAATATCTGCCTTGCTGTTGCACAGCACTTGTTCAGTATCACTGAACTATGATGTTGCCCAAAAGAAGGGAGTTGCACAAATGGCAATTGTACCTTCATTTGCTGCTATTCCAGTTCTTTATATTTGGTACATTGATATTAAATGTAATTTTGCTGCATGAAAAATGGAGGAAGACGTTCATTTAATTGCTTTGCAACACAGGTTAATATAGGATTTAATATCTTTTCATTCAAAATACATTGCATGATGAGAGGGGATTTAATGTATTTGAAAAGGAATAAAGTACAAGATCAGGAAGATAGCAAAAGTATTTCCTTTGAAACTGACAGGCTTACTGATTACTCAAACAGTTTAAAATTATAATAGATAAATCTGATGCCCTACCAGAACTAACTCTTCTGACTACACTGAGATTATATTATTAGCTATATAATTATTTGATTCATTTCAAATAACTCTCATCAGGTAAAAGTACTAATAGATTTACAATAATTCTTCTTTAATTGACCTCAAGATATGAACAATACTGGGAGGCTGTTCTAATTTGTCCATTCATAGAAGATGTAAACATTAATTTTTGTAGTCTACAAAATTTAAATAGTTAAAATACATTGCATACATACATCTGCATAGCTTTCTTCTCCTTTTTCTTTGTACGCTGAAGCTATACTTGCTTGAACAGCTTTGATCCAGACTTGTCGAATTTTTTCAGAATCTGCTTGCAGCATACAGCTCCTACAAATGTAAGCACTCACAGACTTAACATCAATGAAGCCACTGGAAAGAAGATTTAGCTATTAAACATGGACCAACAAGTTTGAAAACACAGAACAAGTGCTCTCATAATGGAAAACATACACACTCAAAATAGTCTCAACATGACTTGTACTGAATTTAGAAGCAACTGGTGGCTTTATGAATCATTAAAATGAATGATTAATCAGATTTAGAGGTCAAACATTCTAAATACGTACATAAAGATATCAACTGCTTTATATACCATTCTGCCAAGTCAACACAGTCTGCATCTTTGAAAAGTATTGACATCATGAATGTCAAACAGGTGACAAAATTAAAAATTATTTCAGTATTAACAGAAAATTAATACTAAATTAGAATCAGGTCAATTATTACTGATATATGAAATGAAATTCATTGTTTTAAAGCAACAGTTGTAGCACAATACATAAAAGTGACTATAAATTACAGTCACGAGTATATTAAACAATGGTAGTACAAAAAGAGAGCAATAGTATTGAGGGCAGCTTCAGCCCCTTTTCTAAGGAAAGATGTGCTAGCATTGGAGAGGGTTCCAGAGGAAGTTAACGAGATTAATTCCAGGAATGAAATGGTTAAAGTATGAGGAGCATTTGATGTACTCGCTGGAATTTAGAAGAATGAGTTGGGATCTCATTGAAAGGGCTATACAGAGTGGATGTGGAGAGTATGTTCCCTAAACATTCTGTGAGTGAATCTAAGACCAGAGGACACAGCCTCAGAATAGATGGACATCCATTTAGAAGAGGGTAGTGAAGCTGTGGAATTCACTGCCACAGATGGTTGTGGAGGTCAAGTCATTGGGGTATTTAAAATGGAGATTGATACATTCTTGATTAGTCAGGGTGTTAAAGGTTATGTAAAGAAAGCAGGAAATTGGCTTGAGAGGGATCATAAGTCAATCATGATGTAATGGCAGAGCACACTCAACAGGCCAAATGGCCCAATTCTGCTCCGACGTCTTATGGCCAAAATAGTGAGGTAGTGTTCATGGAACATTCCAAAATATGATGACGATGGAGAAGAAGCTGTTCCCAATATGTTGAATGTTGGGAACAACATCTTCAACTACTTCACCTCCTCCCTGATTGTAATAATGAGAAGAGGGCATGTCCTGGATGGTGAAGGTCCTTCATGATCGATTCCACCTTCTTGAGGCGTACCCTTTTGAAGATATCTCAATAGGGGAAAGGCTAGTACCCATGATGGAGCCAGCTGAGTTTACAACCCTCTGCAGCTTTTTACGATCCTGTGCATTGGCATCTCCATACCAAATGGTGACGTCACTAGTTAGAATACTCTTCATGTCGCATCTGTAGAAATCTGTTAAAATCTTTGGTGACATACTAAATCGCCTCAATCTCCAAAAGAAATATAGCTGCTGGCATGCTTTCTTTGTAATTGCATCGATATGTTGGTGCTAAGATAGCGCCTCAGAGATGTTGATACTCATGAACGTGAAGATACTCACCTTTTCCACTACTGATCCCTCGATAAGAACTGCTGTGTGTTCTCTCCTAATTTCCCCTTCCTGAATTCCACAATCAACTCCTTGATCCTAATGATACTGAGTGCAAGGTTGTTGTTGCAACACCCCTCGACCAGCTCATCTATCTCACTCCTGTATGCCTCATCACTATCTGACATTCTGCCAACAGCTATGCCATTGGTGAATGTATTGATGGCATTTCAGCTGTGCCTAGTTACACAGTCATGAGTGCAGAGAGAGTAAAGCAGTGGACTAAACACACATCCTTGAATTGCATCTGTATTGCCTGTCAGCAAAGAGGAGATGTTATTTCTGTGGTCTCTTGATGAAGAAGTCAAGGACCCAGTTCCAGAGCGAGGTACAGAAGCCAGGTTATGAAGCTTGCTGATTAGTATTTAGGGGATGATTATGGTGTTGAACACTGAACTGTAATCGGTAAACAGCAACCTGAAGTAGCTACTGCTGTTGTCCAGGTGGTCCAATGCTGAGTGGAGAGCTTGTGAGATTGCATCTTTTGGAGACCCATTGTGGCAGTAGGCAAAATGCTGCAGGGAAAGGTCCTTGCTCAGTCGAGAGTTAATTCTAGCCATGGCTAACCTCTCAAAGCACTTCATCTTTGTAGATGTGAATGCTACTGGGCAACAGTCATTGTGACAGCTTGCCCTGTTCTTTTTGGGCATCAGTATGATTGATACCCTTTTGAAGCAGGTGGAAAACTCTGACTGCAGCAGTGAGAAATTGAAGATATCATTGAACACTCCAGCCATATGATTGACGCAGTTTGTCGGTGCTCAACCAAGTACACTATCAGGCCTGACTCTTTGCAAAGGTTCACCCTCTTGAAGATATTCTGATGTCAGCCTCAGACGGATATCACAGGGTTTATCTGTATAATGACTATCAATAAACTTATGACAATGCAGCAAAAGCATCTACTGCCCCAAAACACTATCAGTTTTTGCTGGCATTAAAAACAAATTTTATCTTGCAAATTGTATGGCATGCAAAGATCTATACAAAAATATTTTCTGAAGCAGGAAATTGTTCATTACAAGGTCAAAAGTTTGAGCACTTACTTTGTAGGTGAGACTACTTCAAAACAGAAACGTCTTTCAATATCCTCACAAGGTTTGACTGTACAAAGTCGTAAATCGTCAACCACAACGGTGAGATTATCCTTCGGGGAATACAGGATAGAACATTAGATATACTAAAATACCCAATAATTTAAAACTGTTGACTATTTAAATATAGAGCCATTAGTGATTACAGATTAAATATAATATGGTATTCAGATGCTGAAATAAATGTGTAACACGAGAAATTTTTTAGATCCATTGAATTATGTTATAGCAAGACATCACAAATACTGGCAGAGATGTCTTTATGAATTCGCTTTACCAATATATTTGAGTGGGTATATGACATGTGCATCACGTTTCTGAACATTGGTATTATTTGTATATGATTTTGTATTAAACAGTTGACTTATTAGTAACCAAAACCAATTTACACTTAATGCACAATAATACACTTTTGCTTACCTTAAACTTCTTTTGGTAAACAAGCTGGTTGTTTTGAATTGAAAACCAGCGCCTGTAACAAGACAAAAATAATTTGCTGATAGGAAGGAAATCAGCAGAAACAAAATTTATACTGAGAAGCTGAAAATTTTTGACATATTTGCAAGCATTCCATGGCTTTTCTTAGCTCCATTCCCTTTACCTTTTATGGGTTGTGCTACTGAAGGTCTCGATTCCACCCTATCAGCTTTCAAGTGATGTGTGAGTCTATGTATTGCTGCTCAAATTTTATCCTATAGAAGGGGACATCACAGATTTTCTTCTCTGCTCATGCCCCCACAGGTGGGCTTACAGATTGCTGGCAATGCTCAGAAAATTGATTTGATTTTTTTTTTACTGATTTCCCCCCCCACCTTATGGCCTCAAATGTCCGTGGTGCCAACTTCAAATGGAGGACTTAAACCTCTCAGTAAATAAAGTAATTTTTGTCCAGGTATTATCCCTTCCCAAATTCTCTTTCTCCCCTCCCCTTATTGACCTTATCAGACTCTATCCTAATTTTTTTGAACAGTTACAATTTTCCAGTCTAGCAGAAAGATCAATGACAATATTCAACACTTTCTTGGAATGAATAGTCCTGCACTTTTCTTTTACCCCAGTGACCAAACTTGGTTGGTTAAATATAGTCAATTTTTATTGAAAAAAATATATTGGGATTGTGGTTAATACTGACAATGCTATATTAATTGCTTACCCCTGCTTTTCCGCTGTACTTAATAAAAAGTCCAATATTAAATGCAAATGTCTGACATAGATACATACATTTATTCCTATGAATGGCAGAACTAGATCTCTGCCCCATCCCTCTCCACCCACAGCCCCACCACCATCAGTTTTAGTCGTTTCAGTTGCATGTGCTTTTGATATTATTCATGACAATACTGTGGAGAGGAACATCAAGGGATTTGTGGATGTCTGTAAAGACACAACCATTTGTTACCTAGGATCAGCCTGACATAGGATTGCTAATATTATAATGTGGACTGGACCAGGTAGGACCACACAATTTTTCAAGCTCACAAGAACATGGTTTCCAGTTAAGTTTTGGATTCATTGTACTATTAAACTACAGCATTCATTTATGGTTCCACTCAACTAACTACATCATGTATTTGTTAGTTACCATAAAAACCCTAATTTCACTCTATAGCCGAACATTTTCTCTTTAAAACAGCTGTTTTTTTTACCCTCAAGAAAACACCAATGTTCTACACTTGAAAAATAGATCTGAAAATACTTGGTTTTCACAATAAAACATTTAGGACTTAATTATGACAAATATGAGTATTGCTTTCCTAAATAAATCAAACTCATTAGTTGAACAAATTTTTGACACATGGAATTTAAACTTAAACATTTTCTTTAGTATTAAAGTTGATTTACCACACATAATTTGAAGTGCAGCAGGTTAGTTAAAAGGAAGGTTAGTTTTGTTAATATTATGAAAGCAAAACAAGCAAAGAATACTGCCTCTGGTTTGCAGCTAACACTGTGTCCATGCTGTAAAAAGGACAGCAAAGTGACCAGTTTATAAGCCATGGATTAAACCAGGTTTACCCGAAGTTCTTTGGACACTTGTAGACAGGTGAGAGCTAATATTCAGAGACAGGATTGGGGAGCAGATAAGATGTCCAGCTGACAGGTTGGTACCTGATGTGGGGGGTCTTTTTCCTGTCACGTGACAAAATGGGGTGGGATCAAGACATAGAAAGAAAACAGAAAAAAATGAAATAGTAAAATGAAATACTGTGATCTAAAAACACAGGATGATTAAATGCATACTAAAGGTAAAGCAGTACAAGCTAGTACAGCATATTGCACAAAGCCCAAACGAAACAGAAAAGTACTCAATTACTATTTAATACTCCATTTAAAAAATGTTGCTGCAAAATTACAGAAATAAGCATTTGGCTTCAGGATTAAACACTAATCACTAATTGCTGGTGGAAAAAAAACATATTGCAAGAGATAGAAAACCACCACTGAAAAAAGTACATAACAAAACAAAATTATTTCATTTCCAGAACAAATATTTTTCCTCTGCAAGGCCAGTAGATCAATCACATTACTGCCTATGGAAAATCTGGACCAAATAAAATTTCCTTAAAATGCTTCAATGTTGTTGGTATTTGTAAAAGCAGAAATCAAGAAATTCAAACCAATAGTCAGTTCATGTAAGGTTTGGTACCTAATGAGAAAGTGTTTTTTGCCATTTGAACTCCATAATCCTCAATTCCCCTTATTGTCTCTTCTGGGCAAAATATCCACAAGTCTAAGAGCTGATTGTTGACCTCAGGAAGGGGAGGGAGGATTGGTTCAAGAATCAAATGATAGAAGGGAAGTAGCTTTTCTAGAGCTGGTGGTGTGGGGTTCAGGTTTCTGTACCTCCTGCCCAATGATAAATCTATTTCCAATATCATGACAGAGAAGAGAATATATAATACAGTTGTTATGCAACAGTCATGTGAAAGAGCTCAATGTACTAAATCAATGCACAACAGTTATTTGCCATACAGAAGTTGAAACTTACACAACTTCTGGCTTACATGCTAGATTCAGCTTGAGTTCCTCGCAGTGACCACTGTAGTTTTGAATCAACTTTTCCAGTCTGAGTAGCTGTGGCCATTTGCCCAGCTCTCATCAAGAAAGCTGAATTCCTGAAAAGGACTTGGATTCTTATTTCAGGTGTTGTTTTAGAGTTATTGAAGCATATCCTCCAAATGTGCCAATCAGTGAAGTTTACATGCACCAGCACAGTCTGTACAGATTATAGGCCTCTCAAGAATCTCATTGCTAGTTGTCTGCTCACACAATGTCTTAACAGTGGAAATTGTCCAATTCCACTCCAGCTGGTAATCTATGACCCAGGTTTCCCACCCATAGAGGTGGCAATGTAGAATATAAATCCAGTAGACTGAATTTTGTATTTATTATTAGCAGTCTGTTTATCCAGATAGAAGGTTAAGTTGATCAAAGGAAACAGGCTTTGTTGATTTGCGAATCAAGTAACATGTCTCCACATCAGTGTGGCTTCATCCTAGGATTTTAAAAAGTGGCTAATTGATGTGCTATCTTTAGTTTTCCAAAATCCCATAGATTTGGGACTAGAAAAGAGTAAATGGAACTCACTTACAAAAAAAGGACGACAAACAGAAGTCAGTCAGCTACCAAAGAACTATTTGCTATATTCACTGATGACTAACATTCAGTGCAAAATCCAGTTGTGAAGAGGAGACACAAGAGATTGCAGATGCTGGAATCTGGAGAATCAAATTGTGCTGGAGGAATTCTGTGAGTCAAACAGCATCTTTGGGCAGGGCACAAAGCATCTCTCAATGCTTTGGGTCAAAAGCCAATATGGAACTTGATGCTGGGTTTCAACCAAAAACATCAATTCCTGTGCCATCCTGCCCATAACACCCCTATCAAATCACAAATTTGCTCAACTGACTGAAATCTTCCAGCAGGTTGTTTGTTACTTCAAAGGAATAGAAATTGCTTATTAAAAGGGAAATGATCAAGCAAATGATCAATCTGGGGAAAAGATCAAATTGCTCATTTTTCCAGGAATATTGAAAATGTATATTATGAAAGTGGTGAGGGAAAGCAGAGATTTAGTAAACTGAGGGATCTGGCAGTCTTTGTGCATTGTTTGTAAAAGTCCAGTGCACAAAGTAATTAGAAAGGCTAAAAGAATGTTATCATTTATCATTGTCAAAAATGAATATAAAAGTAGGAAGGTTATGATGCACACATGGGGCACTGGTAACACCATACCTGGATTACCATAAACAGCACAGGTCTCCCTATTTGAGTAAGTTAGTTGTTTTGAAGAAGTCTAGAAAACATTTACAGGACCAATAAATGGAATGGGTTGTTCGTTCAACAAAGGCATCCACTGAAATCAGGCACGTCACAGAAACTTGATTACAAATATGATTCTGAGGGGTCTTAATAGGGTGGATGTGGAGAGGAGGTTCCCTCTAGTGGGAGAATCTAGAACAAGAGGGTCACTACTTAAAAATAAGTGATCACACATTTAAGAAAGATGAGCAAATTTTTGTCTTCTTTCAGCCGATTAAGTGTTCAGAATCTTTCTCTAAAAGTAATGTAAGCAGAGCCTTCAAATATTTTTAAAGTAGAGATTGATAGATGCTTGATAAATAAGTTGGTGTGGGTAAGTGTGAAAGGTTACAAAAGGTAGAATGAAATGCAGAGTTGAAGTTAAAAGTCAGATCAGCCACGATCATGTTAGAGGGCCCCTCTAATCCAGCTCTACCAAGTGGCCTAATTCAGCATGGTGCAAGCTGTCTTTCTGGGAAGAGTAGTGCTGACAAAGCAGAAATGATTCATATTACCTGCAGCTTCATTGTTTTAGATTTTGGATGATTTGTTGGTGCCATGGCAACTATTCACTTGATATCAATTACTACTCTAAACTTTAATAAATTTATTAAATAACTTATTCACAAAGATATGCAGTTGAGTCGGTAATTCAGGGGCAAATTCAGTATATTCTACATAACACAGTAGTGAATGTATCCAACATCTTCAGGGACAGAAGGAAGGAAAAGATATTTGAAAGATTTAATTATCTTTCACAACTAAATGAAGAGTGTAAGCAAATGTTACTCATTCTCCCCCCCCCCCCACCTTAGAACAAAATTATTCCTATCAAATCTAGTAACCAGGAAATCACATGGCTGAATCCTGGTGACCTTTCCCAAATAATCACTCAACTGACTCACATCTAAAATGATCTGGAAACAACCTCACTATTCGTGAGTTTCCAGCATCATGTGGATAGTGGATTAAATGAAGCTTATGAGTTTCGACAATGGCAAGTAATTTATTTATCTTTAATGAAGCATGGAAAAACCTGCCACAAAATCTTCAGTAACATGAATTACCAAACTTAAAAATGACCAAAAGTCCCTCATGGTGCTTCTTGGACACAAAACATCACTCTATATAAGAGAATAAATAGCAGACTTATCACTTTTGTATTCCCTTAACCTTCAATTTACCCTTATTCATGCCAGACTTAGGGAGCACATTCAAACATGATAACAATTACGTTCGTGAAATATTTTCACAATATTCATTTGATTGTCATATTTCTAATAATCCTTTCAGGACAGTAATAGCAAACAAGGAAAATCAGCAGATGCAAGAGAAATCATCTGGTCAGAATAATTATTGACCATTAGAAATCCCAATGATGTCACCTCAGATTTCTATTATTTAACAAGGTTTAAAATGACCATGAGGAATGTGGGCTCTGACTTGTCCAGATTATTAAATAGTCCATTTATTAACTTGGACACAACATAGCAAAGGCCATCAGATTTTATAAACTTGTCCACAGCATAAGTAGCAATTTGGTGCCACTGGTGACAATAGTTTCAATACAATATTTCATACAAGGCCTAATAGAAATCATGTTCCATCAATTACAACCTCATCAAATATCTAACAATTAGCAGTCCTCAACAACCAAGCATCTGGTTCCCATGGGGTTATACTATCATTTTTGATTATTTATATCAATGCTAACAAGCCAACTAGGAAATTTGAACATATAATAAGCATTCAAGCATGATAAAGACCATTGCAGAAGTTGAGAGTTCATGCAAATCTTCAGAAACTCTGTATTTCTGCACCGCAGCACAATGCTTTCCCAAACTGGAGCAGTTTTGGATTATAGTTTCACTTCAAGATATATTATGAAAACCAATGACAAGACATGGACTCGGGCTAGATTTAATCTAAACATTATCTGGGACTAGCTGGGGAACAGATACTCAGTTTACAAATAAGCATCTTGGTTTGTTTTTTTTATGAAACTGAATATTGCATTCAAGCAAGGGTAATAAATTATTAGCAAGCAATTTGGCACCACTACTCTTGATGTGGCGCTTGTATTACTTTTGTTACTCTCTCGAAGGAGAGGCAACAATAGTTAGAGAATACAAGCAAGCCCTTGAAAATGCATGCCTGACAATAAAGGATCTTCAAAAGCTCTTGCTAAGATCCAAGTATGAATGCTCAGCAAGAGGTTACTCGTATTTTCATGCAAAAAGCTCTGCTTTCAAGGCATATAATAAGCAGTTTTACTTTCGTTATCTGAATACACCACTTTGATCATAAGTGATAGCTTTTAATTAACCACGAATGGTTCTTTTTACTCATTAACATTGTACCTCATGATGTAACTTTCAATGGAAATGTTTAATGACACTTAGAGTATCATATTGGACAGCCAAAATCTGATACTTAATATTTTGGCATTCTCATCATTTCATACAAGATGAACAAATCTGTTAACAATTTTGAAATACATCATGTTCTCATCACTAAATGTATCGAATAGATAAATGCTAATCACTGAAATTTGTAATATACAAACAGTGTCAATGATTTTATAGTAAGCCCATTCTCTTTTCTATGCTGTGATTAATAACTAAGAAGCACTTAACTCCAGAACCAGGTATATTCTTACCTGTTCCATGTTTTGAAGGCATTACTGGCTCGTTTGTATAGGTATCCTTCCATGACAATGCCATTGGCAGCATCAGCATTAAATTCAATCTTGGGATCATCACTGGAGAAATCCTATTTGATGTTAACAAAGTACAAAAACAACAATTACTTTATAGGCAAAACAGAAACAAAGAAAGAAAAAGAAAGTAATATTATATCATGGACATCTTATGAACATACACATGTACACAGCATATGGACATAGTGAAACATTGGTAAAAACGATCATCTCTGCTGCACAGATTTTGCCTTTACAAGTTCCCAAGTTGAAGGAATTAGTAGCAGTACTGGCTTAATTATAACCACAGTTCTTTTTCTGTAAAATAAAAAGAGCAATGCCAGCATGTCAGATACTTTCCTTGTTTAGTTATACTTAAAAAAATGTTGCTTTCAATCTGACATATCAGGCTCTTCAATTAAACCATAATTGCTTCTCAACAAGTTCAACCATTGCACTTTTTCAGATTCATCTTTGTACGTTTTGCCATAAATTCTCATGAATATTTCATTTAGTCATCCTCACATCTTTTAATAAATTTCCTATCCAGACTTTTTCCTTAATGAACAACTAAAATTAACAATCCCCTAATTGCAACCATATTTTTAGCCTATACCATATTACATCACACATCTATGCTGCCACTCCATTATAGTCAAACTGATTGCAACTGGAGCAATGGATGGTAAACTAAGAAATAAAAAGCAGAACAAAAGGATGTGTTAAATTTTAAAAATAACTTCGAGAAATCTAAAATACCCAGAAGGTTAAGTAACATCTGCAGAAAGAAAAACAAAGTTAACATTTCATGTTCAAGATCATCAGAATTGTAAATATGACAACACAAGTGATTTTTAAGTTGCAAGAGGTTCAAAGAGGGATGGATAGGATAAGAGAAAAATTTCTGATAGGTCAAAGCTGGTGCACCCAGATAATCCTATTGTTAACAGAGTAATAAGGAAATGGAGGAAACAGAGGTATGTGTTAAAGTTGTAAAATACAGGTGAGAGCTGATGCTGAAACCTAGAGCTGAAGAGAGAACTAAGGAAATGTCTTAGTAGAACAAGCAGGATCTATGGAATTGATATTAAACTTGCAGCTGAGCTGGCCAGTTCAGAAAACAGAAAATATTTAAAAACCAAATTCAAAAACAGGCCAGGTAGTGAGTTTATAAAGCTGCAATGTTCTCAATTGAAACATGTGATACTGCCTCTCAAGCTTGGGCCATGTCTATGCAAATGGTTACAAAGGTGGGGACAAGAATTGGTACTTATAAAATAAAATACATCACAAAACTTAAAGCTGTTAGTTATAGTACTGGCAGGATCATTAGTTTGCCTTCGTTTTCATCCTGAAAATCTGAATACATTTTGGGCAAGATTGGGTTAATGATTTTACATCCCTTGAACTAAATTATGACTTTTTACTAGAGAAAAGAATCCTGAAAAAAATCTGAAAATTAAAATTAAATTTACAACTATTTTTGTGATTTGTAATTTTAAGTTCTGTTTCGATATAAAGAATCAATAAAAAATGGACATTACTACCATTCCATATGGATTTCTGGGTAAGACTTAATAAGAGGAAACGGTACTTGATATATCAATTTCAATTTTCCTGTGGTCTCAAACAGAAGATTAAGATTAGGAAGGAGCAAAAGAATCTAATTAAAATATTTGCTTTCTCTTCCTATGAATGCCTAGTGAGTATTACCAGGATCTTTCATTTGCAGCATCAAGGATAACATCAATATCACAAGCAAGACGGGTGAAGAGGTACTGTAAACAAGTTCAGGGAGTTAGGTGCTAAGTTAAAAGACAAGGATCTTGGTGATGATTTCAGGAATGCCACACATGCCATGTGCTGGTGAGGCTAGAGATAGGAATACAATTTCCCCCTCATATTCCCCTTTCACCCTTAACCCATGACCTCTGGTTGTAGTCCCACTCCTCAGTGGAAAAAGCCTGCTTGCATTTACCTTATCAATACCCCTCATAATTTTGTATACATCAATCAAATCTCCCCTCAATTTTCTATGTCCTGAACTATACAGTCCTAACTTATTTAATCTTTCCTTATTAACTTAGGTGATCCAGATCCAGCAACATCGTTGTAAATTTTTTCAGTACTCTTTCAACCATATTTACATCTTTCCTGCAGGTAAGTAACCAAAACTGCACACAATACTCCAAACTGGGCCTCACCAACGTCTTATACATCTTCAACATAACATCACATCGGTACATGGATTTATGAAGGCCAATGTGCCAAAACCTTTCATTATGACCCTCTCCATCTATGACGGCACTTTCAACAGATTACGGATCTGTACTGCCAGATCGCTCTGTTCTACCACACTCCTCAGTGCACCACTGTTCACTGTGTAAGACCTATCCTAGTTAGTCCTACCAAAGTGCAAAACCTCACACTTGTCCACACTAAATTCCATCTGCCATTTTAGCCCATTTTTCCAGCTGATGCAGATCCCTCTACAAGCCATGATAGCCTTCCTCACTGTCCATTACACCCCCAATCTCAGTGTCATCTGCAAATTTACTGATCCAGTTAACCATATTATTATCCTGATCGTTAATTGAGATGACATACAAAGAACCCAGTACTGATCCCTGCAGCACACTACTAGTCACAGGCCTCCATTCAGAGAGGCAACCCTCTACCACCACTCTCTGGGTTCTCCCACAAAGCCACTGTCTAATCTAATTTACTAACTCATCCTGAATGCTGAGCAACTGAACTTCCTTGATCAGCATCCCATGTGGGACCTTGTTGTCCATGTAGACAACATCCATTGCCTTCCCTTCATCCACTTTCCTAGCAACATCCTTGAAAAACTCTACCATGCACAAAGCTATGCCCACTATCCTTAAACAGTCCACATCTATCCAAATACTTGTATATTTGGCCCCTTAGAATACCTTTCAATATCTTTCCTACAGACACACCTGCCTATAATTTCCTGGTTTATATTTGGAGCCTTTTTCAACTAGTGGAACAATATTGGTGATCCTCCAATCCTCGGTTACCTCTCTGGTCACTAAGGATGTTTTAAATATCTCTGCTAGGGTCCCAGCAATTTCTGCAAATGCCTCGTGTAGGGTTCAAGGGAACACCCTGTCAGGGTAGCAAACACTTCCTCCTCCATGTTCTGTACAGTGTCCATGAAGTTGATGACTCTTTGCCTCACTTCTATAGACAGTGTGGGACTTGACACAGGTCTGCAAGATTATGAGACATAGATAGGGTGGATAGCCAGTACCTGTTTCCCAGGGCATGAACGGCAAACACCAGACGTCATATGTACAAAGTTACAGGAGGAAAGTTTAGGGGAGACATCAGGGGTAAGTTTTTGTTTTAAACAGAGGGTTGTGGGTGCCTGGAATGACTTGCCAAGGATGGTGGTAGAGGCTAAAACATTAGTGGTATTTAAGAGCCTCTTGGACAGGCACATGGATGAAAGAAAAATAGAGGGTTTCGGGGTAGTGTGGGTTTAGTACTTTTTTTTAAAAAAGGCATATAGGGATTGGCACGACGTTGAAGGCTGAAGGGCCCGTATTGTGCTGTAGTATTCTAGTGTACATCTCCTGAGTAAATACAGATGCAAAGAATTCATTAAGAATTCCCCTGTTTTGGCTCCACATATGGATTACCATTCTGGTCTTCCAGAGAACCAATTTTATTCCTTGCAATCCTTTTGCTCTTAACATAGCTGTAGAATCCCTTAGGACTCTCCTTCAACTTGTCTGCTGGAGCAACCTCGCCTTTACTTAGCCTTCCTGATTTCTTTCTTATGTGTTCTCTTGCATTTCTTGTACTCCATAAGCACTTCATTTGTTCCTATCTGCCAATACCTGCTATGCACCTCCTTTTTCTCTTAACCAGGGCCTCAATATCTCTTGAAAACCAAGGTTCACTACACTTGTTTTATTTACCTTTTATTCTGAAAGGGACATACAAGCTTTGTACTCTCAACATTTCATTTTTGAAGGCCTCCCACTTTCCAAGTATACCTTCGCCAGAAAACAGCTTGTTCCAATCCACTTGAAAACCACAAGATTTAAAACACTGTTCTGATACAAAGTGATGAAAATGAAGTGTCTTTCTGCTCCTATGCTTCTTCTATAAATGCAGAATAATTCATTGTCTATTAATACAAATAGAAGACGATTAAATTACATGCATCTTTAGTGCAGTCAGGTCATCTGTTCCATTCTGTTGAGAAAACTAATATCTAGGAACATTTGGTACTCATGCACAACAACTAGTTAGAATATTTATTCATGGTCTTGAAAAATGATTTAAGAAAACAAAGAGCATTCTATAGATAGCATTAATGTTTAAGAAAGAGAAGTCAAATTTTAAACTCAGAAGGAACATCATCCACTAAGCACATTACTGAAAATATTAACTTGAAGTGCCATATATTAAAAAAAACTTTTCCCAAAAACTCACCATATTTAATACATAACGAAATCTGAAGCGTCTCATTATAAACAGGTCTTAGGAATAATAGCTATATTCCTGTGAAACTTTGCTATTTTTCTTCTGCCATGATTAAAGATTTCCATAACAAACACAAATTGTAGGTCTTCAGCTCAAGATACATAACTGCAAAGCAATATCTGCTTAAATTAGACTCTTCCTTTAAAACTCCGACAGTATTTTCCACTTAATTCACTAGACTAAAACTAATTATTTATAACCCTGGATTCATCTAACAATAATGCATATCCCATTACATTTACAAGGATCTAGATTGTATTCTGTAACCTGTAGCTCCTCCTTCACAAGTAATCAGCTAATGTCAGCCTGCAGTTTATGAGCATGAACGCTGAATGAGTGTGTACTATTTCCATTTAAATATTTTATTAAAATGCTTCCAAAGCACAATATAAAGTGTTTAGGCCAATTGTTATTTCATTCATTTGAAATAAAATTAAAGCATTCAGATAAATTTAGCAAAAGTAAATAGAATAGTACAGCACATTACATCGGCCCACAATGTTGTGCCGACCCTCAAACCCTGCCTCCCATATAACCCCCCCCCCACCTTAAATTCCTGAATATACCTATCCAATAGTCTCTTAAATTTCACTAGTGTGTCTGCCTCCACCACTGACTCAGGCAGTGCATTCCATGCACCAACCGCTCTCTGAGTAAAAAACCTTCCTCTAATATCCCCCTTGAACTTCCCTCCCCTTACCTTAAAGCCATGACCTCTTGTACTGAGCAGTGGTGCCCTGGGGAAGAGGCGTTAGCTATCTTAATCAAGATATTCCTCTTAATATCTTGTACACCTTTATCATGTCTCCTCTCATCCTCCTCTCCAAAGAGTAAAGCCCTAGCTCCCTTAATCTCTGATCATAATCTCTAAACCAGGCAGCATCCTGGTAAATCTCCTCTGTACCCTTCCCAATGCTTCCACATCCTTCCTATACTGAGGCGACCAGAACCGGACACAGTACTCCAAATGTGGCCTAACCAGGGTTATATAGAGCTGCACCATTACATTGCGACTCTTAAACTCTCAACTTATGAAAGCTAACACCCCAAAAGCTTTCTTAACTATCCTATCTGCCTGTGAGGCAACTTTCAGGGATCTGTGGACATGTACCCCCAGATCCCTCTGCTCCTCCACACTACCGAGTATCCTGCCATTTACTTTGTATTCTGCCTTGGAGTTTGTCCTTCCAAAGTGTACCACCTCACACTTCTCCAGGTTGAACTCCATCTGCCACTTCTCAGCCCACTTCTGTGTCCTATTAATGTCTCTCTGCAATCTTCGACAATCCTCTATACTACCCACAACATCACCAACCTTTGTGTCATCTGCAAACTTGCCAACCCACCCTTCTACCCCCACATCCAGGTCGCTAATAAAAATCACAAAAAGTTGAGGTCCCAGAACAGATCCTTGTGGGATACCAGTAGTCACAACCCTCCAATCTGAATGTACTCCCTCCTCCCTCCACCATAGGCACGCCAATTCTGAATCCACCTGGCCAAACCTCCCTGGATCCCATGCCTTCTGACTTTCTGAATAAGCCTACTGTGTGGAACCTTGTGGATGCCTTACTAAAATCCATGTAGACCACATCCACTGCACTACCCTCATCTATATGCCTGGTCACCTCCTCAAAGAACTCTATCAGGCTTGTTAGACACGATCTGCCCTTCACAAAGCCATGCTGACTGTCCCTGATCAGACCATGATTCTCTAAATGCCCATAGATCCTATCTCTAAGAATCTTTTCCAACAGCTTTCCCACCATTGACGTAAGGCTCACTGGTCTATAATTACCCGGACTATCTCTACTACCTTTTTTGAACAAGGGGACACCATTTGCCTCCCTCCGATCCTCCAGTACCATTCCCATGGACAACGAGGACAGCTATAAAAGTAGTGCTATTGATTTTGATTAGGTACTCAAGAATTCTTCCACATTGTATAGTAATCTAAATCACTTTCCCGGGATGACCGCAAAAAAGGCATTGAGATATAATATTACACAATGTTACATCAAACATCTTTAATTTGGGATCATGCTGCATGATCTCAAACTGAACATTCTTCAATGTTCTGTTCATGATGATGTGGTTTAAACATTTCAAAAACTATATTTCAGTAATTAAAAGTCAGCATCTGGTTACATTTTTTTTTCCAAGTGCTATTAAATGCAGCCACATAACTCTAATCTTCTAACCTCAAAGAAATAGCCATGGGGAAAAACAACCTTCTTCTAGTAAAAATATTTTAAGTGATCTATGTAATGTGCTTCATAAGATGGAGGTGGGGGGAAAGAGAGAGGGGGTGAGGGAGAAATCAGGGGAATGAATATTTGTTCTCCTAAATCAACATCATACTGTGCCAACTGAGTACATCACGCAGCACATCCATTGAACCACACGTGCCATTTCAATATTTACTGTAGTTACCGTTGTGCCTTCCAAAGAAGATTCAGCAGTAAAAAACAGCTGCTGGAAAGAACCACTGATTCAGCATCCATATACTAAAAATACTATTAAAAAGCTAAGATTTCAAAAAACACATTCTTATGTTTAAACAGATTTAATAACCAGCCCTACAGTCCAATTGCACTAGAAATTTTCACGAAAATTTAGAGAATTTAAAAGGATCCAATGTCTGTAACTATCAATTGGTGCTGTTAGAGCAAATAACATATATGCATTTTATGAAACCCGGATACACGACCAGAGCAGGATGTCAGAAAAGAAGATAAAGTTATAATCTCAATATTTGGATAGATCATACTCAGGAAAGCAAGCAGAAGAATAGATTCTGACACATCTTTGCTGGAGTATTTCAGATGTTGCTGGATGAAGCACAACAATTAGTATGTTAAAATGTCCATGACCCAAGGCATGATTCATATCATTGACCCTTGGAGTACAGATAGATGTGGTAACTTACCTGAAGGGTGGCCTATGATAGGCATTTAGAGAAAAGAAAGAAAATCTATTACTGCAATGCAAGATAGACAGAGACACTAATTCCCATTTTTTGCTGCATCCCCCATTACATCGCTCTTGCTCGACTCTCTTGCCGTACATAAACACCAGAAGAAATTTATGATAGCCAGTTAAACTAGCAGCAAATCTTTGGCATCTGAGTGGAAACCAGATTGCCTGGGGAAACTCATCTGGTTACAGGAAGAACATGCAAATTCAATCAGACAGCAAAGCTCAGATCTGAATGTGAGTCTTTGGAGCTTTAATGCCGCAGCATTGTTGAGCTAGCTAAATATAAATTACATTATTGCTTATAGAGGATGAGCATGCTGGATGAACAGCAGAAACAGAAATCAGCTTAGAAGTGCACTTGCCATACCTAAGATTACAAATATAAATTGTTTCCATTAGAAGGAATTTGGAAGCAGAGATGTAGAAGGCAGGTTAAAAATGAAAAGCAAAAGGGATAAATGAGGAAAGAGTGATTATAATAAACTTTGCAAAAGCAAAATCATTTCACAACATTCAGTCTCAGAACCTAAAGAACAAATGTTATGCAAAATATCTCATTACTCAAACCATGCTTTTAAAACAAACAGGGATTACTGTGTGATGCCCATATAGATAAACGTACAATCCAAGCGCCATACAAACTGATTTCCCAAACCTTACTTCAGACGCATTCTTTGATTCTTGCTAAAGATCCATGCTAGTGACATCAAGATCTGGAATCACTGGAAAGCAACTGAATTGTTTGCTGGCAGTTACTACCCAAGCCAAACCAGAAAGAATGACAACTTACAGTAAATACCACATATTCCCTACATCACAAGTCAGAAAGCTTGAAGAGATGAGAAGGGAAAGGATGCTTAAAAAGGAACAAAGTTAAATAAATCAAAAATCAGAAAGTGCTGGAAATATTGCCAGACCACATCTGCAGGAAGGGAGACAGGGTCAATGTCACAGTTATCTGGTCAATCAGTGAATGGCAGCAGTCAGAGACTGAGAATTTCAACAAAAGAAATAACAAATGAAAGAACATGAGAGTTGAACTGATCAGAAGAGACCCAGCAAGTTGGCTGGGCATGTCCTTGCCTCCCAGGTCAGTCAATATCATAGAAATGTGACTGATTCAGACCAAAAAATATCCAGTCACTTGAAGTTGTAGAATTCAACCTGAATTCCAGAAGGCTACAATAGGCCTAGATGAAAAATTGAGGTGGCCTTGTGGGTCTCAATTTGACAGTACACAATTATAAAACAAACAAGGATTGCAGATCTGGGCTTGTCACAGCTTTCCACACTGAGGATTTTATTTTACAAGTTTAGGCGACTTGTTTTCTCAGCCTGGATTAATCATCCACCTGTAATATTAGTTCAGCTTGTTCCCTCTTCCCCATTCCCCAGCATCCCCCCAGCTTATTTTTGGACAACATGCCCAGCCTAACTAACTGTGTTTGATTTTCCTGGTCTACATGTTCCAACTTCATTTTCTTTAGTACATGCTCTTTTGTTTATGTTCGCACTCTCTAAATTAACCCATCAGTTCACCGAACAGGTAACATTGTACAACACTGGAGATACACTGCCCTCTTCTATTCAATTCCTTCTTTAGCCTTTTACCTCTTCCACTTACCCCTTTGCAGCTTCTTACTTGATTACCCCTCCCCACCTGATCTTATTTGTCACTCACCAGGTTGTACTCCTCCCCCTCCTTTTATTTTATTATTCCAGCATCTGCCCCTTTCTTTTCCAGTTCTAATGAAGGTTCTCAGCCTGAAACATCAACTGTTTATTCCTCTCTATAGGTACTGCCCGTCTTCAAAGTAAATTTATTATCAAAGTAATTATGTCACCTGAGATTCATTGTCTTGAGGGCATTCACAGTAGGTACAAAGAAACAGGCTACATCCACACTATACTGGATAAATCCGTAACCAAAGTTTTTCCTCTTCATTTTTACCTTCCATCCACACTAAAACGGTGTTTTCATCCCCCGAAACTGGAGCTTTTCAGAAACTCTCTCCAGGGTGTGTAATTTAGAAAACGCCACTTGGGCAACTCAGTGTGGATGGGGTAACCGGAGAAATCTGAAAACACTGGCATGACGTGCAGGAACAGATGGTGACGGCAGCGCGCCATTTCATTGTTTTCTTGAACGCAACCCAACAATTTCAGAACAAATGGCAACAAGTCAGAAGAGTTAGAAATGTACTCACCAAATACTTTGACCCATAACTTACTGAACAAATAAGTATACTCACTTTCCCATTTTCTCTCCTTGCTTGTATGAAGGTGGTTTACCTATTTATGCAAGTATTTCTCTGACAGCCTGTGTAACAGCCTAATGTAACATTGTATGGAAATACAAGATAACACTGATGCAGACATGTTTTATGCATTTAACAAGGGGCTTTATTAATACAACAGAGTTAGTCAGTTTTTCAATGTTCGTCATCAGCCGGGTCATACTGTCCGTGAACTCCTTGTCGGTTGCCTCCATACGCTCCAATATGTTTTTTTTTACTTTTAAGTGCTCCTGCGTGAGAGCCAACAGCTGTCCATCATTTAAGTTTTTCTAGTCTGTAACTGAACAAACACGCACCGTCTTTCACAGTAAGATTCAACACCAAACAAGTCGCTTGTTTTCGGTAGATGTGTCCTGCACATGCGCAGGAGGATGAGATTCGTAGAAATATCCCTTTCAATGTGGACAGAGATATCTTTAAAAACAAGTAGAGTGGACACCTATCGTTTTTTACACAAAACCAGCGTTTTCAAGATTATCCGGTCTAGTGTGGATGTAGCCATAGAAACATAGAAAACCTACAGCACAATACAGGCCCTTCAGCCCAACATGCCCCTACCTTAGAAATTACTAGGATGATAAGGGCGTCACGTGATGACGTAGGTTCGAGACGTTGGGAATCTAGCTCCCTCGTAAAAAGTAATGAAATAGGGTTTAAATGAAGAGTTAACAAATATCTACTAGAAACTATTTATAAGTAACTCAGGATTATCTTTTGATATGGCTCCTAAACTGAAACAGAAGAAAGCTACTACTTCGAGGACTGCGCAAATCGGCGGATAAAAAGGCCTAACTGTCTCGGTGGAGCCTCGGACTCAAGTTGGATCTTCTCCTGGCGAAGTGCATGGCACTTCTGATGATGCGGGACTGGAAGTTGCAGCAATGTCGGCGGTCGCCAAGAAGAAACGGCAAGAACAACGCATGTGTGAAAGTATGCATGAACAGATATTAACAAAACTACAAATCCCAACTACGGTTGGAAGTGAATCGGAAGTGGAATCAGACTCTTTGGGAAATTCAGAGAAAGAAGAAGAGGAAAAGAAGGAAGAGATTAAAGGAGACATAAAAGATATCCCGATATATATTATGAATGAATTAAAACCTATAAGAAGGATGCAGAATAAACTCGATATTGTGGTGGAAAAACAAAACAAGATGGATAATAAAGTTAAAGAGATGGAAGTAAAAGTGGAAGAAAACACTGGAAGAATAGATAAGATAGAAGACAATAATCTTGCCTGGACAATAGAAAGAAAATGGATGTTGGAAAAAAAAGATGTGCTTGAAAACTCTAGTAGACGAAATAATATCAAAATTGTTGGTCTTAAGGAAGGTACAGAGGGAGAAAATCCAATAAAATTCTTTCAAGAATGGATTCCGAAAATGTTAGAAATGAAAGAAGGAAGCCAAATAATTGAAATTCAAAGAGCACACAGAGCTTTAAGACCAAGACCTCAACAAGATCAAAATCCAAGATCAATTTTGATAAAATGTTTAAGGTACCAAGATAAAGAAATGATCTTGAAGGCAGCTATTCAAGGTGCTAAAAAGAGAAATGGGCCATTGATAATAGGAAGGAAAAGAGTTTTTTTTTAATCCAGACATAAGTTACGATCTTCTGAAGAGGCGGAAGGAATTTAATCCAGTGAAAAAATCTTTATGGGAAAAGGGCTATAAATTTTTATTGAGCTATCCAGCAAAATTGATCATTTTCCTGGATAACGAAGAAAGAAGATTTTTCGTTGACTACCGGAAAGTGGAGGAATTTGTACAAGAATTACCTGATGTCCACTAAGAAGTAAAGAATTATAGAAATGAAATGGACTAATGATGAAGACTGAAACAAGGTTGGACTTGATGGACATATATATTTAAAAAAACAGTTGAGGAGTATTAATTGGGAGTAGAGACATTATTTTTTTTTTCTTCACTAATATATTTTCTTTTTTTTGTGGGGGAGCTGGAAGAAATTACTAGGATTACCCATAGCCCTCTATTTTTCTAAGCTCCATGTACCTATCCAAAAGTCACTTAAAAGACCCTAACGTATCCACTTCCACCACCTTTGCTGGCAGCCCATTCCACACACTCACTACTCTTAACAATTACCCGACATCTCCTCTGTACCTGCTCCCTGGAAGGAACATGAAACCTGTATCCTCTTGAGGCAACCATTTCAGCCCTGGGAAAAAGCCTCTGACTATCCACACAATCAATGCTTCTCATTATCTTATACACCTCTATCAGGTCACCTCTCATCCTTCGTCACTCTAAGGCCAAATTCACTTAACCTGCTTTCATAAGGCATGCTCCCCAATCCAGGCACCATCCTTATAAATCTCCTCTGCACCCTTTCGATGGCTTCCACATCCTTCCTGTAGTGAGGTGACCAGAACAGAGCACAGTACTCCTAGTGGGGTCTGACCAGGATCCTATATAGGTGCAACATTACCTCTCGGCTCCTAAATTCAATTCCATGATTAATGAAGGCCAATACACTGCATGCCTTCTAACCACAGAGTCCACCTGCGCAGCTGCTTTGAGCGTCCTATGGATTTGGACACTCTGATCCTCCACACTGCCAAGAGTCTTACCATTAATACTATATTCTGCCATCATATCTCACCTATCAAAACGAACCATCTCACACTTATCTTGGTTGAACTCCATCTGCCACTTCTCAACCCAGTTTTCCATCCTATCAATGTCCCGCTGTAACCTCTGACAGCCCTCCGCACTATCCACAACACCTCCAACCTTTGTGTCATCAGCAAACTTACTAACCCATCCCTCCATTTCCCCATCCAGGTTATTTATAAAAATCACAAAGAGTAGGGGTCCCAGAACAGATCCCTGAGGCACACCACTGATCACCAACCTCCATGCAGAATATGACCCCTCTACAACCACTCTTTGCCTTCTGTGGCAAGCCAGTTTTGGATCCACAAAGCAATGACCCCTTGGATTCTATGCCTCCTTACTTTCTCAATAAGCCTTGCATGGAGTACCTTATCAAATACTTTGCTGCAATCCATATACACGACATCTACTGCTCTACCTCCAACAATGTGTTTAGTCACATCGTCAAAAAATTCAATCAGGCTCATTAAGCATGACCTGCCCTTGACAAAGCCATGCTGACTCTTCCTAATCATATTATACTTCTCCAAATGTTCATAAATCCTACCTCTCAGGATCTTCTCCATCATATTACCAACCACTGAAGTAAGACTCACTGGTCTATAATTTCCTGGGCTACCTCTACTCCCTTTCTTGAATAAAGGAACAACAACAATAGAATCAATGAAAATCTACACACAAAGACAAACAACCAAAAGATGAGGAATTGTGTAAATGTAAAAAGAAAAAAATGAAGTAAGAATAATACACAAATAATATTGAGAATACAAGTTGTACAGTCTTGAAAGTGAGACAATAGGTTGTGAAATCAGTTCAGTGCTGGGGAAAGTGAAGTTATTCACTCTCATTCAGGAATCTGAATTGAGTAATAACTGTTCCATCAGGAACTTCTGCTGAATTCTTCCAACATTTTGAATGTGTTGCTCAAGATTTATAGCATTTGTAGAACCACTTCCAACAAGATAACATTGCTTATAACTTACAGTGCCTTCAAAAAGTATTTAGCCCACACAGCTATTTTCATAGTTCACTGTCTCATTTTATAAACTTAAAATATATTGAAGTAAGATTGAGCTAATTTACAAATCACTGTCCACTATGCCAAATCAAATCAATTTATTAAAAATTAAAATCAAAATTGAGCCTGAAAGTAGTATTCATCCCCTTTGTAATTACTATGCTTTCCTCAGGTGCAACACTGTATATTACCTTACCAACTAGAAAATTGGAGAATCACCTGTTTTGATGAATTCATAAAAATAAGTAACCCCCTCTCTTGTAAGGTCCATCAGTACAGTAGATTTTCAACAGGCCAAACCATAATGAAGACAAGTCAGGGAAATAATAATAGGGAAGCACGAATCTGGGGAAGGGTACAAGACCACCCCAAAGGTACCAAACATATCTGAGCTCAGTGCAGTTCAACACAAAAAGGTGAAAAAAATATGAAACCAAAGCCTCACTGCCAAAGTGAGGCTGCCCCTCTAAACTTAGTCTCCAGAGAGGAATGGCACTTCTAAGAGAGGATACTCCAAAGCCAGTCACTCTGAGTCAGCTGCAGATGTCAATGACTGAAACTGGAGATGGTGTTCTTGACTCCACAAACTCTAAGGCCTTGCACAAGAAGGGTATTTACAGAGGAATGACAAGGAAGAAACCCTCGCTAAAAAAAAAAGTATACCCTTGCCCGTAAAGACTGTGCAAAGCATCACATTGTAGATACTGTAATGATGTAGAAAAAGGTCTTGTGGTCAGATGAGATAACAATGGAATTTTATGGTCTCAACATTAAGGGGTACGTGTGGTATAAATCTAATACTGCACATCAGCCAGATAACACCATCCCTTCTGTAAAGCATGGTGGAGGTAGCAGAGTCTGGAAATCTGGTCAGGATTGATGGGAAGAAGAATGCTGCTAAATACAGAGAGATCCCAGATAAAAATCTGCTGGCTTCTGCCAGAAAGCTTAAACTGGGGAGGAAGTTTGTCTTTCAGGTCAACAACCCATGACACACTGTCAGAGTAACCATGGAGTGGCTTCAAATGAAGAAAACTGATATCCTTGAATAGCTCAGTCAGAGTGCTGACCTTAAACTGATCGAACATCTCTGGTAAGACCTCAAGCCTGCTGTCCACTGCCACTCTCCAACTAATCTGGCACAGCTTGAGCAATTTTGCAGGAACTCTTGCTCTATCATGTTGTGCAAAGCTAATTGGGACATCCAAAAAGCTACAATTGCTGTGAGAGGTGGTTTAATAAGTACTGAGCAAAGGCGGATGAATACTTTTCAAGTGCTGACATTTCAGTTTTAAATTTTTAGTTGTTTATTCCTTGTTTTATTTCGGGTTCTACTGTAAAAAGAGAAGCCTGTGATTCACAAATAAAAATTCTCAGTTAAGTTTATCAAAATCCCAGGTTATAATACTCATTTATGTGAATAAATGTTTGGGGGCTGAATACTTTTTCCAAGGCATTTGTGTCTTCATTCACCCTCCCCATCCTCTCTGTAGCTTTGAAAGCTTCTTTTGTTTTCTTCGCAGTTAGGTCAAAGGATCTCCAACTCAAAACACTGCTTCACCTCCTTCAAATGAAGCCTGATCAGCATTTCCCACATTTTCCATTTATGTTTCAGATTTCCAGTAAATGCCATGTTTTTGATTTCAAACAAAATTAAGTACATCTGCTGGTTTAGACTTGTTGCTGGTGAAGGGAAAGCAACAAAGAAAAATGGAAGAATTCAAAATAATCTGACAATCAATGACATCACCCGTAGATTTTTATTCCTCTCAAAATAAATTTATCACACAATTTAAATTTGCCTCAAAACAAATGCTGGAGTGAAGATAGGTGTTAACTCAGAGGCGTAGATGCACTTGACCTGTGAAAATAATGCCATTTCATTTCCTCTTTAGGGTGCAAGAATAGACATACAAAATAGAGCTATTCTTAGTTTGCCACAGATATACACATACAGCCCTGAAAACATCAGCATCATTATACAGAAGCTGTATATACACACACAGCCCTGAAAAGTGTACAAACACTCCTGTTTTTCTATTACACGTGTCCAGCACTGTACCATTAAATATTTTTAAATGATTCAGTGAAAATAGAGATTAGGCAGAAAATACTGACTTACAATTTATCATTAATATGTACCGATGCTACAGATAGTAAAACTACACTCCGAGCATTTGATTCAGCCAAAGTATAATTTTTTTTGCAGAACAATCTGTCTACACACATCAAAGTTAGGTCCAACCTGCCAAAGTAATATTCCTTTATATTCAAGTAATATTACTTAATTATTGAATATTATTGAAGTAATAAGTAATAAGTAATAATAAGTAATTCAAGTCTGATCAGTCTGGAGTCAGAGGGCGTTAAGCTTTTAAAAACTGATCACAGGAATTGTCTGATTATACTAATGATATCATTAGATACTTCAGGGCTACAGAAAGACTGGTTTCACTACATAAAAGATAACTGTAGCACAAATGTGAAATAGGCACAGCAACAAAAGGAAGTTGATATGGATGAGCTCTAGACTGCTGGAAATGTTTCTAACCAAACGAGTGGAATTTGCTGTCAATGTAATTATGAAAAGAGCCCAAAGCTTTGATAGTGTCACAACAGTTTAGTCAGATTAAACAAACTGTACAACTGTATCCAGAGATACCCGACTTGTGTTGACCCGACTTCCCCTTGTAAATAAATTCCTTATTATTAAAACTGTGTGTGTCCAGGCCTCTCAAAGAACCAGTTATTTTCCATCACAATATTTGGTGCTGCGGAGCAGGGTCTCATAGGTTTTGGCTGGACACAAGCACAGAGGATAATGTAATGGAATAAGGGGAAGAAAGCCAGTGCAGGATCCCAGGATAAGATCCCCGGGTGGGCTGATGAAAGGGAGGGATTTGAGAGTCTGGCCAGCATGCTGGCAGACCATGGAAAACCAGTGGACTGGTCTGAGCAGTTAGAGCCCTGTGGAGAGAAGCTGGGCCATCATGTGGTCTCCCTCCTGAAGGAATCAGGGTTCCCCAAAGCCAAGAGGAGTCCAAGGGGTGCCTTCTGGTTGTTTGCGTCCCTGCTGAGATGCCAGGTTAGAATTACTGATCACCTGCAGCACTTGTGTGGTCATAAGGACAGGGAAATTGAAGACCTCAGTCAGCGTTGTTGCACACTGAAGGAAGCAGCACAGGCTGCCCAGGCCCAAGCCAATGACCTTGAAGTTAGGGGAACTGAACTTGCCTGTCGCCTCATAAAACTTCAGCAGGCCAGGGCAACCCGTCGGTCTGGCTGGCAGCTGGACCCATTAAAGATTCGAGCCTTAGTCCAGTGTGGTGACAAGCTGGACGCATGGCTGGGGGATGGGGACATCTGGCTGGATAGTGACGATGAGGGGGTGCCCGAGATACCAAGGCCCCACAACCACCCTTCCCCCTTCTCACCCGAGCTCCAACATGCCCGATCCGTCACCACGCGGTCCCAGGTTCACCGCAGGGAGGAAGGGGACAAGGGGGAGACGGCCGGACCTTCCCCATGTCACTCCGAGACCAGGGAGACCCAGGACTTCTCCCCCAAGGAGCTGACCCAGTTGGCGGATTGGTACCGCCAACGACCAGGCAAACACCTCATGGCCTGGCTGCTCCGGCTGTGGGACGAAGGGGGGCCCCAACCTCAGCCTCTCCCATCAGGAGGAAAGTGCCCTGGGAAGCCCCTCTGACCAGCAGAGCATAAACAATGCGCTGCGGGCACCACAAGCAGAAATCCGCGATGGCACAACCCTGTGGGATCGGATAGTGATCGCGGTACGAGCTCGCTATCCCACACTTCTGGAGTGGGATCAACACGGGCGCCCGCAATGGGGTACGGTCAGTGAGGGCACCCGGGTTATCCGGGAATGGGCACTGGTCAATGGCATCTATCAAGGTGCCTGCGACTGTAACCTCCTTGAAAACACACGAGTGACCGGTGCCCTAGTGGGATACTTGGTCACTACCACACGCCCGATCTGAAGTCGGTAATCCTGCCCTTCATGGTATCAGCCAGTGGTAGGACCGTACGGGATGCCATCACCCTCCTGGAGGGATTAGAATATATGCAGAGGGGGGCACCTATGCAGGTCTGGAAGACCGAGACAAGGGCCCTAGACACTATCTCTCTCAGATATACACGCAGGCAGCTGTACACAGACCTGCTGCTTGCAGGGGTGGATTGTAACCAGATAGTTGGCATCCCCACCCCCAGCCTATATGCCCTGTGGAAGGAGCATTGCAGGGGGAAGACTACTTACAAAAAGATCACCCACACCGAGCCACTCTCTGCACATCCCCTGCCTGAAACTGTCTCGAAGGCCCTCGAAGCAGGCAGGAAATGTCCCACCTCCACCAGCAAAGTGCCTCACCCCCGGCGTGGCAGCCCTTCCCCTCCCCCCCCCCCCCCCCCCATAGGATGAAGGCCAAGGCTCCCGGCGCATTTGCTCTCTCGCCCTTTCCCACCCGGGGGACCTGAGGCCACATATACCCGTCACAGTACATTGGGGAGAGGGAAACACACAGAGGTGGACCTGAGGCCACATATACCCGTCACAGTACACTGGGGAAAGGGAAGCACACAGAGGTGGACCTGAGGCCACATATACCCGTCACAGTACACTGGGGAGAGGGAAACACAGAGGTGGATGGCGCTTGTCGACACAGGCCCCCAGCACACGATTATCCCACGCAATCCTGCCTTATGGAGGGGTACGGACATGCAGAGGGATTGGGGGGCTCCCTGTTACCAGCTAGGGAGGTCACTCTTTGCCTAGCCATAGGCAACCATTCCCCCAGACGTGTACAAGTCCTTATTGCCTCCTCCCCGGAATGTATCCTCGGTATAAATGTTTTAAAGGGACAATCACTTGAAACAAACAGGCAAGTTCACCTTCAGCATCGCGCGAGCCAGTATTGTCGTCGGGCCGGCTAAGTGGGAGCCAATTGTTATTCCCCCTCCCTCCAAGATCATCTGTAACAGTCAGTACAGAGTGCCCGGGGGGGGGCACCAAGAAACCGCAGACTCCATTCAAGCCCTGTTACGGGAGGGAATTATTAGGACCGCTGCCTCGCCTTTCAATAGCCCCATTTGGCCCGTCCGTAAGAGGAACGGCTCCTGGCAGATGACCGTTGATTATAGGCAATTGAACAAGGCTGCACCCCACCTCGCCGCCGCTGTACCTGACATTGTCACCCTTATTGAAGACATCGCAGGCCATCCCCATAAACCCTGGTACGCTGTTGTCGATTTAGCGAATGCATTTTTCTCGATTCCCCTGCACTCAGATAGCCAAGACCAGTTTGCCTTTACTTGGGATAGCAGACAATACACATTTAATCGCCTGCCTCAAGGCTACATTCAGAGCCCCACAATCTGCCATGGCCTTGTCTCCCACGATTTACACAACATCCAGTTCCCTCCGGAGATTTCAATCGCACATTATATAGACGATATTCTTCTCCAAGGCCCTTCTGAGACCATTGTGTCAAAGTCCCTTCACGTGCTAATCGAATCCCTCAGGGGTCGGGGCTGGGCCATTAATATGGAAAAAATACAGGGCCCCAGCCAGGGTGTCATTTTCCTTGGAGTACAATGGAACTCTGGGCACAGAAGCATACCCGATGCCGCCAAAAATAAAATTTTAAATTTTGCCGTTCCCTCGAATAAAACTGACACACAGAGGTTCGTGGGGCTCCTGGGCTTTTGGCGGCAGCATATACCCCACTTGACCATGCTTCTCTAGCCACTCTATAGGATCTCCAGGAAAAAAATCCACATTTCTCTAGGGGCCAGCGGAACAGGCTGCCTTTGCTACGGCGAAACTAGTGGTGGAACAAGCCATGCCACTTTCTTCCCGCCAGCCGTGTCTGCCTTTTGAGTTACAGGTCTCAGCGAGTGAGACGGTCGCCGAGTGGAGCCTCTGGCAGAAGACCCCAAGGTGTAGAGTCCCCCTCGGTTTCTGGACTAAGTCCCTACCTGAAGCGGCAGTGTGCTACAGCCCCTTCGAGCGCCAGCTGCTAGCCTGCTACTTGGCGCTCCTCGCCACAGAACAGCAAACAGGCACCGACCCTGTTGTCCTTCGCCCCCATCTCCCCATAATGCGATGGGTCAAGTCCCCGATTCTACCCACAAGGAGGGCCGTGCCCAGAGGTCCTCCATTGTCAAGTGGAAGTGGTACATTGCGGACCGGGCTGAGCCAGGTCCTGAAGGGGTCAGCCGTCTCCATGAACAAGTCATGGCTTTCCCCCAGTCCCAGGACCCTGCTTGCAACGCCAAATGTTGTGATGGAAAATAACTGGTTCTTTGAGTCTCAACAGTAGAGGCCTGGACACACACAGTTTTAATAATAAGGAATTTATTTACAAGGGGAAGTCGGGTCAACACAAGCAACTACAATACACAGGAAGCAGTGTGGGGACAGGGTACGGTTACACAAACAAGGAACAAGGGAAAAGCACTACAACAGCTATCCCCCTTGACCTTGGATAGCTGCGGCTCCCTTACCAGGACAAACGATAGACCTTCCCAAGCATAAATCAATGCACTTTCCTCCAATGTGGTGGTCTGTAAGAGAGGGCTAGCCAAGGGCAAGTCTCACCTTTTAAAGCATGGGGCTGGGCAAGATAATCCAATTAAGGTGACCAATAACTTAGGTGTGCATTGATTAGTTGGGAGGGGCCAAATGTTGATTGGCATGTGGTGTGTCCTCCGACCAGCCAGGTGGCAGTGCATCTGTCACGCGGCCAGTATCTCTGGATACATTAACATGCACTTTGAGTGTCACAGAATTCCGTACCTTTCTTGTTATTTTCAGTAAGAGATCTTGTCGATCCGTCAAATTTGAAAAATTGTGCAATTTACTGCAATTAAATTTTATTAACACATCCCATTTCAAAGTAATTACATTCACTTAAAAAGCAATTCACTAGTGACAACCTAGAAAATGTATTATAGAGGCTCTTTCTAGGCCAGAAGATGCCGATACCATTGATGCAGATGGGAAAGTAGCAGTGTTCATAGTGATGAGGAGGTTCATTGAATAGGCTGCACATAAAAACAAATATCTAATAAATATCAATACCAAATGATTATAGTTAATAACCAGTAAGAGCAAATGTCTGAACCACTTCAACTGCAGACAAATTTTCCTACATCACAGTTTGTTTATACTCTGCAAGATTTCTCAGCTGTCAATGTACCTTTTGTTGGATAGTAGAGTGCTTATGTTCCATAGCTCTCTTCTCTTTAGCTGCATCCACAACCAATTTATCCAGCTGTTGAAACAGAACATGAGAAAATAGAATTAGACTTCTTGGGCTTTGAATACAGCTCTACTACCATTCAGTATCATTGCTGATCTGCCCCAGGCCTCATCTCCTCTTATGTGATGGATCCCCATTGCCCTTAATCCTTCACTTTTCAAAAATATATCTATTCCTCTTGAAATAACCCAAATGATCCTGCCTCCAAAGCCCTCTAAGGTAGAGTATTTCAGAGATTCACCACTCTGTAAGACGTTCTTAATCACGTGTTTTAAATGACCACCCCTAATCTTGTAACAATATTGTCGCACTAGGTGAAATATCCTGACATTCACTATGCTGTACCCCTGAAGGGTTCTATACATTTCAGTAACATCTCCCTATAAATTCTAAAGAATACAGATGATGAACAAGTTAAATTATTTTAATTAAATGATGAAACTTAATTTAAGGTTGATAAACAATGATTTATATATATATATAAAATTTACAAATTAATAAAGCTATGTAAAACTGGCATATTTCTGGAGAAATACAATCTAAGTTAATTATAATAGACCACGTTCTCAGATTATTTTCACAATTAACAAACTGATTCCAGACAGGATTCCAGAGAGTCAATCTGTTCCACTCTGAAAATAGCTTCAGCATCATTACAATCTGTTCTTTATCATGTTGAAGAAACATCACACCTTTGCTGGAAATTTTCAGTGATTCATTCTGATAGCTTGTGCTGAGGTCCAGTTGATAGTTGAAACAACAAGCATTTGGTAGTGATCATAGAGCTATCTAAAAATAAGAATGATTACGTGGTTCTGAATTAATTTCTGACACTGGCAGTAGCAATTAATGCACATACAATCTACACATTGGTAGATGTTGCAATGCACAATCATTGCTGCCTGCATGAGCAACTAGGAATGCCTGGCAGGGTAAACGAGTGGCAGAGATTGCTGATGCTGAGTGGTACTGCATCAAATACGCAGAAACAGAAAGGTAAATGTGATTAAATACAAGGTTTATCAACAACACTTTAATAATAAAAGAAAATGTTTTGACCATATACCTGATTATTCAACCAAATGCAAATATATTTCAGGAAGGCACATCAATTTTTAAAAAATGAAGTAAAAATACATCTTTCAGTTTAAAGATTATTCTAAGTTCCTGTATCATGATGATATAAATGAATTTCTGTCCAGCAAAAATTAAATCACACTTCTCACTACAATCCCCGTGACCTTGTTTTTGCTTTAATCTCAGTGCGTTTTGAGGTCACATGGAAAGCAGGGAATGTAAACCTGAAGGGAGAATGCACAAGAACATCTAATGTACGTGTATCAATTACAAAGCACTACTAATAGAAACGTGTGCTAGACTTCTGTACTTGCTGTTTTTGAGGCAGTTTGTTTATAAGGACAAACAGAAAAGTAGAAAAAAAAAACTTGGAAGCAATTTTTATTTAAGTTGCCATAATAGACACCATATCAGGAGGCAGTCACATCAATTAGGTTAAATATTTCAAATTCAGTCTGTGACCGGGGACAAGAGGATGTGATTAAAGTGAGACAGTTAGGGTGATCAAAGTAGTAGAACTAAGCCAGCCAGTGGTGTAGTGCCAATTGCACTGGATTTCAAGGCAAGCAGTTCCAGGTTCAAATCCAGCAGGCTCCTTGCACACATTCCATCTACCCTGGATTGAGCTTTGAGCTAGTAACTCAGTCTCAAAAAACTAATGTTAAAGAAACAGCAAAGGCTGCCACCCAGTGCGCCACAAGACATGGAGAGGTACAACACCAAACAAGTAGAGCTGAGGCAACCTTGTGTTTGCCCAAAAGTTCTGAGATTATTGCTCCCAGTGAGAATGAGAGTGGGGATTGTAGGACAAGCAAGCACCCAAAACTGTTCAGGGATAGGAGTGGGGGGAAGGTGGGGAAGAACAGAAATATAGATGTAATCTGCAATGGTAGGATCAAAGGAGTACACACAATTCTCTGTCAAAAGTATTGTGAGTCCCAAAGGGTGTGTTTCTGCCCAATGCCTGGATTCAAAACATCTCATCTGACTGGCGCAGGAATCTGAAGTGGGAGTGGCAAGATCCAGTTGTCATGGTCCTTGGGGGCTACCAATGACATATGAAGAACAAGCAGCAGTTCTGCTGTGGGAACTTGATCAAGTAGGGACCAATTAAAATGCAAAACCATAAAGGTAAACCATCAAGATTGCTATTTGAGTCATGTGCAAATTTCTACTGAGTTAATAAGATCAGAGTTAAATGTGTGGCTCAAAGATTGGTGTGGAAGAAATGGGTTTGAATTCATGGGACATGGGGATCAGCATTGGGGGAGAAAGATCAGAAGATGCAGAATCTTTCTGGGTAGAGTTAAGAAACTATATCGGTAAAAAGACCCTAAAGAGATTTATGTACAAGCTCTAAACAGTAGCCAGGATGGGGGGGGGGGGGTATGAATTACATGGGGATACAGAAAAGGCATGTAAAATGTGCAATGTACAATGGTCAGTGATGGATTTCAACATGCAGGCAGATTGGGAAAAATCAGGTTGGCATGAATCCCAAGGGATGGCCTTTGAAGTGTGCCCACAAGATGGCTTTTTAGAGCAGCTTGTGGTCGAGTCCACTAGTGAAATGGCAAAATTGAAATGTATTGCTATTACAGTAGAGTAAGCAGAACTACAGAGGCATGAGGGAGGAGTTGGCCAGGGTTGATTGGAAGGGGACACTAGCAGGGATGATGGTAGAGCAGCAATGACTGGAGATTTGGGGAGTAATTCAGAAGATGCAGGCTCAATTCATCCTGGAGAAGCAACATTCTAAAGGGAGGATGAGGCAATCATGGCTAACAAGACAGCATAAAAGCAGGAGGACATACAATATAGCAAAATGTTGTCAGAAGCTTTTGAAACCCAACAGAAGGCAACTATAAAACAATAAAGAGAGAAAAGACAATATAAGCTAGCCAATAATATCAAAAAAAGATATCAAAAGCTTTTTCCAGTAAAAGAGGCAAGAGTGGACTTCAGACCACTGGAAAATGATGAAGAGGTAGAAATGGCAGACAACTCGATATGTATTTTGTGTCAATCTTAACTGTCGAGAACACCAGCAGCGTGCCAGAAATTTTAGTATTTTAGGGGACAGAAGTGACTACACACCAAGGCTTTGGAAGAAGCAGCTTAAGAGATTGTGGAGACATGAGTAGTAATCTTTCAGCAATCAACAGGTTCTGGAATCTCTCCAGAGGACTGGAAACAGACTTGGTAGCTTAATGGCCTCATTCTCCTTCTTGTCTTAAGTTCTTATACTTATGCAGAGAAAAAAATAACTAAATGAGTTATGGGAGAAATTGATGTATCGAATAAAGAATCAATATAGATTGTTAGCAATAAAATTTCAGTAATACACCAAGTATAAATTGACCATGATTTTTAATACGCTAAAAAAGACAATTTCATGAGGAGCTGCAAATGGAACTGATCAGCAGAAATCCTCACATCTGATGGTAAGACCTGGTGCACTATACTGCAGTAATATCCTGGGCTCTAGCAACCACACGCCGCAGCATTTATGAGTTATCACTCCAACAATTGGACTATTTTCTCCCTAGTAGCTACTATGTTCAAATTCACCAGACTTCCTCAATGCCACACTCAGTTAAATACTGCATGTCACATAGAGTTATTCACACCTCATCTCTGGAACTCAGCTCGTGGCCCAAATTTCCTGCACTTACAGGAAGGCAGTGGTAACACAGTTATATCGAACAGATTCATTAGGTTTTATTACAAGTCAACAAAAGCCAGATACTGAAAACTAGTTCACATATCCATCAAACTGCTCACTAAGATCTGAGAATTTATTTAAAATACTATCTTTCTCAGAATATATGAAATTGATTTTAAAATATCACCTGTGATCCTAGGTCCTTCATATAAGGTTCCAGTTCCATAAAGAGGTCATATCCTTGATGAAAGAATGTAAGATGGGCATACATGAAAGACAACATCTGGAAGCGAAATGAAGAAAAACTATTAGTAAAAACATAGTTTTACTTCATCAAACAAGAACAATTTGTAAAGAATTTACACAAGTATGATGCAGGTAACTGACTTTTCACATTTCTTTATTGTATATACAAAACATTTTGCTCGATCAGTATACTGAGAAACCAAAAGAAAAGACAGTAATAGTGAGAAATAGTGCGTATTAGTAGGCTGCAATAGTGAGAAAGGCTAATTAATGGTCAGGAAAATGAGGGGTTCTTTGAGGCACAGTAATCATAATTATAGTGAATTTTATGTTAAAAGTGTATTTTGTTTAATCTAAAATTGGCCTCTTAATTCTGAGAGCAAATACAAAGGCTGGAGGCCAACAGATATCTACAGGAGATTGAGAGAGTACAGCGAGAGATACAGTAAATAGTTGACAAGCAATTATCAGCATTTTAAGTAAACAATATCTAATCCTGGGACACAGAAACCCACCCGGAAAATTGATCCAGCTCTGATTGACAAGGGAAAATAGTATAACATAAAAGGAAAAACCCCTATTCATGCATATTTATTCAGAAGTAAACTAGAGCAACAGAAAAATTGCATCTCCATAAATTACTTGATTTAAAAAAAGGGAAGTGAAATGTGAAAATGATCAAGCAAAAAGCAAAAAAAAACCTAAAGCTTCTTCGCCACATAAGAAAGAAAGGACTAAACCAAAGTTAATGTGCATACAATGAAATCAGAGAAATTACATCAGGGAATAAGAAAACAGCAGAAAAAAAATCAGTTGTTTGCACCCTGCCTCAAGGAAGACAAAAAAAAAATCAGTGAAGAGCAGGTTCAGAAAGAAAAACCCAAGAAATTTAACATTTGGTGTTTGCTATCTTAAGAACATGAACAGAACCAAAAGCTATTAAATCTCCAGGTCATTCCAATGCTTTTGGAAGAAGTTGTGATGGAGAAAATGAACACACTGGTTGTCATCTTCCAAAATTCTACACAATCTAGAACTGTTCCTATAGGTTAGAAGGTAGAAAGTGTAACCACATAACTTGAGGAAAGAGAGAGTGAAAACAGGGAAATAAAGCTTGTTAAATTAATAAAATAGCCAAGAAAGTTAAGTCATAGCATTTTAAAACAGATATAGGATTGAGTCAGGTCAACATGAACTTACTTATCAATCAGACCCTTGTAATTGTAGCAAGTGAAATATGCAAGGGAAAACATGTGAATGTGGTGTATTTTGAACTTTAAAAAGCCTTAAATAATATGCTACATAAAAGATCATTATACAAAATTACATCAGATTTGGGGCAATATACTGTAGTGGCCACTTTTGTGTTGGGAAATTATTCCAAATAGGGTGTAGTGGTGATTAGTACCAGTACCCTGCCTGTTCACACTCATCAATAAATTAGATATGGGATGAAATATGACATTGTATAAAAGCTGGACAGCAGCATAGGATGTGAGGTGAATACAGTGAGGTTTGAAATGTTTAGACACAAACTAAATGGAAGGAAAAGGAATGAAAATGAGTATAGATGAAAATACGAAGTCATCCATTAAAGTATTTTTTCCCCAAAATTGACAGATAAAAACATTTTCTTGTCCAGATCCCATGGTAGACCAATCACTGGATGTTTAGAGTAAAGGTGCAGATTGGGCTTTCCTGCAATTGAATTACAGCAAAAAGACAACTATGATAAAGCTCCTGTGTGAACATACCTAGAGCAATATTTGCATTTCCTGCTTCCACAACAAAGACGTAGGAGCCAAAGAAGTTTCACCAGACTGATTCCTTAGATGGGAGACTGCCCTAAGGGGAAAAGCTAAGCATTCTTGGCCTGTCATCTCACGTTCAATGAGCCAATTTCATTGAGACACAATATTCTCGTACATTTGACAGGATGAATGAAGGGAATCAGAATCAAAACTGAGGACTGAAAAGAGGTTTCTTCATTCAGAAAATAGAAACTCTTTGGGATACCCTAACCAAAGGGTCTGGGGGGGGGTTCAGTCCGGACAATAATCAATAGCTTTCTTGAATAATAAAGAAATCACAAGATATGAGTGTACAGGTTAATGATAGACAGTGAGGTCATGATCTCACTCAACTATGTTATTATATTGATAAAAACAAGTTAATATTTTGACAAGTTACTCAAAAATGCAGTGTTAACGTAAGTCTGAAGATGTGTACCCACACAAAGGAAGTTACTGAGAGCAGACCTGGATTTGTGGTCAACTGTACTGTGAGTATGAAATAGGCAGAACCATTGAGAATTTAGCCTCATTTACTCCTTGGTTTAAACAGAACAACTGTGAGTGATACTGCAGGATGGGTTTCCAGCCCACCTTCCTTGGACCTGTTCTGACGAGGCTAGAAAACCTGGGCCATGAACTAAACGTCAATATAATCTTCATAACCATGTAATTTAAGAAAATTACTTTCACATTTGAAGTAGATGGTCATAATTTTCCCAAATACATGTATGAAAATAAAAAACAAGTACCACCTTGAAAGAAGTTCAGACCACCTTTTACCAAAACTCTAACATAGTATTCAGTTGCAAATTAGTGCACCTTAAAAGGCAGCATCCGATTATAAATGCTTCCTTTGAACACATTTTGTCACAACAGATGCAGGCATTTTCAAAGCTTTGTCATCTGATCTTTGCACATTCAATTCTGATTTCACACAAACAAGAGATCCACTGAATGATTATTCAGAACCAGTAACCAAGAGGTGATAAATTCAGTGATAGCCAATGCACTGGCAGTTATTTAACAAGGCTCCTTTACACATTTACCAAACTATGGAATGATGATATTTTTTCTATACACAGCTTTAATTTGTGCAAAGTCAAAATTGAAAGAAAAAAAAGTAAAAGAACATTACTTTCCATGTTTTCAGTGAACCATTCCCACAGCAATCAAAAACGGTTGATGGCATAATTTTACAATGAAGTTAATACTATTCATTTAAGCTGGGGGCTTGAATCTTGAATCATTGGGATCTCCTCTGGGGGAGGTTTGACCTGCACAAAAGGGGCAGGGTTCCACTTGTACCTGAGGGGGACCAATATTCTCATAAGCAGGTTTGTTAGAACTGTTGGGCAGGGTTCAAACTAATTTGGTGGGGGGAGGAACTGGAGTGAAAAGACTGAGGATAGGATGGATGGTAAAAAAGCAAAGATAGCATGCAGTCAGACTATTATGAAGGACAGGCAGATGGGTAAGACATAATTGCAGCCAGCAGGGTGATTATCAGTGCATTAGGGATGCAAAATCAAAAAGGGTAGCAAATACAGCACTCGAAGTGTCATATCAGAGTACAGAAATAAGGTAGAAGATCTTGTTGCACTATTACAGATTGTTGGGTATGATGTTGTGGCCATCACTGAATCGTGGCTGAAGGATGGTTGTAGTTGGGAGCTGAACGTCCAAGATCACACGTTGTGTTAGAAGGATAAGAAGGTCAGCAGAGGGAGCACTGTGGCTCTGCTGGTAAAAAGTGTTATCAAGTCAATAGAAAGATGTGACTTAGGATCAGAAGATGTTGAATCCTTGTGGGTTGAGTTAAGAAGCTGCAAGGGTAAAAAGACCTTGATGGCAACAGAAGCTGAACCACAGATTACAAAAGGAAATAGAAAAGGCATATTAAAAGGGCAATGTTATGATAGTCACGGGAGATTTTAACATGCAGGTCGATTGGGAAAATCAAGTTGGCATTGGATCTCAAGAGAGTGAGCTTGTTGAATGCCTATGAGATGGCTTTTTAGAGCAGTTTGTCATTGAGCCTACTAGGGGATCAACTATATTGGATTGAGTGTATGTAGGAAGCTTAAAGTAAGAGAGCCCTTAGGAGCCAGTAATCACATATAATTGAATTCAACTTGAAATTTGATGTGGAGAAAGCAAAGTCTGATGTAGCAGTATAGGAAATTATAGTGCTATGAGAGAGGAGCTGGCCAAAGTAAACTGCAAAAGCTGCTGGCAGGGATGATAGCAGAGCAGCGATGTCCTGAGTTTCCGGGAAAAATGCAGGACAGATATATTCCAAAAACAAAGACATACTCAGATGGCAAAATAGTATAACCATGGCTAAGAAGGGAAGTCAAAGCTAATGTAAAAACAAAAGAAAGGGCATACAACAAAGCAAAAATTAGTAAGAGGATTGGGAAACTTTTAAAAGCTTACAGAGAGCAACTAAAAGAATCATTAGAAGGGAAAAGATGAAATATGAAAACACACGAGCAAACAACATCAAAGTGGATAGTAAAAGCTTTTTCAAGTATGTTAAAGAGATGAGAGTGGATACAGAACCACTAGAAAATAAGGTCAGAAAAAAAAATAAGGGATAAGGAGATGGCAGATGAATGAAATAAGTATTTTGCATCAGTCTTCACTATGGAAGACACTAGCAGTGTGTGAAGGAAGAGATTTGAGTGCAGTTACTATCACAAGGGAGAAGGTGCTCAAAAGCTGAAAGATCTAAGGGTACATAAGTCACCTGGACCAAGTGAACTGCACGCTTGGGTTCTGAAAGAGGTAGTGTTAGAGTTTCTGGAGGCATAAGCAATGACCTTTCAAAAATCATTGGACTCCAGCATGGTGCCAGAGGACTGGAAACTTGAAAAAGTGACTTCACTCTTTAAGAAAGGAAGAAGGCAGGCAAAGGAAATTACAGACCAGTTAGCCTGACCTCAGTGGTTGGGAAGATGTTGGAGCCAATTGTTAAGGGTGAGGTTATGGAGCACCTGTACTTGGAAACACAGTACAAGATAGGACAAAGTCAGCATGGTTTCTTTCAGGGAAAATCCTGCCTGATGAACCCGTTAGAATTCTTTGAGAATAAAGTAGGATAGATAAAGGGGGATGCAGTGAATGTTGCATATTTGGACTTTCAAAGGCCTTTGAAAAGGTGCCACACATGAGGCTGCTTACCAAGTTAAAAGCCCATGGTATTACAGGAAATTTACTGACATGATTAGAGCACTAGCTGATTTGCAGGAGGCTGCAAGTGGGAATAAAAGGATCTTTTTCTGGTTGGTTGCCAGTGACTAGTGGTGTTCAGCAGGGGTCAGTGTTGGGACCACTTCTTTTTATGCTGTATATAAATGATTTAGAAGATGGAATACATGGCTTTGTTGCAAAGTTTGCAGATGATATGAAGATTGGTGAAGAAGCAGGTAGTGCAGAGGAAACAGGAAGGCTGCAGAAGGACTTAGACAGATTAGGAGAATGGGCAATAAAGTAGGAAGTGAAATACAATGTTGAAAAATGCATGGTCACACACTTTGGATGAAGAAATAAATGTGATAATGGGGAGAAAATCCAAAAAGCTGAGATGCAAAGAGACCTGGGAGTCCTTGTGCAGAACACCCTAAAGGTTAAGTTGCAGGTTGAGTTGGTGGTGAGGAATGTCAGCATTCATTCCAAGAGTTCTTGAATACAAGAGCAGGACGTGGTCCTGCGGCTTTACAAGGCATTGGAGAAGCCTCACCTTGAGTATTGTGAACCATTTTGGGATCCTCATCAAAGAAAAGATGTGCTGGTATTGGAGAGGGTCCAGAGGTTGTTCACAAAGATGATTCCGGGAATGAAAGGGTTATCAAAAGAGGACCATTTGATAGCTCCGAGTCTGTACTTGCTGGAATTTAGGAGGATGAGAGGGGATCTTATTGAAACCTTTTGAATGTTGAAAGGCCTAGATAGAGTAAAAGTGGAAAGGATGCTTCCCATATTGGAGAAGTCTAAGACAAGAGGGCACAGCCTCAGGATTGAGGGGTGTCCATTTAAAACAGAGATGCTAAGAAATTTCTTTAGCCAGAGGGTGGTGAATTTGTGGAATTTATTAACCACAGGCAGCTGTGGAGGCCAGGTCATTGGGTGTATTAGAGGAAGAGCTTGACAGGTTCTTAATCGGACGCGGCATCAAAAGTTGCAGGGAGAAGTCCAGGGATTGGGGTTGAGGAGCGGAGAAAAGGATCAGCCATGATTGAATGGTGGAGCAGACTTGATGGGCCAAATGGCCTAATTCTGCTCCTATGTCTTATGGTCTTCAATATCAAGACAGGTCGAGCTGCTCTGAGCATGAAATTATCATGCCAACAATCCTTTGCATATTAATTATTTAAAGAGGAAAAATACTTACCGATTTTATGATCTCAGACCTTCTCTTTGACTGAAGAACGTTGATCTAACAAAGAACAAAACAAAACCTTTAAAATGAACAGCATGTTTAAATTTTACACATTACCCTCACTCCTTATAAATATAATCCTCAATTCAAGGCAACTACCTGGAAAATCTCTCCTGCACTCTCTGTTGCTCAATATCCTTCGAGTAACATACACAATGTTCTAACCATAATAAAACCAATATCTGGGATAGTTGCAACATAACATCCTAACTTTTGTACTCAGTACCCAGCCTATCAAAATAAGTATACCCAAAGCCTTTTTCAATACCCTATTCACTTTCAGGGAATATAAACATGCAACCCAAGGTCATTCTGTACATAACAGAAACATAGAAAACCTACAGCACAATACAGGCCCTTCAGCCCACAAAGCTCTGCCGAGCATGTCCCTACCCATAGCCTTCTATTTTTCAATGCTCCATGTAGCCATCCAGGAGTCTCTTGAAAGACCCTATCGTTTCCACCTCCACCACCACCACCGGCAGCCCTTTCCACACACTCAACACTCTCTGCATTAAAAAAAACTTACCCCTGACATCTCCTTTATACCTACTTCCAAGCACCTTAAAACTATGCCCTCTTGTGCCAGCTGTTTCAGACTGGGGAAAAGCCTCTGACTAGCCACATGATCATTGCCTCTCATTATCTTGTACACCTCTATCAGGTCACCTCTCATCCTCCGTCGCTCCAAGGAGAAAAGGCCAAGTTCACTCAACCTGTTCTCATAAGGCATGCTTCCCAATCCAGGCAACATCCTTGTAAATCTCATCTGCACCCTTTCTATGGTTTCCACATCCTTCCTATAGTGAGGAGACCAGAAATGAGCACAGTACTCCAAATGGACTCTGACTAGGGTCTCATATATCTGCAACATTACCTCTTGGCTCTTAAACTGAATCCCACAATTGATGAGGGCCAATACACCATATGCCTTCTTAACCATAGTCAACCTGCGTAGCAGCTCTGAGTGTCCTATGGACTCAGACCCCAAGATCTCTCTGATCCTCCATACTGCCAAGAGTCTACCATTAATACTATATTCTGTCAACATATTTGACCTACCAAAATGAACCACCTCATAGTTATCTAGGTTGAACTCCATCTCCCACTTCTCAGCCCAGTTTTGCCTGCTATCAATCCTATATTGCGACTCAGAACCCTGTTGTTTATACATCAAATCAGAATATGACTTCCCTAAAAGCACAGTCTCACATTTGTCTGGATTAAATTCCATCTGCCGTCATTCTGCCTAACTTTTCAGTTGAGCTATGTGCAGCCCTATCCTTCATCAAGGCAACCTTCATCAGCTTAAATTCCACTAAGTTCAGAATCAGAATCAGGTTTATTATCACTGGCATGTGACATGATATTTGTTAACTTAGCAGCAGCTGTTCAATGCAATACATCATCTAGCAGAGAGAAAAACAATAAATAAAATAAAACAATAAGTAAACAAGTAAATCAATTACATATATTGAATAGATTATTTAAAAATGTGCAAAAACAGAAATACTATATATTAAAAAAAGTGAGTTAGTGTCCACAGCTTCAACGTCCATTTAGGAACTGGATGGCAGAGGGGAAGAACCTGTTCCTGAATCGCTGAGTGTGTGCCTTCAGGCTTCTGTATCTTCTACCTGATGGTAGGTGAGAAAAGTGCATGCCCTGGGTGCTGGAGGTGTTTCATACTGGATGCTGTCTTACTGAGACACTGCTTCCTAAAGATGTCCCGGATACTTTGTAGGCTAGTACTGTACCCAAGATGGAGCTGACTAGATTTACAACCTTCTTCAACTTCTTTCGGTCCTGTGCAGTAGCCCCCCCATACCAGACAGTGATGCAGCCTGTCAGAATGCTCTCCACGGTTCAACTATATAAGTTTTTGAGCATATTTGTCAACATGCCAAATCGCCTTAAACTCCTAATAAAGTACAGCTGCTGTCTTGCCTTCTTTATCACTACATCAATATGTTGGGACCAGGTTAGATCCTCAGAGATCTTGGCACCCAGGAACTTGAAGCTGCTCACTCTCTCTACTTCTGTTCCCTCTGTGGATTGGTATGTGTTCCTTTGTCTTACCCTTCCTGAAGTCCACAATCAGCTCTTTTGTCTTACTGACTTTGAGTGCCAGGTTGTTGCTGTGACACCACTCCACTAATTGGCATATCTCACTCCTGTACACCCTCTCGTCACCACCTGAGATTCTGCCAACAATGGTTGTATCATCAGCAAATTTACAGATAGTGTTTGAGCTGTGCCTAGCCACAAAGTCAGGTGTATACAGAGAGTAGAGCAGTGGGCTAAGCACACACCCGAGGTGCCGCCAGTGTTGATCGTCACCAAGGATGATATGTTATCACCAATCAGCACAGACTGTGGTCTTCCAGTTAGGAAGTCAAGGATCCAATTGCAGAGGGACGTACAGAGACCCAGGTTCTGCAACTTCTCAATTAGGATTGTGGGAATGATGGTATTAAATGCTGAGTTATAGTCGATAAACAGCATGCTGACAAAGGTGTTTATCTACAAACTCAATCACACTTCCTTCATTTTCATCCAAGTAATTATATATTCCAGTAAGGGGGCCAACAGTTAATTGGGGCTGTTAATTTAGAAGAACTCTTAAAGAACAAAAACTAACCAGGAAAATAGCCAGGATTCCCTTTGTTTATTTGGGGCACTATGATGCTGAATTGGGACAGGAGACTGTTGCTGAAGTTTCTATCATCAGTTGTCTGCACTTGTGTGGCCATTAAAAACTACATCATGCTGACAGCAAACAGTTTTTAAAATAGCATCAGTTGCATTTATTTGTATTCAAAAAGCAGTGATTTTATCACTGACACTGGTGAGAAATAAATAGTATGACAATTTGCTCACTGCAGTTTCACGGCATTGTATGAATCAGTCCATTATCTGCACCAGATGTCAATGTTGATTTTGCTCATTTACAGTGAATCAAAAGAACGTGGTAGTGCACACTGGAATAATTTCTCTGTTGATAACTATTAGGAACTACAGTTTTATAGTACATTAGTATTGTGAGCATTCTAATTAGTTCTGCATTTTATTTAAAAACGTAATTTGTTATTCAGTTAAATGGTAGGTTATCTTTTTTTAAATCTGTTTTAACTATTTCCATATTTATGAAACTTTGGCTAACTGGGGCAGCTGCTCATTTGGCCCAAAACGTACACTCCTGATATGCCAGAATCCACTGTATTACAAATAACAAAGGTCCCAGCACTAATACGACTTCCTCAAGAAGAAAAAAAACTCAAAGCAGATCTGAGACATGATCTCTCCTCTACAAAACCACGACATCCTCGTCTGAAAACTATAAACCAGTAAGTCTCAAGTCAGTGATAGGTAAATTAGCACTGACTTACAACTAGGGACAGTCAACATGTCTATATGCTGGACGTCGCATCTTACTAAGATTAAAAGAGGCATCGATAGAGTAGACAGCTTGTATCTTTTTCCCCTGAAGATTGAAATATCTCTGATACCAGAGAGCATGCATTTAAGGTAGGTTTAAAGAAGATGTGTGGGTATTAATTTTTTCCTTTTCACCTGGAGTGGTAGATGCCTGGAATTTGACACATGGGGTGATGGTGGTGACAAATACATAAGGACCTTCAAGAGGTTCGGATGTGCAGAGAATGTTAGGATGTGGAAATTTTGCAGGTCATAGGAATTAGTTTAGATGAGCATTTGATGACTAATTTAATTAACTTGGCACAACATAGTGGGCTGAGGGGCCTATTTATGTGCAATACTGTTCTCTATTCTATGCTCGGAACAGTCCAAAGTGCACTGTCTTTGAAGTAAACACAAATCCTGTTCCTCAATCTTCTCCAATAACTTCCATACCACTAACCCAGAGGCCAATAGATTTCAGGCTTATCCCACCTTCTTGTCTCCGGACAAGGGGTTAGCATTAGCCTATCCTCTAGTCTTCTGGTACATCAGTGACTAACAAAAGTGGAAAAATCTCCACCAGGGAATTACAAAAGTTAATAATTAAAAGTAGCTTGGAAGAGATTCATACTTCATCATTGACCTTTTATCAGTAGGTTGACCAATCAGGAATGCTTGCTTTGTACTCTTTTTGAATCTACTGACAGCAACTCACATGAATATAGCTGTTCTTTTTATTTTACCAAGTAAATGTAATATTTGCAGAGAATATTTGTAGAGAATTATTTTCTTATCGAAGGTGCCTATTTTTTCCCATGTTAATTGTGTAAGCATAAAATGAAACTGAATTAAGTTGTTCCAATTGACAGTAATTAATTACTCTGTTCATATCAGCACTACCCTAAATATTTGACTCCATCATTAGTACCAAAACTTCACTGCAACTGTTACTGACAATGTTCATGTTTTGACAACCATTCCACATTCCCCTCCACTTCAAACAACAAAAAAACTGCAGATGCTGAGTTCCTCCAGCATTTTATATGTGTTCCTAATTCTCTAACTTGCTTCCCATAACTTGAAGTGTCTGAGCAAAAAGTACTGTCCAGCTGCATCATTTCCTGTTTCCACCCCATTCCTGTGGTCAAGTAGTTCCTCTCTTGTTTTTAAACTGTACTCAACATATATTTCTAACACATTAAATCATTTCCTCAGGTTACCATTGGACATTATTTAGATACGAATTTGATTTTTCTTTTGTCATGGGGTCCTAATGTTTGAAAGGAGTGGGTGAAGCAGGAGAGGTGGAGTAATCATCTAACAAAACAGACCACCACTTCAGGGATGTTATTTTTGTTACGGCCTTATGAACCACAGAATGGAGTTAAAAAGAAACTATGCACCACAGGACAAGAGCGCCCAAGTTTTAATAGATATAAAAATTCTGGCCCCAAAGTGCTTACAGGTTGCAAGAACTTTGCAGATAGGTTACATTTTCAATGAATATGAACAGAGAAACAATATTATTTTCATTATTTTTCAAAAAAAAATCTATTTTACAAAATAAATGAGGGCTTGGACTCAATTTCTATATCCACCTTTAGAGCCTCTGTGCACATGCTGTTTCAGAAGGCAAGAACTAATCTGCAGCCTTCACTCAAGCTTTGCTCTTCACTGATGATTTCTGCATTTTTAAGGACATACAAAATCTCTCCACTCATACAAAGCTGTGCCATGGACATGGATATGATTACACTCCACTAATCCAAGGCAAGATTACTGATTTTATTATAATGCAACAGTCTGTTAGCACAATATAATGAAATTTATAAGTCAGTAGAGCCGAGTTCATGTCACAGGGAAAGACTGGAGAATCAGCAATATGGAAAACAGCACCCTCAGATATGAATTATTCATGGATTAAATGCACCAATTACTTCATTACTTTTTATGATTAGAAATGTTTATGCTACAAAATAAAAGTGAAACATTATGAATCTATGTACAAATGGAATAACTCTCTTTTGAAAGGACTTAATGTGCATGATTTTATAGCATGTTTTAAGAATTACGCATTAGATTCTAAAAGGAATAGCAAATTAGGAAATGATTTTCTGACATAAATTCAGAGCCTTCTGTATTCTCCAGCAGATGGTATTTGTATTAACTTGGATAAGTCCATTTTCTATGTCAAGAGTTCAAATAAATAACATTTCTAAATAAAAATATCTACTACTTCATGTATTAATGTTGTTAAAGCTAAGTTCCAAAGGAGTTTACTGATTACAGATTTATTAAAAAAATCTTCATTGCATACACAGCTGTGAATGGAGACAAAATTGTAAGGATAAGGAAAATGCCATCCTCTGCCATTAACAGGAGGCAATGGCACAGATATGACATCACTAAATGGTTTGGATCTTGAGTAGTTGACCGGAATTGGTAATAAGTTTCATTAAATCTATTGGGAACAAAATTTTAAATATGTAATAAAAACAGAGAATGGTTTAAATGAAAGTAAACGTTGATGTATTTTACTTTCTTTAAGAATGCAACTTAATAAAAGGATGGAACTCTTCATTTATTTCCATGAAATTTCACAGGAAAGTTGAACTCTCTAGCACTTTTTTGGCTAGTTCACCCTAAACAACCAAGGGGAACCTGAACACATTTGTTTCTGTCCTACTCAGAGCATCCCTACTTCAACACTTTTCCTGATAAATCAGTGACTCCAAGAGCACTGTTTCTACACACATTCATTTAAATTTCAGTACTTCTGATTTTCAAGACCAAATACTATCCTATTGTCATGGATAAATTAGTATTAAATGTCATATTAGTAATGACTCTTAGTTGCAACCTCATTAAAACAATGAAAAGGTAAGATGTGAAAAATAAAATCAGTCATAACGTACAGCATAGTACTTACTAAAATAACCGAAGTTTTACCTGCAGAACATAGTCCAATGCTATATGTCGAAAGCATTTACGTGTTGCTGTTAAAATGTTGGTAGCCTCTTCTACTTCATGCTGCTTATTTCTTTGAACCTGAGCATTTTTCACTAAAGCATTTTCCTTCTCTTCACTGACCTTGTCAAACTGTTTCTTGGCTTCTTTAAATTTTCTAAGATCCCTGAATGTAATTGGAAAGAGCATGCATTTATATAGCATCTTCAATAGCTTTGAAACATCAAGGAGCTTTAAAAGCAATTAAGTATTTAGACCTGTAACCACCACTGTACTGTGGGGAATGAAGCAACAGAGTCTCACAAATTGCAATAAAATAAGCCAACTAATCTGATACAATGATCATAAAATCTTCTGCAATGCAGATGAATTTTCTAACTATGCAAATACCTAAAACCTGGAATGATATTCTTTCAGATATAATTTTACCCCCATAATCAATGAACAATATAGTTATTTTTTGTGTAATGAAATCCAGTTTTGTGAAATAATGATTTATTAACTTTAAAATTAAATTGATTGGACACTTGTAGAACTAACTGGCATATACATTCCCATTTCTCATTTGTTGTTATTATGGAAGGTATAATCTTACAATATCCAACTTCCTCTACTTGAGAAATAATACACAGCATTCTCATCATTTACTAGACTTTTGGATGTTATGTTTTTATTTTGATGTGTATTTAGCTTTGCTCAATGATTATTGGAATGTAATAATAAAAAGGTGCCTACTCCTTTACAAATGTCTGAAGCTGCAACTTGATGGATCTTTGGACCTGGTCAAACAGAATCTGAAATACAAAATAAATTTACAATAATGGTTACTCCACTTTAACTATTTTATCAATGGAAGCATTCTCATTACATTTTTTTGTCATGATCTTCACTTCCTCTTCCAACGGTACTTTTTTCTCGGGCTATTAAAATAAAATTTCGGTCTGAAGAATTACATCAATGCGGGCGCTCATATGTCAAGAATGTTTAATTCATGTTGTACTTCCCCTTCCCCACACTTGTGTTTAATTGTTTCATTTCCAATGCAGCTCAAGAACAAATCATTGCATAGAAGTTCATATATTTCTCACATAACATAATACATTTCTGTCCATAAATATGACAATTGTCTCAGTGCACTTTAACAATATTTGGAATTAAATTATTAAAAGTTACCACTCCACCACAATAACTTATGAACAATGATAACTGAATTTTGTCTATAAGGTTTATTTGGGCACAACAAGATAAAGACAATGAGCCAGTTAATTTGCAAAAAAAAATTAATTCTGCATTTATGCAACATGCTTTCAAATATTACAGGCTTCTAAAGGATGCTTGTTGCTCGTCTTTTTTCTGAGATAGAGAGATACCCAGAAGGTGAAGGAAAGATTGAGAATAGACAAGTGAGGAGAGAACAGACTGAAAATGAAAATCAAGAGTACTGAAATTTAATTGAATGTGTGTAGAAACAGCACTCCTGAAGTCACTGATTTATCAGGAAAAGTGTTGAAGGAAGGATGCACTGATTAGGACAGAAACAAAGGGGTAGTCCAGAAAACAACTGGCATAGTCTTGGCCCATGCAAGTTCTCATGTCTAAACATGTCTAAGCCTGGAGCACGTAAGTGGAACTGAAAATATGTTCAATGTGAAGACGACTTAGCCAAGCGTGCTGGTGAATAGGGGTAAAAGAAATGCTGGATTTTTTTTTAAAAAGAGACTTACAGCACAGTAACAGGTTCATCAAGCTCAAAGAACCCAAATTACACCCATGTGACCAACTAAGCTACTAAACACAAATGTCTTGGAACTTGGGAGAAAACTGGAGTACCTGAGGAAACCCATGTGGCCCTGGGGATAATGCATAAATTCTTTACAGGCAGCAGAGTTGTTGACACTGTAAGAGCTTTACACTAACTGCTACATTACTACCACCCAATCTGGAACAAAAAAAGCACTGGAAGAATTCCATTGGTCAAGCAGCATCATCTACCAGCTTCTGTTCTATACTCCTCTCAGTTCCTTTTTTAAAAATATTTTTAAAAAGATAGCTCTGTGATACAGAAGTTCGCAAAGCTGCACTACTGCTCGGAGACACTGGTTTGGTCCTCACTTTGGTGTCTTTACTGATACTATGTAGAGCATGCAGATTCTTCCCATGACTGCATGGACTTTTAAGGGAGATTCTGGTTTCCTCCCACATTCCAAATACAGCTTGACAGGTTAAGTGGCTATGACAAATTATCCCTTAGAGAAATTGAAAAATAGTCAAAGGACTATTGATAGGCAGGAAAGCGTGAATAACTTCCAGTGCTACAGGGACCTGAGGACCAACTTCTGTGTCATAAGTAACACAGATATTACAAGCAGGAAATGCATCAAAGAAAGGCATGCTTCAGAAATTCCTAATAACATCTGGATTCTCCATAAGTAATGGATTTTAGCACATTAACGAACAGAAATGCAATGTGGCTAATTGCCCAAATTATTTTTCTACCACTGTTATTGATGTGAATTACTAATGTACCACTATCTATTACAATGCACATGTGTATCTAGCTATTTATTGGTCCAGAACCTACTAGAATTTGAGAAATCATCAGTAAAGGGATTCCAGCCCAGAAAGTGCATCCCATAAACTTGATGGAAGTGAGAGACGAGTCTAATGTACTGACAATAACTGACCATCTGTGAATCTGATAAGCAATGACAGTCAAAAATGTTTAAAATGTACATATGCCATTGACTGGTAGATAGTATAATTTCCACTGGCAAGACTGATTAATTTGCAAATTTTCATAAACATTAATGAAGTTGAGAATAATACTGTCTTTGCACAGCTATGCTATCAGTATGAATTACTCATAAATGTGTAGGAATTTACAAATTTATTCAAATTAAATTCAAAGTTCCTTCAAATGAGAGATAAAACAGAAAATTAGAGCTAAAATATTTTTCCCTCATCAATATATCCTGAAATGAAAATTCTGCAATTTCCAAAATGCTCAAACTTCAAGTCCTACATAATAATGAAAGATCACATTCAAAACAATTCAACAATTATACTGAAAGCTGAAGTAGAAAATAACCTTGGTCACCTAAGTTGCCCATATTAAGTTCAGAACACAATCCATCTTCATTAGACAGTGAGGTGTGCAGTTTCCACACATAAATGATAGATACCAACTAAACTAAACTAAAATTTTGGGCTCACTGATCCAACCATTATAAGCAGAATCTTATAGTTTTAATTGCTGTATAGAATCACATTGCTTCAAATTTTAATACAGAATAAAAAAAACTTTATTCTATTGCATCTTTTTCAATTAAGATGTTTTTAAATTGTAGCCTCCAGAGGAAAGACAAAGAACGATTCAATACTAATGCAAGAGAAGTGCAAGGCAGGCACACAAAGACCAAATACAAAACTTGCATCAATAATTTCTGGCAAGTAGAGAAATGTGAAGTAGCATTTATATTTTAAAAAAAAACAGCCTAGGATTAAACTGCAGAGTGGGGCAGCACTGTAGTGTTGCAGCAAGTATAATACCTCACAGCTCGCAAGCAATGTGGATCAATTCCCACAGCTATCTGTAAGGAGCTCGTTTATTCTTCCCTTGACCATGTGGGCTTCCTCTTGTTCTCCAGTTTATTCACACATTGCAAAAAGTGTAAAAGTTCTGGGCACGCTATGTTGTCACCAGAAGCATGGTGACACTTGAAGGTTGCCCCCAGCACATTCGAGGAGAGTGGAGAGAAACGATGCCTTTCACTATATGTTCCAACATGCATGTGACAAATGAAGTTGGGAAAGTCATTCACAAATCTAAACATCCGAAAGTTTACAGAGATGGATAATTTGTTTCTGGAAAAAGTATAAGGAGTAGTTGTGAAAATATTTATGGTTTCTATATAAAATATATAAAACAAGACTCAAACTATGTGAAATTACTTCATTTAATATTTATGGTGGACTTCTAAAATAACATTCCATGTACATTGGTAAAGAACCAGTAGCAAATACTTTCGCATGCAAAATCTAACTTTTTATCTCTTCCACTTCCATTATGTTGGGACACAAAAAGTCTTTCTGGGGGATGCAGCAATTCACTTACAATTCCATCATACTGCTGAATGAACTTGGTGGTTCAAACAGACTCAAGGAGGCTAAGGGATGGTTGATGTTTTGGTCTGAGATGCTCCATCAGGCCACTGCTCACCTCTATCGCTTAACAGATCAAATACAGAATGGTCAATCACTTTGCAAGGCATGTGCATTCTGTTCACAACAGTGACCCTGAGCTTCCAATTGCTTGCCACATTAATTCCCCATCACAGTCCTACTTTTTCCCCATCTACATTTTCCAATTTAGTTAACTCACACTTCCTTTGATTTAGAACAGGGCATTTCTGCCTTTCATCATTTCAGCTCTATTAATATAATCTGATTTGCAAGGTATGTCCACGGTCTTGTAATTTTTGATCATGATGCCTAATCTGATTTAAACTGCCATATTAAATCACTTGTTTTCATCCTAATTAACATAAACTCTTTGTTCCCAATTTCCCTGTGTCAGGAAATAATCTGTCATCTTTTTACATATGACTCACCATAATTATAGCATATAACACTTATTCCAAATACAGGTTTCCCCCGCTATCCGAAGGTACAGCGTTCCTATGAAACCTTTCGTAAGCAAAAATGTTGTAAAGTAAAACAATTACCATTAATTTATATGGGAAAATTTTTTGAGAGTTCCCAGACCCAAAAACTAACCAAATCATACCAAATAACACATAAAACCTAAAATAACACGAACCTATAGTAAAAGCAGGAAATATATGATAAACATATAGCCTATATAAAGTAGAAATATTGTATGTATGGTGTAGTTTCACTTATCAAAATCAGGAAGACAGCAGCGAGCCAAAATCAATCTGAAGAAAAAAAAATTGGCATGTACACTCATTGTACGTACATGCGTACGCACGTACACGCATACGCATGTACACGCATGCACACACAACTGCTTGCACAAGGCTTCACGGTCATGGTAGTCTTTTTGGGGTAAACACACATATAAAGCGGGCGTCTTTTTTTCGTCAAAGCGAAAATCCTCTTTGGTTAGCGAAAACAGCTCCTAATGCAGGTCTTTCGTAACAGCGAGCTGTCATAAAGCAAACATTCGAAAAACAGGGGCCACCTGTATAGGGTCCCAATGTAAAATGTCAACTATTTGCCTGCATCCACAAATGCTACCCAACAGCAGTCTGTATTTTGATCCATAATCGTGCATCTGCAGTCTCATGTTTCCATACTAAACTTAACGCTGTACTAAGCTTGTTATTAAATCAATTGTGGTCAGCTATCAGGAGATACAACCTCTTTTTAGAACATCCCCAGGGGATGTACCTCTCGTAAACAGGTTCACACTCTTGGAAGCTGTCAGGACAGAAGATACTGCCAGTCTGAGAGGCGGACAGGTCTGCGAGCCGAAAGTTGGTGCAGAAGCAGAGCCGAGGAGTCAGACATCAGGAAGAGCTGTGGTAGTAGGGGACTCCATAGCAAGAGGTACGGAAAGGGGTTTCTGCGGCAACATGCGAGATTTAAGGATGGTGTGTTGCCTCCCTGGTGCTAGGATCCAGGACATCACGGACCGATTGCAGGGAATCCTCAAGGGTGAAGGTGAACCGCCGGAAGTGGTAGTACATGTCGGCACAAATGACATCGGGAAGAGGAAGGACATTCAGCAGCGGGACTTCAGAGAACTCCGAAGGCTGAAAAGCAGGACTTCCAGGGTGGTTATCTCTGGTTTGCTTCCAGTTCCTCGTGCTGGAGAGGGCAGGAACAGGGAGATAATGGATCTGAATGTGCGGCTGAGGAACTGGTGCAGGAAGCAAGGATTTACATTCTTGGACCACTGGGATCTATTTTGGGGTAGGGATGAATTGTACAAAAGGGACGGGTTGCACCTTAATAGGTGGGGGACCAGTATTCTGGCAGACAGGTTTGCCACTGCAACACGGATGTGTTTAAACTAAGTAGTGGGGGGGGGGGGGGGGGAGGAGGAGGGGATGAACTGGAAATATAAGGATGGAGTTAAAGGGAAAGTGAAAATATGAAAAGTTAAAAAGGACAACAGGATCAATGGAGTAGAAAGCTCAAGAAGAGATCATACAGTATGGCCAAGTGAAATAGGAATTGATATGAAAGGAGAGGCGAGTAACGAATTAAAAGTATTATATATGAATGCACAAAGTATAAGGAATAAAGTAGATGAGCTTGAGGCTCAGTTGGAAATTGGCAAGTACGATGTTGTGGGAATAACAGAGACATGGCTTCAAGCGGACAGGGCCTGGGAAATGAATATTCAAGGATATACATCTTATCGAAAGGACAGACTGACTGGCAGAAGGGGTGGGGTGGCTCTGTTGGTGAGGAATGATATTTGGTCCCTTGCGAGGGGGACATAGAGTCAGGGGATGTAGAGTCAGTATGGATAGAACTGAGAAATTCTAAGGGTAGAAAGATCCTAATGGGAGTTATCTACAGACCCCAAAACAGCAGTCTGGATGCAGGGTGTAAGTTGAATGAAGAGTTAAAATTGGCATGTCGCAAAGGTAATGATACAGTTGTCATGGGGGATTTCAACATACAGGTAGACTGGGAGAATCAGAATGGTACTGGACCCCAAGAAAGGGATTTTGTGGAGTGCCTCCGAGATGGATTCTTAGAACAGCTTGTACTGGAGCCTACCAGGGAGAAGGCAATTCTAGATTTAGTGTTGTGCAATGAACTGGATTTGATCAGGGACCTCGAGGTAAAGGAACCATTAGGAGATAGTGACCATAATATATGTTTTAACCTACAATTTGAGAAGGAGAAGGGAAAATCAGATGTGTCAGTATTACAGTTGAACAAAGGGAACTATGGAGCTATGAGGGAGTAGCTGGCCAAAGTTCAATGGAACAATACCCTAGCAGAGAAGGCAGTGGAACAACAATGGCAGGTATTTCTAGGAATAATGCAGAAGATGCAGGATCGGTTCATTCCAAAGAGGAAGAAAGATCCTAAGGGGAGTAAGGGGCGGCCGTGGCTGATGAGGGAAGTAAAGGGCAGTATAAAAATAAAAGAGAAGAAGTATAACATAGCAAAGATGAGCAGGAAACCGGAGGACTGGGAAGCTTTTAAAGAGCAACAGAAGATAACAAGAAAGGCAATATGCCAAGAAAAAATGAGGTACAAAGGCAAACTAGCCAAGGAGGATAGTAAAAGCTTCCTTAGGTATGTGATTAGCAAAAAAATAGTTAAGACCAAAATTGGGCCATTGAAGGCAGAAACGGGTGAATTCATTATGGGGAACAAGGAAATGGCAGACGAGTTGAACAGGTACTTTGGATCCGTCTTCACTAGGGAAGACACAAACAATCTCCCAGATGTAATAGTGGCCAAAGGAACTAGGGTAAAGGATGAACTGAAGGAAATTTATATTAGGCAAGAAATGGTGTTGGATAGACTGTTGAGTCTGAAGGCTGATAAGTCCCTGGGACCTGATGGTCTACATCCCAGTGTACTTAAAGAGGTAGCTCTAGAAATCGTGGACGCATTGGTAATCATTTTCCAATGTTCTATAGATTCAGGAACAGTTCCTGCTGATTGGAGGGTGGCTAATGTTGTCTCACTCTTCAAGAAAGGAGGGAGAGAGAAAACAGGGAATTATAGACCGGTTAGCCTGACGTCAGTGGTGGGAAAGATGCTGGAGTCAATTATAAAAGAGGAAATTACGACACATTTGGATAGCAGTAGAAGGATCAGTCCAAGTCAGCATGGATCTATGAAGGGAAAATCATGCTTGACTAATCTTCTGGAGTTTTTTGGGGATGTAACTATGAAAATGGACAAGGGAGAGCCAGTGGATGTAGTGTACCTGGAGTTCCAGAAAGCTTTTGATAAAGTCCCACATAGGAGATTAGTGAGCAAAATTAGGGCACATGGTATTGGGGGCAGAGTACTGACATGGATTGAAAATTGGCTGGCTGACAGGAAACAAAGAGTAGTGATTAACAGGTCCCTTTCAGAATGGCAGGCTGTGACCAGTGAGGTACTGCAAGGTTCGGTGCTGGGACCACAGCTGTTTACAATATACATTAATGATTTAGATGAAGGGATTAAAAGTAACATTAGCAAATTTGCTGATGACACAAAGCTGGATGGCAGTGTGAATTGTCAGGAGGATGGTATGAGAATGCAGGGTGACTTGGACAGGTTGGGTGAGTGGGCAAATGTAAGGCAGATGCAGTTTAATGTGGATAAATGTGAGGTTATCCACTTTGGTGGCAAGAACAGGAAGGCAGATTACTATCTAAATGGAGTCAAGTTAGGAAAAGGGGAAGTACAACGAGATCTAGGTGTTCTTGTAAATCAGTCACTGAAAGCAAGCATGCAGGTACAGCAGGCAGTGAAGAAAGCTAATGGCATGCTGGCCTTTATAACAAGAGGAATTGAGTATAGGAGTAAAGAGGTCCTTCTGCAGCTGTACAGGGCCCTGGTGAGACCCCACCTGGAGTATTGTGTGCAGTATTGGTCTCCAAATTTGAGGAAGGACATACTTGCTATTGAGGGAGTGCAGCGTAGGTTCACAAGGTTAATTCCCGGAATGGCGGGACTGTCATATGTTGAAAGATTGGAGCGACTGGGCTTGCATACACTGGAATTTAGAAGGATGAAAAGGGATCTGATTGAAACATATAAGATTATTAAGGGATTGGACACGCTGGAGGCAGGAAGCATGTTCCCGCTGATGGGTGAGTCCAGAACTAGAGGCCACAGTTTAAGAATAAGGGGTAGGCCATTTAGAACAGAGATGCGGGAAAACTTTTTCACCCAGAGAGTGGTGGATATGTGGAATGCTCTGCCCGAGAAGGCAGTGGAGGTCAAGTCTCTGGATGCATTCAAGGGAGAGTTAGATAGAGCTCTTATAGATAGCAGGGTCAAGGGATATGGGGAGAGGGCAGGAACAGGGTACTGATTGTGTATGATCAGCCATGATCACAGTGAATGGCGGTGCTGGCTAGAAGGGCCAAATGGCCTACTCCTGCACCTACTGTCTATCGTCTATTGTCTATTATTTACTGTTAACTACTGTAGAAAATTAGATTGGATTACTATTTGGAAACTCCAACCAAAATATAGTATTCGATTTCATATAAATTTTATCTTTATGGGTATTAAATTGCACAGTGTAGCCAAAATTATCAGATAACTACAGGGTCTTTGGTTAAATGACAACTCCTTTGGCAATTCATAATGACCCATAAGCCTACTATCGTATCGTCAACCTACTATCCATGAATATATCATACTAAAATCAAAGAGTCAAAGCAACAATTTTCTGACTTTATAAAAAATTGTTTTCAATTATCTTGAATTTATATCACAAATATAAATCATGACTTACCATGTGAAAATTAACCATGTCCAGAAGGCTCTCCGAAAACCTCATCAGACTGTTCTAATGGAAGTAAATAAAAAACCTAAATATGTCAGCTTTGCAAATGCAAGCTATTCAACATTCCTAAATCAAAAATTTATATTTTTAACTTGAAAAACAGAGTGACAACAAAATAAGGAAAACAATGGATATAAAAATCAAAGAAATAAACTGTATAAATAGTAAAATTGAAGGAGAAGTTAGAAACGAATAGATTGGAAATCCAGGTACAAGGTGGTGCAAGATGGAGAGTTTAAAGGGATGAAGAAAAAGAAGCAACAGTGATCAGTTGAAAGGAAAATAAGCAATTTAAACAGAAAGCAAGACACACTGAATTAAGATTGGGCACAACCAGGTCATTGGATTCAGCAGCAATCAATGAGTGAGACTTCAACTTTCTCCAGTTCAGACTTGAAACCACTCTGGCAAAATTTTGCACAAGCTAATTTTTGTAGAGTGAAGGAAGTTCTCAGGCAAAAGATCATTAAACTAGCCAGTTCTAGATTTACAATACACAACTTAACAGAAATAAATTAAGGGAGGGATTAGAGGGGAAATTAAGACATAACATCTTTTCTGAATCATATCAAGTAGTTGAGAATCAGAAGTGAGCCAACAAACTAGGGGCACACTACAGATGACAGCTGAGAAAGATGAAGAACCTCTCAAGATCAACTTGTATATATGAAAAGGTTAAAGATAACTGATATGGGAAATTGTCTCACTGCAAAAGATCATAATCTCATCTTCACAAAGTTTTTCACTGATTAAATTCAGTATTCATCCCATTCATCTCAAGTGCAACATCCCAATTCTCCACAAATAAAGCTGGACTTTGTTACAATAATAACCATCACAGAAAATGTCCTTTCTGGTGAATTAAGCTTTGATAATAATCCAAGCAAGTTTCTAACATTAAACTGCAAAGTTAAATGAATACACTTCTTATCAATAAACACCCATGTACGCAAACCGCATCTGCTTACACTGATGCGCTCTGGTCACATTTCCTTTTGCTGGTTTTATTCTTCCATTAACTCTCAGACCACAGATTATCAAACACAATAATATACTGAAAACTCAGCAAGAAGCAATTTATACTTAAATTTACAATACATTTCAAAAAGTACTCAGTTACTGTTTTGAAATCTTTTTGACTTGCTTAAAGCAGCGTTCTTACTTCAATTACTTCATCCTTGGTGGAATGCTGGGCAAGCTCACGAATTCCATTTACAAACTGTTTGTTAGCATTGCAGAAGTTCTTTCCAGCATCTATCATTCCAATGCATAGTTTCACAACCTAGAGGGGAAAGGATATACCAAATGTTCACATACTCACTGCCTTTTATAAGGAGACAAAATAAGAATTATTGTGGAAAAGATGTTAAAGTCAATAGTTTTTTGCAATATGTTTAACATTTGAGTTTTCTGTGCCAATATTAATAATTAATAGTATTGCAATCACAATAAGATTCAGAAAATTCAACTACATTATATCAATAAAAAAACAGGTGACTATTTTGGAAAGATAATGGAATGAAACTGCAAAGGCTGTGGGACATGGGGATAATTGGAAGTGAGCACCTGCTTTCAACACTCTGCAACTTGGTAATGGTATGTTATTGTTGTGTGTACCAAGATAGAGAAAAATTTGTCTTGCATACTGTTCATAGAGATCAAACATGCATTGAGATTGTATAATGGGTCGAATAAAGGTAGAACAAACAATAACAATGCAGAATAAAGCATAAAATTTACCAAAAAGTGCATTGCATGCAAAGTGCAAGAACATAAGATAAATAGAGAAATCAAGAGTCTATCTTAGCGTACAAGAGGTCTATTCAAGGTCTCATAACAATGGGATTGAGCCTGGTGGTATGTGCTTTCAAGCTTTTGTATCTTTTGCCCAATGGAAGGGGAGAGAAAAGAGAATGCCTGGATGAGTGCAGACTTTGGTTATACTGACTGCTTTAGGGAGAGAATGAGAAGTATAGACAGAGTCTATCGAGGGGAGGCTAATTGGTTCCCATAACGTACTAAGCTGCGTCTGCAACTCTCTGTGGTTTCTTGTGATGACAGGCAGAGCAGCTGGCAAACCATGTATGGTATGATATATATATCTAAATAGAATGTTTCCTATGATGCATCAATAAAAAAAATGGTATGAGTCAGTGGGAACAATGCCAAATTTCTTCAGTCTTCAAAGGAAGTAGAAGCAGTTGTGAGCTTTCCTGGCTATGACATTAGTGTTTGGACTAGGACAGATTATTGATGATGTTCATACCCAAGAACCTGCCCTCAACCCACTGAATGTCAACACAGTTGATGTAGACAGGAGCATGTGCACGGCCCACCTTTCTGTGACCTGTCAGATGGGGGTGGGAAATGGAAAAGATCGAGGGGGAGAACAGGAATGGATGGAATGCATGAGCAGGGTAGAGGATGAGAGCACAGAGTTATTGAATGTGAAATTTTTTGAATTGAGATTGATAAATGTTGTTAGCAATGGAGATTAAATGGTTTCTGAAACAAAGACAATTAACTATGAGCCATGATCAAACTGATCAATCCTCTGCTCAAATGGTCTTCTTCAATGCCATTTTTCCCAAATTATTCAACTTTTTTTTTGAAGACCTAAAACATCAACAAGTAGGATGTTGTATTCCTTTTGAAACAAATTTTCTAATCATCAGTTGGTTGCAAAATTGGATGGCAAGGAATTATTGAAAAATAAATTTCAGTGAGACAAGCATTGAAAGCATCAGAAGATGGAACTAAAGCAAAGCAAGAAGGTGATAGCTCAATTAAATTAAGGATCCAAGCACAGGAAAGTGACCATATATAGAAATCTGAAGATCTCTCTTGGCTCTCTTCGTATCCAAAAAATTTCTGTTAGATTTGAATATGCTCAGTGTTTGAAATTCTACACCCTCTGTTGATTAGATTTCCAAAAGATTTTCCTCCATCTGTAAAGAACTTTTTTTTCCATTTCAGTCCTCAAGAGCCTCTGCTTTCTCACATTCACTGCCCAAAGGAAGTAGTTTCTTCTCATCCATCATGCAAATTCCTTTCAAACAAGGTCCTCTCTCCTTCATCTAAACTCAAATGAACATTTCACCTCCTAAGCCACTATCCAAGTGAATAAACACTACATTCCCTACAAGCATACTGTTTCTTAGGTCTAAATTACACAATATAATCCACGTGTGGCTTCAGAAAAGCCATGTAATAGCGCACTAAACAGGTTCTCTTTAACCAGATTCATTGCAATAAAGTTCTGCTCTCCCACAAGTGCCACTTCCTCACTGCTTTGAAACAGAAAATAGGAAATCAAAACAATGGAGAACATGATCTTCTGGAACTAATGAAATTTTTTAATTTTTGGAAATCAAAGTTCAAAGTACATTTATTATCAATGTATGTATACTATACACAACCTTGAGAATTGTCTCCTTACATGCAGCCACAAAGCAAAGAAACTCAATAGAAACTAATGAAAAAAAGACTGTCAAACACCCAATGTGCAAGAAGTAAAGAAGATAAACATAACTTAATCTATTTTTCCTTTTCACTAGAAAATTTAAAGAGCTGTTCAAAATCACAGAATCTTAAAACAAATAGCACCATATAATGTCTTTGCTGAATATCTGCCAAAACAATCTAAGAATCAATCACGGTTGCCAACTGTACATTTGTACCTTCTTTTGTTGCAGAAGGGAGATAAATAAAATCTCCATTTCAACAGCTACCTATGGCAAATCATTCCATTTACCACAAGGTGAGATGAGCAGATTCTGCACAAATGGTTATTCAAATTCATGACCTTTCAATATGGACTATCAAAAATGGTCTCTTACTGCAGGGTGTAACTTCTGAAAATTTGAAGTGTTCTTTGAGACAACCTTTATAAAGCTATCAAAATGTCTTTCTATTTCTTCATTGATCAAGGAGTTAAATTCCAGCTACTTTTGGCATAATTAGTACAGTGTGAAGAATATTACAAAGCAAATTAAAGGCCAGTATTTGTTTAATTGCATTACAAATTCAAAAAAAAGTCTCTGGCTGAAGTATATTTGAACTATAGCAATTACAGCACCTGAAAAGTTTCTGAATTTGTATGCTTGTTAACATTAGTTTACTTTTTTCTAAATAATTGAAAGACTCATTTGGAACTTTGAGACAACTACACTTTTAGTACTTTTGTATTTTTCCCCTGCAAGGCATCTGCAAGCAACTTTGTTCAATCCTATCCAGTAATTCAAACATTTAAATTACTCGTCAGCCATCAAGGTGAGAAATGATCTATCAGAAATAAATGAAGTATAATGATACTCACTTTTTCAAGTTTTGACTCCAATTCAGTAAAATCTCCTTCAGCTTCTTCTATTGCAGCCCTATTGAGGATTTAAAAAATACAATTAACCTGCTGTAGTCCTTCCAATTCCCTTCTCAACAATTTTAATTACTAATCATCCTTTCAATTGTTGGTCTAACAGCAGTGCTAAACAGTGTGCTGGTATCAAACTACAAACTTCTGTAAATACAAGTCTAATCCCACAGATAACATTACTACAAGGTCATATAATTATTCAGATCATTACGTTAGTTATAAAGGGTGCAAAATAAAACATGCTCAGACAACATCAGTTGGTTAAACAGCAATAAATGTAAAAGGAACATAAAAATTATGATGTATTTGGACAAAGAACAAAATTAAGCTGCTCATTGTTATTAATCTAGAAAACAAACTTGGTAAAATCCTCTACCATAGAAGTCTTGCTTCTTATCAAGAACAAGAGAAAAATGTTAACTCAACATATATTAACAATTGTGAGTCAATTTGTATCCTTAGTTCAGCACTATAATAATCCAGTTGTCATACTGCTGTACGAGGTAAGAGTTGTGCATTGGCTTCATTCAGTTGTTTGGTACCAATCCTGTACAAAACTGTATTCATTTTGAGTTTTTAATACTCCCCTCCCCTCATTTCCCTCCAGCTGGCTTCTGTCCAATTTCATTTACATTCTGCTGATTACAGGTTTATTAAAAGGGAGCAATTTACTTTGCAATATTAGATTGAGCTTTGTAAAGTTACTAAGTGTTTGAAAGTGAGTTCATCTCAAAAACTTTCTAAATTGGCAGGAGTCCAGCTTTAAATATTAAAGGTTCAGCCCCTTTGCACTTAACATCCAGGACACTCCACAACTCTCGGTCTTCTCAACAGCTTTCAATAACCTGGCCCTGATTGCCTCATTTGCACCATGGGTGTCTAGTCCTTACATACTCCTGTTTCCCCATTCAGAAGGCCTTCTTTCTCAACAAAATACCCGCCCAGTTCCTGTCCACCACCATCCTCCTCCATCTGGCAGAACTGGTTCTCACACTTAACAATTCTTCTTTCAGCTCCTCCCACTTCTTCCTAAACTCAAGGTGTAGCCATGGGCACCTGCACAGGCCCCAGCTTTGCCTGCCTTTACACTGGCTATGTAGGAACAGTCTGTGTTCCCAGCCTTCACTGTACTGCTCCCCAACTCTTTCTGCATGACACTGACGACTTCATGCACCCATGCTGAGCTCATCAACTTTGCCTCCAAATTCCACCTTGCCCTTAAATTCACTTGGTTCATGACTGACATCTCTTCCTTCTTTCTTGATCTCTCTGTGCCCTCTCTGGAAACAAATTGACTACCAATCTTTTATAATCATTCTAACTCCCAGAGTTATCCTCACTGTAGTTCATCCCACACTGTCTCCTGTAAAAATGTAATTCCCTTTTCTCAGTTCCTTTGTCTCCATATCAGTTCCCAGGATGAGACCCTCCTTTTCAGAACATCAGAGATGTCCTTCTCCTTCAAACGATGGGTCTCCCTTCCTCCACCATTGGTGCTGCTCTCTCCTGCATTTCCCACATATCTGCCCTTACCCAATCTTCCCTCTGCCTTTACAGGGAAAGAGGTCCTCTTGTCCTCAGCTACTACCCCATGAGCCTCCTCATCCAGCACATCATTCTCCACAACTTCTGCCATATTCAATGGGCTCTTGCCACCAAACACAACTTTACCTCCCTCCAATCTCCACAGGGATTGCTTCCTCTGTGATTCTCTTGTCCGTTCATCGCTCGCCACCAATCTCTCTCTTGACACATCCCTGCAGTGGAAGATGTGCTACACCTGCCCATTCATCACCTACCTCACCTCCATTAAGCACCCCAAACAGTCCTTCCAAGGCAGCACTTCACCTGTGAATCTGTTGGGGTTGTCTGCTGTATCCAGTGCTCTCAATTCACCCTCCTGTACATTGGTGAGAATCGATGTAGACTGGGGGACTGCTTTGTTGAGCACCTCTGCTCCATTCACAAACAACGGGATTTCCTGGTGGCCACCCAAACACGTCGATCCATATCCTCCACAAAACCACGATCAGGTTTGAGGAGCAATATCTCATATTCCCCTTGGGCATGAACATCAATTTCTCCAAGCTCCAGTGATTTTTCCTCCTCCTGTTCTCATCACCTGCCCATCACCTCCGCTAGTGTCCTCCTCCTTCCCTTTCTCCATCTACTTTCTTCTCCTACAAGATTCATTCTTCTCTAGCCTTTACAGTTTCCACACATCACCTTCCAGCTTCGTACTTCATTCCCCCCTTCCCCACCCACCGGCTTCACCTATCACCTTCCAGCTTCCCTCCTCCTTATTCTAACATCATCCCCCTTCCTTCCCAATCCTGATGAAGAGTCTTGGCTTGAAATGGTGACTGTTTATTCATTCCATTGATGCTGCTCAAACTGCTGACTTCCTCCAGTATTTTGTATTTGTTACTCACAAATACCAAACAAGCAGCTTTCAGTATATATAAAGCTATTTGCTAATTGTGCTGATATAAACTAGACTTTAACTTGAACTAAAAAGAAAATTATTCAAATATTAGCCACAAATAATTTCTATTATCTCCTTTGAGGCCTACTAATGAGTATTTGAAATGAAAACTTCCATTCAATATTAAATCTCACTATGTATTTAAAGAGTAATACCACATACGTTCGACACTTAAATTTCACAATGTTTTGCAATATGACAATCATGTAAAGCATGGAAAAAAATCAGCTTATTCAAGCAAAAAATAATTCAAATATTCGGTATTTATTATTGCATAGATAATAAAGTTATTGCCAATTTATAACAAAAACTTATGAGGAGGAATAGATAAGACAATCTGAAAACCATTACTAATTTCATCAATCTGCAAGACTGGGAGAAAGAATTTAGGCTGGAATTGACCAGATTACTTAATAAGCCTGCAATGACTTGATGGCAAAAACAGTCTTTTTCATAATTCCACAATTCATAATCTTCTAAACAGATTAACAGAAAACTGACTAAACATAACAAAATTTGGATCACCTTGATTACTCATATTATGCTTTTAAGAAAAAATGAAACTTTACATTAATGAAATGCTAAAATTGTTACCATTTTCATGCACAACAAAACTAAGTTTTTTGAGGAAAAAATGGACACAGATGTATTTTTAAGAACATAGTTATCCATGTATATCAGTGCAGCAATTGAGAGACAAATGGACATAAGGTTCAAATAAAAAGTTTACCACATAGAAAACAGGAAATACCATTCTAGCAGTCTTACATTGTCTTTCAGTAATACAAGCCCAATTTAAAAACCTCCACAACCTCGGCTCCAAATTCAACTGTAACATCGACCATCCCTGCAACTTAATAGGTTTCTAAGTTCATTTTTAATTCCAATCTCCCCAAGTGAGATCAGGAGCAGCCTATTCAGCCTTCTAGACTGTTCAGGCATTCATGGAATCACTGCTGATCCAACATGTATCAAGTCCACTTTCCAGCATTTCCCCCTTAACCTTTGATTGTCACACTATAAAGAGAATCCCAGCTTTGAATATCCCCAAGAACTCTATCCCAACTGCTCTCTGAAAGGTATCCCAATGATTCACAACCCTCAGGAGAGAAATTCTTCTCGATTTTAAATAGGAACTCATTATACTCATCATTCCCACAGTAAAGACGTGAAGTACAGTTGGCAGCAATGGCTTTAACAATCAAAGCTGTAAAAGCACCAGAATTCCCTCCTTCTGCCTGTTTTTCTCTTTCAAACCCATCTCTAACTAAACCTGTAGTTATCTGCTGTTTTATTCCATCACATCCTCTGATGTCATGGTGTTCTGAAATCCTCCTGTATGCCAAGAATCTTTATCTAATATAAAAGATGCTGGTGAGGAGAAAGGCAAGGAGATTATGTGCACCAGCTGCCCTCATCAGATGCAGTGATGACTGCTGTCTTGGGAATTACTGCTCAAGAAGCATGGCAAGTTGCTAGAATGGATTCCATCACACTCAAGATGGATCATGTGGTTTCTGAAATGCTGATGAAGCAATACAGTATGGAGTCAATGTTCTGGAATTAAGGACGCTCTGTCCCATTCTAGACTGATAGTGTTGGAGAGACATTACTGGGTTAAGAAAAGGGGAACCATCAGCCACACAAAACACACTTCAGCATCAAAAGCAAGTATGTACCAGGACCAGTTCAATTTCTGGTCAACAAGGAGGGATCTGGTGATGGCAGTTGTCATGGGGAGAAGGCTCACTCTCTCTTTGGAACTGATTATCAAGTTACAGAAGTGCATGGTAAATGTTATTTGCTATTTATAAAATGAAGCCTGAACACTGTCCAAGACTTAACATTTTGCTATCTTTTCCTCCAGTATGGTGCAGTAGTGTACTAGGCAGCTGGTGCTTTGAGACCAAGGTTCAGTTCCTGCCACTGTCTGTAGGGAGTTTGTATGTCTCCCTGTGAATGCATGCGTTTCCTCTGGGTGCTCTGGTTTCCTCACAAAGACATACAGATTAAGATTGGTAAATTGTAAGCATGCTATTCTGGCACCAGAAACACAGTAACACCTGCGGGCTGCCCCCTGCACATGTTTGGACTGTGCTGGTCGTCGACAAACTATGCATTTCATTGTATATTTCGATATACAATAAAGCTAAATCTTTTAAAATCTTTAATCTCTTCTCATGCTGCTTATTTATTCCTCTTAGGAATATAATGTAGTCAACTTCACTATCTAAGGAATTGCAGCTGAACTGAACATCATGCAAACATATCAGTAAACAGTTCCATTTCCCATCTCATTAAAGGACAAAAACATCAGACAAATAAAGGTGGGGGATATGTATATACCTCATGTAATTACATCATGAGACAGAGATGACTGACCACCAATCTCGCTGCTGTGCTCTCAAAATAATTCCGGTCATTGTTGGGGGGAGGGGGGAATCATTTATCTTGGAGATTTTGGCCATCCTGACTACGAGATTGTTACATGATCTTGGTAATATAGCATTTCAGTGTACAAGCCAGGGTTTTAATGTCTAGAATGCAATGGTCCTGTTAAAACCCAAATTAAGAATCAATGATCAATTACGGTAATAAAGGAACATGTTTCATTATGAGTTATATTACACTTAAAAATATTTAATGGCAGCTACTTCTGTTGCTTTGTTAATAATAAGGAACAAAAGGATATGACAGCAATTGGCTAGATTGGAATCATTCTAGATTATGAGAAATCTGTCAATTTTTTTTATTATTGCTTCCAGTATCAGAATTATTTGGCTAGACTTCTTAGCTACTATTCATTTGCTTCTCAAATGAATCTTGATATCACGTGGAGCGAGTCAAGTTAGCTGAACTTGAGGCATTAGGCAGAACAGTCAGCACCTAGAGGTGAATAAACCGTCAACATTTGAGTGACTTGAGAAAAAAAATAATTGTCTACCCAACATTTCTAGCAGAGGCTGATTTTAAAGCAAATCTGTTTTACTCACTTCGTTCACTCCACGATCACGGAATGATGATCATTGAGCCAACTCCTGCAAAACTTGCTTGACTGCACTGCACCTTTCCCGCAGCACAACAAAGACTTGCATGGTCCAGTAGTTTGCTTAGTTCTGGAGGTAGCTATTTCCACTATTTACCCAGCATTCAGATGTTTGGCATACAAGATGTATTTGTTGCTTTGGTATATCATCTCAGCCTCAGCAGCCACATAGAAAGACACAACAGAACTACACAAATCTAAATGTCGTCACCCAATGGCAGGACTTTCATATGAAGAAAGACTGGATCGACTAGGCTTATACTCACTGGAATTTAGAAGATTGAGGGGGAATCTTATTCAAACATATAAAATTCTAAAGGGATTGGACAGGCTAGATGCAGGAAGATTGTTTCCAATGTTGGGGAAGTCCAGAACAAGGGGTCACAGTTTAAGGATAAAGGGGAAGCCTTTTAGGACCGAGATGAGGAAAAACTTCTTCACAGAGAGTGATGAATCTGTGGAATTCTCTGCCACAGGAAACAGTTGAGGCCGGTTCACTGGCTATATTTAAGAGGAAGTTAGATACGGCCCTTGTGGCTAAAGGGATCGGAGGTATGGAGAGAAAGCAGGTACAGGGTTCTGAGTTGGATGGTCAGCCATGATCATACTGAATGGCGGTGCAGGCTCAAAGGGCCGAATAGCCTACTCCTGCACCTATTTTCTATGTTTCTATGATACAATGGGCAACCAGTCATATCATATTGTGGTGACCCACTTTCTGCGCAGGTGAACCGGCTCACAAAAAGCCAGCGCACCGGGGTGGGGGAGAAGACTTTAGTAATGCACCTCTGATGTCATTTCCGCCCGGAGAGGGCGGGCGCTAGGGATTAAATGCCAGCGCCGCGAAGTTTGAATAAACTAGTCTCGAAACGACTTACCGACTGCGTGTTGTCTCTAGCTGTGTATGTAGTACATCGGTACAATTATCAATTTTTTAAAATATAAAGTTCATTGTTTTGTTTGTAGTAAACTTTAAAGCAGGCTTGGTTACCCAAGCATTTAGAGATGAGAATTAATTTATTTACATGTAAATAAATCTTGTTCTGCAATATACACAAAACTGAGAATTATCACGCTATTAAGTCTTTATTGGTTGCAATATCCAAGTCGCTGAAGAGACACTCAGTAAATGTGCACTATTTTGGCCCATGCAAAACTGAAGAGACTGGTATTTCCTACTTTTTCATCAATTGTAACAGGAATAATAATCAGTTAATACCAAACCACAAAGAACTTCTGCACAATAGAATGACTGAGATAAGTACAAATTGATGGTGACATCAGGCTGTGGCTAACAACTTAACAGTATCCTCAAAAACAAAGAACACATTTGTCAGAGCTAGAATAAAATAGCAGTATTGATGATCTTAGAAAAATGGGTCATATGCAATAGAATGTCATGCACTGGATAGAACAGATTAAATACATTTCTATTTTTAAAAATGTGATAATGTCACATATAAAAGGAGCTCTCAAGATCTTTTAACTTTGTCTACTTCACTTTACCTCTTAAACTTTCATTTTTGTTTGGCTATTTACCACAATTTTCTTCCATTTGGGTTGCACATGCCAAAAAATTTCCAACAAACATTAGAGCTTGTATCTATTTCAGCTGTGAATTCAATTAATTATGCTTGCATGTTTGGCTGGGGTAGCCTTCTGATCCTATCTCATCAGGCAAGCTTATTAAGTTCAAAGCACATAAGACAACCCTGATACAGACAAGTGTACAAACTCAAAGCCGATCATAAATTTAATCTTATTTTCTTCCAAATGACTGAAACATAAATGACCTAGAGTAAAATGGGATAACAAAACAAATTTGGATACTGCAAAACAAGATTTCTGGCATAAACATCATGAAATAAATTATAATTAGGGCATGTGAAATCAGACTGTTTAACCATGTAGTAACATCACTATAAAATCTGTTTAGCATTTTTAAAAAAAAAACAAAAAAAAGTATTCAGAGTCAATGTCAGTGTTTATCAAGAGTGACTATCAACTTTTCATGCAATTTCCATGAATTTTGCTATTGGTATATTTCAATACTAATGGTATAATGACATAACTATTTATGAATATGAAAACACAATAGCAAAGAACTTAAAAGTTATCAGGATCACTATCTTCAAATAGAGATGCAAGAGATTGCAGATGTTGTATTCTGGAGGAGCTGTACCTGTGGAAGCAAAAGGACGATCAAGGTCAAAACTCTACATCAGTTTCTCCAAAAGTCTGTGCCTAGCACATATTCTTCAGTTGCAAGAGGACCATCTTTAGACAAGGTTGAAAATCAATGATTCCACTGGAACATTCAAAGATTAGGTTGTTATCCTCTACTAACTATGATATCAATGATACTGTTCCTGAACCAAAACAGATATCCTTGTATTTATGGATCAATGATGGTGCAGAATGATCATGACATTTTGCAGGCACTATACCTCAAAAGTAAATAATTAAATAAAGAGCTCTATGTGATATGATATGGAGTGAACAGCACCTGAACACACTGCCAAGGATGGTGATAAAGGCAAATATGATAGGGGCATTCAAGATAGACACATAAATCTGAAGGGAAATGGAAAGATATGGACATTGTGTAGGAAGAAGGGATTAGTTCAGTTGGGCATTTGATTACTCATTTATTTCATTAGTTTGGCACAACAGTGCAGGCCTGTTCTTGTGCTGTATTGTTCTGTTGAATGACACAACACAAGTGAAAATACTAGCATTCAAAAACACAATGCCAACAAAAGCAGTGACTACACCCTACTTTAGTAAAACCGGAGTGCACAAAAATAACACCTCACACAAACTGAGCTGAAAAATGTGAGAAAAATATCAACCTCCACTTGAAAAGTGTAAATTAATATGGTTTCTGAGGTCCACAATGTAGCACTGGTCAAAGACAACAGCTATATCCAATCAAAATGCATAAAATGCTGGAGGAACTCAGCAGGCCAGGCAGCATCTACAGAAAAGAGTTTAGTCGACATTCGGGCCAAGACCCTTCATCAGGACAGGAAGAAAAAGATGAGAAGTCAGAGTTACATCCAACACTGCTTTTTTTGTTGGACTATCACAAAAGTCCAAACATAGTAACACCACTCAGATACAGAAAAATATGAATTGTTTAATAATTCAAAACTTTGTCCTGCCTTCCCATTATAACTATATTATGCTGCTAAGAGTTGAGAACAAACTTGAATTGGGAGAGCGAGGAGCTGTTCACTTGTGGGAACAATGGGTCTTAACTTTTGTGAACAAAGCAAAGAAAGGCAGTTTTCTACACTGCAAGTAAGATTTTGCATTCTGGACCCTTGATTGTGGTTGCATCACAACCTAGTTTCATGAATACTATTCTGGTCAGTAAGTGGTTTCACAGGAGTGAGAGTGAGACACAATTTTGGATTCCTACTAGAACTGGAGGTTGAGAATGCAGATCAGTGTCACTAAACTCAACAAATACCAAACATAATGCTGATCCCCTGTATGATCCCATTAATTTAGACTGAATACATTTACATTTTGTTTGCTTCTCACCTTTTCATCAAATGAGCATACTACAAAACTAGCAAAATACACAATGAAACATCTGAAAGTACTGGATACTGCAAAGGCTATGAGCCCAGACAAAATCTCAATAGTCCTAAAGACTTGTGCTCCAGAACTTGTAGCACCACTAGCCAAACTGTTCCAGTACAGTTACAACACCAGCATCTACTCAGCAATGTGGTAAATTGCCTAAATATGTCCTGAACACAAGCAGGACAAGTCCAACCCAGGCAGTTACCACCCAATCAGCCTAGTAACAGATGGGGTCACCGACAGTGCTATCACGCAGACCTCCTCAGCAATAACCTGTTCATGGATGCCCAGTTTAGGTTCCATCAAGGCCGCTCAGCTCCTGACCTCATCACCTCCTTGGTCCAAACATAGACCAAAGAACTAAATACCAGAGGTGTGGCGAGAGTGATAACCCTCAACATCAAGCAGCATTTAATCGAGTATGGCATGAAGGTACCCTAGCTAAAATGTAGTCAATGGGAATTAAGGGGGGGGGGGGGGGGAAACACTCCAATGCTTGGAATCAACTCCTCTGTGCCTACTTCCAAGCACCTTAAAACTATGCTGTCTCATGTTAGCCATTTCAGCCCTGGGGAAAAGCCATTGACTATCCACACGATCAATGCCTCCCAACATCTTGTACACCTCTATCAGGTCACCTCTCATCCCCCATCGCTCCAAGGAAAAGAGGCCGAGTTCATTCAACCTGTTCTCATAAGGCATGCTCCCCAATCCAAGCAACAACCTTGTAAATCTCCTCTGCACCCTATGGTTTCCACATCCTTCCTCTGGTGAGGCGACCAAGATTGAGATCAGTACTCCAAGTAGGGTCTGACCAGGGTCCTATATAGCTGAAACATTACCTCTCGGCTCTTAAACTTAATCCCACAGTTGAAGGCCAATGCCATATGCCTTCTTAACCACAGAGCTTTCAATGTCCCCAAGATCTCTCTAATCCTCCACTCTGCCAAGAGTCTTACCATTAATACTATATTCTGCCATCATATTTCACCTACCAAAATGAACCACCACACACTTACCTGGGTTGACCTCCATCTGCCACTTCTCAACCCAGTTTTCCATCCTATCAATGTCCCGTTGTAACCTCTGACAGCCCTCCACACTATCCACAGCACCCCCAACCTTTGTGTCATCAGCAAATTTACTAACCCATTCCTCCACTTCCTCATCCAGGTCATTTATAAAAATGACAGAGTAGGTCCTAGAACAGACCCCTGAGGCACACCACTGGTCACTGGTCTCCATGCAGAACATGACCCACCTGCAACCACTTTTTGCCTTCTGTGGGCAAAACAATTTTGGATCCACAAAGCAATGTCCCCTTGTATCCCATGCCTCCTTACTTTCTCAATAAACCTTGCATGGGGTACCTTATCAAATGCCTTGCTAAAATCTATATACACTACATCTGTGGCTCTACCTTCATCAATGTGTTTATTCACATCCTCAAAAAATTCAATCAGGCTCGTAAGGCACGACCTGCCTTTAACAAAGCCATGCTGACTATTCTTAATCATATTACACCTCTCCAAATGTTCATAAATCCTGCCTCTCAGGATCTTCTCCATCAACTTAACAACCACTGAAGTAAGACTCACGGGTCTATAATTTCCTGGGCTATCCCTACTCCCCTTTCTTGAATGAAGGAACAACATTCACATTCCTCCAATCCTCGGGAACCTCTCCCGTCCTCATTGATGATGCAAAGACAATCACCAGAGGCTCAGCAATCTCCTCACTCACTTCCCACAGTAGCCTGCGGTACCATCCTGTCAGGTCCCAGTGATTTATCCAACTTGATGCTTTCCAAAAGCTCCAGCACATCCCTACGAGCACCAAGATCCTTTTCCATAGTGAATATTCATTAAGTACCTCCATTATTTCCTCTAGTTCCATACACACTTTTCCACTGTCACACTTGATAGGTCCTATTCTCTCACGTCTTATCCTCTTGCTCTTCACATACTTGCAGAATGCGTTGGGGTTTTCTTTAATCCTATCCGCCAATACCTTCTCATGGCCCCTTCTGGATCTCCTAATTTCCTTCTTAAACTTCTTCCTGCCAGCCTTATAATCTTCTAGATTCCTATCATTACCTAGTTTTTTTGAACCTCTCGTAAGCTCTTCTTTCCTTCTTGACTAGATCTACAACAGCCTTTGTACACCACGGATCTTGTACCTTACTATCCTTTCCATGTCTCATTGGAACGTATCTACTCAGAACCCCATGCAAATATCCCGTGAACATTTGCCACATTTCTTCCCTATGTTTCCAATTTATGCTTCCAAGTTCCTGCCTGATAGCCTCATAGGCAAAGTGTGTACATGCCCAGCTAATCCACAGTCACTTCCAGGACAGCAGTGACATGCGGTGCATGTGGAGGTGCATCCAGAGCATCACGAATTACAAGACAAGATCACCTGACTGTGCAGGTGATACCTCCCTCTCAAATGCGCTGAATAACTTCTACGCTTGGTTTGAGGCGGAAAATGATGTGGCGGTGAGTAAGTCCACCCCTCCTACAAATGACCAGGTGCTGTGTCTCTCTGTGGCCGACGTGAGAAGAACCCTGTGCAGGGTCAACCCACGGAAGGCTGCTGGACCAGACAATATCCCCAGTAGAGTGCTCAGAGGATGTGCAGACCAGCTAGCAGATGTTCTCACTGACATCTTCAATATCTCCCTGAGCAGCGCCACCATTCCAACGTACTTCAAGGCCGCCACCATCGTCCCCATGCCGAAGAAGTCTTCAGTGTCCTGCCTAAATGACTACCGTCCCGTGGCACTTACATCCATCATCATGAAATGGTGAGAGGCTCGTCAGGAGGCATATCAAGATCCTGCTGCCCCCCCTCACTGGACCCCCTGCAGTTTGCGTACCATCCCAACTGCTCAACAGATGATGCCATTGCCACCACCCTCCACCTGGCCCTCACCCACCTGGACAAAAAAGACACATACATTCAGATGCTGTTCACAGACTTTGGTTCAGCATTCAACACAATCATCCCTCAGAAACTGATTGGAAAGCTGAGCCTACTGGGCCTGAGCACCTCCCTCTGGATCCTAGACTTCCTGACTGGGAGACCTCATTCAGTCCGGATTGGGAGCAGCATCTCCAACACCATCACACTGAGCACTGGGGCTCCCCAGGGTTGCGTGCTCAGTCCACTGCTGTTCACTCTGCTGACCCACGACTGTGCTGCAACACACAGCTCGAACCATATCATCAAGTTCGCCAATGACACCACTGTGGTGGGTCTCATCAGCAAGAACGACAAGTCAGCTTACAGAGAGGAGGTGCAGCAGCTAACGGACTGGTGCAGAGCCAACAACCTGTCTCAATGTGAATAAAACAAAAGAGATGGTTGTTGACTTCAGGAAGGCACGGAGCGACTGCTCCCCGCTGAACATCGACGGCTCCTCGGTAGAGATCGTAAACAGCACCAAATTTCTTGGTGTTCAACTGACGGAGAATCTCACCTGGTCCCTCAACACCAGCTCCATAGCAAAGAAAGCCCAGCCACATCTCTACTTTTTGCGAAGGCTGAGGAAAGTCCATCTCCCAACCCCTATCCTCATCTCATTCTACAGGAGTTGTATTGAGTGCATCTTGAGCAGCTGCATCACTGCCTGGTTCGGAAATTGCACCACCTTGGATCGCAAGACCCTGCAGCGGATTGTGAGGTCAGCTGAGAAGATCATCTCTCCCGCCATCACGGATATTTACACTACACACTGCATCCGCAAAGGAAACAGCATTATGAAGGACCCTATGCACCCCTCATACAATCTCTTCTCCCTCCTGCTGTCTGGGAAAAGGCTCCGAAGCATTCGGGCTCTCACAACCAGACAATGTAACAGTTTCTTCCCCCAAGCTATCAGACTCCTCAATACCCGAAGCCTGGACTGACACCTTGCCCTACAGTCCTGTTCATTATTTATTGTAATGCCTGCCCTGTTTGTGTGCACTTTATGCAGTCCAGTCTAGGTCTGTTGTCTAGTGTAGCTTTCTCTGTGTTGTTGTTTGTTTTTTTTTTAATTACGTAGTTCAGTCTAGTTTTTTTGTACTGTGTCATGTAACACCATGGTCCTGAAAAATGTTGTCTCATTTTTACTATGCACTGTACCAGCAGTTATGGTCAAAATGACAATAAAAGTTGACTTGACTTGACATTTCCCCTTACTTCAATTAAACTTTTCCCTAACTTGTCTGTTCCTATCCCTCTCCAATGCTATGGTAAAAGAGATAGAATCGTGATCACTATCTCCAAAATGCTCTCCCACTGAGAGACCTGACACCTGACCAGGTTCATTTCCCAATACCAGATCAAGAACCACATCTACTCTTGTAAGCTTATCTACATATTATGTCAAGAAACCTTCCTGAACACACCTAACAAACTCCACCCCATCTAAACCCCTCATTCTAGGGAGATGCCAATCAATAGTTGGGAAATTTAAATCTCCCACCACAACAACCCTGTTATTATTACTCCTTTCCAGAAACTGTCTCCCTTTCTGCTCATCGATGTCTCTGTTACTATTGGGTGGTTTATAAAAAACACCCAGTAGAGTTATTGACCCCTTCCCATTCCTAACTTCCACCAACAGAGACTCCGTAGACAACCCCTCCATGACTTCCTCCTTTTCTGTAGCCATGACACTATCTCTGATCAACAGTGCCACACCCTCACATCTTTTGCCTCCCTCCCTGTCCTTTCTGAAACATCTCAAGCCTGGCACTTGAAACCATTTCTGCCCCTGCACCATCCAAGGCTCTGTAATGGCCACCACATCATAGCTCCAAGTGCTGATCCACGTAACTCTTGCAATTCCTGACACTACTAACCATTGCCATGGACTTTCCTACCAAAATGACTTTTTCTTAAAAGTCAAGACTTCCATACAGCAGTGTTTGACCCAATGAGAATGGTAGAATAGCCAGGGGACAATGTCAAGCTCTGATGCTGGCCGCTGTAACTGCACACACTTGGGCCAATGAAAACATCCCTGTCTATCATGTGCAAAGTCTTTGCCCTTACCACCATCACCTCCAACAATAAAAACTCTTTTCCAGCTCAGACAGCCTCCAAAAAGAACACAAGGACATCATAAGTATTGACTTGAACTTGCACCACTGCTCTTTCATCATTGCAAATCTGAAACATCGGAACTCCCTACCCAAAGGCACCTTTGTCACCCAAATTATAGAAGATTATAAAGGTAGCTCAGCATTACTTAAGACAATTATAACTGGATAAATTCCAGCTTTTCCTTTAATGCCCACATTCCAAAAGTAACGGAAATCCAAATTACTTCTCTGAATTCTATACTTACACTTGGAATTTTACCTTCCAACATTTTTCGTTGAATGACATTAACATTAGGTCAGAAAAAAGCTCAAGAAACATCAAAGCAGATAGTACATTATGCTTCAGTCAGAATGTTGTCGAGGGCCCCAAATTATGATTTACCCCACAGGTTCCTCGTATTGGTGCAATGAGAAACAGCCTAATAGCATCACATCTGCACCTTCGTTATGGTCTGCCTGGAGATAACCTTGATTTTAATTCCACATTGAATTAACCTATTAATTTTGTTAATAATGCAGATAAACCTCATCTTCAAAAATGGTGGCACATTATAAAATGAGAGTAAAACTTGCTGACTGAATTATTCAAACTCAACCTATTAGGTGGTGAAAAGCTACACTAAGATTTGCAAATTTGAAACAATCTGAAAATGCAACATATACAGAGTAAAAGATGAATGTGTCAGGTGAATGGACAGCATGGTAACGTGGTGACTAACACAACATTTTACAGTACCAGCAATGCAGGTTCAATTCCCACCACTGTGTGAGGAGTTTATACGTTCTCCCCATGACCGCTTGCATTTCCTCTGAGTGTTCTGATTTCCTCCCACAGTCCAAAGACCTTCTAATTGGTAGGTTAGTTGATCATTGTAAATTGCTCCATGATTAGGCTAGGGATAAATCGCCGGTTGCTGGGTGGCGCTGTATCTCAATAAATAATAAAAAAATATATTTTTTAAAAATAATGGCCTTTCTTCCACATTGCAAAAACTAATCTAGTGAAAAGATATTCTAATTGTGCAAAAAACATTGTTTGCATTGAAAATTAATACGTAAATAGTGCTTAAATAAGCAGGAATGTATTATGGATTTCCCTTGAAAACTGTCAAACATGCACAAGGCAATATGCACTTTCAGTACATCATGCTTGCTTACATAATACATTCAACTGTGATCAATTCAACACAAGTATCAACCCTATGGGAACAGTAGGATTTAAAAACATGTTAGAAAATGAATTTACCAATAGATAGCTCTTCAAACAAAATAAACTTGTTTAAATGAAAGTTTAAATACACAATTGCCCTCTTAAAATTATGCCTCATACAAACTACATTATCAATGCTGGTAAAGTTACAACGGTAACTGGCAGGAATTGCAAGCTTTATACTGAGAAGGTATTTTTAGTTAATGAAATGCCATACATTGATTAGCACTCAGTTGATAGGAGAATGTAAAATATTTAAAAATGCAAAATGCAAGTTACCTGCACTGGTTTTTGTCAGCATTTGTGATTGAACAGTGTAAAGCTGCATTGCAAACACAATTATAGAAAGGTCTATGATCAGAAATGGTGTATACTTGCTGATTCCTTAAAACTTTGCACATAACATGTCCCAGTGAACTTGTGCCAATAGAAACAAAAACGTTAATGGAAAAACAGTTCACAAGAGGTCATGTGATCTTAACATTTTCCAGATGGATTGGTCAGAAGTCATTCTATGCAAGTTCATAAAACATGTAATGTTCCATACTTATTGTTGAATGTGACAAAATGTTCTATTCCTTTGGGAACAAACAAAACAATTTTTATTTTCCTTTTGCTTAGGCCCTCTCGTTCACCTCTGTCATTTGTGAACCTATTGGTGTAGCTTTCTGTTAGTCTTATCAAATTCAAGGCAGCAAAGGTGATGAAACTCCATTTTGATCTTGTTATTTTCAGAATCAGATTTATTATCACTAACATATGCTGTTTGGCAGCCACAGTACGAAGTGTAAACATGGTTTACCTCAGACTCTTTCCTTACTCTGTGCAGCTCCAGAAAAACTAAACACACTAAAGAAAGGATGTCATTGCACTGGAAAGTTTACAGAGGAGATTCAACAGGACATTGCCTGCAATGTAGATTTTCATCACACAGAGCAAATAGATTTGTTGCCACTCCCCAGGCGGAGAAGGCTGAGAAGCAAACTATTTGAGATTACAAAATTATAAATAGGAGGGATTAAGTAGGGAGTGAGAAATCTTTCTCCTTAGCAGAAGTATTATAGCAAGAGGATGTAGATTTAAAAATGAGAGGCAAGAGGTATCTGAAGAAAGAGTTCTTTCACCATAATGGAGGTTACTGAAATTTGGAACAATGACATCAAAAACATGTGCCAGAGGAATGCTGCAAATTGAACAGCATCAGCAAGAAGAATGGAATTGTCAAATGGATTGGATCAAAAAACTGCTTCAGAACTGTTTGTTGCTCCAAATTTGAACATCTGCATCACATCTTCAAAGAACTTCAGTTGATTCATCAAACTTACCCCTTTATGAACCCAGATTGACTCCACTCAGCCCTTTTTCTGTGACACTATTCAGTATCAATTCCAACATTCTCTTATTCCACTGACATTAAGCTGACAGGTTGATAGTTCTTTGATTTCACTCCCTCCTTTCTTAAACAATGCAGTTATATTTGCTGCCCTCCAATCAATAGGAAGAACAACAGATTACAGGATTTCCCCTGCTATACAAAAGTGGAGCATTCTTATAAAACCTTTCATCAGCCGAAATGGCGTAAAGTGAAGAAGCAATTACCATTAATTTATATGGGAAAAATTTTTGAGTGTTCCCAGACCCAAATAATAACCTACCAAATAACACACAAAACCTAAAATAACACTAACAAATAGTAAAAGCAGGAATGATGCCGACTAAGAGAGATCACTTTGCTACTGGCAGAACCAATAGTAACATCAGCAGCTTTCAAGATTCTTCTCTCTGCGTGTAAATAGTACGAATGGTGGAGTTCAATGCCCGCACAATGTCTTTATTTCGTTCATCACGATCGAAATGCTTAATTACACCCAGTTTTACGCTAAGCGTAACACCCTTGTGAGTTCTCTTAGGCTTTTCTGATACCCTAGGACACAGCTTGCTAACGGATGCACAAAATATATCCAGATAAAGCACAGATGCTCACACAGTTCAAAGCTATGGCGGCTTGATGCTGAGATGCTGAATGTAGTTCCCGAGGAAGGCGCTTGGCAGTACCACTCTCTCTGCTCGGGGTGCATGCTACCTGTATACAGTAATGGCTTGCTGCAAAACAAAGGCTGAACACTATTTTCGCTTTTCGTCTTTATTCATAAAAGCAAAAATCCTCTTTGGGTTTCTTTCGGTTAGCAAAAACAGGTACTAATGTAGGTCTTTTGCAAAAGCGAAGTGGCGTAAAGCAAACTTTCGAAAAGCGGCTGGGAGGGGGGGGGTACCTATATACAGAACATTATATGATAACCATTACATCCACTATTACCAAAAGCACTTCTGTTTAAACTCTGGGATGTAGATCACCATGTACTTGGAATCTCAAACTTCCCAACAATTATTTTTTGGCTAGTACTTATCTCTCCAGTTCACTTCCACCAAATGATTTGGCACATTTTCAGTGTCTTCTTCTGTGAAGACAGTTACAAAGTAATTCTGCTGCGGTTTCCTTCCTCCCAAGTATAAACTCCACTGTATCAAAAAGACTTGCTCCTGCTAGTCTTTTCCTTTTTGGGTACCTATAAAAGTTCCTGTTTTAGTTTTTAGCTCAGAGTTAAAAATAAATTTATTATGTCACCAAATACTGCCCTAGCATTCATTTTCTTGCAAGCATTTACAATAGAACCAAATTAAAAACTACAAATACAGACAAGCAACCAATGTTCAAAAGACAAAAAGACAAACAGTGCAAATACAAAAAAGACAGACATTAAATAAAGCTGAGAACATATGTTGTAGAGTCCTTGATGTGAGTCCATAGGCTGTACTCAATAACCAGTGCAGTGCTGTAGTAAGTGAAAATGCCCACAATGGTTAGCCTAATGGATGAAGTATATAACTATTCCTGAACCTGGTGGTATGGGACTCAAGACTCCTGTACTTCCTTTCTGAATGCAGCAGGCAGAAGAGAGCATGGATGGTAGTGTTCCCTAATGGATGCTGCTTTCTTGTGGCAGCGTGCTTTGTAGATGTACTCAGTTGTGGGGAGGGCTTGTCCTGTGATGAACTGATCTGTAATCCACCCCTTTCTGTAGGCTTTTCCGTTCTTGGGCATTGCTGTTTCCATAGCAGCTGGTTATGCAACCAGTCAGGATACTCTACACTGTGCATTTGCAGTGCCTTGAAAAAGTATTCAGGCCCCACAACTATTTTCACATCTTACTATCTCATTTTCTCAATTTAAAATATATTGAAGTAGGGATATTTGAGTTAATCTACAAAACATGGTGCATGTCAATCAAAAGAAAAATTCCAACACCTGTCAACAATTTACTAAAAATTAAAAGCTAAAATTGTGAGGCTTGAAAGGTATTCATCCCCTTTGTATTTACACTAATTTTCCTCAGGTGCAATACTGCATACAAAAGATTGAAAGGTTCATTTATTACCAAAGTATACATCTCTGACATTCTTTTCCAGATTGCCACAAAAACAAGAAAACAAAAGGCAAGACAATCACCAACCCCCAAATTCCCCCCATCCAGCAGAGAACAAAATCTGAACTGGAACATAGACCCCCAATTCCCCATCCCTTGCACAAAAAAAAAAGATTATGCAATAAACACAGAATACAAAAAACTACAAGACTGAAAAAATGTCCATTGTCCAAATCCAAAACACAGAAAACCCCAGTAACATTCTTCGAGCAGAGCAGCAGGCCATACAGTCCTTCCTCTCCGGCAGCAGAGCGATCCCACCAACAATCAAAAGGCAGGCAACCAGTGCTCACCTTCCAAATTCACCACAATGTTTCAATCTCCCTCATTGCTTTAATCGGTGAACAATCCATAAAATGGAATGGAACATCAACTCATGCCCCCACAGCCTTCTTGCTGAGGCTCGGAGTCCTCTCAGAGACAGCAAAGCACTAGATCACCCAAACTAGGTCTCAAAACTGCAAATCCCAGGCTCCAACGGTCCCAAAAACACATTCAAGATGAAAAACAGATGTAAAAGAATCAGAATCAGGTTTATTATCACCTGATTCGCAGCAGCAGTTCAATGCAATACATAATATAGAAAAAATAAATCAATTAAAGCATACGTATATAGATCAAAAATAGTGCAAAAAACAGAAATATTATATATTAAAAAAGTGAGGTAGTGTCCAAAGATTCAGTGTCCAATTAGGAATCAGATGGCAGAGGGGAAGAAGCTGTTCCTGAATCGCTGAGTGTGTGCCTTCAGGCTTCTGTATCTCCTACCTGATGGTAACAGTGAGAAAAGGGCATACTCTGGGTGCTGGAGGTCCTTATAATGGACACTGTCTTTCTGAGGCACCGCTCCCTGAAGATGTCCTAGGTACTTTGTAGGCTAGTATCCAAGCTGCAGCTAACTAGATTTACAACCCACTGCAGTATCTTTTGGTCCTGTGCAGTAGACACCCCCCCTGTCCCCAATACCAGACAGAGATGCAGCCTGTCAGAATGCTCTCCACAGTACATCCATAGAAGTTCTTAAGAGTATTTGTTGACATGCCAAATCTCTTCAAATTCAAACTCCTAATGAAGTATAGCTGCTGTTTTGCCTTCTTTACAATTGCATCGGTATGTTGGGACCAGGTTAGATCCTCAGAGATCCTGACACTCAAGAATTTGAAACTGCTCACTCTCTCCACTTCTGATCCCTTTATGAGGTTTGGTATATGTTCCTTCATCTTACTCTTCCTGAAGTCCAGAAGGAACATTGTTTCGTTTTTACTGTGTACTTACCAGCAGTTTATGGTTAAAATAACAAAAAGTGACAACTTTTGCTGCAACATGACTCCACTAGTTGGCATATCTCACTCCTGTACGCCCTCCCTTCACCACCTGAGATTGTACCAATAATGGTTGTATCGTCAGCAAATTTATAGATGGTGTTTGAGCTATGCCTAGCCACACAGTCATGGGTATATAGAGGGGAGAGCAGTGGGCTAAGCACACACCCCTGAGGACATAAAATTGAAACAAATAGTTTTGTGGTCTATCTATAAGATATCAACCGTGTGAGCGTTGTACACATTTTGACCGCAACCTGATGAAGGGTCTCAGCCCAAAACGTTGACTGCTTATTCTTTTCCATAGATGCTGCCTAGCCTGCTGAGTTCCACCAGCATGTGAGTGTTCCTCTGTATTTCTAGCATTTGCAGATTTTATTGTGTGTGATATTACTTTACCAACTCACCCATTTTGATGATGTAGAAAATTGGAGGATCACCTGTTTTCAATGAATTCATAAGAACAAATACCCCCCACACCGTAAAGTCCAACAGTATGTCCATCAGACCAAACCAAAATAAATACAATAGAGCACTCAAGACAAGTCAGGAAAATGGTAATAGAGAGTCACAAATCTGGGAAGTGTACAAGATCATCTCAAAAGCACCAAACGTACCTCAGAGCTCAGTGCAGTTCCTCATGAAAAAAAGTGGAAAAAGCATGAAACCATAACCATGCTGCCTAGGTCAGACAATCCTTTAGTCACTGGAGAAGAATGGCACTTGTAAGAGAGGCAACTCTGACATCAGTCACTGACTGAGCTGCAGAAGTGTGTGGCTGTAACTAGAAATGAAGTTCATGGCTCCACAATCTCCAAGGCCTTCCACAAAAAGGGTTTTTAATGGAAGAGTGGCGAGGAAGAAGCCCTGGCTAAAAGAAAAAAAAAAATCCTTGCCCATAAAGACTTTGCAAAGTGTCACTTAGAAGATACCGTACAGACATAGGTGGTCTTGTGGTCCGATGAGAGTATAGCAGAATTTTATGGCCTCAATACTATGCAATATGTATGGCAAAAATCTAATACTGCACTTCAACCAGGTAACACCATCCCTACTGTGAAGTATGGTGGAGTTGGCATCATGATATGGGAATGCTTTTCAGCAGCAGGGACTGGAAATCTATTTAGGATTGATGAGAAGAAGAAAGCTGCTAAATACAGAGGGATCTGGATAAAACCTGCTAGCCTCCACCAGAAAGCATAAACTGGGGAGGAAGTGCATCTTTCAACAGGAGAACTACCCAAAACACACTGTCAAAGCAACCATGGGAGTAACTGCAAACGAAGAAAGTTGATGTCCTTGAGTGGTCCTGACCTTAACCAGATCAAATTTCTCTGGCAAGGCCCTAAGATTGCTGTCCACTGCCACTCCCCATCATATTATACAAAGTTAATTGAGACCTGTCCAAAACAAAACTACTGATTGTAACAGCTGCAAGAGATGGTTCAAGGAAGTACTAAGCAAAGGGGGATTAATATTTTTGAAGTGTTGACATTTCAGTTTTTGAATTTTTTTAGTTTTTTATGCTTTACATTTTTCCCTGTTTTTTTGGGCTCTACCGTGCAGAAAGGAGCATGTGATTCACAAATAAAAATTCTCAATTAAATTGTTCAAAATACCTGGTTGCAATACTTAAGTTACATTAAAGGGTTGGGCTGAATACTTTTACAAGGCACTGTATAGAAGTTTGCCAAAGTTTTAAATGACATGTTCAGTCTTCAAACTTCTTTAAAAAAAAGTACAGGTGCTGCTGTGATTTCTTTAAAATGGCATTCAAGTGCTAGTACTGGGACAGATCCCCTCTGCTAGGAATTTAGTGTTCCTAACCCTCTCCATCTCCAATTTCCTAATGAGGACTAGCTCATGTACTCTCAATTCCTTCCTCTTGTAGTCATTAATTAGCTATTTGGCTTTGATAACATTGAGTCAGAGGCTGTTGTTGTGACACCATTCAACTAGATATTCAACCTCCCTCCTTTCATCACCACCTTTGATTCAGCCAAAAACAGTGATGTCTTCAGCAAATGTAAATATGGCTTTGGAACAGTACTTAGCCTCACAGTTATAATATGTGGATAACTAAAAGTTCACCAGGTGATTTTTTTTTGGTCCAAAATAAATGCTGAAAATCCGGTGCGTTTAATCTTATCATGCATCATAATACAATAGAACTGAGCAGTTTCACTGTAAATACCTTGTGAGTAGAGCGAACACCAAAATATATGAAATTACTCACAAATGTTCAAATTCTTTTCCATACTATAAATTTTCTGATAATGTAATTAAAGCTATGTCAGATTCTGCCCAAATCAGTTACAAAAAAAAACGAACTTTTTTTATGCTGCTTAAATGAATAAAGCCATAAGATTTTAACCATTGATTTTGTTAATGGAATGCAAAGACTATTAAAGATGAAATACCATTCAAATTGTTCATTGGAAACTGCAAGTTCATTATTCACCAGATCTATAAATAACTACTACCCTATTTGCTGGAGAGAAACAGATGCTCATGAGAAATGTCCCTTTAATATGACAATTATAGCACCTCCATTTTACTTCAGTCTGAGATAAAAAAAGAAAAAACACTTTTTGCTGAAATAAATTACTATTTGTCTCAATAGAGCCTGGTTAGAAATCACACCAACCCATACAAAATGCTGAAGGAACTCAGCAGTTCAGGCAACATCAGGACTTCAAAGGAAAGGGGAAGACAACCAGAAATACAAGACCTATTTCTTGTTCTCTGCATACATTAAGCCTCAGACACATTTGCAAACATGATAAACAAAATAACCCCAAAGAGAGCAAATATGCATCATCCATTACAAATCATAGCAACCGGGTTTTCTTTCTGTAATAAACAATAGAAATAGATAAATTTTGGGGGGAAGGGGCAGCAAACAGCAACACTGAAGTTACCATTTGGTTTTGTTTCTCTAACCAATTACTTTGATCTGCTGCTGCAAACTGCAATATTGCTTCTACAATAAAAAGGGATTTTTATACATTTTACGTCCTACGAAGTGATATTATGCAGTAAAAAAAATCTCATTCTTCCTGAACATCTCTTGCTCCCTTCCCAGAATTCAATGATCACCAAGAACTAAGAAAACAAGTTTTGCTCTCCTTACAACTCAGGAATATCTAAAGAATAATAAAGCTTGGAACAGAAAAGGTTTTACTATGAAGAGATTTCCAAATCTGGATTTGAAGCTGCATGGTTACAGAATGGCTGCAAACCTAAGAACCAGAAGCAGTAAACAAAGAAAGGGGTATTTGGAACATACTGAAATTAAAACATCTTCTAGTTGAATACAAAAGTTACATCTTGTGATTTTCATACTTTAGCTTATCAATTATGTTGTTACAAGAACACTCAGAATACCCAAGCGCTCTTGTTCTTTCAAAGCCGGCTGGTGGCGTAGTGGCATCAGCGCCAGGCTTTGGAGTGAAGGCTCCCAAGTTTGAATTCAGCCGGCTCCCTTGCATGCTTTCCATCCGTGCTGTGTTGAGCGTCGAATTAGCAACTCAGCCTCATAAAAACAAGAAAGTCTGCCAAAAAAAACGCCGTCACGATGGCGTCCCAATGACTCCAGAGATTCTTCTTTCTTCTTCTTTCAAAGAAGATTTAACCACAGTGTATGCTTATGCTTTTTGACTTAATTAAGCAAAAATTAAGTCTGAGAAACATAAATTCGCAAAAATTACCACTGTGAAATTTGAGTGATTTTCAGCTATAAGAAAAATATATTTGATAAAATCAAACTCTGACAATGCTGGAATGTTAAAACTAAAATAATTGCTGCTCAACGAACATGTTTTGTTCATACTTACATGGTTTTGTGTGCAAGCGTTCAAATTCCTGAGCTTCAAATGTCTACTTTAACTACCTCCAGGTTCACTACCTAACAAATATTACTGAAATCTCCACACTGTTTTTGAAGAACTGCATGCAGGAGAATGAAGTAACCTTACCAACAATCATGCAAATGATTCCAATAGCAAACACAAATTTTATTTTTCTTACAACTGCTTTGAACTTAAATAATACAATCAATTTACCACTTCAGAATTGCTTGTTAACTGGCTAATTAGATATTGTACCTACATAATACAAAACAATGTGCAATTATGGTTTCTTCCAAGCCTTTACCAAATCAATAATCTGAGTTTACAAAATAATTAAATCTGAGAATTTTACAAAAGGACTTGCTGTTTGTATTATATAACAACCTTTGGCAAGTAAACTCCAAATAAGTATATTGCAAATGTTGCAACAATATGGAGATAAACTGTACATGTCATGCCCATGGTAATTTTCCAAAATGTGGATTCATTTTTGCATAACAAATCCATCAAGCTGGTGACAGGCAACGAGGCAAAGAAATACATTCTGATAAAACTGCAGCACTTAAAATCAATGTTTTTTGCTAAGTAGTTACAGGAAAATCTTCAAAACTCACTGCAATTACTTTACAGACAAGACATCTTACAACACTACTGTTTCAAACAATCTTAAGGCATTTATGTCAGTCGACATTAAAATTTTCATAATCAAATTCCTCCATTTGTCTATATGAAATATTGAGACTATGTCACAAGGAAATGATAGATGTATTACAAAACCAACCTTTATTTTGTAACATTCATGGAAAAAATGGTTATACCATTTTTTCTAGATTTCACTAGGATATTCACTGGACAAACAAAAATCTCCTTGGTTACATGATGACTTTCATTTTCCAAATAATGACAAGATCTATTGCCTCAAGTGATTTGTAGTTGTTATGAGCGATGAACAGACCTGATGGAAATGGGGTGCAGAGTTAACCATTCCCAACCCCCCCCCCAAGAACTATGACCTATTGCTGTTGTTATGGAGGGGGAGAGGGGGAGAGGGGGAGAGAGGGGGAGAGAGAGAGAGAGAGAGCGCGCGCGCACGTGCACCCAGGCAAGAACACCTGCTGCAGATAAGAGGAAGAGAGAGACTGTTGATTTATTGTATTTTGATTCTTCCTGGATTATTTACCTTTCACTACAAGGACTTTACTTTGCTCGTTAACATTCCTCAGGAGACAGCAGGAGTGGCCTAATTTGATGGACACAGTCATTCAGAGTTGATGGATAGCTGAGACCCCGTTAGTAGGGATAAAAGACAGGTCGGGAGAGACACCCTTCAGACAAGCCAGAGGACACCGATCGAGTGTTGTGAACCCACAGAAAGGTGCGGGTTTTGGAGACCGCATCAGGAGATCGGTCAATAAAGCTCACAGTGTTATGGCGGGGCCGGTGGGGACTTGTGTGTGTGTCTACTCATGCCAGAGTGATGAGTCCACCACAGAAGAACGGTCTAGCTGAAGGACACAGGGGTCATAACTGAATGGCCACAATGATACGATGGAATAAGAAAGCAATAGGTTTGCCTGCTGCAGCTGTTATATCTCGCTTGCTCTCCCTCTCTCCAACGATTACAATATAACAACCACAACTACCTCAGCACACAAGAACTGAACTGAATTTTATACTTTTCTATGACAATTCATTTACCCCTAGACATTGATAGAGCTTGTTTATTATTGCTTATTATTATTCCTACACTTTTAAGTTTATTATTGCTAACTTGTTTTATATGTATATTTGCATTTTTGATACTGTACTGTGTAGTTTACTAATAAACATCTTTAGTTTTTGGTACCACCAGACTCCAACGGATTCTTCTTTCTCTGCTGGTTTGACACCCAGTTACGGGGTAACTGTCATAATCAGCAGATAACAATAGGATTATTACACGTTTTCCCACTCCCCAGAACTTAAGACTGTATTTTGATTACAACAGTTAGATTCCCTTGTGCTGGCAAATAATTTTACTTCTATTTGACTATTGATAACATTCTGGAGAAAGTAATTCATCTCTCAACTTCCGGAGGCTTCCACAATCTATAAACTCAGGAAGTGCAATGGAATTCACTCCACGTCTTGATCCAACAAGGCTCAAGAATCTTGAGAAAATCATGAGTAAACAGCCCAACTGATCAGCTGTCCAATGATTATTTTAATAATTTTAATGATTATTCCACTCCCTTCCAGGTAAATGGTAACTGCAGTTTGCACTATCTGCAAGGCCCATAACTCTGCTACCTAGAAGAACACAAGAAAAAGGCACAAGTGAACTGTGCCACCCTGAAGCTCCCTCAAAGTCAGACATTATTGCTGTTGAGTCAAAATCCGAGAGCTTGATCAGCCCTGTAGGAATATAATTCACAGAAGGCAGAAGCAGCACAAGGTGGCAAATCAACACCTTCGTAAAAGCAATTGGAGGTGAAATCAATGTTAACCTTCCATGTAATTAAAAGTAAAATCCTTATCATCTTAATTTCTCAATAATTTTGAACCAACTCTACTTAGACCATAGGACCATAAGACATAGAAACAGAATTAGGCCATTCAGCCTATCGAGTCTGTTCTGCCATTTCATCATAGCTGATCCATTTCCCTCTCAACACCATTCTCCCCTATTCTCATAGTAACATTTCATGCCTGACTAATCAAGAACCTATCAAACGCCACCTTAAATATTCCCAATGACCTCGCCTCCACAGCTGCCTGAGGCAACAAATTTGCCACCCTCTCTCTGGCTTAAGAAATTTCTAATTCCTGTTCTTAATGCATATGCCTCGATGCTGTGGCTGTCTCCTCTGCTCTGGTCCTAGACTCCCTCACTGGGGACCCATCCTCTCCACAGCCACTCTATCTAGGTCTTTTAACATTCAATAGATTTCAATAATTATTTTAATTATTATTCCCCCCCCCCCCCACCATTTTCCTAAATTGCAGCAAGTACAGGTCCAGAGCCGTCAAATGCTCCTCAAATGATAACTCTTTCATTCCAGAAACCATTCTTGTCAGCACATTCTTTCATGAACAAGGGGCACAAAGCTGATCAGAATATTCCAAGTGAGGCATCACCAGTGCCTTATAAAGTCTCAACATTACATCCTTGCTTTTATATTCTAGCCCTCTTGAAATGAATGCTAATATTGCATTTGCCTTCCTCAATACCAACTTAATCTCTAAATTAACCTTTAGTGAATCCTGCATGAGGACTCCCAGGTCCCTTTGCATCTCCGATTTTTGAATTTTCTCCCTGTTTGGAAAATATTCTACACTTTCATTCCTTCTACCAAAGTGTATGGCCATACACTTCTCAACAGCACAGTGGCATGCAAAAGTTTGGGCACCCCCGTTAAAATTTCTGTTACTGTGAATAGTTAAGTGAGTAGAAGATGAACTGATCTCCAAAAGTCAAAAGTTAAAAATGAAACATTCTTTTCAACATTTTAAGCGAGATTAGTGTATTATTTTTGTTTTCTACAATTTTAGAGTGAGAAAAAGGAAAGGAGCACCATGCAAAAGTTTGGGCACCCGAAGAGATCTGAGCTCTCAGATAACTTTTACCAAGGTCTCAGACCTTAATTAGCTTATTAGGGCTATGGCTTGTTCGCAGTCATCGCTAGGAAAGGCCAGGTGATGCAAATGTCAAAGCTTTATAAATACACTGACTCCTCAAACCTTGGCCCAACAATTAGCAGTCATGGGCTCCTCGAAGCAGCTGCCTAGCACTCCGAAAATTAAAATAAATGATGCTCACAAAGCAGAAGGCTATAAGAAGATAGCAAAGCGTTTTCAGGTAGCCATTTCCTCAGTTCGTAATGTAATTAAGAAATGGCAGTTAACAGGAACGGTGAAGGTCAAGTTGAGGTCCGGAAGACCAAGAAAACTTTCCAAGAGAACTGCTCGTAGGATTGCTAGAAAGACAAATCAAAACCCCTGTTTTACTGCAAAAGACCTTCAGGAAGATTTAGCAAACTCTGAAGTGGTGGTGCACTGTTCTACTGTGCAGCGACACCTGCACAAATATGACCTTCATGGAAGAATCATCAGAAGAAAACCTTTCCTGTATCCTCACCACAAAATTCAGCATCAGAAGTTTGCAAAGGAACATCTAAACAAGCCTGATGCATTTTCAACAAGTCCTGTGGACTGACAAAGTTAAAAGAGAACTTTTTGGCCACAATGAGCAAAGGTATGTTTGGAGAAAAAAGGGTGCAGAATTTCATGAAAAGAACACCTCTCCAACTGCTAAGCATGGAGGTGGATCGATCATGCTTTGGGCTTATGTTGCAGCCAGTGGCACGGGGAACATTTCACTGGTAGAGGGAAGAATGAATTCAATACCAGCAAATTCTAGAAGCAAACATCACACCATCTGAAAAAAAAACTGAAGGTGAAAAGAGGATGGCTTCTACAACAGGATAATGATCCTAAACATGCTTCACAATCCACAATGGGCTACCTAAAGAGGCACAAGCTGAAGGTTTTGCCATGGCCCTCACAGTCCCCCAACCTAAACATCATCAAAAATCTGTGGATAGACCTCAAAAGAGCAGTGCATGCAAGACGGCCCAAGAATCTCACAGAACTAGAAGCCTTTTGCAAGGAAGAATGGGCAAAAATCCCCCAAACAAGAATTGAAAGACTCTTAGCTGGCTACAAAAAGCGTTTACAAGCTGTGATACTTGCCAAAGGGGGTGTTACTAAATACTGACCATACAGGGTGCCCAAACTTTTGCTTCAGGCCCTTTTCCTTTTCTGTTATTTTGAAACTGTAAAAGATGGAAATAAAAAGTAATCTTGCTTAAAATATTAAAGAAATGTCTCATCTTTAACTGTATGCCTTTTACTTGCTTAGCTATTCACAGTATCAGAAATTTTGACCAAGGGTGTCCAAACTTTTGCATGCCACTGTATATTCCATCTGCCACTTCTTTGCCCATATTCCCAATCTGCCCTCTAACTATCTTGGCCACAAAGTCCTCAATTTATCATCCCAATCAGTGACATACAACGTAAAATGAAGTGGTACCAACACTGACTCCCGAGGAACACCACTAGTCACCAAAAGCCAATCAGAAAATGTACCCTTTGGTCCCGCTCTTTGTCTCCTGCCAATTTTTGCCAATGCTCTATCCATACTAGTTTCTTTCCTGTAATATTATGGACTCTTATCTTACTAAGCAGCCTCGTATCAAAGGCCCTCTGAAAAATCCAAGGGCACAACATCCACCATCTCCTTTGTCTATCCTGCTAGTTATTTCCTCAAATTCCAACAGATTTGTCAAGCAAGATATTGCTCATGATGCCTCCAATACCCCAAAATCTCATCCTTAATAATCAACTCCAACATCTTCCTAACCACTGATGTCAGCCTAACTGGCCTATAATTTCCTATCATCTGCCTCCCTCCCTTCTTAAACAGTGGAGTAGCATTTGCAATTTCCAGTTCTCCAGAACCATGCCATATCTATAAGTAAAGATTTTCCCTATTTGCCTAAAAATATGGAACACTACTCCATTCACTCACATCTTAAATCCATTTATAATTAAACTAATCTAAAAATAAACTATTTAATTTAATTGCTTTAAACAGACAACTTGAAAACCACACTGCATGCATTTAAAATAACAAGATTGTTAACAAGATTATGAGTATGCATGGAGATGGAAGAGAATAACATCACTACAGATATTTGGCTAACTGCCCTGTAATGATAATTCAACCTGCTGGTTTATGAGCTTTTATTTCAAATTTGAAGACTTTTTCCAGTAAAGACATATTAATGTCCTGGACTAGTGGGTTTACACCAGGACATTTTAAGTTAACCATGCCTTTTTTTGAAACCTTCAGAACCAAAGGTTCTGACCAAAATTACTAATATCTGTGCACAGTCTTTGTAGTGTAGCAGAAAATTTACCAAAGTTTGGTTCCAAATTACTATTTAATTTTAAAGTTCAAAGTTGGAAGACAGAACATTTTTGCTTTTACTCCTACCTCAGAGGTATAATACAACTAATAACTCAATCTGTTATCCCTATGTGCTGGACAAAAAATATCTGTAGTCAGAACATTCTAAATGCGGTGGATGAGGAACCAAGGGATATAGTCCATATGGGTACTAACAACATAGGCAGGAAGAGAGGCCAGGTCCAGCAAAGTGAATAGCATCAGACAGGAACTTCTAGAAGCTGATTGGCTAAAGCTATTTGAAGGGACAGTTCACAAGTGGCAGGCTTTTAACATCAAAATAAGAAGAGCTCAAGGGCAGCAAGTTCCCGTAATTGGCTTGATGATAGAAGGCAAAGGGTTGTTCTGCAAATTTGCAGACTGGTACCTAATGGTGCACCACAGAGATTAGTGCTGCATTTTTGTTCATCAAAAAATAGATTTGGGTGACAATGTAGGTGGCATGATCAACAATTCTGCAGATGCGACTGAAATTAGTGGTATACAGGACAGTGGTATACTCAGAAATTGGGTAAGATGGAATTTTTTTTTAAACATTTTTTAAGACCAATATGAAATGATGCATTTAGGAAGTTAATCCAAGCCAAGACATATCAAAAAGACATGACCCTGCGGAGTGCCGTTGAATAGAAAATCTCTTGGGGTATATGTGTATAGTTCCCTGAAAGAAGCAACACAGAGAGCATACGGCATGTGTGCTTCATCAGCTGAGGCAGTGAGTTCAAAAGCTAGAATGTCACATCACAGTTGTAGAAAACATTGGTGCAACCACACTCCAGGAAACATGCAACTAAACTCGAGAAAGTGCAGAAAAGGATTGCATGGATGTTGCCTGGATTGGAGGCTGTGAATTATGAGAGACTGGATAGCCTAGGCCTGTTTCCCTTGGAGTGAAGGAGACTTAAACGAAGGTGACACAATAGCGGTATGGAGTATAAAATTATGGGAAACATAAAAAGGGGTCGATAGTCCAAATTTGTTTCCCATGATAGGGATGTCTAAAACAAGAGGCTATTGGTTTAAGGTGAGGAAGAGTAGATTAAAAGGGAAGTGAGAAGTAAATGTTTCACTCAAAGAGCAGATATCCAAAATGTGCTGCCAGAGTCTGTGGTGGAAGAGGTAAGGACAGCAACATTTAAGATTGATCTGAACAGAGATCCAAGAGGACCATAACTTTGTCATGGCTTGGAGGCTTGTGCGCCTCAGTGACGCAGAGAGCCATACTGGTTGGAGTCAGGGCCTTCTGCTTTGGCTCTTAGTAGGGTCACCCATGCCAAACAGGTCAAAAGGTAGAGGCCAGACTAAGAGTGGTCCATCTGTTCTCCAGCTTTGATGGGTGCAGGTTCAGCTCAGGGCTAACAACCCTGACTGGTCAAACAAAAACAGCAAACAGCAATGAAGAATCCTTCTACATCTGTGTACGACAGTATATCTAAGTTTCCACCTAGGACTTAGATGGCTAACATTAGTGAAAACCGGGAGGACGCTGCTGCCACAGTGAAGGAAGCCCTGAACACTGTCAAGATCAAAACCAGTAGCCAAGGACAGACAGAGACTATGGATCTTCACTGCCGCAATGCACACCAGCAGGCATAACAGGCAGGAAAAATGGACAAGCACTTGAATAAGAAATGGGAGGATATGGAATTATGCAAGCAAGTGTACTAAGTATAACTAGACGATGGTCAGTATAGACATGGTAGGTCATGTTGTATAAGGCAGTGATGAGAAACCTGATTCTGATACTATGCTGTATAATTCTGACTCCATAACTCTACAAAAGACTTAACCGCTTATCCAACACACTGATTTATGTCATCTTGCTGTGCAAAACGGTTGCCAAATTTACTTGCCCATCATACCATAATAAAAGTAGATAACATGGATAAATGAGCAGTAGGCTAAATAAAGGAACAGCATTGATATCAATAAAATTATTTGCTTGAGTACTGTAAACACCAGTCGAATAACAAACCCACTTTTCTTTATCTCTCAGTAATTCATTAAATGTGAAAAATTCTGAACTTCAGTAAACGTTATACCTCCACTCACTTTCATTAATCACAACCACTATTGACTTAAATTAGAACCCAGCATCTCGATCCCAGATCGTCAAACGCAGATCTGAACAGAAATGTATCACATGACTATTATGACCTTCATATTGAATTTTATTAAGAGACGTCAAATTACAAGATTAAAAAACTGTAACATAATTCGCGTTAAATAATAACCTTGGGTCGATACCAAAAGTGATGCTTGCAGCTTTCGAAATCCCGCAAAATAAAACCTTTTTGTTAGACAATTTCTGCCAACTGACTAATCACAAATAATGAATTGGTAAAGAAACTGGTCTAGGTGCCTGCCATAAAAATTCAAATCAATGACCAAACGATTTCAGCGCGAGGACCATAACAGGTCTCTACAAAGACAATGTGATAACGCTGCTAACATTACACTACAAACTGGAACTAAAGTGGGCAAACCCCAACTGGACTGCTCCTTTAAAATAGCTGAGGTTGCAGTGCGAGTTTGACCGCCTGTTTTGGGTTAATGGTACCTTTTACTACACTTTCATTAGAATTCAGACTGGAACGGATAATTTGAACAAATAATTAACATGAAGACAAAAGAGAACAGAGAGTAAGTACCCCCTCCCCACCCCAAACACACACACACACACAGTTGTGAAGTGACAAGAAGGTACGGAACAAGATACTGTGCCGCCGAACTGCTGGAAGCTCCCAGTAGGAGGCAACTGCCCAGCCCCTTCCCAAAACAAAGGCCTACCGAAAGCGCGGCGAGTCCTTCAGGCACTCCTCGAAGTCCACCATCAGCTTCATGGCGCCTGTTCCTCGTAAAGCACTGGCTTACCGTCGCCCTTCGGTCGATGTTCAGTGTGTTTAAGGCGCGGCTCCTAATCACTCGGAGGCCCGACTATTTTGCCACATCCAGCCCAGCAACTCACACCCTACCCTACCCGCTGTGATAGACAACTACCAGACCAATGCGGACTGCGGCTCCTCCCCGTGAGCCAATAGCATCGAGCGAAGTGACGGGGGTGGGCTCAGCGGTTGGATCAAGTTTGATTGCACGAACATTCTGGGCTGGTTAAAAAAAGAGATGGGGAAGGGCGGTAGAGGTCCCAATTCAAATTATGTATTTTTAAAATTGTGTTCATCTTTTTTACGAAGAGCTATTCTTCGGAAGAACAGTGGTACACCGCTAATTTATTCATAAGGTGCACGTAGAATGTATATATTTACAAGAATATTGATACCAAAACATTATTATTGGAAGGAAGCATATGCAATAATACTGTATACATTATAATCGAAGTGACGGCGATCAATTGAGTTAAAGGTAATGATATCGCCATCTGCTGTCAATTGTGGCAAAAGGTGGGAAAGCTGGATCCAAAAGCAAAATAAATCTACCAGAAATGTAAACAGTAAAAGATGAAAATGTTCTGCAGATCAGGCGGCATCTCCGGAGAAAGAGCAGATGGTTCACATCAAGGATCTTTCAAATAGAATACTGAATATGATATTTGAGCGTATCAAGTTTTGCTTTAGGACAATTAGGTTGTACCATTAGGCAACTCAATAAAATTAATTTTATCTTAAATTACTAGTGAAAGCGACCCAATCATTCACAAACGATAACAGCTACAGCTCCGCAAGCCTAATAGTGTTTAAGATCAATTGTATCACAGGAGAAGCAAAGGAACATACGAGTCAGAAAATGTCACATTCAGGATTTGAAATATTATAGTTTGGAAGTTGGAAAGAAGAGGGAGAAGCAAGACATTAACAGAAGAGGCAAATAGCAAAAGAACACCTACAGTTTCTTTATACAAACTTGAACAATGTTGAATTTTCCGTCCAAGAATACCTGAGGCACTTTTAAAGTGCGAGAGAGAGAGAGGAGAGGGGGAGAGAGAGAGATTGATTGATTTAAGGTTAGAGCCATATGTCCTGTACAATCACATGGAAATGAAGCAAATGGCATTGCCAAGCTTCTTCTCGAGCAGCTATGTAATAGAGGACCCCAGCTGTTCATGGGGTACAGACTGAAACAATCTTTTAACTGCTGCTGAAAGATCATCAAGTTGATGAAAAAGCACTTTGGGCTGCCCAGAACCTGTTGCTCTTCCAGCGTGAGGAGATATCCCAGTGAATGCTGGTAACTGCCGTATTGTTCAGCGTGGGAATCTACGCTGAAATTCAGTTCTACCTTGCACAAGCTGTGTGGAGAAGACCTCGAAGGGATGGGTCCTGTGTAACAGCTCAAACATTGCATGGATGCATTGCTTAAGAAGGAAACATGAATGGTATTGATGATGTTGAGAAAGACAATATTTACTGCATTTTCTGAACAAAGTATATATTTGCAATAAAAAGCACAATATACTTATTGCTGGCTGTTATGGCTTTTCCCAGGTGCGCAAATTTGTGAAAAATTAATTCTTAAAATAATTCAAGGTAATCTTATTCTTTAATAGTAATATATGACTACATTTTAAATACTTCAAAGCAGCAAAGAATGAAGAAGTATCAGTTAAATGCCTGTTTGGCTTTTACTTTAAACATAGGGCAACTTTTCTCAAACTATTGCTTGTACTGTGGTACCAGGGATAACAATCATGTGCCGTCCTCATTCTCAAAAATGCAGAAGTTCCAGTCTTAAAGCTTAGCAGTGAATTATTTCAAGCATAATGTTCTGCAAATAAATGTTAACTTTAAATTGTTGTGCCTCACTGCATTCATGAAAACAATATACATTCATACTGTCAAGTTGTGGTTAAAAATTGGTCTTGCAATGCTTGCATTCCCCCACCCCCCAAATGTGCATCTTGCAAAATTCTATGCAGCTGTAGTCTTACTGCATATCCAATAGAATGCCTAAATCTTGCCTACTTCCAAAGCAAATACACCACTGAATTGTTTCTTAAAAGATCCTAGGGTTTTAATTCTCTAGTTCTTCTTCCAGCTATAATTTTCTTACATCAATTTCAAAATTTAAAATTGTAGTATTAGTAGTTGTTCAAGGAGATTTCATTCCCTTAGTCAAACTATAAAATAGCAGATTAAATTTATATAAATAACTTGCATTTACACAGGGCCTTCAATATGGTGAATCATGTCAATGCAATTCCCAGTGACATAAACAGTCAAAATTTTGAGAGTCATATCTGGAGCCACCAGAGCAAGTGACCAAAAAACTTCAAGAGTCATGTTTAAAGAATTATTCTAGAAGCACAGTGGGAGACACACAGGTTGTGAAATGTAATGACATTTAAATCCTGGACTGTTGGAGGAGAGGACACAAAGGGAGAAGCATTTTGCATAAATAAGAAAGCACAAAAAGTCAGACCCAGAGGAACAGATATCTTAGAGTTATGGGAGAAGAGATTAGAGAAAAGAAAATTAATGGTGGAATTTGAAGAGGGTGAGCAGTTGATTAAAGTGTAATTAACTTCAACTAGTACCTAGTTAATCACTTTGTCCTCAGCCTCTACAGGAATTAATCACTCATGCCTTCCCAAATGTAAACACCCAATCTCAATCACCATCTTTGAAAAGTTATACTGATTAAGGAAAGTAGAATTAGTAAGAAAATAACGCTGGGAAACTTAGTGGCACTTTGGACCTGATTATTTGAATGCCAGGGTACAAATAGGAAACAGAGAAATAGTGGCTGCATTGATTGTCATTTTCTACTTAACCTATAGAGGGTAGCATGTTTAACCTAGCCTAGGTGTTCTAAAGGATGAACCAACAGGACATTCAAAGTTGTCAACAAGACTAAACAAGGTCAACATGGATTCCTGAAAGGGAAATAGTGTTTGATAAATTTGTGAAAGATTTAATAATGCAATTGGTAGAAGAAGCAAAAGAGCTGTGACGCAGAAATTCCACATAAATGGTTAGTATGTGAAATTAAAGCACAAGGTATTGCATGATGTGTTGCCATGGATTGAGAATTGGTTCACAAGTCAGAAACAATAGGAATAAATTTATCTTTACTGGAATGGCAATAAGTAACTAGTAGGGTCCACATGCTTGTTCAGAATATAAATACTATATGTGTCTTCCATGATAAGGGAATTACATGAATATTTAGCTTGCAATGACACAAATGAATTGTGAGGAGAATGCAAAGAAGCTTCAAGGTAACATACAATTTTAGCAAGTGAGAAAAGCAACCAGATACAGAAAAACATGGATAAATGTTATCCATTATAGCAAACACAAAAATTGTGTTAGATTACCCAAAGGCAATGCATCAAAAAACGTTGCTGCCTTAAACATTAGTCACTGAAAGCAATCCGTGCAGCAAACAGTTCAGATGGCAAATGGTATATTGGGTTTCAGAGTGAAGAGGCATGAATAAGTGCCTAAGAACTTCTTGCGACAGCTATACAGAGCCATGGATAGGCAATCCCTGAACTAGTAGGTGCAGTTTTGGTCTCCTCACCCTAGAAAGGACAACACTTATATTCTCCAGATACAAAGCACAGAGAAAATTGATTTTGATAGAAAGAAAACATACTCTTTTAAATCTAGAATGCAAACAAAGCAAATTAGCCAGTGCCAAACCAAACAAGCACAAGAGTGGATAGAGAAAAAATTTGCAGTGTGAAATAGAAATCCCGAGAGTATGGAATTCACAGATGAATTTATTATCTTTATAAATGATCAATCCAAGAAAGGAAAATTATGATTAAAACCTAAGTGCCATGAACAGTAGAAGATTCCACAGGATGAGTCCAAAAGGTGTAATTACTTTGGAAATGACCGTAAGACCATAAGATATAAGAGCAGAATTAGACCGTTTGGCCCATCGAGTCTACTCCACTATTTGATCATGGGCTGATCCAATTCTTCCAATCATCCCCACTCCCCTGATTTCACCCCATACCCTTTAATGCCCTGGCTAATCAAGAACCTATCTATTTCTGCCTTAAATACACCCAATGACTTGGTCTGCACAGCCTGTCATGGCAACAAATTTCATTGATTTACCACCCTCTGACTAAAGTAATTTCTCCGCATCTCAGTTCTAAAAGGACGTCCTTCGATCCTGAAGATGTGCCTTCTTGTCCTAGAATCCCCTACCATGGGAAATAAATTTGCCATTATCTAATCTGTTCAAGCCTTCTAAGATTCAGAATGTTTCTGAATTCTTTCTTATTCTCCTGAACTCCAGGGAATACAGCTCAAGAGCTGTCAGACGTTCCTCATACAGTAACCCTTTCATTCCTAGAATCATTCTTATGAATCTTCTCGTGAATGACCATACACTTTCCAATATTGTATTTCATTTGCCACTTCTTTGCCATTCCCCTAAACTATCCAAGTCTCTCTGCAGGCTCTCTGTTTCCTCAGCACTACCCACTCCTCCACCTATCTTTGTATCATTAGCAAATTTAGCCTCAAGTCCATTAATACCATAGTCCAAATCATTGACATACATCGTAAAAAGCAGTGGTTCCAACACTGACCCCTGTGGAACTCCACTGGTAACCAGCAGCCAGCCAGAATAGAATCCTTTTATTCCCACTTTCTGTTTTCTGCTGACCAGCCAATGCTCCACCCACGTTAGTAACTTCCCTTTAATTCCATGGGCTCTTACCTTGCTTAGCAGCCTCACGTGTGGCACCTTGTCAAAGGCCTTCTGAAAATCCAAGTATACCAGGTCTACTGTTCACCTTTGTCTACCCTGCTTGTAATTTCCTCAAAGAATTGCAGTAGGTTATGCCAATGGAGAGAATGAAAGAAGGTTTGACAAATAATTTGTAGTTCCTTGGTCTTATTGAGTGAGAGGTTATTGTTATTACATCACTCAGCCAAACGTTCAATCTCCCTTAATAAGATTAATAAGTACTTAATAACCTTAGTGATAAAATAAGTAGAAAATAATAGCTTGAGGAAGGATTAGATTCCTGAGACATTTGATTAGTTTTGCGACTTATGCAGATTTACACTAAGTGCATCTGCACATTGAGTGAACACAATACCAATGCTGGAAGAACAAGTGAAATATTTAAATCAATATGAACAAAAATGTACAGTCATATCTGATTCTGCAAAGAGTACATTTATATAATAACAGAGGCTTTCACAAAAAACAGGAGTTATGAGCAAAAGGAAATGAACAAAGGATTGATATGTATCTACTGAAATTCTGTTGTTTGGCTTGCTACAAGATTTGGCACTAGTTTTGTAAGTCTAAGTCAAAATACATAGCAAATTAATGACAATAGGTTCCACTTTACTATTATCTCTAATGGTCCCTCTACTATCATGCCATCTTTTTGTTCATTTAATAACATTTCTAGATGAGTGGAAATTTCCAACTAAAAACTGGGAATTATCCTCAGTCCTTGCCACAGACTTTGCTCACACTGCAATCCACACTCTCCTTTACATTTTGTGAACTGAACCGACCATTCAACCATCATACCCCACCATTCACCCATACTGCACCACATCTTCAGCTTGTCTTTTGGTGAAACTCTCATCCACATCTTTGACCTCAAAACTATTTCTTCCAGAGACAGGTTTCCACTCACCAAAAGCCTGAGGTTATTCAAAACTCTACCTGCCAACATTCTAACTTTCATCATCTTACTCAGTAATCATCCTTCTAAACATTGACACCTACACTGTTCCTTTTCAGGAAAAAAAGCTACATTGAAATTTATTCCCTTGCTTGAAAATCTCTCCCTGATCATGTCCTAATCACCCCTTACCTAGCCATGTGAACCTCTTGCACATCTCCACCAGTAAATCAGTCCTCTCTGATCAAATGCAATTGACAGTGTCACTCTTTCTTCACTTCTCCAGCTCTTAAGCGTTGGAACACTCTCCCCAAGCCTCTCCCTTTTTTTCTGTATTAATGATTAACTAATTGATAACTTGCGAAAATAAGGGTTAATTTCCAATTCGCAGCAAGATTATTTCAACACTCTCAAATTCAAAATTACTTGCAGAAGTTGTACTTAGTTGTGCAGCAGTACTATCTCTTTCTTTGCAAGTGCCAATTATGTTTCATCATGCGATGTTAAACATTCAGTAGAAATAGCCTCCCCATGCAATATCTACCAGTAACTACTTACAATCAATCCTGAGACCCAAGACACAATAGCAATTTAGTTTTGATATTTCCAAATTAATTTTGGATCATGGATGAAGACACTAGTACAAAGCTTGCTTTCCTGACTTGGCAGTTAAACTATCTCCAGCATTTTTTTTAAAAAGCAAAACTGTCTGCAGGAGGTAAACAGGTTTTTGATCAAGTTATTTCAGAGTTTACCAAATTATACTGCGTCAATGCAAATGGTAAACTTAAATATACAAATGAAATACAATGGGTAGTTAAAAACAGTCTGCCTGAAGAAAAAGACAATGAAGTTAAAGAATTTATGCTATGAAACATTTAAAATTTAACCAGATAGTTGCTACTGTTTTGATGTGGTAAACTGAAACATACTTCATATACCCAGTTCAGATAGGTTGAGGTAAATATGATTACCTCAATTTTTTTTTTTAGAAACATATAAAACCGACAACACAATGCAGGTTCTTCAGCCCACAAAGTTGTGCTGAACATGTCCCTACCTTAGAAATTACTAGGCTTACATATAGCCCTCTAATTTTCTAAGCTCTATGTATCTATCCAAAAGTCTCCTAAAAGACCCTATCGTATCCATCTCCACCACCTTTGTTGGCAGCCCATTCCACACACTCACTACTCTCTGGGTAAAAAACTTACCCCTGACATCTCCTCTGTACCTACTCCCCAGCATCTTAAACCTGTATCCTCCTGTGGCAGCCATTTCAGCCCTGGGAAAAAGCCTCCAACTATCCACATGATCAATACCTCTCATCATCTTATATACCTGTCAGGTCACCTCTCATCCTCCTTTACTTCAAGGAGAAAAGGCCGAGTTCACTCAACCTATTCTCACAAGAAATGCTCCCCAATCCAGGCAACATCCTTGTAAATCTCCTCTGCACCCTTTCTATGGCTTCCACATCCTTCCTGTAGTGAGGCGACCAGAACTGAGCACAGTACTCCAAGTGGGGTCTGACCAGGGTCATATATAGCAGCAACATTTCTTCTTGGCGCCTAAATTCAATTCCACGATTGATGAAGGCCAGTACACCATACACCTTCTTAACCTGCACAACTGCTTTGAGCATCCTATGGAACTGGACCCCAAGATCCCTCTGATCCTCCACACTGTCAAGTGCCTTACCATTAATACTATATTCTGCCATCATATTTGACCTACCAAAATGAACCACTTCACACTTATCTGGGTTGAACTCCATCTGCCACTCCTCAGCCCAGTTTTGCATCCTATCAATGTCCCGCTGTAACTTCTGACAGCCCTCCACACTATCCACAGCTCCAACCTTTGTGTCATCAGCAAACTTACTAACCCATCCCTCCACTTCCTCATCCAGGTCGTTTATAAAAATCACAAAGAGTAAGGGTCCCAGAACAGATCCCTGAGGCACACCAGTTTTCTTCAGTTTTAATAGCTGTTTCATTTTTTCTGAAATACTGCATTTCATGCATAAAGCATCACATTATCCAAGAATAAACTTAATTATCTCCTGAGTCACGTGATTGCTTGGACTGATGGTAAAGGCAAAGTAAGAGCTTTGCCTATAGTTGACCATGACAAGAGCTACCCCCAGGGATCTAACGCATTGTTGTCAAAAATTTCTGCATCACAGCCTAACTTTAACTAGTGGGGGAAAATGGTAATACTCATTCTGCAGAGATGTTATCCAGTAGGTTGCACAGTTGATCATTAAGGTTATACTTGAATGGTTTTGGACTCCGAAACCATGACAGTTTCCATTTCTACATATGCCCCCTAACATGGTGAGTTTTCCCCCATACAAAAGATAAAGTTAAAAGCTGAAATGAACTGGATCAATATTTTAAAATATTTATTGGAAGCAATTATTACGAGCCCTATATTAAAATATATATTGCAGCTATTTTGCTCCAGTTTGCAATCTTCCTTGGTTCTCCTTGAATTTGTTGACAAGACTATTACATTTTAAATCAGGTTGCATATTTCTATGTAACTGAAGTTTGATACAATTCTCTCTTCAGTAATCACATTATTTTATGACTGTTTACTTCCACTGATCTAACATCATAAACTTGCAATGAAACTCTTAAAATTTGTCTTCTGTAGTTATAGAACACTGGGGATCATTGAACTTTACCAAAAATATCAACATCATTATTATGTAACCTTGAATGCAAGGAGTGCTATGTGGAAAAGTAATAACAGCCCTTCAAATAAACCAGGTAATATGATCTTCATTGATCTACAAAGTGTTTACACTTTTTATTTTATGTCTCCATTCAAATAACAGGAATAGTTTTCATACATTGAAAGTAGCATAATACTGTGTGAAGGTCATGGAAACCTATTTTGTCATGCTGAAATAAAAGACATGATAATTAACTGAGACATGCAAAACCAATTACTTGTTAAATGTTACATTTACTAATATTCAGATTGTGCATACACACTTAAAGAAAATTCACCTCAATTATACAGAAACTAGACTCAACTATGAAATTAAAACATTTAGTCTTGTTTCACTGATAGAAATGGTTTGCTTTCAAAGCTTTATAACCATATGCAAGTCAAAACCAAATCCAATGCACTTCTTAAATCAAAATTTGTGGATATACTGCACACTTTGACCAAGAACTATGCCATCATTTAGATCATAAACATGTAACTTTTCACCCCTTTCATCCCCTGATGCAAACAGTTTATTACAATAAATGTTCAAACAACTTTATTAGGACATTTGTTTTACAGCAAACTTTTGGTGCATTGTTGTTGCTGCTGGCGCTATTAAAATACTTTACACCTGTCAATTGATAAGATTCCTTTTAAAAAACAGGGCCACAGTACCTTTGTTAACATCAACTATCAATTGTTTTAACTAACACCATCAGCAGCATTGAAATTATCTTAACAAAGAAAGTTAACCCCAGTCAAGACTTCCTCGTTGAACCCTTTTCAAAAGGCAAGCTCCATTGCCAAATCAAAATAAATGTTACAAACTAGAACTGGTAATAAGATATCAAAATAAACAGCAAACAAAACTATACCACACAGGTATCAATAGGAACTTAACCTATCGACACAATATCACACATATGGAAATATGTCAAGCGATCAAAATATGGAGCTGAAATACGTTCTGTTTTATGCACCAAGCAATAAATATACTACTATTGCAATTTCCAGAAAAGTGTTTCATCAGTGATCCAATTCTAGCACAAACGCAAAAATACAGGCAGACTGGCAACCTACTGCCCACCTCTCAAAAATATTTTATTTACATTACTGTAGAAATACATAAATTGCCAAATTCTGACTGCACAGATGAAACTTGCCTTCTCTGATTTAAAGTTCAACTGTCCACAAAACACAACAGCATATCAATAAGTTAAAAACTTATGATGGCTAATGCTGTTAACTAGAATATTTTGTGTCAGAGTTTAAGAATGGCTTTGTTCTATGATTCTGGATCTTCATTTTCAGAAAGTTCTTCATCTGTATCTGTTGGGAAAGAAGAAATAAATTAGTTAAAAAAAAATTAGCTGTGATGAACAATACTGACTATTCCTCTATATTGGTTAGTTCAATTTCATCCTAATAAAGCCACACAGAAACTGAAAACAATGAATTTAATCTGAAAAACTGGTTTGTCTGATGTATTCTGTAAACACTTTGACCATTTTTTTGGTCATAAAGAGCAAAAGTATGAAGACAAAACAAGTTAGCACACTAATGTAAAATCATAAAATACTGAAGGGTCTCACTTCAGTCTCTTATGAATTCTCTCCAAAATGCGAACCTCTTTGGGGAGAAATTGACAATGACATAATAATTGCATATTAATAGAACAAATGCTCAGATTTATAGATAACTTCTAATAACTGTAATTCAACAACTTGGAGATGACAAAATCCATTACAGCGTACTTTTGAGGACATAAATGGTAAAGTTTAATTGTCAATTGCTATTAAAAACATAGCTAATGCTTCAGAAAGTTGGCACGTTTCTTTGTAAAGCTATGAGCTGAAGGTTTTATATCAATATAGCACTTCAACATTACATTATTCCCCCCATTGGTTTCAGCTTTAGAACTTATCAGAACAAGTTGCTCTATAAAACTGTTGAGAATTCTATGAATGTCCCAAAACACATTAGCTGCCAGGCATATAAAGTACGTATGAAATACTCAAAAGGCAATATAGTACAAGAGTGGCTGACAAGAGATATCAAAGCTAATGTAAAGGCATAAAAAGAGCATACAGCATAGCAAAAATTAGCAGGAAGATAGAGGACTGGGAAGCTTTTAAGAACCTACAAAGAGCAACTAAAAGAATCATTAGAAGGGAAAAGACGAAACATGAAAGCAAGCTATCAAACAATATCAAAGTGGATAGTAAAATCTTTTTCAAATATGTAACAAACATGAGAATAAATATAGGACCACAAGAAAATGAGGCTGGAGAAATAATAACAGTTGACACGGAGATGGCAGATGAACTAAATGAGTATTTTGCATCAATCTTCACTGTGGAAGACACTAGCAGTGTGCTGGTTGTTGAAGGATGTGAGGGAAGAGGAATGAGTGCAATTTATTATTACAAGGGAAAAGGTGTTCGTAAAGTTTTGAGATCTGAGTGGTACAAAAGTCACCTAAACCAGATGAACCACACCCTAGAGCTCTGAAAGCAGTGGTGGAGGAGATTGAGGCAGCATTAGTAATGATCTTTGGACTCTGGCATGGTGTCAGAGGACTGGAAAATTGCAAGCGTCATTCCACTCTTTAAGAAGGAAGACACCAGAAAGAAAATTATAGACCAGTTAACCTGACCTCAGTGGTTGGGAAGATGTTGGAGCCAATTGTTAAGCATAAGGTTATGGAGTACTTGGTGACACAGGACAAAGGAAGTATGGTTTCCTTCATCTTGCATGACAAACCTGTTGGAATTCTTTGAGGAAATTACAAGTATGATAGATAAAGTGGATGCAGTGAATATTGTACATTTGGACTTCCAGAAGGCCTTTAACAAAGGTGTCACACATGAGGCTACTTACCAAGTTAACAACCCATGGTATTGCAGGAAGGTTACTGGCATAGTTAGAGCATTGGCTGATTGGTAGGAGGAGGCAAATGGGAATAAAAGCATCCTTGTCTGGTTGGCTGCCAGTGACTAGTGGTGTTCTGCAAGAGTCAGTGTTGGGACCACATCTTTTTAAGTTGTATATCAATGATTTAGATGAGGGAGCAGATGGCTTTGTTGCTGAGTTTGCAGGTGATACAATGATTGGTGGAAGGGCAGGTAGTATTGAGGCAACAGACAGAATAGGAGAACGGGCAACAAAGTAGCAAATGAAATACAATGTTGGAAAATGCATGGTCATGCACTTTGGTAGAAGTAAATGTGCAAACTATTTTCTAAATGGGGAGAAAATACAAAAATCTGAGATGCAAAGAGACTTGGGGAGTCCTTGTGTAGAACACCCCGAAGGTTAACTTGCAGGTTGAGTTGGTGGTGAGGAAGGCAAGTGCAATGTAAGCATTCATTTCGACAGGTATAGAATACAAGAGCAGGGATGTGATGCTGAGGCTTTATAAGGCACTCGTTAGGCCTCACCACAAGTATTTTGATCAGTTTTAGGCTCCTCATCTAAGAAAAGATGTGCTGCCATTGGAGAGGGTTCAGGGCAGGTTCACAAGGATGATTCCGGGAATGAAAGGGTTATCATACGATAGCTCTGGTCAGTACTTGCTGGAATTTAGAAGGATGAGAGGGGATCTCATTTAAACTTTTCAAATGTTGAAAGGCCTAGACAGAGTAAATGTGGAAAGGACATTTCCCATGGTAGGGGAGTCTAGAACAAGAGGGCACAGCCTCAGGACAGAGTGGCGTGCATTTAAAACAGAGATACAGAATAATTTCTTTGGCCAGAGGGTGGTGAATTTGTGGAACATGTTACTACATTCAGCTGTGAAGGTCAGGTCGCTGTGTGTAGTTAAGGCAGAGCTGATAGGTTTTCGATTGGACATGGCATCAAAGGTTACAGGAAGAACACTGGGCAGTGGAGCTGAGAAGGGGTAACAAGGTTCTGCCAAGATTGAATGGTGGAGCAGATTTGATAGGCCAAATGGCCTAATTCTGCTCCTATGTCTTATGAAAATTAATTTTTTTTTACTAATTACCATCTTCAAAGTCCTTTAAGTCTGGGGATTCTTTCAAGTCATCCTCCTCTTCATCTTCAAGTTCCTTGGCTATTAACTGTCTTGCTAATTTGATATTCATGCCTTCATTGTAGTGCATTTTCCTCTTCATTTCAAACTGTTTCTTGTTTTCTTTAAGGAAACAAAACATTTTGAAATTACATAATCTATTTTTTCCTCACCAAGATTGAGAACTTTCCCTGAATGTTTAATATTGCTCTGCCAAATTAACACAAAAATCGTACTGGGTGACTGGAAGGGCATTATGTATCCTCTTAGCTTTTGAACGAATCAAAATTACTTGTCAAAGCATTGATTTCCACCCCCCCCCCCAAACAAAGCCTATGCCTACAGAGATACAAGATTTCACAAATAAAAAAAACATGAATAGCAAATTGTCAAACCAAATGTATCATAAATTCCCAGATTCCCACATTTGCCAGCATCACTTCCCTCCATGGATAAAGTCTACACGCAATTAGCTTAACTGTTACCATTATTCTACATTTGCAACTGCTTTCAATACAGTAACACAACTTAATTCATCACAACATATATATAATAAAAATTAATTCCCATTCAGTATTGCTATAGGGTCAAAATATTGTACTTTGCTCATGAAATTCTTTCTATTGGAATGAATTTTGGATGCAGAATACAACACACTGCCATTACAATATAAAATGATGCTCTGCTAACCCTAGTGCTGAATTTGGAACATTTGTTTAGAAATTCAAATAAAAAAACACTTCTGTAAATGTAAAGCTGTAAATATAGAACAGGTAAGCAGTATTCATAACAATAAATATATCAACAAGTTAAAATTTTAGTCAATACTCAATATCTGCTTTTTGTTAAGAAATGTTCAGAATCATTCCTTTTAAATTTTGTAGAAGTAGAATCAATGTATATTTTTTAGCAGCCTATTGCTAACTGAAATCATAGTAGGTACTGGAAAACTGTTCCAATAGTAGGACACTTCTTGGAGGTTCCTTATTTTTGAAAAATATTTTCTCTAAGTAAATGTACTATTAACTTTGCTAAAGAACACTACACTTGCCATGAAAGCTTCAATGCTTCAAACCCCCACAGCACTTCAACTTCTCTCTGCAAATTAAGGAAGCATAGATGCAAAAGCAACAAGCCATTATGCGTAGTTACAATAAAGATAGTTACATTTTGAAAATGGAAAAAAAATCCTGCAGAAGCTGGAAATCTGAAAATAACAACAGGAGACTTGAAACATTAATTCATTTCAACAGATGTTGCTTGAGTGTTTCCAAACTTTTTTGTCTTTGAGGAAAGATCAGAGCAGCTAGGATTTGTATCTGCAAGATCCTAAGCGTCTTTGATAGAGTGGATATGAAGAGAAGGCTTTCTTATTAGAGAAATTAGAACAAAGGATCACTGTTTACAAATAAATCACTACACATTTAAGACAGAAATTAGGTGCTATGTCTTTCACACAGGAATTTGCCTTTCATCTCTCTTCCTTACAGGGTGATGGAAACAGTCTGACATTTTAAAGGCAAATATGGATACTTTTTTTAATAAGGGGTGAAATATTACTTAAAGTTAGCCACTCTTCATTCCTGTGTAACTGCTGATTGAGATTTGAGTTGGTTACTTTTATAACAAATGCAAAATCTCATATTATGATCACTGTTTCCCAGAATATACTTTAATTACAAAAGAATAAATCCAAAGTAACTTGTTTTTCTTGAATCCATTTCATTTGTTCTCAAAGCTGATTTGAACTAATTCCATAAACTTTTCCCTTAGAGTTCTGTATTAACTTATCACAAATCTCATCTCTGTTCACTGTTAGAACAATTATTAAGGATCTTAAACTATTCCTACCATGCCTTTTGCCCAATGTCAATTTTTCTTGCTAGCCAAAAAGATGCCACTTCCTGATCTTTTGTGCTAAATTTCTACCCTGATATCATGCTTGATTCCTTTATCTTTAGTCTCTAAATACATTAGGCAGATTTTTCCACAGTTTGGCTATATACCACCATATTTTTTTTAAAGGTGCATAACCTCAAGGACACTATTCTACTTCTACTGGGGAATAGAGAAGGAATTCAAAAAACCAGGAATATCCTGATGCCTGAACATGGGAACTGATGATAGGGATAATATCCATATAAGGTTCTAGACAGCTTACTGGATGCACCTGGTAGTAGCCAAAGTGTTGTTTGAACCATGAAATATGTTGAAGTTACATTGACTTACCTACCTGGCTTTCCTGTTTTGACAGATGCTCCAAATACACAGTGATCACACAGGCATATTTAAATTAGTATATTTAAATATGCATATTTAAGCATATATCTAAGCATATTTAAATTAGTGACCTTCTCTTAAATCCGAATACTTCAATGAATTATTGTATCACTCTCAGAAGATTAAGGTACTTAAACTGTGACATTAAATAAGTAGATCTCTTTTTGTTGCATTATGAAAAAAAGTATAAAGTTTCAACCTCACAAAAAGATAATTATCTAATCATAAAGCAACTACATAAATCCTAATTATAAAACTGAGTGAAAATGGTCTTAAAACTACATCATGAACAAGCATTCTAACATTTTAGAACTATTTTCACAAGTTAAATAAATATTACAAATAAGGTAAATATAATTGGCTTGCCTTGTTCTTCTGGTGTTAATTCTTCCTCTTCTTCACTACTTTCTTCCTTTGGTTCTAAGATTTTAGGATTAATTCCCTCAGCTGCTGTCAACCTGAATGAAAAATTTCCAAGCACTTTGTAATTTTCTCCACTGCTCAACTTGCTTTTTGTTAAAATAGCATTGATTCTAATGATGGGACTCTGGTGTCCTTTACTTTCCTTTCAGTGTTAGGTTAGATATCAATGCTGGTTTGAGGCACCATTTACAAAAGTAATTACAAGGTTACCTGAGAGACAAAACTATTTCACATCTGTGTAACAATCCAGTTACTATGAAGAGCAGGTTTAATTCTGTAGACAACCTATTCTACACACCAAAGGCCCAAAGGCTTGCTCTGCCCTTACTTTGTACATCATTAATGCAAAAGGCAAAATGTTCTTGAAATAATGAAGCCTTTGACACATTAACAAATCACCTTCTGGAACAACAACCTTTGAAGGCAAACAGTATACTCAGTCCTGGAGTTCAGAAAAAATAACAATGTCATATAAAATTCCAGATGGCAATGCAGAAGGCTCAGAGGACCCTGAATCCCCAACTAGTGACCAGAATGTCTCAATAAGCAGTTTAACCTTTCAGGAGTGAGATGAGGGTAAATTTCACGTGGAGCTGTACATTATCAGAATTTTCAAACTCATTGGGGTATGGATTGTTAGCTATTGGGTATATTCAGGGATGTAGTAGAATGGAATACAAGGAGGATGATATCAGCAAAAACTGACACAGGCCTTGATCAATCAACAAATTCAGATGAGAAAGGCATGGAAAGAGATTCTGCACATCTTCTAATAAATGCATTTAAATAATGCCTAGAATACATGAATTGCTATACCACATTAGCTACCAATGGACAATTGTTTATTGCATTACCATTAAACTGTGTACAATCAATTAACAAAATTCTTAGTTAATAAGGATGGTTGGCAACCAACATCAAGCTGGATACATCACAGAACTCTGAACTTCCCTCCCCCTTTTCCATTGGTTTCTCCCCAGCATACTACTTGGAACCTCTTTGCTTAAAAGACTGCTCTTTTCCGCACTTCGGGAGAAGTGCATGCATCTGACTCCAACTAAGTGTTGTACATTGTCTTTTGCCTCTCTCTCTTGGCCAGACGTGCAGTCCTTCTTAGGTGGAGAGATGCTGCCGCACCCACTCATGCTCAATGGCTCAGAGACATTATGTCCTGCTTAGACTTTGAAAAGATTCATTATTTACTTCTTAATTCAGACATAAAGTTCCAAAAGGTGTGGGGACCTTTCCTTAAATATTTTCATAATTCCCATTTAGATTAAGGGTGCATCCCTCCCTTTTCTCTTTTGCATTTAAATCCCTTACTTCCAGCTTCTGTCGGTTAAGATTTATAGTTTTTTTAAATGTGTAAACATATTATAGTTCAGGTAGTAGGCAATATACCTTGTTTTTTTTAAATATAAATACAGCTCTGTGGTGATAAAAATTCGATTAACTTTTTAAAATTTATCATAAGGTTGGCTTGCAGCTGGGTAGTGGGAGGATGGGGTGGTAACTAACTTTATATGATTCTAAGGATACTTTTTCTTAATTGCTATGAACTGTACATTTGATACATTTGTTTTGCACTGTATAAACCTTTTTTTTAAAACTGTTTTTTGTTTTGTCGCATTATAGAAACTCATAAAAATTAATTTTAAAAAAAAACTCTAGACTTCCATGAAATTAAAGTGCAAGAACTTAATCTGTACCTGCAAATGACATTCAGAAAAGAGAGTATATCTTCTAGGAAAATTGAATTGAACATCTCTAATTAAAAAAAAACATTAGCATGTGCTATATAGCAAGATGAAACCACAGCTAGTGCCTTTATTATACCAACATTAAGATGAAACGCCAAAGAATTTGAACACATTTTCTTTTGTAACAGACCTGTCAAATGACAAGATTAAAATAGAAAAAAAACGTAAGTCTATATTGAAAATTTAAGACCTGATTTGAATCTTTACCCAGCCTTAGACAGTACTAGCAACTTAACTGTCACTGAAAAGTGGCAAACATCTTCTTGACAGTCCCAGCAATAATTCATCTCCAGGTCAGAATGGTGTGCACATTGAAAGAGGACTTGCAGGTACCTAATGCCCTTATCCTGAGTTATAACATCACTGGTTTGGGCTATGTTATCAAATAACTTACTTGGTAAATTGCTGGCGTCTTTATTAGAAATTCTGCATTCACAATGCATTCAAAATAGAGGGATGGAGTGAATGTTTTAGGCGACAAAGATCTAGTAATCTACCAGGCTGGTTTCTCCTCAAGTTTTGATATTAATGCAGCAATCATCCACAAAATTACCTCTGAAATGATGAAAAAGTATTGAGAACTCAGAAAGAGATGTAGCCTACAAGAACCATACCCTGACTTGATTTTGTAGCCACAATAAATTGTTTGTTCGGTACAATTTAGCTTATGGACAAAGGTAACCTCCTACCCCACCCCAAAACGTTTACATTAGTGAAGTGGGTGATGGGAAAGATGTTGACTATTAAAGATTTAAAGTACATTTATTATCAAAGCTTGTATACAGAATACAACTCTGAGATTCATCCTTCTGCAGGCAGCCACAAAACAAAGAAACACCATGAAACCGTTCAAGAAAACATCAAACAGCTAAAGTGCAAGGAAAGAACAAATTGCACAAATAGCAAAACGCAAGTGAACAACATGGAATATCACGCATCAACCCAGGAGTCCAGTAGTATTCAGTTTTATCACTCTGCCTCCCAACTACGGACATGTAAGACTAGTCGCTTCTTGTCAGCCTTTAATCTCTCCCTTTTCCAATTTAAACTTTGAAATTGCAACTTTATTCAATCGGATCAGTTATAATTATGGCTACTCTCAGAAGCGCCAAAAGAAATCCGGACCCAGGCAATGGAAAGTCCAAGAAAACAGACGAATTCTCGGAGGAAGCCCCCCCGGTGAAAAGACTAGAATCTCAAATCAGCATTGAGATAACTCAACTAAAGGAGAAATTCGAAGGAAAAGTTGACTCTTTGAGCCTTGATCTTAAAGAATTTAGTCAAAATACTGCAGACCTTTCTTTACGTTTGGAAAAAGCCCAACAATGGATCGTCGATCTCAAAGCTCGATCATGTCGGAGCAATATTTGAATTGTTGGATTAAAAGAGAAATCAAAATCAGCTGACACACTGGATTATTTCGCAAAAATGTTTCAGTCTTTATTTCCGGCGGTTTGTTTACAGCCTTCAGATATCGAAATGGCTCATAGAATCAGCACTTCAAAATTTTTGGATCAAGGTAAAAACAGACATATTGTGGTGCGCTTTCTCCGTTTCAGAGACAAAGACCGTATTATTAAGCTTGCAGGAAAAAAAACTCTTTCAATATCAGAATTCAGACATTCGTCTCTATGAAGATTTTCCATGCAAAATTGTTAAAAAGCGTGCTGGATTTGCAATTGCAATGAAATCAGCGTATGAAAAAAAGCTCTTTCCATTGCTCCAATATCCAGCAAAACTGAGGCTCTTCGTTAAAAAAATCTGATTTTCATTTCTTTGATGATCCACTTGATGCATTGAGCTTTATTAATTCTTTATCCGACGCATCCAATGACGAATCTGAAGCTTGAATGATTTATAATGGTTTGATTGTCTAGCGGTGTAAAGAGTGATGAGATTGAAAGATTTGATGGTTACAGAAGTCTTTATTTTAAAATGCATTTTTTTATCTCCTTAAAAGACTGGTTTGGATGGCTTCAATTTCAGAAGACAGAGGGAGATTGTCTATCATAAGTTTGAACGATTTAGAATTTTTTTTCCTGCAGCATTTAAATGAGTTAATTGTATTTTTTTTTATTTCATATGCTTTTGTAAAGACTTTTTTTAAAGTAATTATTTGGATTTCTTTATGTTTTAAAGATAGACAGGACAATTTAAAGATGGCGATTGTTTTTCTTCTGTGCAAATATTTCAAGAATTGTTTTGGATGTGTTTCTCTTCCCTTATCTAATGTTATGAAGGCTACTTTCAATTGAAGGTCATTTTGTTAGACAAGAAAAACACTTTCCTTCTAAAGTTAATTATGAGATATATGTCGACTGTAATTAGTTTTATGTTCAGTAGAAAGAGACAGAGATTATTTTATTATTTTTTTCTTTTTACTGAGGTAGGCGGAGTTTGTATTTGCATTCGCATCTATGCTTTTCTTGGGGCTTGCGTCAATTGATATCGACTGGTTTCTGGGCTTTGTAGTTCGGGTGGGAATTTTTTCCTTTTTTTCTCCCATTATGGAATCCTGCAGCATACCCCTATTATTTTTATTGTTGTTCATCTCCGCCTTTTTCCAACTATCATATCCTGATATGCGTCTAACTATTGTTTTTGGACACAAAGTTCCATGATGATATCTAAACAGCTAAATGTTTTAACTTGGAATGTTTGCAGCTGGAATCATCCTATTAAGCGTAAGAAAACAGTTAAAGTTATTAACCGATTCCAGCCTCTTTGCTCAAGAGACGCATATCAGGTTATGTGATAAAAATTGATTCTTTAAATTTTGGAAGGATCCTCAGTTTCATGCAAATTCCCAGAGTAAAACTAAAGGTGTTTCTACTTTTATTGATTCCAATACTCCTTTTAACCAGGAGGATATTATAACTGATATCAATGATAGATTTCTGATTGTTAAAGGAACAATTTAAAATAGAAAAATTATTTTGGTTAATATTTATGGACCAAATGTTGATGATCCCTTATTTTTTAAAACTGTTTTTGCGTTATTACCTGATTTAAATGAATATATGTTATTAATGGGTGGTGATCTTAATATTTGTCTAAATCCTTTAATGGATAAATCATCATCCAAATATCAACTCCCCAATCGTTCTGCATCACTTATTAATTCCTTTATAAATGATTACGGTTTAATTGAGATCTGGAGGCACATGTACCCTAGTGATAGGGAATATTCTTTTTTCTCACACGTTCATAATAAATATTCGAGAATCGACTATTTCATAGTTGACCCTCGACTTTTATTCAATGTTCAGAAAAGTGAGTATGATGTGACTGCTATTTCTGATCATGCTCCTTTAAACTTAATATTTGAACTTAAAGATGCTGTTTCTACCAGACAATTTTGGCGTTTTCCAGAACATTTATTACAAAGTTCAGAATCTGTCAAAGTTTCAGAGTTTATCGAAGCTCAGAAGAAAGAGTTTTTTTTCTCTTTAATAACATAGGAAACGTCTCTAAGTTAGTAATTTGGGATACATTAAAAGCTTGTTTACGCGGTCAAATTATTTCGTATGTAGTTAAACTGAAGAAACAAGAATGGAATTAGATAAAAATCTCTAAACAAATTAAAGAATTAGATAACATTAATGCAATCTCTCCAAATGCTGCTTAATTTATTACTAACATATCCTATTGAAGGATATTTGCTTAAATTGGAAAGTCAATTTTATATCTTTGGGGAAAATATAATAAGCTCTTAGCTTCTCAAATAAGAGCAGCTAGAGCCAAAAGACAAATCTTAAAGATTCATAAAAATAATGGAGATATAGTAAGTAACATGGGGACATTAATAATACTTTTCAAGATGTTTACTCTGATCTTTACAGATCTCAATTTCCTGCAGATTCCTCTAAAATGAAGGCTTTTTTTTACATAAAATTAAATTTCCACAAATTTCTTTTGAAGATCAACAGATGCTTGATGCTTCAGTTACCGAGAATGAAATTCAGAAAGCTATTTTATCAATGCAATTAGGTAAAGCTCCTGGACTTGATGGTTATTCAGTGGGATTTTACAAAAAAAATTTGAAAGATTACTATCTCTGTATCTTTTGGAAATATTTCATGCATCTTTTGACAAGGGTAATTTAGCTCCTTTTTATGAAGCATCTATTTCCTTAATTCTTAAAAAAGATAAAAGATCCTGTTGAATATTCATCATATAGACCTATTTCACTATTAAATGTAGATGTAAATATTCTCTCTAAAATATTGGCCAATCGCTTGGAAAATATTTTAACTAAAATTATTTCTATGGATCAAATGGGCTTTATTAAAGGCCGTTATTCTTTCTCTAATGTTCAGAGATTGATGAACATTATATATTCATCATTATCTAAGCAACCTCAATGTGTTATCTCTTTTAATGCAGAAAAGGCATTTGATAGAGTTGAGTGGCCATATTTGTTTAAAGTATTAGAAAAATTTGGTTTTGGTTATAATTTCAATGAATGGATTCAAATGATTTATAAGAATCCTATTGCCACGGTCATTACTAATAACTAATAACGGTCTTCTTTTTTCTCACTTTCTCGTGGCACTAGACAGGGATGTCCATTAAGTCTTTTATTATTCAATCTTGTATTGGAGCCTTTAACTATAACATTACGTGAAGCTAAAAATATCCATGGTATCCATAATGAATGGAACCATACATAAGATTTCTCGTTATGCAGATGATCTTCTGGTTTTTATTTCAAATCATGAGGAATCAATTCCTAATCTTTTGGAAACACTTAAAGATTTTGGTAAATTTTCAGGATATAAACTTAACTTGAATAGAGTGAATTTTTCCATTAAATGTTCATGTTAGTACATGTAATGATATTCCTTTTAGAACTGATAATACATTTAGATATTTAGGTATTGTAATTACTAAAAAATATAAAGATCTCTATAAAGCAAATATAGTTCCTTTAATGGACTCCATGAAACAATTATTTTCTAGATGGAATCCACTTACTTTTTCTTTACTAGGTCATATTCATGCTGTGAAAATGACAATTTTACCTAGATTTTTATATGTTTTCCAAAATATACCTATCTTTTTAACTAAAGAAATGTTTCGATCAAATTGACTCTCTTATTTCTTCTTTTATTTGGAACAATAAGAGACTTAGAATTAATAAGTATCATTTACAAAAATTTAAAAAACACGGTGGACTTGCACTTCCTAATTTAAGACTATTGGGCTGCGAATATTAGACAATTATGTTTTTTTGTTATATTGGCTTGATAAGAGCCAAAAACCATTATGGGTTGATTTGGAATTAAAAGCTGTTAAACAATTTCATTTAACTCCAATTTTAAGAGTTAACTTTACAGCTCGCTGAAGTTCCAAATTTAAATCTTTACCTTTACAGCTCTCTAAAATACCAAATTTAAATCTCTATCTGGTTATTAAACAATCCCTACGGATTTGGGTTCAGTTGCGAAATTCTTTTAATCTTAAACAATTTATCTAGTTTTTTTTATATCAAAATTTTTTATTTAACCCTTCTACAACTGACCCCATTTTTTTTCTATGGAAAAATAAAGGAATTCATTCTTTTACAGATTTATTTTCTGATGGTCGATTGATGACTTTTGAAGAGTTAATTAATAAATTTTCTCTCGCTCATACACTTTTTTTGCAATATTTTCAGGTTAGACATTTTTTACAACAATATTTAACTAAGTTTCCATATTTACAAGAATTTGATTTGTTGGATACCATTTTGAAATTGAATCCCTTAGTGAAAGGTTCCATTAGTAGAATTTACAATTTATTTTTGTTATAAAAAGAGAACTTATCACTAAAGACTAAACAAGATTGGGAGAGAGAACTTAATATGACCTTTGTTAATGAAGATTGACTTTGAGTTTTGAAAAACGTAAATTCTTCTTCTGTATGTGCCAACCATTGTTTAATTCAATTTAAAATTGTACAACGTTATTACTAACAAAGGAGAGACTATCTAAAATATTTCCTAGTATAGGTAACTATTGTGATAGATGTAAAACTGAAGAAGCCACTTTGTCACATATGTTCTGGTCATGCTCTTCTTTAAAATCGTTTTGGAAATCTTTATTTTCTACAATTTCTAAAGCTTTGAAAATTAATTTGCAACCTAATAGATTGACTGTTCTATTTGGAATAGTTCCACATCATATTCAGGGTATCTCATCTTCAAATCAACACATAATTGCATTTGTTACACTGCTGGCAAGAAGGTAACAATCTATTTTATTAAAATGGAAGGATTACTTCTTCCCCTATATTAATTGAATGGTTTTCTCAAGTGTCTTAGTCTTAGTTTGGAAAAAAATCAGAAGTAGAACTTTTGATCCTCGATTTGATTTTGAGAGAAAATGGGGTTCTTTTGCCAAATATTATTCTACAATGTCCTGTGTATGTTACTCAAAATGGCCTCTTTGGTTTGTTACAAGTAGGAATGCTTCTTTGTCGGATAAGTGTTTCTCTCGCTGTTGTTTCACTTTAGAATGGCTGATATGGTAATTGTATTCATTTGTTAATCAATGGGGAATGTTATTGTGTCTTGTGATGCTGGGAACTTGGGGGAGGGGTTTTCGCGGGTTTTTGGTGGGAGGAGGAGGCCAAGGAAGACACTGAGGAAGGTGGACGTGTGCTGGACTGCTCATAAGACCACCGGGGTGGTCCCAGGTGCGACGGCCGGATGGGTCGATTGGTTCGTTGTTTGAGCTCCAACGAGTGCACTAAATAGACTGAACTTTGATAAGTTGGCGCCTTTTGTTTTTTTCCTTGTGTATGTATATATATATATATATAGTATTGCCTACTACTCTTTTAATTTTAGTAAACTCTTTAAAGTGTATGTCATAATGGTATTTGTTGTGGGTTTGATACTGTTGGCGGGCGCGAGGCATAAACCTTGATTCTCACAGCACCTGCATGTACGGGAGGTGGGTTGGTGAGTGGCTGGATCTCCTTTTTCCCCGAGACATATAGCAGCCTGTTGGGTAAGGGTTACATTTGTGGGGTGTGCTCGTCCCGGATTGGATTGTCAGGGGCTGTGGAATCGCGCAGGCAGCAGAACGGAGAGGGACAGAGATAAGATTTTTTGTTGGTGCCAGTTTGAAGATGTACCAGTACAGTACGCATGCGTAGTGAGCGGAGTGGATTTTCGAATTTCGGGAGACGCGATAGTGAGGGGTTTAAGTTCGGTGAAGGGTATTGGGCAGGTAGAATTGGTAGCTAGACGGTGTGGTAAAGAGGTAGAGTCTAGCTGGGTGTTGGTTCGTACGAGTGCTGAAGTCAGGACGGTGGAACTGCCGGCGACGGTCAGTGTACCGGGGGAGGAGGGGCCGTGGGGGCTCCACTTCTACAAGGACGAGGCTGAGGAGACATCGGAGGAGGAATTAGAGCTAGAGGTAGACCCCAGAGAGGTGCCCAGCACTAGTAAAAGGAGGTGGGAGGAGGAAGTCGTGACTAAGCCCTGCTCCCCAGGTAGGGTGGAAGCCTCGGAGCTGGCAGCCGCACTTAATTCCCTGGTCGGAGTGGCCAAGAGGCCACGGCTGAAGCTGGGGGTGTTCTCCGGAGCCAAGCCTACTCCGGACGGGGAGGTGGACTATGAGACCTGGATCGAGCATAAGTCCTTGATGTTAGAGGAGTGGCCAGGCTCAGAGGAGGAGAAGAGGCAGTGATTGGGGGAAAGTTTGAGGGGTTTAGCAGCCAAAACCATCCGGGAGTTGAAAGCTGAGAAGCCTGGAGCCTCAGTGGAGGAATGCCTAGAAGTTTTGGAGGGAGCGTGTGGGTTGTCAGGGGAACCCTGGCTGCTTTTAGCAGAGTTCCAATGCCTGGAACAATGGAGAGGGGAAAAGCTCTCTGAGTACATATTTAGGATGGAGGGCTTGCTCTCGGGGCTGTGGCGCCGGGGGTAGTGAAGGCGACTGACGTGGATAGCGTGAGGATGAGTCAGCTATTCAGTGGCTCTCTGGAGGAGGACAAGCTGGCGTGGACTATCCGGCAGGCTTATAGGAAAGGTCCCCCTCCATCGTTCGGGCAACTGATTAGAGAGGTGCGAGAGGAAGAGAGAGCGTTGGGGCGGAAAAGGGGCGCGGGCCTACGGGAGCGATCCTCAGCGATACAGGAAGTGGTGGCTGGGTGGAGGAATGACAATCCCCCGGGGAGTAGGGAACCCCCTTTGGAGGGGAGGGACAGGGGAGGTACCTACTCTCAGGGGCGATCAGTGCAGTGGATTGGGAGCAGGAACCGTCCTGGGAGAGGAGGGGCGGCAGGCAGTGTGTGCTTTAACTGTGGGAAAGTGGGGCATTTCAGGCGGGACTGTGGAAGGCCGAGGGTGTGCTATAGCTGTGGAGAGGAGGGACACTTTAGGTGGGATTGTGAGAGACAAGGAGTCCGTCGGAGGACAAGCCCCCCTATGACTAAAAAGGGAGAGGTGTCGGGAAACTTAGGAGAGGCTCAGTGAGGGAACGGACTGGAGCTTCTGGAGGAACACGTTCCCAGAGATCAGCCGGAAAACCACCGGGTGCTCACGCCTCTATTGCGGATGGGCTGGTAGGACCCTGTGCGAGTGTGGGTCTACGGATAGAGGGAATTTACGCAAAAGCCGTTCTTGATACGGGATCGCAGGTGACCTTATTGTACCGGTCTTTCTACAATCAATATCTAAAGCATTTGCCCATAACCCCATTTGAATCCCTGAAGATTTGGGGTGTGAACGAGGGTGACTACCCGTACGATGGGTACCTATCGGTGAGATTGGAGTTCTCGGAGGGCGATGTGGGAGTGTCGGAAGCTATTGAGACGTTGGTGTTGGTGTGGCCTGACCCGGTGGAAACCGGTGGTGCTGCCCTCCTGGTGGGGACTAACTCCCCAGTTGTGCAACGGCTCCTGGGAGCTTGTAAAGAGAAGGGGGGGGGAAGACTTTCTGGAGACCCTCTCGGTGCATCCAGTGTTTCGAGCAGTGTTCGCAGAAGGGGTTGCCTCCAAAGGGCTGGACCCGGAGTGTAAACGAGGGACAGTGTGGTGTACACAGGCGAGGCCCAAGGTGATCTGACCCGGGGAGGTAGCCCTAGTGATGGGGACCCCCAGATTCCCAGGCGTGCCGACGGGAGAAGCCCTGTTAGTAGACGCCCCAGACGATCTTAAAGGGGAGACACGATTTCCGGCGGGGGCGCTGGTGAGGCCCGAAGTGCAGAGACCAGGGGTGGTACATGCGAGGCGTATAGCTATAAGTGTCAGGAACACCACGGCAAGAGAAATCACCTTTAAGAGGGGAATGCCGCTGGCACATCTGTTCCCGGTGACAGTAATGTCTAGTGCACCAGTGAGGACCCCTAACGGGGAGGGATCGGAGCATCAAAGGGAGCTGACCGCTGAAGCCTTTAACTTCGGGGATTCCCCTGTGTCGCCGGAGTGGAAACACCGGCTAGTGGAGAAGATGCTGAAGATGGAAACTGATTTTTCTCGGGGCGAGTTTGATGTTGGCTGCGCCAAAAGCACTCACCACACCATCCGGGTGACAGAGGCCACCCTGTTCCGAGAGAGATCCCGGCGGCTGGCTCTGGCAGATGTTGAGGACGGGCGACAGCACTTGTGCAAGTTGAAGGAGGCCGGAATCATAGCTGAGTCTCGAAGTCCTTATGCGTCCCGAATAGTGGTGGCACGGAAGAAGAATGGGCGAGTGCGCATGTGTGTTGACTACAGGACGTTGAATCGGCGAACTGTCCCTGATCAATATACTGTCCCAAGAGTCGAGGATGCGTAGGCCTGCCTGAGCGGTGCAAAGTGGTTCAGTGTGCTGGATTTAAGAAGTGGGTATTACCAGATCCCGATGAGTGCGGCCGATAAAGAGAAGACCGCTTTTATCTGCCCGCTGGGGTTCTTTCAGTTCGAACGAATGCCCCAAGGCATATCCGGAGCCCCAGCCACCTTCCAGAGGCTCATGGAGAAAACTGTGGGGGATATGAATCTGTTGGAAATGCTGGTGTACCTGGACGATTTGATAGTGTTTGGATCGATTTTGGAGGAACATGAGGAGAGGCTGTTGAAGGTGTTGGGCCGGCTTAATGAAGAAGAGTTGAAGCTTTCCCTGGACAAATGCCAGTTCTGCAAGTCGTCGGTTAACTACATTAGCCATATCATTTCACGAGAGGGAGTGGCTACTGATCCAACCAAGATAGAGGCCATGACCACCTGGCCGAGACACCAGAAAGTGGGTGCTCTGCGCTCATTTTTGGGGTTCTGTGGGTATTACCGGCGATTTGTGAAAGGATACGCCAAAGCGTGTCACCCGTTGACTCAGCTGTTGTGTGGCTATCCCCCAGTGGGGAAGAAGAGGACGGGGAACCAGAGGCAGGACGCTGGAGGATACTGAAACCCGGCGGAACCTTTTGGCTTGAGATGGGATGATCAATGTGAAGAGGCGTTCCGATCTTTGAAAAGGGCACTGACCCAGGCCCCGGTGTTGGCTTTTGCCGATCCCCAGAAGCCATATGTGCTGCACACGGATGCCAGCCGAGAGGGTCTCGGGGCTGTTCTGTACCAGGAGCATGGCAAAGCATTGAGACCAGTAGCCTTTGTCAGCCGAAGCTTGTCGCCATTGGAGAGAAACTATCCCACTCACAAGTTGGAGTTCCCGGCGCTGAAGTGGGCGGTGGTGGACAAGCTGGGCGATTACCTGTACGGAGCCAAGTTTGAGGTGAGAACGGATAACAATCCTCTCACTTATATTTTGACTTCGGCAAAGCTGGATGCCACAGGACATCGGTGGCTGGCGGCCTTGTCGGTATATGATTTCAGCCTGAGGTACCGCCCCGGAAGCAAGAATGTCGATGCGGATGCATTGTCTCGTCGGGAGCCTGGGGAGGAGGAGAGGGACGAGGAGTGGGAGAGTGTCCCTGCCCCTGGAGTGAAGGCGATGTGTCAGTTTGCTATCACCGTGAAGGCCGAGGGAAGAGGGAGGCTGGAACGAGCCGTGGACCATTTGGGGGTTTTTGACGACGCCATACCACTAGTTTACTGTGACCTGACCGCACTGGGGACTAAACAGTTGCGGGAACTGAGTCCGGGGGAAGTGGCAACTGCTCAGCAAAATGACCCGGGCATTGGCACAGTGTGGAGAGCGGTTGAGAAGGGGGATGTGGCGTTGGCTGAGAAGGCGAAACACCCATTCGTGCTTCTGTTGTTGAAGGAGTGGTCTCGGTTGAAGTTAAAGAACAAAATCTTGTACCGGGTAACGATGCCTCCGGACCAACCCCGCTGTTGGCAACTGGTCCTGCCGGAGGAGTATCGCCAGGCTATACTCCAGGCCTTACATGATGATTCTGGACACTTGGGGGTGGAAAAGACATATGGATTACTCAAAGACCGGTTCTACTGGCCCCGGATGAGGGGGAACGTCGAAGAATACTGTAGGGGATGCCGTCGTTGCATCCAGAGGAAGACCCTGCCAGCGTTGGCGGCTCCACTGTCGCACTTGCAGAGTGCGGGACCTCTGGACCTGGTATGTATGGATTTCCTGTCGATTGAGCCTGACACCAGCAACACCAGTCATCACCGATCATTACACTCGCTATGCTCAGGCATTTCCCACCAAGGATCAGAAGGCGACGACAGTGGCGAAGGCGTTATGGGAGAAGTATTTCCTGCATTACGGCCTTCCCAGGCGAATCCATAGTGATCAGGGGCGGGACTTTGAGAGCTGCCTTATCCAGGAATTACTGACTATGCTTGGGGTTGAGAAATCCAGGACTACCCCTTATCACCCACAGGGTGATCCTCGGCCAGAGAGATTCAACAGGACCCTGTTGGATATGCTCGGGACGCTGGAGATTGGGCAGAAAAGCAGGTGGAGTCGTCATATTGGACAATTGGTTCACTGTTACAATTGTACTCGCAATGATACTACAGGGTATTCGCCCTATTATCTGATGTTCGGGCGGGAAGCGAGGTTGCCCATTGACGTGTGTTTTGGAGGTGGAGTGGGTGAATTTCCCGGGAAGTCCCATCTAAAGTACGTGTCCGACATGAAGAGGGAGTTACAGCGGGCGCACGAGTTGGCCAAGGCGGCAGCAACCAAACAAAATCAGAGGAATAAGATGCGGTATGATCGAAAGGTGAAGTTTGTACAATTATTACCGGGCGACCGGGTCCTTTTACGGAATTTGGGACTCTCTGGTAAGCACAAGTTGGCAGATCGATGGGCGGCCAGCCCCTATGTAATAGAGAGCCAGATGCCGAACCTGCCAGTTTACCGGATGAAACCTGAGAATGGAAAAGGGCCTATCAAGGTACTCCATAGGAATCACCTGCTGCCACTGGGTCAAGCGGTGCAGGTGGATAAGGAGCCCGAGTGGGAGGTTACACCTAGTACAAGGTCTCTGCGAGGGCGCGGAGAACGGGAAGAGCCCGCTGCTGAAGAGCGGGGACGGGTCCGTCACCCGGGAATGGCTACCGATTCAGAGGAGGACGACTCAGATGAGTGGGCCCTGTTCCCATTCGCTGGTGCTCCAGTACCAGGAGAGGAGGCTCCTGGCCCTTCCCATACTGAATTGGGTGAGAGGAGGGAAGGTCTTGAGGGTCAGATGGAGAGGCAGCCTACATTGGTGGGAGAGAGGGTGGAACCCAAGCGTGAGCCGGAGAGATCTCAGGTGAGGGAGGACCCCTGTGAGGAAGGGGGTGCGGGTCTGTCAGGTAGACCTGGGGTGTCCGAAACAGTGGGTTCGTAGGTGACGAGGAAGCCCAGTGGGGCAGAAGGGGTATGGAGATCTCAGAGGATTAGGCGCCCCCCGGAGCGGTTGACATATGTGGTACCGGGAGAACCGAGTGTGATTTCTACTGCCCTGGGTAGTTATGTCACTGCTTTCTGCACCTGGGTTGGATTTTGTGTGTTGCAAGAAGCTTTGGGGAACTCTAGTAATGCCATGAGGGCATGACATTTGCTGGTGGGGAGAGAATATACAATGTCCTGTGTATGTTACTCAAAATGGCCTCTTTGGTTTGTTACAAGTAGGAATGCTTCTTTGTCGGATAAGTGTTTCTCTCGCCGTTTTCACTTTAGAATGGCTGATATGGTAATTGTATTTATTTGTTAATCAATGGGGAATGTTATTGTGTCTTGTGATGCTGAGAACTTGAGGGAGGGGTTTTTGCGGGTTTTTGGTGGGAGGAGGAGGCCGAGGAAGATGGACGTGTGCTGGACTGCTCGTTAGACCACCGGGCTGGTCCCAGGTGCGACGGCCGGATGGGTCGATTGGTTCATTGTTTGAGCTTCAACGAGTGCACTAAACAGACCGAACTTTGATAAGTTGGCGCCTTTTGTTTTTTTCCTTGTATATATATATATATAGTATTGCCTACTACTCTTTTAATTTTAGTAAACTCTTTAAAGTGTATGTCATAACAGTATTTGTTGTGGGTTTGATACTGTTGGCGGGCGTGAGGCATTAACTCGATTCTCATAGCACCTGCATGTACGGGAGGTGGGTTGGTTAGTGGCTGGATCTCCTTTTTCCCCTAGACATATACCAGCCTGTTGGGTAAGGGTTACATTATCATTTAATTTGAATTAAGTTATACGGTTTCCTTCCAATTTTATTTGTTTTATAAATATGAAATGACGGTTGATGACTCTTTTTTCATATATTTAGATGATGCTCAAACGTATTGCTCCAGGGGGGTTGATTCCTAATGGGTTTTTTTATATAGTTAGTGGGGTTTTTTTTTCCCTTAGTTAGATGGGGTTCTTCTTTTTTCCTATATATATTTTTAAAAATTTCCATTTTTATATTTCAAGATCAGTTTTTTCTTTTCTTCAGCTTTATTAATTGTATGCATATTAATCTGTTAAAGTTTTGTATCATTTTATAGCTGTTGATGATTACGTATCAATAAAAAGATTCTAAAAATGAAAAGTAGTATTGTGGCGACCCACTTCCTAGCGCACTCGAACCGGCTCACCAATAGCCAGTGCGCCGGCACAAAGGCCAGTCCCAAAAGGGCACTAGGTCTGCTTCACCAACAAAGGGAAAAGCACGCGCGGGACTGTGAATACGTGCCTCCTACAGCATCCGCGCCCGGGGAGGGCGGGATCAGGGAGGCTTTAAAGTGAGGCCGCGAAGTTCAAATAAAATCTTCTTTAACTGCAGTTTACCGACTCCGTGTCGTTATTTTAGCATTGTGTGTAGCACACCGCTACAATTGGTGACCCTGACAGTCCAAACGATATTTGGACCGGAGATGAACGACGCCGCACCTGTTCATGCAGTTTAGTTGAAACTGCCAAGCTTCTGGACGCTGCGACCTCACCTATGGTTCCAGCAAGCAGAAACCCAATTCCACGTTCGGCAGATAATCTCAGAGGACACACGTTTCTACTATATGGTGAGCTCCCTCGACCAGGAGACAGCGGCCCAGGTTGAGGAGTTCGTACAGTCTCCCCCAGCGGACGGCAAATACACGGAATTCAAAGCCCTGCTCATAAGAACTTTCGGACTCTCACAGCGCGAGCGGGCTGCCCATTTACTGCATCTGGATGGTTTGGGGACACAGCTGCACCACACAACTGCCTACCACCCACAGTCGAATGGCCTGGTGGAGCATTTCCACCGTCACCTAAAGTCGGCTCTCATGGCCCGCCTGCGGGGAGCTAACTGGGTGGACGAGCTTCCCTGGGCCCTACTCGGCATCAGCACGGCGCCCAAAGACGATCTGCACACCTCGTCGGCCGAGTTGGTGTACGGCACAGCCCTGGTCGTCCTCGGGGAGTTCATACCAGCCCCAAGGTGGCACGACGAAGAACCCGCAGCAGTCTTGGGCAAACTACGCGAGAGGCTCGGCAACCTGGCCCCCATACCCACTTTGCAGCATGGGCAGAACCCGACCTGCGTACACAAAGACCTGCAGAACTGTAAGTTTGTGTTTGTACGAAGGGGTGGGCATCAGCCACCACTGCAACAGCCCTATGAGGGGCCTTTTATGTTGCTCAGGAACAAAGGGATCCACGTTCGTGCTGGACGTTGGGGGGAGGGAGGAGGTTTTCACGGTGGACCGACTCAAACCGGCCCATGTGGACGTGGCGCAACCGGTCGATTTCCCGGCACTGCGGCACAGGGGCCGACCTCCCAAACAGGGTCCGGCCCAGACTGTGGACATTGGGGAGTGTATCACCGGTTCTGGGGGGGTGGGGGGTTATGTGGCGACCCACTTCCTAGCGCACTCGAACCGGCTCACAAATAGCCAGCGCGCCGGCATAAAGGCCTGGTCTGCTTCACCAACAAAGGGAAAAGCTCGCGCGGGACTGTGAATACGTGACTCCTACAGCATCCGCGCACGGGGAGGGCAGGATCAAGGAGACTTTAAAGCGAGTCCGTGAAGTTCAAATAAAATCTTCTTTAGCTGCAGTTTACCAACTCCGTGTTGTTATTTTAGCGCTGCGTGTAGCATACCACTACAGTATTCAGTTTTATTCAGTTCAGTGGTGCACCACTAGCCCAGAAGAAGTGGTTTGACATTCTGCCATGATTACAAGCCTAAATTGTAGTTAAATGGAGCAAAACTATAGGGTACTGATTAGCACAATACTTAACAGCACCAGCAATCGAGATTCAATTCCTGCCACTGTTTGTGAGGCATTTGTATGCTACCCCTGTAACCGTGAGGGATCTCTCTGGATGCTCTGTTTTCCTCCCACATTCCAAAGATGTGCAGGTTATGGGTAGTAAGCTGTGCGTATGCTAAGTTCACACAGCTACAGTTTGCCTCAACACATTACCATCACAGGCATTCTCTCTGTTCTTTCTTGACCCTCTCCTCCATTTATGTTCATCTTTTCCATTTCTGATATGCAATACTTGTTAGCCTTAGTTTGTGTTTCTGGATTATTTTTGAGCACTTACTACATTTGTTTTTCCCCCTTTTGGATCTTGAGCAACTGTAGGTTTATTTGCTTCAACCAGTTGGATTTGATCTTGTTCTATTTAGAGCCTCAAGTACATAAAGTATACAAAGCCACAAAGGAATACGCCATGAAGAATTCCACGGCAGAATTTTAGTCCGACCATTTTCACCTGAGCTCCATTCCAATCTGTCCTCATCTTTTGGACGGTTCCAATCTCAAAACTGAAACATACAAAACTACTGGAAGAAAGCAAATGTTACTGAAACCACAGAGCAGGTACAACTAAAGGTACAGATTTTAGTGGAAATATACTCACTTCTTAGCTAGTATTTCTGCAGTAATGTTTATATTTGATTCGGAGTCACTCATTGCAGCTTCATCATCATCATCACCTCCTACTATCCTGGACAATAAAGAAAGCATTAGAACGTATTTGCAACCATACCTAGACACTAGGTTAATAATTTTAATGCAAGATAAAGTGTAAGAAACAACAAGAGTATTGTGCAAAATTGGAATTTATCAGAAATACAAATTGTTCATTTTAGATGTGTTAACAAATGAACATTTTAAATATTGAATAAAAATATATAAAGAAACACTACAAGATGATAAAACCTAATGATCAATTTTTCTTTTACAAATGGAACCTTAAAAACTATATTATACTCCATATTAGTCAATAGTCAGAGGTATGAAGGTCTTGTTTCTCATGAGGCTTCCATTTGGCAAGTTGACCTCAAACAAATGTTCAAGAAATTCTCTCTTAAATTACCATACCATATATTTTGTTTATATTAAAGTACAGGAAAAAAAACACCTTGGATTATAAGCATTATTCCTTTCCAAGTCCCAATAATTCTCATTATGTGATTATTAAAAAGCGATCTATTTTGTTTCTTTTGAAGGCAAAATTGGTACCAACATGCTGCATATGAAAGAAATTATCATTCTAAGTATAAAAGGACATGGCAGACCGAAGGAGGTGATAGTAATTACAAAAAATGAGAATCAAGCTCTTCCAATGCCTCTTTTTAGTTTAATTCATGAGCAAATTTATTTCAATGACAAGGAACTGATCTGAACCCAGCATAAGGTAAGAAAAGAGTAGACCTACCTCATGAAGCACAAGGTAAAGAAAGGTAAACAGAACATGCTACTAAATGTACAGCGAACACTGGATGTACTATAAATAAGTCAACTGAGGAACAGTTTGGGCTGTCAATAACAAACTAGGTACCTGGTGATATGCATCCTATCACTTAAATTAGTTTATACCTACCTTATAAGGAGTGCTTATGACCTTTACTTGGCATAAAACAGATGCACAACTTTTCATCAAGCTTTTTTTCCATTTTACCTTCAAGAGGTTTTCTTAATTGTACTACACTGAAGTTCTTAACTCAAACTTGAAACAATTTGCAAAGTTGCCCAATTTCAAAAAAAATGAATATAATAAAATTGATATTCTGCTCGACTTACACATCAATGAATTTTAATTGCTCTTTATAGCTTTAATGCATCTACCCAATCTGCCATACTATAAAATTGCAACTGTCAGTAATCAAATGAACCTGACAGAGCACCTCCTCTGTTGTCCCATGCCTCTCAAATAAGCTGGGTCACCACTCCTGTGTGCTCCAAGCACCCAGGCACACCTTCCTTCTGCACAGATGTATTGATGTAGCCTTCGTTGGAGAGGAAAGCTCACAGCTGCCTCACATTCATGCTGAAAAAGATCTGCTTCGACGCAAGTGTGGATACCACAGCATGGCACCATACTGAGGATTCTTCAGCCAATGCTGGTATATAAAGTTCCAATTTCCATTGTTCAGAACCTAGAGAGAAAGGCCTCTGGAGATAGTTGGGATACTCTCAGCAGCATCACCCTCTGTGGAAAGAACACCAAGCTACGGCTGCCCTTGAAATCCTTGGAGAGGTGATGCAGTACAGGGAGTCTAATGACCCAAAGGTGACCCAGGCAGGGGTTATTGTGAATTCCAGGAGGAAGCAGAGGAAAAAAAAGAGGCCATGCATCAGGCTGTCTCAGCTGTCCCTCAATATCCTGGTGGGACCAGTGACCCAAGGAACAGCTGGCCTGGAAAGCTTCCCAGTCTCTCGGTATGACACGGCTAAGGGGAGGGAGAAATGCAAACTCATCCACAAGAGAGAGAGTGAGAGAGAGAGAGAGCAGCCATGGATGAAGAGATCCACCAAAGCAGTAGGCATGAAGTAGCAGGGAGCTTGGACCAGGTGGAAGCAGGCCATGGAAAGGAAAGAGACATGGACTGATCTCTGCTGAGCAGAGCCACACCAAGTTCCTAGTTCAGGAGGTGTATGACATCTTGCCTAGTCCATTCAACCTGCACAGCTGAAGGAAGGTTAATGCATCAGACTGTCTGTTATGTTCCAGGAGAGGGATCTTGGAGCACATCCTGAGTTGTTGCCCGAAAGGAGACATGACCAGGTATTGAAGATCCTAGCAGGAGCAATCTTAAGAATCTACCAGCAAATTACCTCAACCCTGCAATCAAATCATCACCTTCGTGAGAGCAGCAGAGCAACCGGAAGCAAGAGTACATAAAGCCATCCACAGGGATTCTGGCATCACCTCATGACCGACTTGGAGGAACAACTAAAGTTCCCACAGCACATAGTCAAGACCACCTGAGACCAGACATCCTCCTGGTCTCAGAGGCAGCAAAATCTTCCTCAAGCTGACAGTGCCTTGGAAGGAGTGCCTGGAGGAAGCCCATGATAGAAAGCTTGCCAGGTACAAAGAACTGGTCAGTGACTATTGGAGGCAGGGAAGGATATGTATGCCCCTTGAGGTGGACTGCCAGGGCTTCACTGGACAGTCTCTTCACAGAGACCTGGGTGCACTGGGTGTCATTAGAACAAGGAGGCAGAGTGCCATTGGAAACATCAGAGAGGCAGTAGAGAAAGCCTCAAGATAGCTTTGGATGAAGAGAGCAGGTCCATGGGGATCTGTAGCACATGCCACCTGAATACAAGTTGTGGCTTGTTGCCTGGGTGAGGGTGTCTGACATTGAAAGACCAGAAACAGCCAAAATCCCCAGGTTGCCTGGGTGAGGGTGTCTGACGTTGAAAGACCAGAAACAGCCAAAATCCCCAGGTTACATCACTGAAGGTGTGTATAGAGCAGCATGAGATGTATTCTTCAAATTGCACGCTGAATTGTGGGTATAAAAGTAGAAAACTTAATCTACAGTTTTCCAAACCTTTTAATCACAGGTAAACATTGAGATATGCTACATCTTTGAGAAAGTCTGGAAAATAATTTCATTTACCTGTTGTACGGTGTACTGGGCTCATCGATCTTCATTAACCCATAATCCTTTCCTTCTGGATGATACGTAGCAAGAATGTTCATTTCATCCCATTTTTGTGTCTTTTTACTGGAAAAAAGAAAATTAAATTAAAATTATATACGTGGTTTGGCATCACCTCCAATACAGCTGAGTGGCCATTGCTTAATTAAGGAAAATGGAACTCAAGGATCCAAGTTTCAGACATGACACTAAACTCAAGGTCTCCAAAAAGGGAGTAAGATCCCTGCACTCCATTATGCTTCTGGACCTGGAATACATACAGAAGTACGTCAAGAAAACAGAGTATCAATACTGTCCCTCTAAAATCCTCCAAATTCAATTGAAGGATAAATAAAGCAATGCCAGTAAATTCTCCCAGTAAAGCATATGCAACTAGGGACTAAATACATGCTGCCAGATCAATTTGGCAGTCTAAGTCATTCATAAATAATTTCATAAGACATCAGAGCAGAAATAGGCCATTTGGCCAATAAGCCTGCTCTGTCATTCCATCACGGCTGATTTATTGTCCCTCTCAAACCCATTCTCCTGCCTTCTGTCCATAACCTTGCACACCCCTAGTAATTGAAAACTTATCAACCTCCACTTTAAATACACTCAATGACTTGGCCTCCACAGCCACGCGTGGAAATGAATTCCGCAGATTCATTATCCTCTGGTGAAAGAAGGTCTTTTCCTCATCTCTGTTTTAAATAACGTCCCTCTATTCTGTGGCTGTGCCCTCCAATGCTAGAGTCACGCTATAGGAAACATCCTCTTCACATCCACTCCATATAAGCTTTTCAACATTGAGACCCCACCCCCCAATAACACCTCCAACAAGTACAGGCCCTGAGCCATCAAACACTCTGTATACATTGATCTTTTCATTCCCAGAATCATTCTTGTGAACCTGCTCTGGACAAGAAGATACCAGCATGCTTTCTTAGATGAGGGTCCCAAAATCGCTCATGAATTCTCAAAGTGCAGTTTGAACAATGCCTTATAAAGCTTCCACATTACACCTTTGCTCTTATTTTAGTTCTCTTGGAATCAATGCCAACATTGCATTTGCCTTCCTTATCACTGACACACCCTGCAAGTTGATTTTCAGGGAACCCTGCAAAAGGACTCCTAACTCCCCAGCATCACAATAGTGAAACTCACCTGGTGGACCACAGTGATGTTCTGTGGGCTGTGGTCAATACTTCTAAATATAGTTATAAAACTATCTCTTTCAAATTACTCTTTCTGCAATGTCCAGTATATAATTTCCCTCTAAGCAATGTACTTTTAAAACAACTTAACAATCCACACCTACAGATTTCATGATTGTCTGAAGGTCTCAGCGGACATGGCAGCTACGGCATCTTAAAGCAGATGGAGGTTCAACTCCATGACCGGAAGTGAAGTTGGGGGGGGGAGAGGGGAGAGAGGAACTGCAATGCAGACGGATGAGGCCCTCTCTACCCATCATCTTGTTAGCAAACGTGCAATCATTGAGAGCAAGATTGTTGCATTGGAGAGAAATGGGGTACTGTTGTATTGTGTCTGACTGAAACTTGGCTTTTTCTCAGCATGCCAGATTCAGCAATCAAACCAGAAGACTTCTCAATTTTCCATAGTGACCAAAAGGCAGATTCAGAAAAGGCAAAAGCTGGATGTGGGCATTTCATGATGAACTTCTGGTGTTGCTTCAATGTGGTGGTTTTATCTAATTATTTTCTCTCCCCTGACCTTGAACACCTAATTGTTAAATGCCATTCCATTCTATTTACCTAGGGAGCTCTCCTCCATAATTCTGAGCACAGTTTACATACTACCAATGGTCAACTATTATCAAGTGCTTGAGATACTGCATGTTGCCAACTCCAGACATGAAACAGTCCATCCTGACTGATTTCACAGTCAGGGACTTCAACCAGGCTTGTCTGAAGAATACCCTGCCATTTGCAATAACCTGTAGCACCAAAGGTCCCCACACACTAGACCACTAATACTAAGATAAGGAATGTCTACCAGTCCATGCCCAGACTGCATTTCAGTAAATCGGATAACTGGCCTGTACTTCTCCTACCTTCACACAGGCAGAGGCTAAAGAGCAAGCTCCAGCAATTAGGACAACAAGGAGATGGTTGTGGGAGGCAGAGAGGCAACTTCACAATTACTTAGAGTCAGTGGACTGGGCCGTGTTCAAGGACTCATCTGTAAATCTGAATGAGTACACCATGGCTGTCACTGACTTCATTAAAATGAGAGTGTCACCACAAAATTATTCAGTCTTCCCCAATCAGAAGCCCTGGATGAACCATGAGATCTGCAATCTGCTGAGGGCCAGATCAGAGGCATTCAGGTCCAGTTATCAAGAAAGTTACAAAAGGTCCCGGTACAATCTCCAGAAAGCCATCTCACTGGCAAAGTGGCAATTCAGACTAAACTTGAAGCAATGCTTGACAGATGTGACAGGACTTGAATACTATCACCTCTTATAAAGCAATATCAACTGACAAAATACTTCGTTTCCAGATGAGCTCAATGCTTTCTCTGCTCACTTTGACTGTCAAAACATGGAAGAACAATCAGAAACTCCCACAGCCTCAATGATTTCAGTCTCTGAGGCTGATAGCCAAGCAGCCCTCAGAAGGGTGAACCCACAAAAAGCTTCCAGCCCAAACAGGGTACCTTGCCAAGTACTGAAAACCTGTGCTGATCAACTGGCTAGAGGGTTCATTGTGATCTTTAACCACTCACTTTGGCAGTCTGGGGTACTCACCTGCTTCAAACAGACTTCAATTATGCAAGTGCTCAAGAAGAAAGTTGTGACCTGCCTCAATGACTATCATCCAGTACCACCTACATCCACAGTGATGAAATGTTTTGACAGGTTGGTGATGAAACATATCAACTCCTGCCTGTGAAGCAACTTAGATTCACTTCAATTTGCCTACCAGAGCAACAGGCCACAGCAGATGCTAGCTCAATGGCTAAGTTAAAGGGCAGGACTCCAGGGTTGTGAACTCAGGATTGCTGCCCGTGAGGCCAGAACTAGGAAGATTATACAGTTGAGTACATGGCTAAGGAGTTGGTATTGGAGAGACGGCTTAAGATTTTTGGATCATTGGGCTCTCTTCCTGTGAAGGTGGGACCTGTACAAAGAGAAGGTTTGCACCTGAACTGGAGGAGGAACTACTAATATCCAAGCGGAAAGGTTTGCTAATGTTGCATTTGGATTTTAAACCAGAATTGCAGGAGGATGGGAACCAGAGTGCCACAAAAATTCATGGAGAGGTTGTGGAGACATATGTGGACAGGACCTCAAAGTCAGGAATCAAAAGGTTGAGCATGGTGTGACCAGTGTCCTGAGCTGCGTATACTTCATTGCAAGAAGCATCTTAGGAAAGACAAATGAGCTGAAGGAATGGATCAACACCTTGAATTATGATATTGTAGCAATTAGTTACACTTCGTTGCAGGAGGGACAGGACTGACAGCTCAATATGCTGTTGTGTTAGACATGACAGAGCGGGAGGGATTAAAGGAGGAGGGGAGGCATATCTAATCAGGGAAAATGTCACAGCAGTGCTCTGCAAGGACAGACTACAGAACTCATCTAATGAGGCATTATGGGTGGAACTGAGAAATAAGAAAGGTACGAATACATTAATGTGGCTATATTACAGACCACCCTACAGTGCAAGGGCTTTAGAGGAACAAATTTGTAGAAAGATCACAGACAGTTGCAAGAAACATAAGGTTGCTAATAAGGTTATTTTAACTTTCCACATTTTGAGTGGGAATCCTATATTGTAAAAGGACTAGATGAATTCAGGGAAGTTTTTCATCAATACGTAGAAGTCTCAACAAGACAGTGTGTGATACTGGATCTGCTGTTAAGGAATGAGACTGGGCAGGTGACGTAAGATTGTGAAGGGGAACACTTTGCATCTAGTGACCATTGCCATTAATTTCAAAGCAAATATACAAAGAGATAGGTCTGGTCTGGGAATTGAGATTCTAAATTGGAGACAGGCCATTTTTGTGGTATTTGAAATGATCCAGTAAGTATGGATTAGGACAGGTTGTTTTCTGGCAAAGGTGTACGTGCTAAATGGGAGGCCTTCAACAGCAAAATTTTTTAAAGTACAAAGCTTTGCTGTGCCCGTCAGAGTAAAAGGTAAAGATAACAAGTGTAGGGAACCTTGGTTTTCAATTGATATTGAGGCCCTGATTAAGAGAAAAATGGTGCATAGCAGGTATATGCAGGCAGGAACAAATTAGGTGCTTATAGAGTACAAGAAATGCAAAAGAGCACTTTAAAAAAATAAAGAAAGCTTAAAGAAAGCATGAAGTTGGTCTAGCAGACGAAATGAAGGAGAATCCCAAGGAAATCTACAGATGTGTTAAGACTGAAAGAATTGCAAGGGACAAAACTGAAGCCGAAACAGATGGGGCAGATCTTAAATTTTTTTTGCCTCTATACTTACTCAGGAGACAGACACAGGGTTGAAAGAAGTGACGCAAAGCGGCATCAACTACATGCACCCTATAAAAATTACAGAGAAGGAGGTGCTTGCTATCTTGAAGCAAATCAGGGTGGAGTTCCCTCAGACCCTACAGGAGGAAAGTGCAGAAATTGCTGGGGTCCTATCATCCTTAGTGACAGGAGAGGTTCCAGAGGACTGGAGGATAGCTAATGTTCTTCCACCATTTAAAAAGACTCTAAGGATAAACCAGGACATTGTAGGACGGTGAGTCTGACATCAGTTGTGGGAAAGTTATTGGAAGGTATTCTAAGGGAACAGATAGATAAATATTTGGATAGACATGGACTGATGATTAAGGATAGTCAGCATGTCTTTGTGTGTAGTAGGTCAGGTCTAACCAGTCTAATAGAATTTTCAAAGAAGTTACCAGGAAAATGGATGAAGGCATGCAGTGGATGTTGTCTACATGACAAGGCATTTGACAAGGTCCCGTAAGGGAAGTTGGTCAAGAAGGTTTGTCGGTCGGCATTCAAAATGAGGTACTAAATTGGATTAGACAGTGGCTTTGGCATGGCATCAAAAACTCTGACCATCTTCTACATATGTGTGGTGTAGAGTATATTGACTGGCTGCATCATAGCCTGGTATGGAAACACCAATGTCCTTGAACAGAAAATGCTCCAAAAAAAAAGTACTGGACACGGCCCAGTCTGTCATGGGTAAAGCCCTCCCCACTACTGAGCCCTTCTACACGAAACACTGTCACAGGAAAGCAACATTCAACATCAGGGACCCCCACCACACAGGACATGCTCTCTTTTCACTGCTGCCGTCAGGAAAAAAGTACAGGAACCTCAGAACTAACACCATCAGGTTCAGGAACAGTTACTACCCTTCAACCATCATTAGCACTTGGTATAAACAGCAATCCAGAGATTACTGTCCTAGAGGTCCCATCTTTCAGCTTTCCTCCTAATTCTCTATAGTCTCTCTTTAGGACCTCCTCCAATTTCCTATCTATATTCTTGGCACCAATATGTATCATGACTTCCGGCTGTTCAACCCCCACCCCAGAATGCTGTGGACCGGATCAAACAAACTCCTGACCCTAGCACCTAGGAGGCAAAATACCATCCGTGTGTCTCTCTTTCATGTCCACAGAATCTCCCGTCTGCTTCTCTAACGATTGAAATCATACACCAAACTCACAAAACAGATACTCTATTCTGAGCTCTATCACAGGAACATATTACCACTTGGCTGAAAAGATTCAAGATGAGCTCAGAGCCTTCCAGGAAAACCATGACATTTTCACTGACACTTTGAGTCCCTGGCTCATGACTGCTAAAAAAGAAACACGAAGGACGCTATTCCAGGGTCAGCAGCCCAGGTTCGATTCTGTTGTTTGTTATCTGTCAGGACCTTGCCTGTTCTCCCCACGACCACGAGAGTTCCCTCCTAGTGTTGTTGAAAAGAATGCATGGATGTACAAAAAACGTGGAGCCATATCCCGGTTGCATAGATTAGACATGTTTAGAAAAAAAGAGCGTACCACTCCGCACCTACTCCGTCAGCAACCTCCTGGCCCATTTCATCAGCCATCTCTGACCCCATAACCAACTTCGTTCCGGTGGGTCCGCCTCAGTTGACGAAGTTCAGTGATTTCAACCACAGTGCCTTACATGGACACATGCAAGGGACGGAAGCGGCCACAGGGAATATCAAGGTGCAGCAGCCAGTGTTGTAACAGAGCGCGCAGTTAAGAAATGTGCGTCAGGCAGCACGTTTAATGGAAGATGGTAACAAGTCAAGGCTCGATGGAAGGACCTGCCCCGTCATTACGAGAACCTGTCGCCCACCCAAATAGGAGCCTCCGACTGAGGCGGCTTGTCAGTAACCTGGCAACGCAAAGAGAAACCAGCCTTTGGCAGTTCACTTTACCGGCGGAGGGAAGAGGTTTCACTGCCGTCCTCACGGGGCCCGGGGGACGGTAACAGTAATGCCCGGGCCACGGAGTGGGTAATTCCACTCAACACTCCAACTTACTTGTACTCCTCCTCTTCCTCGACGGACAGACTTAGAGCCGAGTTCCGTTGATACGGCGCCGCCTTCCTGTTCTTTAAGATCCCTTTGAGAGGGGCGGGAGCCGACATGGCCGAGCGGTGTCGGTGTTGGTGTCGCGGCCACTCTCCTCTCCAGCGTTCGCGCCCCACCTGCCCACGGATGGCAGCCGCGGCCAGTCTCGCGAGAGCGGGCGCGTCCGGGCGATGGGTCAGTTCTCGCGGGATTCTGCGATCGGGAGCATTGTGAGGCACCGGAAGTGAGGCGCCATGCCTACTGGAGGTAGTTGAGAGGTTGTGGCGTTGGCTTGATGTCCGCTCTTCCTTCCAGTCTAATGGCCTGAATTCAGTGCAGTACGATGTGATCACTTCTGCACTTGATGGGCCAAATGCAGATTGCTTTGTCAGACACCTGCGTACAGTCCGCAGGGGCAACCCTGAGCGTCCTGTTGACTGCTACTGAGGTTCTCCATCCCACTCCCACTGTGACCTGTCGGCCTCTTGCACAGTGAGCTTCAACTCAATTTCGAGTAAAAGCGCCTCATCTTCCATCTGGGTCGTTTCGGTTTTAACATTGAATTCCACTTTCAATTGTCTTCTGGTCCTGATGAAGGGCCTCGGCTCGCAACGTCGTCTGTTTATTCATGTCCACAGATGCTACCTGACCTGTTGAGTTCCTCAAGTTTTTTTTAATGCATGTGTTACTTTGGATTTCCAGCATCTGCGGATTTTCTCGTGTTTATGCTTTTAATGTCTCTGATGTAACAACGTTTACATTTGTTGTTGGGAAAGTTCTTCAACTTGCTTAGATTTAAAGACATCAGCGTTGCCGTAAGTCCTGTCCATTGACATGTTATTCAAGGCAACATCTGTCCCCGTGATGCCCTTGACTGTATCACCAATCCCTTCAAAACTTCCTTTCAATAATGTCAGCTACCTTTCATAAGTGTCATCGCCATAATCCGAGAAAGTGAAGTGCCTGCATACCAACAAATGCAAATTAACCAAGGTTGGAAACTCACTTTCTTCCCTTTGCTAACATCTGCCTGCATCACTAAGATCATCCGGCAAAGTAAATTTGTTTCACTCATTTTACCACAGACTGCTCTGGCATGAATCTCTGTTATCAATTGAGATAATGGTGTGGTACCCAAAACTACATCTTTAATAAATCTGAGGTCATTTAAAATTCAGCTGCTCAAACATAGCTTACATCACCCTATTCATTATCACTCCTTGATTGCCCAAACTGTAAGTTCTGGAATTCCCCTTTTGTACCAATTCATCCTGCTTTTAAACCACTTCTTAAAAAGCTGCTTTTTCCAGCAAATCAACTTCCCTAGTTTGTGGTTCAATACAAGGTTTAGCTTGTAGTGTTCCTTTGGGATAGTTTTCTCTGTTAATAATATACATTATTAGCTACTAATGGTGGACACACCTCATCAATGTGCTCTCATTGACTAAAACTCACATTCAACCATGGAGCCATGAAGAACCTGTTCTGTAGAACTCTCTTTTGATAAGTTAGAATGCTCAGAAGGAAGACTGAAATATCTCATTCCACTGAATGTATCTTCAAACAAATCCATCCCGATACCTCAATAAAATACTAAAAATCTGTTGCCCTTTAATGACATAGGAAACGGTTTTAGAATGGATTAAAGATACTAATCTATTCTGATCCTCTGTTATCAGACAGAGGGTCAGAATAAACATTTTTCTCTGCTGGAAGGATGCTAATTAACTGGAGAGTCCTAAGGATCAGTTCTTGGTCAACTATTTTAGTGATCTAGAGGAGGGGCAGAGTGTAAGGAATACAAGTTAGGAAGCTATGTTCCAACTTAAATACAGTTAAACTCCAATGATCTGTTGCCTCATCATTTGGAGATCGGTGGCATTTGGCACACCAGGTGATGTTTACTGTGTTCCTGTCTATTTGCTGGTCTAAGTTCTTGTGCTTCCTCTAACTCCCCAGGTCCCAGACTCCCATCCACTCTGTAGGGCTATGGTTCTTGTGCTCTCTTCCAACTTGTGAGGGCTCAGTTCATGCTCTGTCCTTTAAGTGAGTTGGGCCACATCTCCAGTCTCTTTTGATTCTGTGACAAATTTATTATAGTACTCTGTACCAATTTGATAAAAGTGAATCATAATGTTATGGAGCATTACAGAATGAACATTGAGCTGTCTAGAATTTGACCTTGTGTGAAGTTACTGGGATTTTACTTCATTGGAGTAAACTTCATTACTTTTTGTAACAGGAAGTAGATAGGCCTAATGAGTGTGTGGATGAAATTTTGTCATATCTGAGTGTTCTTGCACATGAATCTCAAAAATGAGCTTGCACATGAATCTCAAAAATGAGCTTGCACATAAAGCAATAATTAGGAGAGCCAGTACAACATTGATCTTCATGATGTTTAGATTTAGATTTCTGCAGGGATCTGGTGAGGCCAGTTTCGGGATATGTTGACATTGAAGGCAGCCCAAAAAACAATTTGTTAGACTTAATTCCTAGGATGAGAGGGTTGGCCTATTGCCAGCGGCTAAAGAAACAAAACCAATATTCTTTGGAGCTTTGAGGAACGAACGGTGGCCTTACTGAAATAATTAAGATCCCCAGGGTACATCACGGGGTAGCTTCCACGATTGGAAAAGTCTTGAACAAGAGTTCACAGTTACAACCTGAGAGAATGGTCATTCAAAGCTGAGGTGTATAGGAAACTTTTAACACTGGGCATCGAATATCTGGGTTCTCCCCTGGAAGGTTTTATGGGCATTTAGGGAGGAAGTAGATATATTTTTGAAAGATGGGGATTTATGGTCCCTGGGTAACTGAGATAGTTGAGGAAATGAGGCCTGAGGGAGTCAGCCATGATCGCCCTGAGCTGCTATTTTCATACAGTATTAGAGTCATACAGCACAGCAACAGGCCCTTTGGCCCAGCATTTCATGCTGGCATTCAACTATTGACTGTTGTGACTGAGAACAAAACCCACCAGAGAGGCACGCAGCTGGTGGAATAAATGTTGGCACACACAAGCTGGCAACATGTGGAGTCACTCTGGAGAGAGGCTCCCTGACCCAACATCACATCCCATTTTTATATGCCAAAGGTCAAAAGTAACAGCAGGCAATTCTATAGTTACATCTAATTTTCAGAGACCTAGATCTTCACACTAACACGCCAGACATTGAATAATATATCACAATATTTTAAATTTTATATGCATCACATCTAGTAGGGGAAATTGGAAATAATGAGAAACAAATCCTGCCACAGTCTCTGATGTAAAAGCACTCTCTCACCACAGTGTGGCATTGTGCAACAAGAAACTATTGAAAGCTCAGAGGCCACTTTATTGGGTACACCTGTGCCCTTGCTCATTTATGCAAATATATAATCAGCCAATCATGTGTCAGCAACTCAATGCATAACAACATGCAGACATGGTCAAGAGGTTCAGTTGCTGTTCAGATCAAACATCAGAATGGGGACAAAATGTGATCTTAGTGACTTTGACAGTGAAGTCATTGTTGGTGATAGACAGGGTGGTTTGAATATCTCAGAAACTGCTGTCTCCTGCGATCTTCACACACAACAGTCTCTGGAATTTACTGAGAATGGTGTGAAAAACAAAAAACAATTCCAGTGAATGGCAGTTCTGTGGGCAAAGGTGCCTTGATAATGAGAGAGGTCAGAGGAGATTGGCCAGAAAGCTTCCGACAGTAACTCAAATAACCATGCATTGCAACAGTGATATGCAGAACAGCATCTCTGAATGCACAACATGCCGAACCTTGAAGTGGGTGGGCGACAGCAGCAGAGGACCACAAACATACACTCAGTGGCCACTTTATTAGGTATGTACTGTACCTAATAAAGCGGCCACCTATTGTATATTCGGACTTCATGAAATGATAACAGGTTTACAAGATTGAGAGACCAGTATCTTTTAACCCAGGGTTAAAATGTGTTTTGTGAAAAACAGAGGGAATGAATTTAAGGTGAGCGAGAGTAAGTTCAAAAGGAGATTGTTGTATTACCCAAAATTATTTCAGATGATCAAACTGGCTTTATTAAAGATCGTTATTCTTTTTTTAACATTAGGAGATTGTTGAATATTGTTTATACTCCCTCACATGATACTTCAGAATGCGTGATTTCATTAGATGCGGAGAAAGCATTTGACAGAGTTGAATGGCCTTACTTATTTAATGTGTTGGAGAAGTTTAATTTTAGTCCGATATCTATATCATGGATTAAATTGATTTATCATACTCCAGTAGCCTCAGTGTTTACCAATAATCAAAGATCTCCCTTTTTTCGCCTATTTCGGGGCACTAGACAGGGATGTCCTCTTAGTCCATTACTATTTAACATTGCCTTAGAACCTTTGGCAATTGCCATCAGGCAATCACAGGATATTTTGGGTATTAATCGTGGGACAGATATTCATAAGTTATCTTTGTATGCAGATGATTTATTACTATTCATTTCTAACCCGGAGAAATCCATTCCAGCAGTTTTATCATTATTGGCTCAATTTAGTGAGTTTTCTGGGTATAGGTTAAATCTTAATAAAAGTGAATTGTTTCCATTGAATAAACGGGTCCCAATTTATGGAAATTTACCTTTTAAATTAGTTAAATTAGTTAAATGACTTTTTTACTTATTTAGGGATCAAAATCACAAAAAACCATAAAGATTTATTTAGATTTAATTTTTTACCCTTAATTGATCAGATTAAAGGTTTGTTTACTCGGTGGTCACCTCTGTCTTTATCCCTAATAGGTAGGATTAATGCTATTAAGATGGTTATTTTACCTAAGTTTTTATATATTTTTCAAGCGATACCAATTTTTATCCTGAAATCTTTTTTTACTAATGTTGACTCTAAAATTTCTTCATATATATGGCAGAATAAAAATCCCAGGTTAGGTAAAACATATTTACAGAAGACAAAAAAGGAAGGCGGGTTAGCATTACCTAATTTCAGATTTTACTATTGGGCAGTTAATATTAGATATTTGTTATGTTGGTTGAAAGATGGGGGTGGATCTTTTGGCCCTTGTTGGGTGAGTTTAGAAACTAAATCGGTATCAGCTTATGCTCTGGGTTCTATTTTAGGAACTTCTCTCCCTTTTGCTCTTTCTGAATTGCTGAAACGAATTGACAACCCGATAGTTAAACATACTTTGCGTATATGGTTTCAATTTCGGAGATTTTTTTGGTTGACTCAATTCGTTTTAAATAGTCCTATTGTATCTAATTGTTTTTTTCACCCTTCCATTATAGATCAAGCTTATTCGGCTTGGAAAACTAAGGGATTACTAAGATTTTCTGATTTATTTTTAGATAATTGTTTCATGTCTTTTGAGCAATTATCCAACAAATATAACTTGCCGAGATTTCATTTTTTTAGATATTTACAGACTAGACATTTTTTAAGTTCTGTACTCTCTACGTTTCCAAATTTTGTGCCTTCAGATACTTTGGAGAGTTTATTTGAATTAGACCCTTTTCAAAAAGGGCTTATTTCAAAACTTTATAATATAATTATGAAGGTATGTTCAGAGCCTCTTTATAAGACTAAAAAGGATTGGGAAAGAGAGCTTAGTTTTAGTATTTCTAGTGAGAATTGGGATAGAATTCTTCAATTAGTTAATACATCATCGTTATGTGCCAAACATTCACTAATACAATTTAAGGTTGTACATAGGGCCCATATGTCCAAGGATAAATTAGCTCGTTTTTACTCTCATATAAGTCCTATTTGTGATAGATGTCATTCTGAAATTGCATCTTTAACTCATATGTTTTGGTCGTGTTCATTTTTGGAGAAATATTGGAAAGATATTTTTGATATTATTTCTGCGGTTTTGAATATCGATTTACAACCTCATCCTATTACCGCAATTTTTGGTTTACCAATGTTAGACTCACTGCATTTATCTTCTTCAGCCCGTTGAATGATTGCATTTCTAACTCTGATGGCTAGAAGATCTATATTGTTGAATTGGAAAGAAATTGATCCTCCCACTGTATTTAATTGGTTCTCTCAAACTATGTTATGTTTAAATTTAGAAAAAATTAGAAGTACTTTTGAGACTTCTATTAAATTTGAAAAGTTATGGAGACCATTTATTCAACATTTTCATATGATGTAATATGACCCTGTGCCAAGTTCATTTGATTTCCCAGCTTTTAGCTTATGTATTTTGAGAGGACCGGAAGTGACGGCATTGATGAATACTTATTTTTGTGAGATATTATAAACAGCCCCCCCTTTTTTTTTTCTTCTCTTTTTTTTGTTTCTTTTTTTATTACTTATTAGTTATAGTTATTAGATTAGCTAGTTTTGCATTATAAATTTTTTTTTTGTTTTTTTTTCTTTCCTTTTTCTGTTTTCTTTATATTATACATTATGAAATATTTAGATTTACTATGTCCATACATATATCTTATGGCTTAGGTCTTGGTAAACTCATATATATATTGTAACTATTATGTATGTTTTTTTTCATATGTAATGGAATGTGTATGTTGGTAATTTCTTTATCAATATATCATTTGTATTCTGTCCATATTACTAATACTAATAAAAAGATTTAGAAAGAAAGAAAAGAAAGATTGTTACATAGAGTTTTTGCATGGCATGTTTTTTTTACGAAGAGAGTTGTGAAGTAGTGCTGTCGTGAGATCAAATACAACAGAGGCATTTAAGAAGCTCTTAGATACGTAGAAGTGCAGGAAATGGAAGGATATACACAGGTTTAGGCAGAAGGCATTAGCTTAGGCACAACATTGTGTGCCAAAGGGCCTGTTCCTGTTTTGTGCTGTTCTACATTCTAAACAAACCAAATTTTTTTAAAATTAGAAATTACAACAAAATACATAAATTTAATTTCACTTCTAAGATCCTTAATTATCACTCCCAGAAGCAACTTGTCAAAAATGATCATGTCATTTTCACAAGTGCCTTCACATTTCCAGCACTGATTAAAATGGCAGAACAAAAATGAACTATTCCAAGCAATATGGAAGGCACAAGTCATGCAAAGGGCATTGAGACAACTACTGTCCCAGGGTTATTTAAATATTTATGTGCAGAGGGTACTAGCAACAAACGGCAACAATGTTTAAGACAGAGGTAACACCCTGGGAACTAGGCAGAGGTAACACCCTGGGAAAGGTTTCACTGCTAATGTAATGGTTTTTCTGTAGCAGCATTTGGGTCATAAACAGAGATAACGGGAGCTTTAGAATGTGTGCCATCCAATGAAGGGAGTGTTTTTTTCTTCTTGTGTGTCTGAGAACATAATTGCTGGAAGTTGTGCCTGACTAACTGAACAACTGAGTCTACTGACAATTCATGTCATTTCTATAAATATGGTACTGGATCTGTAACTCAATGGCAGTGAATATCCATGTATCATGTCAAAGTTAACTCTATACTTCAGATCATTTGTGACATCATAGAACATCGAACGATATAGGCCCTATGGCCGACAATGTTGTGGCCACTCTTTAATCTACTCCTACATCAATTCCCTTCCCTTCCACATAGCTCTCTATTTTCTTCCATCCATATGCCTGTCTAAGAGTCTCTTAAATGCCCCTAATGTATCTGCCTCTACAACCACCCCTGGCAGTGCATACTACACACTCACCAGTTCCTCTAAAAAAATTACCTTTGACATACCCTCCTCAAAACTTTCCTCTAATCACTATAAAATTATGCCCGACTTGTAGTAGTGATTACCAGGCTGGGAAAATGGAGCTGGCTGTCCACATAATCTATGCCTCTTATCATCTTATACATCTCTATCAAATAGCAGTGGCTCATCCTGCTTTATTATTAAGAAAAAAGCCCTAGCCCATTCAACCTATTGTCATAGGTTATGTTCTCCAATTCAGCATCATCCTGGTAAACCTCCTCTGCACCTTCTCTAAAGCCTCTGCAACCACCCTATAATGAAGGGACCAGAAGTGAATACAATATTACAAGCGTGGTCTAACCAGAGTTTTATAGGGCTGCAACGTTACCTTGTGACTCTTAAACTCAATCCCCTGACTAATGACGGCCAACAAACCATAAACCTTCTTAAACACCCTGGGAACTTTGAGGGATCTATGGACGTAGAGCCCAAGATCTTCTGGTTACTGTGAGTGAGTATGTAAAGATCAAAGGCACAGCAATCTCTTCCATCCCCTTCCATAGTAACCTGGGGTACATCCAACTCTGCCCTAGAAACTTATCTATCCTAATGTTTTCAAAGGTTCCAGCACATTTTCCACCTTAACATCAACATGTTCCACCATATCATTCTGTTTTATTCTGTTTTCACATTCAGCACAGTGCCTTTCACTGATGAATACTCAAGGTTATCCCCTCCCTCCTCCAACTACAGGAGCATGTTTCATCTTGTGTCCTTGATTGGTCATAGCCTCTCTTTAGTCATCCTCCTGATCTTCAAATACAGTATGTGTAGAATGCCTTGGGGTTTTCTTTAATGCTACTCACCAAGGTCTTCTCGTGTCCCCTTCTAGCTCTTTTAAGTCTGTTCTTTAGCTCCTTCCTTGTTACCTTGTAACTCTCTAGAGTCCCGTCTGATCCTTGCTTCCAAAACCTTTAATATGCTTCTTTCTTCCTCTTGACCAGATGTTCCACATCTCGGATCAACCATGATTCCTTCACCCTTCCATCCTTTGCCTGTCTCAACGGGACAAACCTATTCAGAACTTTATGTAAGTGCTCCCGAGATGTCCTCCACATTTTTGTTGTGTATTTCCCTGAGTACATCATTCCCAATGTACATTCCCAATATTCAGTGAAATAGCATCAACATTCCCAGTCCTTCCCTCTTTCCCATACCAGCTGCTCCTATCCCATTCCAAGGTGATGGTAAAGGTCAGGGAGCTGTGATCACTGTCTCTGTAATGGATACCTACCAAGAGATCTGCCACCTGACCAGGTTTATTACCTAGTACCAGGCCCAGTATGGCTTCTCTAATCGGCCTGTCAACATATTGTGTCAGGGATCCTTCTTCAACACACCTAACAAATTCCACCCCTCCCCCTCCCCCAGCTACATCTTTTGCACAAAGGAAGTGCAAATCAGTAAACTACCTTAAAGCCTCCTAGATATTCTAAATCTGGGCCATTAATGTCAAGAAAACAATGTCGCAAAAACAAAAGAGCTGGTTGTGGATTATAGGGGGTATGGAGATGGGCTAACCCCTATTGACATCAATGGATCTGGGGTTGAGAGGGTGAACAGCTTCAAGTTTCTCAGCATCTATATCACTGAGGACCCAATTGAGAGCATCCTGTCTGGCTGCATCACTGCCTGATATGGGAACTGTACCTCCCTTAATCACAGGATTCTGCAGAGAGTGGTGCGGACAGCCCAGAGCATCTGTAGATGAGAACTTCCCACTATTCAGGATAGTTACAAAGACAGGTCTGTAAAAAGGATCATTGAGGACCTGAGTCACCCCAACCACAAACTGTTCCGGCTGCTACCATCCGGGAAATGGTACCGCAGCATAAAAGCCAACAGGCTCCTGGACAGCTTCTTCCACCAGGCCATCAGACTGCTTAATTCACACTGATCTGAGTGTCTGAGTGTATTTCTATGTTACATTGACTGTTCTATTTATTACATACTAATATAAATTATTAAGTTTGCACAATGCACATTTAGAAGAAGACGTAACATAACGATTTTTATCCTCAAGTATGTGAGGTATGTAAGAAATAGAGTCAATTCATTTAGGAAAAGATGCCTACCATCTATTGGCAGCTTGTATTTGACTTCCAATCCAATTTGACATCATGTTGTCCTGCTGCCCACTGGAATACTCTGAGTAGACAGCAAATTTGCTCCAGACAAACTTAACAGAATGAGGTAGTCTACTTTGTCAAATAGGAGGTTCCAGCATTGCCGCATAAGTATGGCACAGCATTGAAGGAAACGGCATAAAAGGGGAGAAGAGGCCCCATGAGCAGGCAACCTATAGCTCATAGAGTACAACACAAAAAAACCCAAATGGAGAACTGGTCAGTGAGGAACAAGAACTGAGTGAATGTCTGGGAGTAGCTAGCAGAACAGAAATAGATTAACATCTCACAAGATCTATCCTGGGCCAAACATATTGATGCAATCACGAAGAAGCTATGCCAATGGCTCTGCTTCATTAGGAGTTTGAGGAGATGTGTTAAGTCATCAATGACAAGCAAATTTCAACAGATGTACAGTGGAGAAGGTAATGAATGTATCGTTGCCTGGTGGGGTGTTTGGAGTTTCCAGAGAGGGGTAGCACTGGCTTGCATTGTCCATTCCAGGGCAGTGCACTCACCTTTGGTCCCCATTGGATACTCAGCTCTCACCTGTGGCTCAAAGTAGTTATTTGAGTGACAGTGACCACACCTGGTATGGAGTTTCAACAGACAGACTAAACCAGGTGAGGGTAGCTGGCAGCCTCATACCCTGCTGAGATAGGGACATGCCTGTCCTAGCATGCAAAAGTAGCTATGGTGGACTGGGCAGATGAGATCTACAGTGAGATCAAGTGGCCATGAAGGCAGCACTGCAATGCTCTGTAGAGAGCGAGGGGCATGACAAGGCACAGAAGATGTCATGGTCATCCACTGCAGCCAAGGAAGACCCCAGTGTGTGACGCTTGTTCGTACCACTGGACCCAGACTTTCAAGGTTGAAAATGTGGAACTGCCCCGGTGCAATGGCTCTCCCACTGTAAAAACTGCCCTGCACTGGACACGATCGACAACCACCACCTCATTGCTTGGTATGAAGGCTCCAATACATATGATCAAATGCACTGCAGATGGGTGTAAACTCAGCCAGCTCCGTCACAGGAACAAACTTTGCCACCATTGAGGACACGTTCAAAATGCAGTGCTTCAAAGTAGCGGACTCCATCATAAGGACCTTCACCACCCGGGGCGTGCCCTCTTCTCATTACTACCTTAGGGAAGGAGACATATGAGCCTGAAGACACAGACTCAGCATCTCAGGAACAACTTATTCTCCTCCATCATCAGATTTCTGAATGGTCCACGAGCCCACAAACATTGCCTTTTTTTCCTCTTTTGCACAATTTATTTACATTTTTATGTCTTACGCTGTACTGCTACTACAAAACAATTTTCATGAGATTTGTCAGTAATAATAAAAGATGATTCTGAACATAATCTCTGTGTTAGAAAAAGATAACAACATACAAACACACAGCTACGGTACCTCAAGCATTTGGTCAACTCCAAATAAAAACATCAACCAGTTTTTACATGGTCCAGAAGGTATAATCAACAGTTTTTTTTAAATTTATTTAAGTGTTTTTAATGTTATTCTGTGGAAGAATCGTTCTGTTAGTCCCTTATCCAACCAATATCCTCTCAATTCAGAAAATCCAGTTCAGATACCATTATTCAACTATTCATGTTTAAAAAAACCACACCAAATGCTGGAATAAAATACCAGATATAGGATATTAAATATATTTAAACTGGAAGCCAAGGAGAATATAATCAGTATTTTCATTTTGTAAAGTACTTCAAAGTTAAAACATTATACAAATACAATATTCTAAATGTAATCACATAATAAAGTATTCGTTAGCTAAATAGGCAACAAGAGAAAGCAGTTGACTTGATCTGGTATCAATCATCATATTTTAAAATGACTCACTTGCTTAGCATTAATAAGTATGCATTAAAGATTAATCAATATTTGAGTTAAAAAAGGTATCAGGATCAAAATACTGAGAGACTTAATAGGCTGGAGTGAGGATCCACCATTGTTTGACGAGCAGTCTGTATATGGTTCGATGCAAGAAGCATAGGCAATCACATGAGCAATGTAATTCTCCTCGTGTGTTTTATGAAATAGATATGCCATGGGACCTTTGGCAAAAATGGCCACATCTTCTCCGCCATGGGTTTCTGAATCCAGTGGAACTGCAGCTTGTTGCAGGTAATCCTTGTCTTCTGCAAAAGAGAGGATATTTTATCTTATTATAACAACAATACATTCAATATTGGATACTTTTAGTTTTTAAATGATTACATTTCATGAAGGTTTTAGGGTTAATGGGTAATGAAAATATTAGACACAATCATATAATTTGTAAATAAAATCAATTGAGTTAATTGCACCGTTAAACAAGAGTAACATTAGATGAAAAGTACTTGTACATATAACGAGGGAAACGATCAGCCATAGACAGTGGAATGGTCATGAAAGGCCAAATGGCCTATTCCTGCTTCTGGTTCTGTTCACTGAAACATAGTTGGACTGGCCACACAAAAATATTGTATCCCATTGGAATCAATTAGAAACTTGCTGGGCTTTTAAATTTGTGAATCATCACTGTCCTGTGATTGTCAAGGCAAAATATGGTAGACATCATCCCCATCCTTCCTTTATTTAGCATTCGTTCCTTCCCATATAACCTGTCAGGCTTGCACTTCCCAGTTTCCACCCAGCTAGCAGGAGTCACCTGCAGCCTATTTAAACCCAGCTCTCAGCCACAGTCCTTGTTCACCCATTGAACCAGCCAGCCTCCACGAGTTGCTCCTAGCCTTCAGGTATTCAGTATTGTTGTATTGCTCTGTTGTATTCTGTATTGGTTCTCTCCTGTTTTGTGGCTTGTCAATTTGCAGTTTATTATTAAAGTTATTGCTCACTGCTGAATCATCTCTGCTGCTCTGCATTTGGGTCAAGCCTCCTCTACATTTCCTGACAGGATGGGTGAACCATCGATTGACCCAGCAAAGTATATTTGCCCAAAGGAAATAATCCATCAATATGAGCAGACGATCTAGTAGCAGCAGGAAACCACTGACCATCTGCTCACCACTCTTTACCAACTCTCCATATCGATAAAGCAACCCCACACCAGGGAACCTCCTTTCTCAGAGCCGCAGGTTCTGGTGCCTAAACACTTCAACAAATCCCCAACCCCAACGCTGCCATAACTCCCTGCCCTTGTATACCTTGCACTTTGAGCTCCAGCAATCTCTGTATTTTACAGACTAAACCAAAATTGCCTTTGTCATCTCACTCTTGAGCGAGTGAGCTTTAATCTGGGCTGCAGGTAACTGGGACAATGAGAACCCCACTTTGCAACAGATATGAGATGCACCATCTGGGAAGTGGACGGGAGGCAACAGGTCAGATTCTTCATCCATGTCAAGGCTTGGTTCTGGATTATACAGTTGAATTCAGGACCCTCATGGTAGAGTGCAGAAGCACTTTTAGCCCTTTATCATCACAGCCTCTCGGAGCATCTGAAAGAGGAGCTGTTAACCTGGGAGATGTGCTCTGCCCTTGAAAGCCTAATTGCTCTGCTCTCCATAGTGATGGGGTCTTATGGAATGGCCCTCCAGATCACCAGCCAGACACCCAGTTCCGTTCCCAGAGCTAGTTCAGGCTGCAGGACCTTCCTCACTAATGCCTCCAGAACTGATGGATTTAGAGAGAGCTCCCCCAGCCCCCAAAAGTGTAAATGACAGTGGAGAAACAGCTTGTGTGCTTACTGCGGCTACCAAAGCATCAAATGCCCACCGTGTCTGAGAAACAGATGCCTCCAGGTAGAGAGGAAGAGCCTTCTATCTGGCAAGTTCTCTCCAGCCCCTCATTCTAGCACCACAGCTCGACTCACTCTCTGTGTCTCCTCCACACCGACAGCTCTACACACACAGGAGGCTCTGGTGGATTCTGGTGCAGCAGGGAACGGACTCTCTCTGTGCAGCTTGTACCCCCCGCCAAGCATAATTCTCACCTTTTCTGCATCATGATTATTGGGGTCTGGGATGGTCAGTGTGTGCACATGGGCATAGGAGAGCAGTGCATGTCCATCCAGTTCCTCTTCGTTGACCCACGCAACACTCCTCTGGCTCTCCACTCACGATTCTCACTTTGCCTGGTCATCCAGTGCTTTGCTGAGTTGGAACCCACCTGCCTGCAACCTCAGCCAGTAAATCCGCGGTGACCTCACCAAACTCCCACAGGAATACCATGACTTAAGCCATTACCATCAGTAAAAGGGAAGCCAGCAACCTGCTGCCTCTCAGATCACACAATGGCGTGATTAACCTCCACACGGGCATCACAGTTTCCTGAGGTCGTCTGTCTTCCTGAGACTCAAGCCCTGAATGACTACATTGATGAAGCTCTACAGCATGGCTTCATTGGACTATCCCACTGCCAGCCATTTCAGGAAGAAAGGTAGATGGTGGGGTTGCCAAGGGTGGTCTTTGCCCCCGTATTGATTACCATGGACTCAACAAAATCACTTTTAAGAACCACTACCTTCTCCCCTTGATGGATAGCACATTTGAAACACTCCATTGTGCCCAGATCTTCACCAAATTGGGTCTGTGGAGCACGTAGAACCTGACTTGCATTGGCTAGGCGATGAGTGGAAGAAGGCATTTATAATATCCACTGGCCACTATGAATACTTGGTGCAAACACCAGGAAATCTGCAGATGCTGGAAATTCAAACTACACACACAAAATGCTGGTGGAATGCAGCAGGCCAGGCAGCATCTGTAAGGAGAAGCACTGATGAAGGTCCTGACGAAGGGTCTGGGCCCGAAACATCGACAGTGCTTCTCCTTGTAGATGCTGCCTGGCCGGCTGTGTTCCATCAGCATTTTGTATGAATACTTGTTGATACTTTTCAGACTTTTCAACAATCCAGCCATTCTCCAAGCCTTCATCAATGAGATCCTCTGAAACATATAACGTAGGTATGTGTTTATCCACCTCAATGACATCCTCAGCCTTTCCAAGGTCAACCAAGACCAAGTCTGTCACAGCCATTCAGTCCTTAGCATCTCCTCAAAAACTGCAGATTAGAGAAATGTTATTTCCACACCCCTGTTATTTCCTTTCTGGGTTACATCCCTTCACCCCAAGGCATAACCTTGATCCAGGGGAAGTGTGCGTCATTGTTGAGTAGCTCTGACCATGCTCCCTCAAACAGCTTCAATGCCTCATGCCTTTCTCCAACTTCTACTGCTGTATCATCAGAAACTACAGCCAAATCGCCATTCCACTCACCTCCCTCACCAAGTCACCTACCTCACGGATAACCTGGTCTGTTGCCGCACACCTTGCTTGTGAGGAGATCAAGAGGCTCCCCACCATTGCTCACATCCTCCGCTGTCTGAACCCCACCCCTCCAGACCTTTTGTGATGGAGGTGGATGCATCAGAAGTTGGCGCCGGGGCCATCCTCTCCCAGCGAGAACAGGGCAGGATGACACACCCTTGTGCCTTCTCACGTAATTTCAACTCCACACAGCATCATTATGAAGTAGGAGACAGGGAGTTAATCACCGTTAAATGGGCCTTGGAGGAATGGAGACATTGGCTGATGGGAAACACCATGCTGTTCCTAATCTGGACTGACCACCAGAACTTCCTATCCATTCCACAGACCCGCAACTCAACCCATGTCTGGCTTGCTGGGTCCTCCTCTTCAAGCAATTCAACTTCAGCATCTCCTATTGACCAGGCTCCAAGAACACCAAGACAGATACTCTGTCAACAATAGTTCAACCTAGCAGAAACTGAGATCAGCCCTCAGCCCATCATTCCAACCTCTCAGATCCTCACTCCGATCATCTGGGACCTTGAGATCCAAATCTGCCAGTTTGCTCCGGCTGACACACTTGATAACCGCATGCATGTGCTCAGAGGCACTCCAGTGAGCCACTCCTCACCTCTCTCCAACCAGCTAGGCACACTACAGACTGCGGATTTTCTGTAATGTCAGTTCTGGAGGCCCACCATGATCACAGATGTACATCAGTCAGTTGCTGCCTGCTCTCAATGTTCTCAGTCTAATTCCTCCAGCTGGCAGTGCTCTGGGCTCCCGCGGCCCCTAACAGTCCTTCAATGCCCATGGGCCCACATCACCGTAGATTTAATCACGGGTTTGCCACCTTCCAAATTGGGCCACGGTGATCATGTCTGTGGTGGACCATTTCTCCAGGGCGGCCCACTGCATTGCCTTCCCCAAATGTCCGTCAGTCACCGAAATGGCAAACCTGGTTCTCCAACAAGTCATTTTCTCCATGGCTTCCCTCAGGACATTGTGTCAGACCGGGACCCATCATTCATCTCCCACTTCTGGCGAGCCATCCGCTCCCTCCTCTGCACCTCTGGGTATGTCCACAGGCTATTATCCGCAGATCAACAGCCAGTCAGAAAGAACCAGTCAGCAAGTGAGGTTTTTCTGATGCTTCACTGCCTCTAACCCTTCCACATGGAACAACTGTATGCCAAGCTGTCCCACAATCTCCATGGCACCCCATGGAGGAGCCAAAGTTGGAGGTCCTATCTGCCAGAGCCCTTGTTCACCACTGTTGGAATGCTTGGAAGAGGGCACAGAGGGTCAACCAACAACTGGTGGTGCACAGCCAAACTACTCCAGCCTGGGAACTGTGTCTGGCTGTCCAGCTGAGATCTGTCCCTGTGCATTGACTCTCAAAAGCTCTTGCCCCAGTTCATTGGTCCCTTCAAGATTACTCATCACATCAATCCAGTCACATACCATCTCCAGATGCCACCATCCCTCAGGATTGCATTCCATGTGTCCTGCCCCAAGCCTGTTGTCCATGGACTAATCAACCCTCCGAGCTTATACCTCTGAAACCTAGGATGGTGGAAGGTGGTCCAGTCTATGTGTTTCGTTGGTTGATGGATTAACATTGTCATGGATGGAATGTGCAATACCTGGCTGACTGGGAAGGGTACGGCCTGAAAGGGAGATCTTGGGGGCTGTCCAGTTTCATCTTGGATTCATCACTCATCAAGGAGTTCAACCGGACCCACCCAGATCATCCTGTGCTGTCAGCTGCCAGCCCTGGAAAGGGGAGGGGAGGTCAGGTCTTTACGGGCAGGCACCTCCCAGTATCCACTCAGTTTGCCACTCAATTCCAACTCATCACCTGCTGTCTATTTAAACCCAGCTCTCATCCACAGTCCTTGTTCTCCCATTGAACCAGGCAACCTCAAACAGCTCCTAGCCTTCAGTTATCTTGTTGCCTCGTCATGTTCAGTGTCTGTTCTCTCTTGTTTTGTGGTCCCTCATGGCTTCTTATTTTGAAATTTATTATTTAAGTTATTGCTCACCACCTAATCATCTCCGCCGCTCTGCTTTTGGGTCAAGCCTCCTCTACATTTCCTGAGATAACCTTCCCCTCTCAACTTTCCTTAACCTTTCCTACATCACCACTTCATTCCCTAATTCAATCTCCGACTTTATTCTCTTTCTTATACAAGTTTCCCTCTTACCTCTTCTCATTCCTTTTCCCTTGATCAAATGACTATTCATGCACCATTTTGAGATTTACTTGCTATAGAAGCCTGAAATCCCACATCACCAGGATGAAGAACAATTACCTCCTTTCAACCATTCGGTTCCTGAAGCAACCAGCAAAACACTGATCACTACAGTTTAGCAACACTTTGACTACAATGATTAGTTTGCACTAAAATGGAACTTGATGCTTTTGCTTAATTTATGTTTTTCTTGTGAATGCTGCCTATAGTCAAAGTAAAGTTGATTCTCAAAGTATGTGCATTTACCATACACTAACTTGAGATTCATTTTCTTGCAGACAGAAAGTACAATAGAATTTATGAAAAACCATACCTAAAGACTGACAAGGAACCAAAATGCATAAGAAAACAAACTGTGCAAATAAAATCTGAGAACTTGAGTTGTAAACAATCCATGAAAATGAGTCTGTAGGTTGTAGAATCAGTTCATTGTTGAGTTGAGTGAAGTTACCCATACCAGTTCAAGAGTCTGATAGTTGGAATGTAATAATTGTTCCTGAACCTGGTGACATAGGACCTGAGGCTTCAACACTTGCTGTTCGATGGTGGTAGCGAGAAGGTAGCATGATGTTATATATGAAGCTATGTGCCTGTGATGCTGCTGCAAATAAGTTTTTCATTACACCTGTGCAGTACACATGACATTATTCTGAGAAACTGCAAAAATTACACACACACACACACACACACGCACGCACACACCACTTGCTGAAGATTCATGAAATCCAAAAATTTCAAATACCCATAACTTTTCACACAGGAAAAACACTCTCTTATATCTTCCCAAGAATATAAGTAGTAAGATCTATGCACATACATATATTAATTGCTTATAGTATACAAAATCACTGAACCAGACACTGTCCTTAGATAGCAAAGACTATTGCATCAATCTTTTTAATCTAATCTAAATTTTGCATTGTGTTTCAGAAGAGAATACGTTATGGTAAAATTTGTGTAAGATTGTCGTTGTTCCATCTCACAGCAAAATGATCTTCAAACTCTAGAGATCTTCACACATATGCTGTCTCAATCATCACTACACTTCATTGGAATGCATTTGGAGTCCGGTTGCAGAACTTTGTCTTGTTAGGTTTTATAATATTACACTGGGTAATCACCATTTGAATCCTGCACATGATCACACCAAGGACCAAGGAGGCAAAGGTGAAAATTAAGTAATTTTTTTCATTCCTTTAATATGCTTCAATTATCATTTTCAAATCAAAGCTTATGATAATTTATTTTAATGTCTCTGATATCTAAAACTATTAAAGGTGTTATCAATTTTTAATAGGAGACAAAGTTCTGCCCCAAAATTGCCTTTTGGTTTAAATATGTCAATAAAATACCTGTGTACTCACTGCCACCAAGACATTCCAGGTGAATCTGGTTATTCAGGGACCATGATTATTAAATATGCCCATGAGATACCGAACTCTTTCTTACCATATGAAATAGATGTTATGTTTGGTCGTGAGCCATTTACAATGGCAAAACCGGGTCCATTTCCGTACAAGATGCTTGTATATGGCTTATTATCATTTGCAATGTATGGTGACAATCCTGCATTTGAAAATATTATTTTTTACATAAGTTTAAATATTTAATTTCACCTTAGTTCATATTTATTTTGAGTTCTGTCAAACTATTGAAAAAAGAATAACAGTGACTAATGAAAAACAAATCTTTACATCTTTACATCTTTACAAACCTGATTTATGATTTCATCATTATACTTTGCAGTCAGCTTTTTAAATTCTGTCTTATATCTATTAAATTACGAAAAACTACAGTGCACACATTTGAACATTAAATAGACCTTTTAAATTAATTTGATCCTTAGCATTCATAGACCAACCTTCTATTGCTCAATGGTCATGTATGTGTATGATCATAGCAACTGTTAACAGTGATAATCTACAAGGAATATCTAAATAAATGATAAAACTATTTAAGGAATAGGACTAAAACAAATCTAAATATATCTAAAAATTTATATACTCATTAAATTAATAATTATTAAATTTCCAAAGTGAAATGTGGGCATCTAAACCAGATATTAATCTTGGACTAATTTGATTCCATCAGCATCACATAATGTCATAAGAACCTAAGTGTCAAAAGAATAAATTAAAAAAAAGTTGTTAACTAAACTAAGATCTTTTGCTTCAGCATCACACATAGCACCAACACTCCCGTCTTATCAGATACCATTATATAATCTTACCTTACAGTTACCATCCCAGTTTTAAATCTGATTATATCAATTTTTCTTTTCACCAGTTATACTAATGCATGAAAAAATTATGTGAACTAAAGCAGAAGTCTTTATGTGGCCAAAGAACTGATTTATTTTTATCGATATTTTCAATCTAAGAGGTAAATTTGATCAGGCCTTGTAAAACAGAGTTATCTCATTCAGAATCTTGCTTCTTTGCTGAAGACCATTGATGAAAGTTAATCAGCTATTGCTTGGTCATACTGGGAAGCTTTAATGAAGGTGAATCAACTTGAAAAAAAAATCTACAGTGTGAAAAGGCCACTGCCTCTAGCTTACATTCACTCTCTTGATAATAATTCAGCCATGGATGTTCTTCCCGCACTAAAGAGCTCCCTATCATTCTACCATTATGAAAAAAGAAAAAGAATTGCACACTGATAAATAGTTCAATAAATGGTGCTGTCTCAGACTTCCTTCAGTCAAAACCATTACCCAACTCTTTCCATCCTAACCAATGCATGTTCCTGCCCAGATCTTCAGAGCAGAAGTATATCTTCTTTTTAATTTGTTCAATAAAACTTTTTTCTGTTTATTTGAGATGGCTGATATTGATTAGTCAAAATCAATATGGTTGATACAACAATCAAATTGGTTGTTGTGATACGTCTAGTGTGTAATGGGTAGTACTTGTCGCTCTCACTTTCTGCTTCCACTGCTGGCTAGCAGTCTTGCTGAATGTGTAAGTCTCTCTCTGCCAGTACATAGCTTCTCCAACAGCAAGCCTCATGTAGTACCTCCTCGCTGGTGACACATGGAAATTGAACTCCTTTCAGACACAGGCTGAACTACAGAGGACAGGGAGGAGGTCTGGCCCCTGCATGTATAGCACACAGGCCCACAAGTTTGTGGACACGCCCTGGTGCTCGTGAGCCAGATCCCCAGTTATGGGTAAATAGCCCTAGAGACGAAGGCTTCGGGAGCGAACCCAGACAGCAAATCCGGAGTGGAGCCCCTAAGGCAGCTGGACATTATTGAACATCCACCCGGCAGCTCCTGCAGCCAAGCTGGTGCCAAATGTATTGCTTCATAAGCTTTCCTTTGGATTACACCCTGGTGAAGTCGAGAGGGGGATTTGACAACTGGGCATCTCAGGATCTCCATACCTTCTGTCCAGATTTGTGATAATGATGATCACAATAATGAAAGATGGATGCCAACCATCACCACCAAAGAACCCTTGACAAAATTACTTGGGTGCTTGGTAGCGTAGTGATAAGCGAGTTGATATTGCAGCTCAGGGCATCGGAATTCAGAGTTCAATCTTTGCGTCCTTTGTAAGGAGCTTGTACGCCCTCCCCACGCAATGTGTGAGTTTCCTCCCACAATCCGAAGACATAGCAGTCAGTTGGTTAATTGGTCATTGTAAGTTTCCCTGTGATTAGGATCTGGTGAAATCGTGGTTTGAAGGGCCTATTCCGTGCCGTATCTCTAAATAACTGAATGTTGATATGAGAAAGTGAAGTAAATGAATAAAAATGCTCACTGACACAAAAGAAATAAAAGCTCTGTTATTCAACTAACACCCAGTTGAATTCAATTCCTACATTTGGTAAATGAAAAATGATAAATAGTATGGCATAGAGATAATGGGCTGAAAAGTCATTTTTTTGTGCTGTTTGAACCCATGACTCCATTTTTAAGAACAAAATAATTGATGGGAAGAAACCAGAAGATAATAGTTAAGATGATAAAATGGTTTTTTTTGCACAGCATTAAGAAAATTGTAAAATGGACTTGTATAAAATGTCCAAAGCAACACGCACAAAATGCTGGAGGCACACAGCAGGTCAGGCAGCATCTATGGAAATGAATAAACAGTTGACGTTTTGGGCAGAGATCCTTCTTCAGGACTGGAGAGGAAGGGGGAAGATGCCAAAATAAAAAGGTGGGGAGAGGAGGGGAAGAAGGATAGCTAGAAGGTGATGGGTGAATCCAGGTAGGTGGGAAAGGTAAAGGGCTGGAGTGGACCATAGGGGAAAGGGAAGGATGAGGGGACCCAAGGGGAGGTGACGGACTGGTGAGAATAGGTAAGAGGCGAGAGAGGGAAATAGAAGAAGATGGAGGGGAAATGAGTATTTTTTTACTGGAAAGAGAAATCAATATTCATACCATCAGGATGGAGGATTGCCAAATGGAATATAAGGCGTTGCTCCTCCACCCAAGATGGTGGCCTCATCATGGCACAAGAGGAGGCCATGGACTGACATGTGGAACAGGAATGGGAATCAGAATTAAAATGTTTGGCCACCGGAAAGTTCTGCTTTTGGCGGATGGAGCGGAGGTGATCCCCCAATTTATAACAGGTCTCACCTGCTAATTATGTGCAAAGATTGTACACACACCCTACCAAAGGTCATTGTAGAATCTTGTTACATGTTGTGCACAGAGGAAATTTCACATCTTTCTGTCAATGGTTTTTTTGTTCTTGTCAGAAATTAGTTATCATAACCCACAAAATATGTTATATGCTGGTAATGTTTTAGAATTATTATTTCTCATGTAACATTACAACATTCATAGAATTTTCGAGGGAAATTTGAATTCTTTTGTCAACTGAATTTTCAGATCTATTTTCCCATGCAATAGGGACTTCTATTTCCATGCAACAGGAGCTTAAATTTATCTAAACGTGATAAATATTTGAAGCTGCCTGTTAAGGGATTTATCCAACAAAATTCACTAATCTATGTTCAGTTCAGTCTTTCCTTTTCCAATGAGGCAACAAAAGTGTTACTCACCAAATATTGAATTGCCACGCAGAGTTTTTCCACCAAAACTAAAGACATGTGAATGATCTGCAGTTACAACAGTAAGGGTATCAGACTCTTTGGTCAAGATACCAGCTTTTTCAATAGCTTCATCAAATTTTACTGCTTCATTCAAGGCTTGCTTTGCCTTTCCATCATGATGTCCGTGGTCAATTCTCCCACTTAAAAAGAAGTATAATATTTTGTTGAAAGCACATGAACATGCAAACTTGGATACTACAGACAGACAAAATGGAGAGTCAGCTCCCTGCTCAGAAGGGAACTTTAGGTAACCAGTACAATTGTGATACTGCATAGAATTTACAACACAGAAGTTGTACATTCAACCTAATAGATCTGAGCTGGCATGGACACTTGTAAAATGGTCGATGTTGAGGAAAATTTACATAACAGGGAACTACTGAAAATGACATGTGGCACTTGGCTAGTCATGATCAGCTCTTCAAATTTCATTGAAAACTTACTGAAAAAATTGTTATATTATTGTTCACATCTAGATATGATCTTCTCTTTGTAAATTCAAATGCAGGGCTGCTATGGTGATAATAGGACAGTATTCCAAATCCCAACAAAAATGGCTGATAATTTGAAGAATAAAATGGAAAATTACATTTATACCCTCATCAATGATGCTAATCTTTCTTGCATTACCCAAAACACATATAAATCAATAGTGGTTAGTTCGCAGAATTTCAACAACTAGAATTTAGTCTTTCAAAAATTAGTTTCATAATGTGGAAATATCATTGGGTGAGTGATTCAAGGCCATAATTATAAACCTATTATCAAATAAAACAAAGGTTTAAATACTTATCTTCAACAAAAAGGAAAAATCCCTTTGGATTCTTACTGAGAATTTTAATGGCTTTTTCAGTCATTTCAACAATAGATGGATCCATTGTGTGATTTCGATTTAACTCAAATTTCATATCCTTGGGTTCAAACAAACCTTAAAAACAAAGTAAGTTATGTTGATTACTCATTGTTTAATAATCTTGAATATTCCATCTTTGAACTCACTTTACACCACACGCTGTCGGAGCAGTGCTGCCAAGATAATCAAGGACAAGACCCACCCAGCCAACACACTTTTGTCCCACTTCCCTCCGGGAGAAGGTTCAGGAGCATGAAGATTCATACGACCAGATTTGGGAACAGCTTCTTTCCAACTGTGATAAGACTTCTGAACAGATCCTGACCCGGATCTGGGCCGTACCTTCCAAATATCCGGACCTGACTTGCACTACCTTACTTTCACTTTTCTATTTTCTAATTATGGTTTATAATTTAAATTTTTATTATATTTATTTCAATTTGTACTTCAGGGAGTGTGAAGCGCAGAAGCAAATCTCACTGTGATGATTGTATGCTCTAGTATCAATTGTTTGGTGACAATAAAGTATAAAGAATATTCAAATTGTGTTATTAGCATATTTGGGGTTATTTATTGCGTTACCAGATTGAATAAGCATGAATAATTGATGTCACTAGATATGCATGTTTTTGGAATAAATGGATTTCTAAGAAAGTTCTGAACTGAGAAATTGCTGCTTTCTGATTTTTCTCTTATTTCCCTGAAGTGCTGAAACAATAGCATCTCAACTTTTCTTAAGAGAAGTTCAGCAGTCTCCCAACTCTCAAACGCAGCTGTTGGAAATAAAATTCACCAAAGTATAATTCACTACACAAACACTTGACTGGCAGACCACAGTTTGTGCAGCTCAGAGCTGTGTGTCAGACATGGCTACAAGCAGCACTGGGGCCCCACAGGGGACTGTATTGGCTCCCTTCCTGTTTACCCTGTATACCTCAGAATTTAGATACAACACAAAGTCATGTCATCTGCACAAATTCTCTGATGATTCAGCAATAGTTGGGAGTATAAAGGGAGGACGGGAGGATGAATACAGGGTCCTGGTGGAGGACTTTGTCAAATGGTGCAAGCTGAATCATCTGCAGCTCAACATCAGAAGACAAAGGAGATGGTGATGGACTTCAAGAAGGTTAAGCCTGAACTGCTCCCTGTTACCATTGATGGTGAGGACATGGACGTGGTGAGGTCCTACAAGTTCCTGAGGGTGCACCTGGATAACAGACTTGAGCAAAGCACAAATACAGAGGCTGTGTACATGAAGGGCCAGAGTTGTCTCTACTCCCTGAAGAGACTGTGGTCCTTTGAAGTATGGAGGCCTCTCCTATACATGTTCTACCAGTCTGTTGTCACCAGTACAATCTTCTATGCAGTGGTGTGCTGGGCATTGGCATGAATTCACGTGATGCCAGCAGGCTCAATAAACTGATTAGAAAGGCTGGCTCTGCTATAGGAGTCAAACTGGACAACATTGAAGGCTGTGGTAGAACAAAGGACCCTATGGAAAATCCTGGCAATTCTGTTTCTCACCCTCTGCATGCCACATTGGCTGAACAGAGGAGCATTTTTAGTGATAGGCTAAGCCAACTGTGCTGCCCCAAAGAACACTATGTGAGGTCAGTTTTACCCTCAGCCATCAGGGTCTATAGTGTCACCTCACCTGAAGGATTGTTTGGGGCCACAGGTGACGCGACACTTCACCTGCAAGTCTGTTGGGGTCATATATGGTGTTCTGTGCTCTTGATGTGGCCTCCTGTATATTGGTGAGACCCAACATAGATTGGGAGACCACTTTGCTGAGCATCTATGCTCCATCCACCAAAGCAAGTGGGATCTCCCAGTGGCCGTTCCCATTCTGATATGCCTATCCATGGCCTCCTCCACTGTCAGGATAAGGCCATACTCAGGTTGGAGGAACAACACTTTATATTCAATTTAGCTCACCTCAAACCTGATAGCATGAATATCAATTTCTGAAACTTCCAATAATGCCTCCACCCCCCCCCCCACACCTACTTCATCATTTTCATCTGTCGCTCTCTCATGTTATCTCCTTGCCCACCGATTTCTTCCCTCTGGTGCTCCTTCCCCACCCTTTCTTCCTTCTTCCATGACCTTCTGTTTCTTTCAGCAATCAACTTCCTAACTCTTTACTTCATTCCTCTCCCTCCAAGTTTCATCAATCACCTGGTGTTTCTCTCTCCCCTTCCCCACCTTTAAATCTACTCCTCAGCTTTCTTATTCCAGTCCTGCCGAGGGGTTTTGTCCTGAAATGTTGACTGTACTTTTTTCCATAGATGCTGCCCAGCCTGCTGAGATCCTGTAGCATTCTGTGTGTGCTACAGTAGATGCCATCTCCCTGCCCTACACTCAACTCTGGAGCACCTAGCCAGTAAAGACTCCTACTATGTTAGACTAGTGCTTATTGACTGCAGCCTTCAATTCTCTCATTCCAAGCAACTCATCTCCAAACTCTTGGACTTGGGACTCAATAAATCCCTTTACAACTGGATCTTTAACTTCCTGACACAGGCATCAACACCTCCTTCATGGTTATCCTCAACACTGAGTCCTCAGCTCCTATTCTATTCCCTGTACACTTACAAATGAGTGGCCATATTCCGCTCTCATGCCAGGCAGATGGTGGGCCACATCTTGGATAAAGATGAGTCGGACTACAGGAAGGAGATAGAGAGCCTGGCGACACGGTGTCATGACAATGAACCTTTTCACAATGTCAACAAAACAAAAGATCTGGTTGTTGACTTCAGGAAGGTGTGAGTGGTGCACATTCTCTTCTTTACATCAAAGATGCTGAGTCTGAAAAGGCTGAGAGCTTCAAATTTTCAGGAGTGAACTTCACCAATAGCAAGTCCTGGTCCAACTACATAGATACCACAGCCGAGGAAGCTCACCAATGCCTTTACTTCCTCAGGTTAAAGAGAGTTGACATGTCCCCTTTAACCTTCATCAGGTCTTATCAATGCTTCACTGAAACCATCCTTTCCAGACACATTGCTGGAAGGCAATCGCTCTGCTGGTGACTGCAGAGAATTGAGGACACAGCTCAGCCTATCAGAGACATGCATATCTCACTGCCTTAGTGAAACAGCCAGCAGAATCAAAGATTGTACCACCTCTCTCCCCCACCCACCACCTCCCGGACATTCTCTCTTCCCCCTCCCTTTGGTTAGATGATACTAAAGCCTGCAAGCCAGGCTCAAGGACTATTATAAGATTATTGAATAAATGATATGATGAACTCTTGCTCTCACAACCCACCTCATTATGACCTCACACCTTATTATCTACTTGCCATTTCTCTGTGAGTGTTATATATGAATGGTATGCAAGACAAACTATTCACTGTACATCGGTGCATGTGACAGTAATAAACAATCCTCTAATTGATCTTGCTTTAAGAGGTCAAGATTGTTGGGAAATCTTAAACACAAAAGATTCTGCAGTGGCTGGAAATCTTGAGAAACACACACAAAATGCCAAAGGAACCCAGCAGGTCAGGTGACATCTGTGGAGGAGAATAAACAGTCAGTGTTTCAGGCCAAGACCCTTAATCATGTGGGAAATCTGCTTGTCTAGGCTAAATGTATTTAGTGTAACAGTGGTGATTTTTTTCTCACTAATGGAACTTGCCCTTAACTGAGTCTGACTTTCATAAATAGTTCATTAATTGGAAAGAAAATTGTCATGTTCTGAAAGGGATGTGAAAGACATTAAATAAATACAAATCTTTCTTTCTTCCTTTGACATAACTTCACCAGAAGTTAATTAGTACCTGTCAATCTGTTACCATTCTCAAAGTGCATTTTTTAAAATTACTTTTGGGTTATGTCAAAAAAGAATCAACCCTAAAACAAAAATCTAAGTAGTGCTTCATAGCCTTCACAATGAATGGTCTGAAGGGACAACTCACCCATCAAATATTTGGTCTTTTGCACATCCACAGCATCAAACTCACTTTTGTTCCATACATACTTTGCATCCTGGAAGATAGTAAAGTGCAGTTCTTAAGAATTATCAACATAGACATTGACTAATACATTCAATGGAGTGAACAGTAGAGAATAATATCAGGAAGTACTTTTTTGCCTTTAAGCCACATGTCAATCAACATTTTTTTATCATTCCGTTCACCATTCTGCTCTGGATCATTTGGATATTCAGGATCAGGGGTTCCTTTTGGTGTCATGTATTTTCTTCCTCCTCCAAGTATGACCTGAAAAAATAAATATATTGTTCTTTTCAACAGGAAAGCCAAATAATACTCATATCCAGCAAACGAGGCATGTTCATAGACCATTTTCACCTCAAGGCAAGAAGGCCTCAAAGCAATAATAAGCAAATGCTTTGAGAGGCTGGTCAAGGACTACATCTGCAGCATGCTACCACCCACACTGAATCCCCTACATTTCGCCTACTGACACAACCAATTGACAGATGATGCAATAGCAACAGCTCTACACACCGTCCTTACACACCCGGAGAGGAATGATACTTATGTGAGAATGCTGTGCTTGGACTACAGTTCAGCACTTAATACCACTGTTCCATCCAGGCTCGACATGAAGCTCACCCTGCCTTGTGCAGCTGGATCTTGGAGTTTTGTCAGATCGCCAGCAGGTGGTAAGGATGGGCTCCCTCACCTCTGCCCCTCTGACCCTCAACACAGGAGCCCCCCAGGGAAGTGTACTAAGCCCCCTCCCTTACTCTCTGTATACCCTGAGTCACCACCCACAGCTCCAATCTGCTAATTAAATTTGCTAATGATACTACATTGATTGGCCTCATCTCAAATAATAATGAGGCAACCTACAGAGAAGAAGTCATCACCCTGTGTCAAAACAACCTCTCCCTCAATGTTGCAAAAAGAATGGAGCTGGTTGTGGACTACAGGAGGAACAGAAACAGGCTAGCCCCTATTGACATCAATAGATCTGGGATTGAGAGGGTGAACAGCTTTAACTTCTTCAGTATAAACATCACTGAGGACCTCACTTGGTCTGTACATACCAGCTGTGTGGTGAAAGCACAACAGCACCTCTTTCACCTCAGATGGTTGAAGAAGTTCGGCATGAGTCCCCAGATCCTAAGGACTTTCTACAGGGGGACAATTGACAGTATCCTGACTACTGCATCACTGACTGGTATGGGAACTGTACTTCCATTAATCACAGGACTCTGCAGAGAGTGGTGCAAACAGCCCAGCACATGTATAGTTGTGAACTTCCCACTATGCAGGGCATAGTGACAGGTGTGAAAAGAAGCCCAAAGTCACCCCAACCACAAACTGTTCCAGCTGCTACCATCTGGGAAACGGTACCGCAGCATTAAAGCCAGGACAAACAGGCTCCCAGACAGCTTCTTCCACCAGGCCATCAGACTGATTAATTCACACTGATACAACTGTATTTCTATGTTATATTGACTGTTCTGTTGTACACACTATTTATTACAAATTACTACAATTTGCACGTTGCACATTTAGACAGAGGTGTAACATAAAGATTTTTACACCTCACGTATGTGAAGGATGTAAGAAATAAAGCCAATTCAATTCAATTCATGGCCACAGGTTCAAATCCTACTTTGAAATGATCATTTGTTTAGGTTGACATTTGAGTACATAGATAGGGTAAAAAGGGTTCTCAAACTACAGGAAGGATGTGATTAAGTTACAGAAGGTGCAGAAATAAATTGTAAGGATATTTTGCCAGGACCGGAAGGTTTGAGTTATAAGACATGACTGGATTAGCTGCAACTTTTTCCCCTGGAACAAAGGAGGCTGAGGAATGATCTTATTGAGGTTTATAAAATCATGAGGGGCATCGGAAGTTAGAGACTACTTTTTTCCCCAGAGTAAGGCAGTCTAAAACTAAAAGGAGTAGGTATAGCAACACACACAAAATACTGGTGGAACACAGCAGGCCAGGCAGCATCTATAGGGAGAAACACTGTCGACGTTTCGGGCTGAGACCCTTCGTCAGGACTAACTGAAAGGAAAGATAGTAAGAGATTTGAAAGTAGGAGGGGGAGGGGGAAATGCGAAATGATAGGAGAAGACCGGAGTGGGTGGGATGAAGCTAAGAGATGGAAAGGTGATTGGCAAAAGGGATACAGAGCCGGAGGATCATGGGACGGGAGGCCTAGGGAGAAAGAAAGGGGGAGGGGAGCACCAAAGGGAGATGGAGAACAGGCAGAGTGATAGGCAGAAAGAGAGAGAAAAAAAAGGAGTGGGGGAAAAAACTAAATATATCAGGGATGGGGTAAGAAGGGGAGGAGGGGCATTAACGGAAGTTAGAGAAGTCAATGTTCATGCCATCAGGTTGGAGGCTACCCATCCGGTATATAAGGTGTTGTTCCTCCAACCTGAATGTGGCTTCATTTTGACAGTAGAGGAGGCCATGGATAGACACATCAGAATGGGAATGGGATGTGGAATTAAAATGTGTGGCCACTGGGAGATCCTGCTTTCTCTGGCGGACAGAGCGTAGGTGTTCAGCGAAACGGTCTCCCAGTCTGCGTCGGGTCTCACCAATATATAAAAGGCCACACCGGGAGCACCGGATGCAGTATACCACACCAGCCGACTCACAGGTGAAGTGTCGCCTCACCTGAAAGGACTGTCTGGGGCCCTGAATGTTGGTGAGGGAGGAAGTGTAAGGGCAGGTGTAGCACTTGTTCCGCTTACAAGGATAAGTGCCAGGAGGGAGATCGGTGGGAAGGGATGAGGGGGGGGACGAGTGGACAAGGGAGTCACGTAGGGAGTGATCCCTGTGGAAAGCAGAAAGAGGGGGGGAGGGAAAAATGTGTTTGGTAGAGGGATCCCGTTGGAGGTGGCGAAAGTTACGGAGAATTATACGTTGGATCTGGAGTCTGGGGGGATGGTAGGTGAGAACAAGGGGAATCCTATCCCGAGTGGGGTGGCGGGCGGATGGGGTGAGGGCAGATGTGTGGGAAATGGGAGAGATGCGTTTGAGAGCAGAGTTGATGGTGGAAGAATGGAAGCCCCTTTGTTTAAAAAAGGAAGACATCTCCTTCGTCCTGGAATGAAAAGCCTCATTCTGAGAGCAGATGCGGTGGAGACGGAGGAATTGTGAGAAGGGGATAGCATTTTTGCAAGAGACAGGGTGGGAAGAGGAATAGTCTAGGTAGCTGTGAGATTCTGTAGGCTTATAGTAGATATCAGTAGATAGGCCGTCTCCAGAGATGGAGACAGAAAGATCAAGAAAGGGGAGGGAGGTGTCAGAAATAGACCAGGTAAATTTGAGGGCAGGGTGAAAGTTGGAGGCAAAGTTAATGAAGTCAACGAGCTCAGCATACGTGCAGGAGGCAGCGCCAATGCAGTCGTCGATGTAGCGAAGGAAAAGAGGGGGACAGATACCCATACAGGCTTGGAACATGGACTGTTCCACAAAGCCAACAAAAAGGCAGGCATAACTGGGACCCATGCGGGTGCCCATGGCTATACCTTTGGTTTGGAGGAAGTGGGAGGAGCAAAAGGAGAAATTATTGAGAATAAGAACTAATTCCGCTAGATGGAGGAGAGTGGTGGTAGAGGGGAATTGGTTAGGTCTGGAATCCAAAAAGAAGTGGAGAGCTTTGAGACCTTCCTGGTGGGGGATGGAGGTATATAGGGACTGGACGTCCATGGTGAAAATAAGGCAGTGGGGGCCAGGGAACTTAAAATTATTGAAAAAATTCAAAGCGTGAGAAGTGTCAGGAACATAGGTGGGAAGGGATTGAACAAGGGGGGATAGAACAGTGTCAAGGTATGCAGAAATGAGTTCAGTGGGGCAGGAGCAAGCTGAGACAATGGGCCTATCTGGACAGGCAGGTTTGTGGGTAGGAGGTAGAAATGGGAAGTGCGGTGTGTGGGAACTATGAGGAAATAGGTATAGTATGAGTGGGTAAAGATCTAAAGGGGCCAGTCTTTCAAATACAAAGTAGTAGTGCGATCACTTGAGTAAGATGTTCTCTTGAGGGGTTGCCAATCGGTAGGTCCTCAGGTGGCTGCAGAGGTCAGTCTGAGATCCACATATTCTGGTGCAGTGTGGGCACGAGTAAGTGGAGATTGTGGTTAACGGTTGGGTCTTTTGGTTGTTCATTCTCTCCTTTTGTAGCTGCTGCTTGTTCTTGGAGGTCATGTAGTGCAGCTCCCTCTTGAACAGATTTCCTCCAGGTGCATCTATTGAGTGAAATGTCTTCCCAGCTTTTAGATGTAATCTGAATATCTTCAGACTGATTTTGATTTCATCTTTGAAGTGTTTCCTTTGCCCTCCAGGGGCTCGCCGAAGTTCCTTCAACAGAGAGTAAGGGATCTGTCTGGGGAGACGTGAGCTAGGCATCCCTATGCCACGAGTTGTTTTGCTTTATCATGGAGGAAATACTGTTCATGTTGGCCTTCTCCAGTATGCTTGTGTTAGTGTGTTCGTCCTTCCAGCGGATCCCTAAAATCTTTCATAATGGTCTTTGTTGTTATTGTTCCAGGGCTTTCATTTGTTGTCTACTGTAGGTGGTCCATGATTCAGCTCTATTCATGGAAGCTTTGTTTGAACCTGTAGATCACAGGTTGGCACTCAATGGTGACTCCTTCATGTTCATTGACAAATACAGCTTAATCTCTGTATTTTACATCTCTCTTTTTCCTTTTCTGGGTGGATAGGGTTCAGTTGAAGATCTTGACCTGGAATTACTCTTGGACTTTGGTTCTTTGCGGAGGTGAGACCCTCTCCCAGGGGCTCATGACCTACTACTTCCCGATATCCGGGGAGGTGGTCTAGAGGATGACCATGCTTCGGAGTTCCGAGGTTTTGTGGTCCTGCGGATGGGCTGATTCTAAGCTTCCAACTGAAAGCTGCGGGAGAAAGTGGAACATCGGGACAGTGGATCAGCTGTACTTGGCAAGTTGCACTCTCTCTCATTGGTCGAGGAGATAGTGTTGCCGATTCTCTGAGTGGAGAATGTGAGAGAATAAAAGCAGCACAATAGACTTCTAACAACATAAATCAGCAAATTGGTTTGTTATGTCTCCCCTCTCGCTGAGAAGGGAATGCCGTTTTTCCCCTTTATTAGGGAGAGAGAGCGAGCCTGTGACATGTTGAACTGTAGGGTGAGTGATTAGTTTTTGACGTATTGCAGATCATGACCTTTTTTGGGGTCTTGCTATTGCTTGCTTGGTAGATGGAGGGTGCTGATGCTTTTTTGTGGAAGTGGGTGGGGGTGGGGAAGGGTCGTTGCTTTGCTGTTGCTTGTACGTGGGGAGCAGAGTAGGGGGGAGCTTTGGGTTCTAATGTTTTTACTGTCACTCATGCTTTGGGGCACTCTTCTGTTTTCGTGGATGTCTGTGAAGAAAAATAATTTCAGGATGTATATTGTATACGTTTCTCTGATATTAAATGGAACTATTGAACAGTCTTCAAAGACTCTTTTCCCTAATCTTGCATAGGCTCCATTAACACTGCTCGGGCAGAGTCAATGTCTGCTTTTGAGGAGAGAATGGTGTCAAGATTGGGAGTGTGATCTATATTTTCAAGGGTGATATTGTCAACTTTTACAGAGGGCTGGATAAATAGCTGATACAGGTCATCTGTCCTTTTTTATATTCAAAGCAAGACTGAGGGCTCTATGTGCCTTGACAAAGAAATTCAGGATACATTGGAGACCTTCTCCAGAGTGTGTTGTGATGGTCACAACATCTCCAGCATCTGCACATTTTCTCTTGTTTGTGTGCTTTGGTGGTGTCATCATCCACATTCTGAAGCTCCACAGTAGTGGTGGTGCTGACCTTGTTCTTGCCATTGAACTGGTTGACATTGAAAAGCCTGTTGTCCATTCTATACACGATTGGGATTCCCTGTGGTAGGTCCTGGCCAATGAGGTGAAGAATGTAACAAAGATGGCAGATAGGGTGGGGGCAACGATGTAGGCCCGTTTGACTCCAGTCTTGACAGTGAAGGGTTCAGATTCATCAGCACTGTTGCTGTGTACTGTGGCTGACATGCCATCATGCAGTAACCTCAGTTTTCATTAGTACTTGTCAGGGCAGTTATGCCTTGATAGTATACGCCGGAGATCTTGGTGGTCTACTGTGTCAAATGCCGTTGTCAAACCTATGAAAGCCAGGTACAAGGGTTGCCTTTCTTCACGGCATTTTACCTGTAATTGGAATGCTGTGACGATGATGTCTGTAGTACTGTAGAGGGGTGGAAGGAAATACTTCTTCAGATACCGGACAGAGTCAGTTGCAAACACTTTAGACTGTTGTTGACAAGAGGGAGATGCCTCTGTAAATGCCACAGTCTGCCTTGTCTCCCTTTTTAACTAAGCCCCTATTAGAGCATCCCTAAGCTCTGAGTGCAGGAGAGCTGGTCTACTGTCCATCAGGATCTCTGCTGGGAACCAGAGGCTTGGTAGCTTTTCAGGCTACTGATGGCAACCTTTCATTCTGGGAGATTTCTCCATGTCGCCTCTCACAGGCGTCTGAAGGATTTGGTGAGTAACCTCTACTTCAGCAGTGCTATCGTGGTTGAGAAGTACTTGAAAGTGTTCTCTCTACTCACCATTGATACCCTCCTGATCCTTTAGCAAGTTCTTTCCATCCATTGAGAACAGGGGGTTAAATCCAAAGTAACTGGGACCATAGACTGCTTTGGTAGTGCAGAAGAAGCCTCTCCTGTCACCAGAGTCTGCCAGGCTCTGAAGTTCCAGGGCTTTCTCAGTCCACCAAAAACTCTTTGGCTCCCTCACCTGTGCTGGACATCTGCTTTGTCTCTGGAGTAAGCTTTGACCTTGCTGCTGATGTCATTCTGCCAGATACAAAAGGTCTTCCTTTTCTTGGAGATAAATCATCAAACCAATCCTGATGTTTTCTGGACGTACCCAAAAGGATGGTGGGTATATGGATTATGTTACATAATATTTAAAAGACATTTAGATGGGCACACAGATAGCATAGTTTGACACTTTGGTCAGCATGAAAGAGCTGGGCCAAAGAGTCCATGTTGCACAACTTCGGCTGTAGCTTTCAGTTAATAAAAGAGGACAAATCCTCCCTGACACAAGCATTTCTGCAGACTCTGGTAATCTTGAACAACACACACAAAAAAGCGGAGGAACTCAGCAAGAGGAGTCTCGGCCCAAAATATCAAATGTTTATTCCCCTCCAGGAATTCCCCCTGGCCTTGGTCGAAGGCACTTCTTCAGGTAGAGCCTAAAACATGTGAACTCGATTCATTTTGCACTCATTGTGCAATATTCAGTCTTGCAAACAGGTCTAATTTTACTTGCAGGATCTTCCTTTGTGCAATTAGCTGCCATACTTGAGAATCTTAAACAAGAGAAAATCTGCAGATGCTGGAAATCCAAGCAACACACACAAAATGCTGGAGGAACTCAGCAGCCCAGGCAGCATCTATGGAAAAGAGAACAGTCGACATTTTGGGTCGAGACCCTTCAGCAGGACTGGAGAACAAGATGAGAATTCAGAGTAAGGGGAGGGGAGGAAAAAATACAAGGTGGCAGGTGATAGGTGAAACCGGGAGGGGAAGGGATGAAGTAAAGAGCTGGGAAGTTGATTGGTGAAAGAGATACAGGGCTGGAGAAAGGGGAGTCTGATAGTAGAGAACAGATGGCCATGGAAGAAGAAAAGGGGGAGGGAGGGAGGGGCCGGTAAGGTAAGAGGGGGAATGGTGTAGGAGGGAATGGGGAATGGTGTAGAAGACGGAGAGGGCACCACCAGAAGTTTGAGAAACTGATGTTCATACCATCAGGTTGGAGGCTACCCAGCCGGTATATAAGGTGTTGCTCCTCCAACCTGAACGCGGCCTCAATCATGACAGTAGAGGAGACCGTGGACTGACATGTCAGAATAATAATCGGAAGTGTCATTAAAATGGGTGACCACTGGGAGGTGCTGCTCTTTCAAGCAAGGTTCTTGGTGAAGCAGTCTCCCAATCTGCATCGGTTCTCACCGATATAGGAGTCCACACCAGGAGCACTGGACGTAGTATATGACCCAACAGGCTCTCGGGTGAACTGTCACTTCACCTGGAAGGACTGTTTGGGGCCCTGAATGGTCGTGAGGGAGGAAGGTGTAGGAATAAGTGTAGCTCTTGTTCTGCTTGCAAGGGTAAGTGCCAGGAGGGAGATTAGTGGGGAGGGACAAATGGACAAGGGAGTTGCCTCAGGGGTGATCCCGACAGAAAGTGAAAAGTGGGGGGAGGAAAAGATGTGCTTGGTGGAGATGGTGGAAGTTACGGAGAATTATGTGCTGGACCCAGAGGCTGGTGGGGTGGTAGGTGAGGACAAGAGGAACCCTATCCCTGGTGGGTTGGCTCTAAGATGGAGTGAGGACAGGCAAATGCAAAATGGAAGAGATGCAATTAAAGGAAGCATTGATGTTGGAGGAAGGGAAGCCCTTTCTTTGAAGAAGGAAGACATCTCTAGTTCTGGAATGAAAAGTCTCATGCTGAGAGCAGATGCGACAGAGATTCAGGAATTGAGAGAAGGGGATGGCATGTTTACAAATAACATTGTGGGAGAGTCCAGGTAGCTGTGAGAGTCTGTGGGTATATAAAAGATATCAGTAGATAAGCCGTCTTCAGAGATGGAGACAGGGAGATCGAGAAAGGTGAGGCGGAGTCAGAAATGGATCAGGTAAATTTGAGGGCAAGGTGGAAGTCGGAGGAAAGTTGATGAAGTTGATAAGCTCTGCATGGGTGATGGAAGCAGCACCAATGCAGTTGTCAACGTAGTGTAGGAACAATTGGGTAGTGATACCAGTGTAGGTTTGGAATATACTGTTCCACATAACAGACAAACAGGCAGGCATAACTGGGACCCATGCGAGTGCCTGTGGCTATATGAGACTTCTCATTCTAGATCAGGATGGGGCTTTTCATTTCAGCATGTAGGTGCGGATATTTAAGGCAGAGGTCGATGGATTCTTGATGGGTCAGGGCATGAAGGGATACGGGGCAAAGACAGGAGACTGGGGCTGAGAGGAAAATTGGATCGGCATGATGAAATGTTGGAGCAGACTCAATGGGCCAAATGGCCTAATTCTGCCCCTGTGTCTTATGGTGTTGTGGTGTGTATCAGTCATGGTTCTGAAGGCAGTTTCCCTGGATTGGAATTGTACAGTCGAGACTGGACGTGATTTCAGGGCTGCTGGAATGTGGGGTTGGGGTTGTTCATGGTGATAAGGTTCCAGTGTTTCTACTCCATTTGGATTCATCTATAACTGCTGTGGATTTAAGTGTGGATATCAGTGAAGCTCACATTTCTATAAAATAGTTTTATTACATCCCCATGAAATCAGATGGAGTAGGAATATTTAACTGAGTTCCCCAACTGATTTGAACCCCACCCTAAAGCATGATGCCACTGCTTGCCTCCCTGCAGTCATGGTTTGGTTAGAAAGTTGAATTCTAGGGTCTTTTGTACATAGCAGGTGGTTGCAATTACGTCTTTTACTTGTGTAGAGGACAAACATATATCCTCAACACTTGCTGGGCCAAGTGATTTAGTTCCAAGTAATACTAACTGATCAAATCCAGATTACAGAACTTGCAAGAGTCAAAGGATTGTGTGTGAATTTCTGCAGAGACTGAAAATTGAACTCTTTCTTATGGTTTAGAGTCCAACAAACACATTAGTTTTTTCTAATGTGGTCTCAAGGAACCGGAATAAAAGTGTACTTAGTGTTAATTGCAAGTGAAATGGTCGAGTTTTTTTTTTCTTATTTTCTCTGTCAGTCATTTTGTTTGTATTTCTCTAAATGTTTACAGCACAATAAAAGATTATATTTAACAATTTCTGAGAGTACAAATGCAATCTTCCAATTTAATGGTACATTTACTGCTTCCTGAGTGGAAATGAGGGAACATAGTGAAAGGCACAAAACCCGCAAAAGCGTTTCTGAGTGTTGGAGACTGAGAGATCTGTTGGTTGTGGTGTTTTGTAAATGTTAAAACTGGAGAAATTTTAAGGATCTTTGTTTCATGGAAATGCACTGAAGGATCAGGAAATGGGTCCAGAAGAATAAAAGGCACAGATATCAAATTTCTATGCCTCACATTATACCACCAAAATCATATTTCCTGAAGAAGAAATTTGCAACTGATTGAATGAAAACCTTTTTAATTACATAGTCAAAACATTAATTCTCAATATTAAATATAGTTACTTGGGTAGAAACCACATCTAAATAAATCCACAAAGTTTAGCACAGCTATATCTTAATAGTCTGAGCAATGAAAAATAAGAAGTTTGTAACATAATATTGTGTACTCCTATTGGATGACAGAACTAACCAATGTTAAGACTGTATATTTATGATATTATGGATCTTGTGTTTATTTCACAGATGATAGTTCAACCCATCGTACTTGGCAAATTGAAAACACAACCTTGCTATATTTATATTGTAACTTTAGACAAAAAAGTAATTTTATTTTGTTATGATGTAAATTACTTAATTATCACACTTTGAGATTACACTAATTGTGCCATCTACAATATTAGACTACGTCCACACTAGACCAGATAATTTTGAAAACGCCGGTTTTGTGTAAAAACGATAGGCGTCCACTCTATGCATTTTTTAAAATACCTCTATCCACATTGAAACGGAGATTTTGCTGAATCTCCTCCTACTGCACATGCGCAGGACACATCTACTGAAAACAAGCAACATGTTTGGTGTCAAATCTCGCCGTAAAAGTGTGTGTTTGTGTAGTTACAGACTAGAAAAACTTAAAACGACGGACAGCTGTTGGCTCTCATGCAGGAGAACTTAAAAGTAAAAAAAAACAAACACTGGAGAGTATGGAGGCAACCGATAGGGAGTTCACGGACCGATTGACCCGACTGACAACAAACATTGAAAAAATGACTATGTTACATGAATAAAGCACCTTGTTAAATGTGTAAAACATGCCTGCATCAGTGTTATCTTGTACTTCCATACCATGTTACATTAGGCTGTTACACATCTATTGTCAGAGAAGTACTTGCATAAATAGGTAAACCATACCAGCATACCAGCAAGGACAGAAAACAGGGCAAAGTGAGTATACTTATTTATTCAGTAAGTTATGGGTCAAAGTATTTGGTGGGTACATTTCTAACTCTTCTGGCTTCAGTCTTGTTGCTGTTTGTTCTGAAATAGTTAGGTTGTGTTCAAGAAAACAATGAAATGGCGCGCTGCCGTCACCATCTGTTCCTGCACGTCATGCCAGTGTTTTCAGATTTCTCCGGTTACCCCATCCACACTGAGTTGCCCGAGCAGCGTTTTTAAAAATACCCACCCTGGAAAGAGTTTCTGAAAAGCTCCGGTTTCAGGGGACGAAAACACCGTTTTAGTGTGAACAGAGGGTAAAAACAAAGAGAAAAAGCTTCGGTTACGGATTTATCTGGTGTAGTGTGGACGTAGCCTTAGATAAAGCAGTGTGAATATTTTATTGCTTGGTCAATAAAATATTTTATTGTGGATTTATTGCTCTGCAAAAGGGAACTAAATTATGTGTTGTTTTGTAGACCTGCACTATTGATCTGGTTGAGTAATTAAATCTCATTTGGACTTGATTCTGAAATAAACCACAGCAGAGTTCCCCACAAAATTCCAGACTTGGATGGTGAAGCCCTTCCTTTATTATTTGCCTTTTTAATATTTGGAGATTTGGGAGTGTGGGAGAAATTTCATCTAATACATTTTAGCTCAGATTTTCAAAATATTAGTATTCATTCCAATAGTTAACAGAAGCTCAACTCATCTTATTATTCTTTTACTTCAAAGAAATTTAGTACCTACGTGAAAAAATTGTTTTTTTTTGAAAAGACCAGGTCCTAACTAGTTCTATTACATCCAAGGCACCAAGATGAAAGTTTGCCTTATGAAGAAACATGGAAAAATTGCATCAAGCAACACACACAAAATGCTGGTGGAACACAGCAGGCCAGGCAGCATCTATGAGGAGAAGCGCTGTCGACGTTTCGGGCCGAGACCCTTCGTCAGGACTAACCGAAAGGAAAGATAGTAAGAGATTTGAAAGTAGTGGGGGGACAGACATAAGGAGAAGATGCAAGCCATCAGTAGTCAGGATTGACTCTGGAATGGTGGCACTATCAGGCTGCAGCTCTGCCAGTTGTACCACTATACCATCCTCTCTCAGTCGGAGAGTGCTAATATTAGCAATGCCCTAATTAAATCATCATATTAGAATTGGTACATTGACCGAGAGGAGCAAGTCATAAAAGGGAGTAGGCTACTTGTGAAATGATTTATAAAAAGGAGCAAGTGGCAATAAACTTTTAAACTGTGGTAGATTAGTTACTGATAGTGCATGTCACAGATTTGGTGAGGAGGTTTTCCACAGTTATTCTCATGACAAATCCAGAGAGAGAATAGTTTTGTTTATTGAAATGGAAACAAATTTCATTAAAAGGAAATTGCTTGAGATCTGGATACACAAAGCTTTTCCTGGATTACATTATAATAATTAATTCTGTAGAAGAATAAGCAATTTTATATTTTTACTACTGGTAGTTAATCTGCTTCTTTCTTATCTATCCCTATTTATGTTGCACTTTTATAGACAGGTTAAGAAGTTGAGTTGAATGATGTTAGAAGTAACTGATTCAAGTTATTAAATTTTATCCATTGTTATCTGTATTAAGGTACAGGAAATAGTGTAGCTTAATGGTTATGTTACTCTAACTGGCTGCCCAACCTCTGGACCAAGGGCATCAATTTGAACCTTGCCATGGCAGCTGGTTGAACTTAAATGCAAGTAACTAGATAATAACCTAGGACCTTTTAAAAACTAGCTGCAGGAAGGGTCACCATGAACCCACTGGATTATTCTGAGCCCCACCTGATCCCCGAATATCTTTCAGAATTTGACTATTTAGGACCATATGACAAATACACCATTACAATATCTGTAATAGGCACATTCCAGTAATTAATTTGCTAGTGTACTCTTCCAAGTGTGAGATTATGGCTTCTTAAAACCATAAGATAAGATAAGCTTTATTTGTCACATGCACATTGAAACACTGAAATGGACTGCAAAATTCCTGATTTTGTGTCAGTGATCAACACGGTGCTGGGAGCAGCTCACAAGTGTTACCATGCTTCTGGGACCAACATAGCATGCTCACACCTTACTAACCCTAATCCATATTTCTTTGGAATGGAGGAGGAAAGCCACTCACTCAAAGCATGGTAACACTTGGGAGCTGCACCCAGCATATCCCTCAGACTGTGTTGATCACCGACACAAAATCGGGAATTTTGCACACAAACTCCTTACCGGCAGCAGTGGCAATCAAACCCAAACCGGTGATCGCAGGAGCTGTAAAGAAATTGTGCTAACTACCACACTATGGTGCCAACTCAGGAGTAACCAACTGGCCTCCATGCTGCAGGACTGCTTCGATGACCTCAACTGGAATGAATGCCTTCCATGATGAGGGTGTCTCCAAGTTCACTGATGGAGTCACGTGCTTCATCCGGAAGTGCAATGACGATGTTGTCCCCCAGAGGTGGGTCAGGGTCTTCCTGAATCAGAACCCCTGGATCAATAGTTACAGCGTGATATTGAGCTTACATCGCTGGAGATCAACTCGAGCTCAAGAAAGGCAGCTGTGATCTGTGCAAGGCTGTCAAAGCTGCGAAACAACAATATAGGGAGAAGATTGAGCCAAGATTCACAATGAGTAGCACACACGACTTGTGGCGAGGGCTGCATACCATTGCAGACTTCAAAGCCAAACGTGGTGGTGCCTCTCTCCCAGATGAGCTCAATCGCTTTTATGCTCAGTTTGATGTCGCTAACTCTGAGCCTCCGAGGAAAGCCACTGCTACAATCTGCAACCCGGTCATCTCTGAGGCTGAGGTATGCAGATGTTTCCAACGAGTGAACAGTCACGAGTCTGTGGGACTGGAGGCATCCCAGGGTGAGTACTCAGGATGTACACAGCACAACTGGCAGGTGTGTTTACTGATATTTTTAATCTCTCCCTCTCCCAGTGTAGGGGACCCTCCTGCTTCAAATTATCCATCATTGTCCCTGTACGAAAAAAGACCAAGGTAGCATGCCTGAACGACTGGCGTCCTGTCACACTCTGCTCAATATCAAGCAAGTGCTTTGAGAGGCTGGTCAAGGACTACATCTGCAGCTTGCTACCACCCAGACTGAACCCCCTACAATTCACCTACCGACACAACCGATTGACAAACGATGCAATAGCCACTGCTCTACACACCGTCCTTACACACCTGGAGAAGAATGATGCTTATGTGAGAATGCTTTTCCTGGACTACAGTTCAGCATTCAACACTATAGTTCCATCCAGGCTCGACAACAAGCTGAGAGACCTCGGCCTTGACCCTGGTTGTGAAGCTGGATCCTGGATTTCCTGTCAGATTGCCAGCAGGTGGTAATAGTGGGCTCCCTCACCTCCAACCCTCTGACTCTCAATACAGGAGCCCCTCAAGGCTGAGTTCTGAGTTCCCTCCTCTACTCCCTGTATATCCATGACTGTATCACCACCCACAGCTCCAATCTGCTAATTAAATTTGCCGATGACACTACATTGATTGGCCTGATCTCAAACAACAACGAGGTGGCCTACAGGGAAGAAGTCATCACCCTGACACAGTGCTGTCAAGAAAACAACCTCTCCCTCAATGTCGCAAAAACAAAGGAGCTGCTTGTGGATTACAGGAGAAATGGAGATGGCTTAACCGCTATTCACATCAATGGATCTGGGGTTGGGAGGATAAACAGCTTCAAGTTCCTCGGCATCCACATCACCGAGGACCTCACGTGGTCTGTACACACCAGCGGTGTGGTGAAAAAGGCACAACAGCACCTCTTTCATCTCTGATGGTTGAGGAAGTTTGATATGGGGCCCCAAGTCCTAAGAACTTTCTACAAGGGCACAATTGAGAGTATCCTGACTGGCTGCATCACTGCCTGGTATGGGAACTGTATTTCCCTCAATCACAGGACCTGCGGAGAGTGGTGCGGACAGCCCAGCGCATCTGCAGTTGTGAATTTCCCATGATTCAGGATATTTACAAAGACAGATGTGTAAAAAGGGCCCGAAGGATCACTGGAGACCCAAACCATCCCAACCGCAATCTATTCCAGCTGCTACCATCTGGAAAGTGGTACTGCAGCATAAAAGCCAGGACCAACAGTCTCTGGGACAGCTTCCACAAGGCCATCAGACTGATGAACACACTGATTTGAGTGTACTCTACAATATGTTACATTGACTGTTTTATTTATTATAAATTACTATGTTTGCACATTGCACATTTAGATGGAGATGTAACATAAGATTTTTATTCATGTATGTGAAGGATGTAAGAAATAAAATCAATTCAATTCAATTACGAAAAAACAAAGGGATTTGACTAACCTTTGGAACAAAGAAATAAAACTTACATCAATATCTGTGTTACTTATCAGCTGTAAAGCAATATCTTTGCAGACATCAACAGCATCAGGTGGCAAAGCGGCATCACTATACCAGTTTCTGTCCGCAACATGGGCATAGGTAGCAGCTGGGGAAGCGTGCTGAACTCGAGTTGTTGTCACAATGCCGACTGACTTTCCTGAACAAGTGAACATTTAACCATTAGTCATCATGAATAAAAAGCAGTGTAGAGAAAACAACATGAAGATGGTTCTTTCCATAAATCAGATCTAGAGACCATAAATTCAAGACAGTTACCGATAAGTCCAATTGGGAGATAAGAAGGAATGGGCCAGATTCCCAACTTATTGTCCAGTAATATCATTCTACCCCATCGGCCCTATCTTACACCCACACAATGCTGGGCCAGAGGTAGAAATTCAATCCTGCTGGATAATTGCCCTGCTGCCAGTCCAGAGCAGCAACTGAAGTAGTGAGAGTTGGGATGGGGGCTGGACAGGTTCTTCCACTGTAAAACCCATACTGTTTTAATTACGTTTAGGCATATTTTGAAGCTAGTAAATTGAAGACAATAATTTAAAAATTACTAACAATTTTCAAGATATTGTAAATGACAAATACTGAAAAAATATATCATTGAAACATCATATGAAAGCAAGTAATTGAAATGAAATCCTTCACAGGCCCTTTTTGCCTCCTAATCTGAAATCAAGGGAATCACAGATAATGGCACTGGGCAAGAGAAGCAATATTTTGACTCCCAGTGTAAATGCAATGGAGTCTCAGTAAGGCAGGGCTCTGGAGAGAAAAGACGTCTGAAAGATTGAAACTCCTGCATTTGTTGCTGGAGTTCTGATTTTCAAACGTCAGCATTTCCAATTAAAGTCATTGATAAGAGCCAGGAAAATCTGGTCCAATTTCCAGATTCAGAGAGTGGTTAGATTGGAAATTGCTGCCACAGGCAATTAGTTATATAGCACCTTTCATGACTTCACCATATCCTGAATAACCTACTACAAGGCAATGCAATACTTTTGCAATCCAGTTATTATTACACATGGGAGACGTGGCAAGAGATATCACCTGTAAGGCTGGGCCACTGATTTAATGATTACCTTTGAAAGATTATATTCATTAATCTCACTCAAAGCTAATTACCTACATCACAACTACACCAGGAAGTCCTGGTTTAAGTTTCAACATCTTTGCAACACACTTACCCAACCCAATCCCTCACCCCCATCATCTTGACATTCTGTCCAACAGATCTCCTTTCCTTTTTGCACTCCCTAACATCCTGCTGTTGTGTTTTTTACCCCGAGGCTAACCATGGCCTGAAGAGCACCACTTAAATGAAGTTCAGCATAAAAAATGAAGCATCAATGTTTTAAATGTTTTATGCTCTGTATACACAACTAATAAGAAAGAGTAATTTTTATTTATTTATTTAGAGATAGCGTGCAGAACAATGAGCCACACTGAGCAATGAGCAGCTTACCCTATGTAATGCTAACCAAATCACAGGACAATTTACAATGGCCGGTTAACCTATTGGCAATCTGTCTTTGCATTGTGGGAGGAAACCGGAGCACCTGGAGCAAACTCACAAGCTTACGGGGAGAATGTACAACTTCTTCCAGACGGTGCTGGAATTGAACTCTGACCACGGAGCTGTAATAGTGTCACGCTAACCGCTATGCCACTGTGGTATACAAAATAAAGTTTAAATTTAACAAGTAATTGAGAAAAAAGTACATAGCTTGGAATCTGTTCACACTTCCACATTTGATCTTGGAAATTAGGTGATCCGTTGCAAAACTGGGCAACACTGCTTTGGTTATGATGCTAAATGCAAGGGAAAGCCTATTGGTGGTAAATATTCCTGGATACTTCTGGTGCCTAAGACCCTTTGAATTTGTTAAGACATACTATTCAGATGAATGCCCCCCCCCCCCACCCCATCGTAGTGAAAGAGTTGTAGTTTGCACAGGGAACATTCAGCTGAATACTTGTCTGTTAGCTTCTGTTAAGGAGTCTGCACAGCATTTCACTTCTCCCTGCTAACAATGACTGGAAGTAAATAATTTATATTTAAGGATTTTGAGTGCCAGCTAATGAAATCATCCCTTACTACTCACTTGTGGGATTTAAAAACCTGAAACAGTGCAGGAGATATTCTGATGCACTTCACTGACACTACCTGAACAGTTTTCCAACAAGGTTTCTTAAACCAATATATAGATAGCCCAACAAGAGGAGGGGCTGAACTGGACCTGGTGTTGGACAATGAGCCAGGCTTGATGTACCACTCTCTGAGCAAAAAGTAAACTTTCTCCTCTCATCTTAATCACATGTCCTTTAGTACTTGGAGTTTCAACCGTTGGAAAATGATATTGACTGTCGACCCTATCTATGTCTCACAACTTTATAAACTCCTAATGGGTCTTCCCTCAGCTTTTAATGCTCCAGAGATAACCACCCAAAGTGTACCAGTCTCTTCTCATCTCTGCTCTCAAATCCAGGCAGCATCATTCCTGCATGCCTTCCAAAGCCTCTTCAACCTTCTTGTAATGGAGAGACTCAACACTACAAGTGTGGCTGAACCAAAGTTTTACAGAGCTGCAACATGACTTCCTTACTCTGATATTCATTGCCCCTTCTTTACTATCCCATTTACTGGCAAGGCCACTCGGACCTCAAGATTCCTCTGGATTGCAGAGGCTGGAGCAAAGTTATGATGGCACTAAGTGGCAACTCCTTTGCTTGCATCTTCAGAAAGAGCTCTATTTCTGTCTTTGATATCTCTTTTTTCCCTTTTCAAGGTTCTTTTGAAGACCCTGGCCTGGAGTTACTCTCTGACTTCTCTTCTTTTCAGGAATGTGACCCACTCTCAGGGCTAATGACTGGCCGCTTTTTGATATCCCAAGGACGCAGCCTGGAAGACTAGTGTCTGCCGTGTACCAGATTTTCGTGGCTCTGGAGATGATCTGATTCTAGGCCGGTGCCTCTGACTTGAGGTGTCACAGAAGAACATGGAACGTCAGGAGCAGCATGTTAACTGCCGTAGGCTGTGTGTCCAGAGACCTGAGCCTTTCTGGGGCTGACTCTCTGGGCACAGAGCTTGAAAAGAGCGGCACAACAGACTTCTAACATCATAAATCATTGAGTTGTTTGTTATGTCTCCCCTCTCACTGTGAAACAAGGACACCTCTTTCTCCCTTATTAGGGAGAGGGAGAGGGAGAGGGAGAGCCTGTGGTGTGTCGAACCACCAAGTGAATGAGTAGTCTTTGGGGTACTGCAAGTCTGTGACTTTATTGATGCTTTGCTCACACATGAGTGCTCGGTGGAGGGCGCCAATGCTTTTTTGCTGGAGGGGGGTGGGATCATTGCTTTGCTGCTGCTCGTGCATAGGAGGGAGAGCTGGGGGGGGGGCTTTGGGTTTCTAACGTTTAAGTTTCATTCATTCTTCAGTGCACTCCTCTGTTTTTATGGAAGTTTGCGAAGAAAAAGAATTTCAGGATGTATATTGTATACATTTCTCTGACATTAAGTGTACCTTTGAACCCTATTGAACCTCAGAGGCACTGATAAACTGCAGGGGGATATGATAATCAAGAGCTAGGATCAAAATTACATGCTAAATCCAGCATTCAAAATAGGAAAATCCCATGAGCACCACATTTTAGTGCCTGCATTCATTCTTTCATCAGTATAAGCTCTCATATGTTCTCAATCTCCAACATGAAACTATAGGAACTACAAAATAGTCATGACGCAGAGGAAGGCCATTCATTCCACCACATGTTGTTCTGTCACGCCAGGCATGCTAATATAAAATTCATTGCAAATGCAGCAAGTATTAGAAAACACTCTCTCTTCAGTCAGAGTTCCGCTGTTATGACTATTACTGGAGGATGTTTTGAGGGAAGATGTGTTCGGATTATTGCTTTTCCTTTGTTCTCTGTTGACTATAAGAACGCGTACCCCAAAACTGAAACTACAGCAGTTTGAAATGTCTCGATCATCGTCTTTATGTTTCAAATGTTTTCATATAAATTTCCACTGTTGTTTAGTTTTCTGTGAAACAAAGTGATCACACAAATAAAACATGTAAATATAAAATACAACATACCTGCTTCTTTTGCCCTTTTAAGTACGGACTTGACTTCATTGCCGAATGTGGTTTTGCATTTACCTCGTTTAGCAGCTGCACTTAATCCAATGGTTCCATAATTTGCTTTTACCCCACAAAGATAAGCTGTGCCTGTACCAGCACTATCAGGGACTTGATGATCAACGTTGTATGTCTGAAACAAACACAACCATTTGGAGCAAGATAGACTGATAGTTCAGTGCTACACATTATTTAAGTACAGTTTCTGTGGCACTCTGCTTACACACAGAAGCATTATTACACCAGGATCTTGGAAGTAATTTACATGACTGATACTGTGGTCCTATTGATACTCTGGTCAGAGGATTTGATCTTGATGTGGGGAAAACACCTCTTCCTCACACTGCAATCTGAGGGAGTTAATGGGTATGTGAGGAAAACAAAAATGGGATTCATGTAGAATTTCTGAGCAATTAATGATCATTGGGGATTGGGCTAAAGAATTTGTTTTCATGCTATAGTCAGAACAATTAGACAAATCTCAAAGATAATGTATGTGTACTTCCTATCAATGAACCAATGCATTAAAGGATTAACCTACTAACAATTACAAGTACATTTAAACTTAATTTTGACTTTGGGCAATGCAAACATGCTAATACTATGCACGTTCAAAGGATATTGTTGAAGCTGGTTCTTAATCAGAAACAGTGTCTGGCCAAAGATGTAGCCTAATCTTGTAAACATTGGACAATCGGTTCAAATTACAACACAAAATACTCAGTGGTGCTGTGGTGAGCTTTTACATAAAACCATGAGAAATAGGAGCAGGAGTAGGCCATCCGGTCCATTGAGTCTGCCCCGCCATTCAATAAGATCATGGTTGATCTATCTGTAAACTCTGCTCCATCTACCTGCCTTTTCCCCATAACCCTTAATTCCCTTACTACTATCTAACTGTATCTTAAATATATTTAGTGAAGAAGTCTCAATTGCTTCCCTGGGCAGAGAATTCCACAGATTCACCACTCTTTGGGGAAAACAGTTTCTCCTCATCTCTGTCCTAAATCTTCTCCCCTGAATCTTGAGGCAATGTCCCCTAGTTCTAGTCTCACCTACCAATGGAAACAACTTTCCTACTTCTATCTTATCTATCCCATTCAAAATTATGTATGCTTCTATAAGATCCCCTCTCATTCTTCTGAATTCCAGAGTGTATAGTCCCAGGCAACTCAATCTCTCCTCATAGGTTAACCCTTTCATCCCTGGAACCAACCTGGTGAACCTCCTCTGCTCTGCCTCCAAAGCCAGTATATCCTTCCTCAAGTATGGAGACCAGAATGCATGCAGTACTCCAGATGCAGCTTCACCAGTACCCTGTATATTTGCAGCATGACCTCCCTGCTCTTGAATTCAATCCCTCTAGCAATGAAGGCCAACATTCCATTTGCCTACTTAATAACCTGTTGTACCTGCAAGCCAACTTCTTGCAATTCATGAACAAGCATTCCCAAGTCCCTCTGCACAATAGCATGCTGCAATCTTTCACCATTTAAATAATAATCTGCTCTTCTATTATTCCTTCCAAAGTGGATGATCTTGCATTTACCAACATTGTATTCCATCTGCCAGACCTTGGCCCACTCACATAACCTATCTATATCCCTTTGCAAACTCTCCACACCTTCTGTACAATTTACATTTCCACTCAGTTTAGTGTCTTCAGCAAATTTTGCTACACTACACTCAGTCCCCTCTTCCAATCATCAATGTAAATGGTAACAGCTGCAGGCCCAGCACCAACCCCTGCAGCACCCCACTCACCACAGACTGCCAACCGGAGAAACACCCATTTATACCAACTCCCTGCCTTCTACTGGTTAACCAATCCACTATCCATGCCAATACACTTCCTCCGACTCCATGCATCTGTATCTTATTTATATGTCTCTTTCGCTCCACCTTATCGAACACCTTCTGGAAATCCAAGTATACGACATCCACCTGTTCCCCTCTATCCACTGCACTCATTATGTCCTCAAAGAACTCCAGTAAGTTTGTCAAACAGGACCTGCCCTTTCTGAATCCATGCTGCGTCTGTCTAATGGAACCACTCCTTGCTAAAAGTTTGGCATTGAAAGCAATTCAGCTTTGGATAAATGACTGTATTTTAACAAACTATTTTAACATATCAAAAAGGATTTCAATTTAATCTTTAGCTATTTCCAAAATACAGTTTTATTAGAGACAAGGAACAGCTCAGTCATGGGGAGGTGTAGAGTTAAGGAGCATCCAATAAAAGACTTTTCACGTAGCAGATGGCAGGAAGAACCTGCTGTAGATACCACAATTATATTTGCTTCCTGACTTATAGTATCTCAAATGTTAGCTGACATTGTGAATTTTTGACTCCCTGCCTGTTTTCAGAATTTGAACAGGGATACTATCTGTTTTTCAGTTGACAAATGGCCTTTCTGTCTTCTGTCTTCAAAATCTCTTACTATCTTTCCTTTCGGTTAGTCCTGACGAAGGGTCTCGGCCCGAAAAGTCGACAGTGCTTCTCCCTATAGATGCTGCCTGGCCTGCTGTGTTCCACCAGCATTTTGTATGTGTTGTTGTTTGAATTTCCAGCATCTGCAGATTTCCTCGTGTTTTCTTTCTTCTTGTTGGCCAGGAGTGAACTGGATGGTTTGTATTTCACTCTGAGGACAGCGTCACTGTTGTACAGTTCTCCTCACCTTCCTAAACACATTTGATAAGCTGCATGATCTAAAGCAGGCATCTCAAATAACTGAAGACACGCTGTCTTGCAAGGTGCTCTACTGTTACTGGAAAGATATGCAAACTACCATCAGTGTTCTCTCCCAGATTTCTATCTTTGTGACTGTAGTTTGATTCAATTGGCTCCAATCAGCAGGCTATACTATTTTGAATATCCTGTACCAGATTTTTGAAGTAGAAACTAAATTCTAAGTTCTAAGTTTATTAAGATCAAACTTTCTCATATTTCCTTGTGGAATTCTGTCTAATAAATTTTCCCCCATGACCCATCTTCTAAAGGTTAAGAAACAGGAATGGCGTCAGGGCTGGTGGTAGTGTTACAACTTCTCTTCACAGTTCCACATTTTTCTCAGACTGTTCATCCTAGTATTTCTTGACACCCTCAATATCTGCAAAGAAAAATGTCACAGGTCTAACACTACAGTTTCAAATTACTGAGGTGGAATCCTCAACAAATGTAGAATTGCAAATACAGAATCACTAAGTCCAAAATGCAAAGGGAGCAAACATTGAGGAAAAGTTTATGATCTGCTACAGGACCTAAAAAAAAAGGTAAAAGAGGAACAGATCTCATTTAAAAAGATGATATGAAATTAAATGTTTAAACTAGACCAGAATATTACTTTTAAGTCAGAAGAATAAGGCTATAGGTCAGAAGAATAATGCAATTGTGGTGAAGAATCAGCATATAGGAGGAGAATGAAAATCCATCTCAGTGGTGCCATAGCAACAACTTTGCACTCAATGTCAGCAAGACCAAGGAGGTGATTATTGACCAGGACGAGGAACCCAGAGGTCATTGAGCCAGTCCTCGTCAGAGGATGAGAGGTGGAGAGGGTCAGCAACTTCAAATTCTTAGATGGTATTATTTCGGAGGATCTGCCCTGGGCCTAGCATGCAAATGCAATTATGAAAAAGCACAGCAGTGACTCTACTTCCTTAGGAGTTTGCAAAGATTCAGCATGACATCTAAATCCTTTGACAAACTTCCAGTGGGGGAGAATATATTGAATAGTGCATCACAGCTTGGTATGGAATCACAGAAGCCCTTGAATGGAAAATCCTACCAAAAATAATGGATATGACTCAGCCCATCAGCAGTAAAGCCCTCTCCACCACTGAGCACATCTACATGAAACGTTATTGCAGGAAAGCAGTATCCATTATCAGGGACCACCACCACTGAGGACAGTCTCTCTTTCCACTGCAGCCATCAGGAAGAAGGTAAAGAAGCCTCAGGACCCATACCACCATGTTCAGGAACCGTTATTACCACTCTTTTGTCAGGCTCTAGAACAAAAGGGGATAACTTCACTGAACTTGACTTGGCCCATCATTGAAATGTTTCCATAACCTATGGACTTACTTACAAGGACTCTCCATCTCATGTTCTTGATTCTTATTGCTTACTTGCTTGCTTGCTTATTTATTTATGTATGTATGTATTTGCACAGTTTGTTGTCTTTTGCATATTGGTTGAATGCCCAAGTTGGTATGGTCTTTCATTGATTCTATTATGGTTATCAGATTTATTGAGTATGCCTGAAAGGCAATGAATCTCAGGGTTGTATATGGTGATGCATGTGCACTTTGATAATACATTTACTTTGAACTATAGAAAGCGAACTATATTAGTAAACAGTAAATGGAATCTAGATACCAGAGGAAGTTCATTTACTTCAATTAAAGAAAGTTGGAGGAAGTGTCAAACAATGAAGTGAAAAGTGGACAGGGTAATACCAAAGGAAACTTTGAGGGGATGAATAATCCTTTTTCCCATTTCACCATATATTGTTATATAGCTGCACAAACAGTGCATCGTTTAGGACAATTACAAAATTAAGTACAATAAAAACTAATATTCTTCACATCAGAATGTGTGACAGATTACATTGTAAAATTATTGAGGTAAAATATTCCCTCCCAACTGCTGCTCTTGTCAAACAGAGCATCAACTGAAAACTAGAAAATTATAAAATACAACCTACTGTGAAATGGCAATAATAAAATCAACCATGTATGTTTCTCTATATTTCTATAGGGCATGGACCCTTAAATCCTCATTCAGTACTAGCGTGCTATGAGGCAAAATGCGGAGCAGATACACACTTTCTTGTTTACTTATATCAATAACTGTTACTAACCTATTGAGACCAAGCTTTGGAAACATAGCCGAAGTTCAAAAGCTCAATGTTCAAAGTAAATTTGTTATCAAAATACATATATATCACCATGTACACCACTGAGATTCATTTCCTTGTGAGGATTCACAGTAAATACAAGAAACACAATAGAATCAAAGAAAAACCACATTGTGCAGGTTGGACAAATAACCAATATTCAAAAGACAACAAACTGCAAATACTCAAAGAAGAAAAAATATGATGATGATGATAATAATAATAATAATATTAAATAAATATCAAGAACATGAGATGAAGAATCCTTGAAGGTGTGTCCATAGGTTGTGGGAACAGTTAAGTGATGAGGCGAGTGAGGTTGAGTGGAGTTATCCCCTCTGGTTCAAGAGCTTGATGGTTGAGAGGTAATAACAGTTCCTGAACCAGGTGGTGGGGGTCCTGAGGCTCCTGTACGTTCTGCCATATGGCAGTAGTGAGAAGAGAGCATGACCTGGGTTGTGGGCGTCCTGGATGATGGATGCTGCTTTCAGGCGACAATGCCTCATGTAGATGTGCTCAATGGTGGGGAAGGCTTTAGCCATGATGGACAGGGCCGTATCCACTACTTTTTGCAGGCTTTTCTGTTCAAGGGCATTGGCGTTTCCATACCAGGCCACGATGCAACCAGTCAATATGCTCTCCAGCATACATCTATAGAAGTGTGCCAGTTTTGGATACTGTGCCAAATCTTCACAAACTCTGAAGGAGGTAAAGCCACTATGACGCTTGCTTCCTAGTGGCACTTACATGCTGGGCCCAAGACAGATCCTCTGAAATGATAGCACCGAGGAAGTTAAAGTTGCTGACCCTCTCCACCTCTGATCCTCTGATGAGAATCGGCTCATGGGCCCCCAGTTTCCTCCTCCTGAAGTCCTTTGACTTTGCTGACATTGCATAAGAGTTTGAAAGTACAATGCAAATACCTAACCATAGAAAGTTTATATGCAGGTATGTACTTGTTCAAAGTCAGTTTTTGACTGCCTTTAAGAAATAACAGCAAGAGTAGGTCACTCTAACATTTCATAAGATCATGGCTGATCCCACCAGCTCCATCCCCTGCCCATTTTGCCACAACCTACAACCACACATAACCATTCTCAGTCTTGAATGTATTCAGTGATTCAGCCTCCACGTATCTCCGGAGGTAGTGAACAACTAAAACATTTCTCCTCAGCTCCATCTTAAACAGATAACCACTTGCTAGGCTTATCAACTGGTGCATGAAAGCCCAATTTCAACATTTAAGACAAGTTTGGATGGGTGCATGGATGATGGGAGAAGGCAGTTCAGATGGTTCAGGCAGGCCGAAGGGCCTGTTTCAGTGGTGCTCTTTTCTATGACTCTATGAGATCACAGGAAAGGAAACTTTTCAATAATACGTCAATATATATTTTATTGTCAACCTTGGAAAGACCGAGATGTGGGAAAGATTCCATTGCTAAAACAGTGCCTTCCCCAGATTTTCCTTGTAATTGACCTTTGAGTATTCGAGCAGCAGTCACTGTGGGTACTCCCATTCCTAAAGAAAAGCAGATTAAAAGTCAATTAATTAACATACTGAAGTTGATGGCAGCACCTCATAAGAACTTTTGACCAAGGCAATTACACAAGTGCACAGCATTATTTTGTTTCCCAAACTGTTAATGAAATGTTGCAACAAATTTTTGAAATATTTTTGCAGAGTCTTAGGTGTATCTAGCACGTACTATTAATAGACAGTGGACAGAAAATGAGGAGAAAGTTCCTGGCAGCAGTAAGATTTTCACTGTTGCCATTTCCCACCAATTAGGTCCCCAAAGCCTCAGCAGAGGCTCCTGCACGAAGCTCGATCCAAATTGGCTATGAAATACTGCATAGAACAAAGTCTACTGTAATGAACAGTATTCAATACTGATTCCTGACCAAGGCCTGCCTCACCAAAGTGTCTTGAAAGCTAAATGGGGCACAACCTAGCTTAACCAATATCTGTGAATATCCCGAATGTTCATAATTCATATTCATTCAAAAACTACCCAAATGTGCAGTGTACCCTAATCTGTCACTATTAAAGTATTTAAAAAGAAGTGTGAACCATTTAAACAAAGCAATTAAATATAATTAATTTAGACAATTAAGTCTAAACTGTAAATTACCTGAAATTTACCTAACTCACTTACAGATATTCCTATCTACCGGAAGGAAAGTTATCATTGAATCTGCAGCACAGCTGCTGGGGAACTTCAAGAACCAGGCAGTCCAATGCAGGACTTCTCAAAATACTTCCACTTAAGGTGGACAGGAATTAATGAAAACATAGTGATGATATGTAAATATGCAAGACTGTATATCAACTGTAACCAATATACTATAGACCATGGTTACTTCATTAGGAGATCTCCATAACTATGGTTTCTAGTATAATGTTTTCAGTGGAAGTTATTTATACTTAGTACAACCATTGTACTTTAATTCAATTTTGTCTACTTCAGGTGGAAGTATTTTGACAAGTATTCTTAACAGTATTCACTACTGATTCCTGACCAAGACCTGCCTTACCAAACTGTCTTCGTTAACCTAACAATCACAGCAAGCTATTGCAACTCATCTTTAATCTTCTTTAACAGGAGCAACAAAATAAAGTTCAGCTTTGTTTGGGGCTCTCCAGCTCATCCATCCTAACTTCATCAGCGTTGATCAGAAGTCCTTTCATACTGTGATTGACAGTTTTTTTGGTTGTGGTGGGATGGGGCTCTGCCATTTTTTTTCATCAAAATGATGCTGAAATATATGAGAAGCAATGTGGAAATTGCATGTTTTCTGAAATTAGTGAGTGAGGACAAGACAAAAGAAATGCCTAAAATTATTAGATACCCATTTATCACAAAAAACCCCTCAAATTTTCCTGAGTGGGTTTCAATGTCTGCACTGATCATCCAGGTTCATCATTGTTTGAAAGGTCCTGTTCCTGAATTAGGAAAGCCAAACTCTTTGGTCCAGACGGTCCTTACACCATAAATAGGATATCATTGAAACTGACCGGCATAAGAGAATGACATAGGAAGGCCAATTACATACTCCCCTTCCACCTCCCTACAAAAATCTCCTGGAAGCCTTCAACAGCTTTTGCCCCATTAAAATGTATGGGGACCGATGTCAAAACAGTGGCTCTAAGAGTAAACCTCCCTGATTAAATGGTGGAACTCTCAGCAGGGGAGAGGTTGGCCAAACTTTTTCTTTATTCCTTGGAATGTAGGAGAATGATAGAAATGTTTAAAATTATGAGAGGCGTCGATAAGTTGAATGTTAGTGGTTTATTCCTCTTGGGAGAGGAGACAAGAATTAGGGGCATAGGTAGGGTGAGAGGGGAAAGGTTTAAAAGGGAGCTGAGGGGCAACTTTTTCATGCAGCATGTGGTGAGTATGTGAAAGAGCTGCCAGAGGAGGTGGTTAGGATAGGTACAATTGTATATTCTAAGAAGCACTTGGACAAGTAAGTAGAAAGGTGGGGCTTAAAAGGATATGGGAATGAGAACAAGCCGTGCGGACCCTGTGATTAGCATGTATTCTTCGGTCCAAAGGGCCTGTATCCATGCTGTATTGCTCTAAGACCCTATGACTTCTAAGCTCCCCTATTGCCCGTTACATCACTGGCGTTTATGGCAGCAATGAAGGTCGCTCATCTCTGGTGGTGTTCAGGGCTTCCTTCATTGTGTCAGTACCTTCCTCTGGGTTTCCACTACTCTCAGTCATGCAAGTCCTGGGTGGAGATTCAGGAATACCATTCCACTCACATGTAGAAGGATTTCATTGAAGTTTCAGTAACAATTTTGTTTTACCATTCAGGGTTGTTAGCCCTGAGCTGAACTCCTGAACCTGGAGGCCTGGTGAACCACTCTTAGTCTGGCCTCTACCCTTTGACCTGTTTGGCATAGGTGACCCTTCCAAGAGCCAAAGCATAAAGGCCTGATTCCAGCCAACATGGCTCTCCAGGTCATTGAGGCACGCTAGCCTCTAAACCCTATGACGAGTTTGTGGTCCTCTTGGAGGACTCTAAGCTCCTGTTGCACCATTAAGCTTCATGTAGAGTTCAGTAACAGAGTACAACTGGAAGACTGTTAATGGAGCTGAGGCAGTTTATCTGGGATTTCCATGTCAAGTCTGAGCCCCATCACCCACTGACAAACAGCATCTGGGTGATAAACACTAATTACATTCCTGCTGTTTTCTATGTAGAGATTGAGCACCAAACAAACTGAGTTCAGAGGGCAACAAGACAAGTAGATCTGGGAGCTGTCTTCCAGAGTTATTCCCTCATTTAAATCAGACCTTTTGGCCTTGTGTCCCTATTGCCATTACAAACCTAGTGGAGCCTGTTTATGAAAACTTGTTTCCCGGTAATAGTACACTCTCACCAGTGCAGTGGCTCTCTGATTGGATAGAATGCCAATCTGATAGGTTACACTGACAGATTCCAGTATAAATGGAGATAAAACACCATACAAATTGACATTTTTTTGACACTCTGTCAAAGTGTAAGGGCATCACATTTGTGGAGTTAAAAACAAATGTTGTCTATTGGAATTGGGCAAAAGATGTTTTAGCCAGAATCTTTCATTCTAACTTTCTGCATAAGTTAGTTTAATGGTGCATATATTCCTCCTTTGCCAATTAAACCCTCATTTTCCCCTCTGGCTCTGATTCACTGTCTGGATGGTCTCTTGGTAATTTCCTTTATTCTGTTTAGGCATATTCTGTAATCGCAATTCTGACAATCACATTTATTGGTTTTTAACTCTTCACTATTGGAAAATAAATTGCTTTAATACCAAGATAATTCATCATGCAAGGGTTTCGTAATCACAGTATACATAGAGTAACACCTGGATATTCAACTAGCCTGAAGGATCAGCAGAGATGGAATACTGTGGGGGAGCAGGTCTTAATGTGGAAGATGACTTCATATGTGTGAAAATGGAATACTCACCATCTCCAAGAAAGAGTATCGCATTTTTAGCATGGTGTGTCAATGGCTTCAGTTCCAAGGCAGCCTCCAAAGATTGTTTAGCCTTCTTATTCCAATAAGAAGGGGATTTTTCTTCAGCTGCAACATTTTTAAAAAGTCTTAAATTTTCAATTATAACGTGCAATGAAACAATGAAAGTAAGCACCCTATTTGTCAAAGTTACATTTTTTTTGTTCAGTGCTCTCCTATACTTGATTGACTTTTATTTGTAAAAAGAAAAGGAAAATCAGTTAGGTGCTGTGAGACCAACCAGATGGAAATCCTCCAGAATTCCATCATCTGCAATCTCTCATGTCTCCCAGGTGCAGTTTCTGCTCCAGCCGCCAAGTGCAGGCAAATTGCCTCAATTCAGAGTGTTCATTCAAATACATTCGTGTTACCATCGGAAGGTCAGCATTTATTGTCCATCCATAATTACCCTTGAGGCAGTGTTGATGACCTGCCTCTTGACAACGGAAGTTCTTCTGGTGAAGTTATGCTCGCAGAGTTGCTGAGCAGAGAATTCTGTCATGTAGCCCCAGCAACAAAGGAAGAGGAAGTACACAGGTGCCACTGTATCACAGTCATCCAGGTTGGGGAAATCCACTCTTACAAAATTCACAAATTACTTCCCAAAAACTTGTAATACTAAGTAAAATTCACTCTCATGAATTGATGAGGAAAGAGTAAATAAATCAACACATAACTTATTCTTTTCTCACTTGAGCTTCTTGATGCGGTGCAGATGATGCACCTCTGCATTACAGAAAATGGTGGTAACGGCCCATTCACTAGTAATGCAGGGGTCACCCGCACGTTTCAAGGATCAACTTTATTCACCATATACATTTGTATTTACATATATTAGGTATTTGCTGCTGTGTGTTGGTCCAGACATGACATGCAACAAAAATCATTCAGCAATTATGAAGAATAAGGATTATATAAAAAAGCTAATAAAGTTAGAGGTGAAAGGATGCATATCAAATAAAATGTACATAAATAAATAAATACCATGATGTAGTTGCAAGGTAAACAACATGATGAAAAGTGGATTAAATTGCAGTATCTAACTTGCAGGGGAACATGTTGGAGATTTTCTGTGCCCTGCATTCATTTTCTCTCAAGGATTTATGACTTCCTGAAAAAGCCTTAATGAGGTGTTGTGCAGTTCATGTCTTTATTAATACAAACTGCAGCCATGCTGCACCAGTATTGGAAGTAGGGAATATTTAGGGTTTAGTGTTCTAGCTGGCATCAAGCTTCTTGAGTCTTTCTTGAGTGTTGCTGGAACCATGTTAATCCAGACAAATGGATTCAGCCAGTTATGATTCGGATATTTATGGCAATACAATTCAGCAATAGTAATACTGCTGGCTGTCAGAATGTTGCCGTTTGTCACTCCTGTTGGAAATGACCATTGTATGGCTTTTCTCTGTCATGGATGTTGTTTGGTAGTTAATAGTCAAATATCTTAATATCTTGAGTAAGCAAGATAATAAGCATGCATTATCTAAGGAGTTGCAAATGGAATTGGACTGCGTGTAATCCTCAACAGGCATCCCTCCTCCTCACCTCATGATGGTGAGAAGTGGCTGAAAGGATTGTGCCAAATGTACATCTGTAATGTGGGGCTGTGGGGCTCTTAGATAGTACTGTCAGTTAAATGCTGCCTTGGCATCATTCTCATCTCCATTTTGAAATACAGTTTTCTTGTCCCTGATGGATTGAGATATTGATGTGATCTAGATCTGAGTGGTCCTGATAAAACCCAAACAGGACACCATGAGTAGATTATTGGAGTACTGTATATGTTGCTAGATAACACTGTTGCTATCACCTTGTTTAACCTTGTTGACTGCCAGAATAAATAGCTAGATTGTCCATCTTATTGTAGTCTGGAAGTAATTTAGATTCATTCTCCATTTTTGGTAGATGCCAATGTGCTGGAAGAGAAATGGCTTCACTAAAGCCACGGTTGTTTTTGGGACCCTCTGCGACTTCGAAGGGATGATACTGTGTTCCAAAGCCTTTGCTGTCATTTTAATCTCAAATGTTTCAGGACCATAGTCAAGGTTTGTCATAGGAAGCAAAATTGCTGACCACTTCTGTGAGAGGAGATAAGATGGAACATTAAAGCACAGGAACAGCCCCTTCAGCTCACAATGTCTGTTCTGCATATGATGCCAAATTAAACTAAATCTCTGCTAATACATGATCTATATCTCCCCATTCTATGCATATCTATACTGCTGTCTAAAATTCTCTAAAACACCACTATTGTACCTCCTTCTGTCCTGACAGCCCATTCCAGGCATATACTAGTCTCTTTTAACTTTGCCTCCCTCACAGTAAATGTACGTCCTCCAGTATTAGACATGTCTACAATGGGTAGTATGTAATGTCCATCTTATCTATGCAACTCATAATTGTATAGCCTTCTGTCAGGTCTCCCCTCAACTTCCACTGATCTAGAGTAACTAATCCATTTGTCCAACATCTCCGCACAGTTCATATGCTCTAATCCAGGCTGCCACACCTTTCCTGTAAAACAGAATTTCACACAATACTCCAAGTGCATCCTAACCAAAGATTTCCATAGCTGCTACATGGCAACATAGAAGGAAGCCAAATGGCTATTCACTTGGCATTCACAATTTGCTGGAGGAACTCAGTGGGGTGAGGAGCGACTGGTGGTGGGGCAAGGGGTGGTGGGGATGGAATTGCCAACCCTCAGATGCTGCTCAGTTTGCTGAGCCCCTCCAGCACATAGTTCGCGGCTCCATTGTCCAGAACCCGCAGGCCCTGCAACTAGGATTTTTGATTGAAGAAGTTCACAAAACTTTCAGTCAGTCATGCCTTGTCAAATCATGCGAACCAGAGTAAAAATATTAGGCACCCGCCATCTCTGAAGCACCGGGGTTAAAAGCGCAAAACTGCAGCGTTCTGAAGTCTCCCTACTGCATTGTAAGATCTGTGAAGGGCAGAATGTTTCACTGCAGAGGGAGCTATTACACCAACAGATCTGCACTGAATTTGTCAGCAATGAGAACATAATTTACGTTCTCTACTAAACAGCACAAACAATCTTGAAATGTCATTATCAACTATTTCCATTTAACTATCAGCATCACATGCTCATTAACACAAAAACCTAATGTGGCTCAAGTGTTGATTCTATCTCACAGACTGTTGGCACAATAAGACAAATTTGATTATCAGAGCTATAATGATCACTACTGGGTGCTGAACCTCAAAGGTTGCTCATTGGTTCAGTGATATTGAGCATAAAGTTCCCTTCAATCCCCAGGCAATGCTGATTTGGTACTTTACAGTCCATTTGTCCAATATGTCCTCACAGAATCACTTAATTGCCAGTATGTTTGAAGGAAGGGAGTGTGAATGGATCTGAATACATTTGGGTTCCTTATGATATCCAGTGGAGTAACAAGAAGTTTTATCCTTCAGATGCTGTCTGTCCCATGAGAAAAGGCTTGGATAATGATACTCATGGGCCAGTTTTAGGGAATCTCACTTTCAAGTGAACATATATTCTTTCAAAAATATGTATACGAACATATGTTTTCAAAAAATATGTATATGAACATATGTTTCCAAAATAAAAATGAAATAATCTTTGAGTTTTATGAAATTACTGTTGACTCCCCTCACTGGCAGTCACTTATTCAACAAATTGCCATCAGAGAGGCTCTAAGATCCATCACCACCAGCCTACACATCATCTCCAAAGCCTCTTTCCTATAGCTTCTGAACAAAGCTCACTCAGGTGTAAAACTCTAACTGTCCTTGCACAACCTCTGTTAAATGGTCTTTCCTGCTTTCCTTGTTTCTTCGTAATTTCTGAGTCTGTTCATATCTTCACACTTATTCAAGTTTGATTGACATTTGTGCATGTGACCATTCTGCTAAGTGTTGATTGCTGGTGGCTGTTTGCACTATTGTCTTGTAAATAATTGGTTGTTATTGTGTTGTCTTTTATGGTATTGTCCTGTTGTTTTATGCTTGGCACCGAACCATGATCAATTCTGGTATGTTTCACATACCAGCAATAAAGCAATTCTGATAATATAGATACTTACATGTGCAATTTTACTTGTTTTGATCTTTGTTAAAATATTTATAACCTCCTTTAACATGTTTTGATGTCTTTTAATTTCAGTATCTCAATTTAATCACTAGCAAATACACAGACCGAATCTGTGCAATTGTTCTGGTAAAATGTTTATTTTCTACTCCAACTGTGTCCTAATTTAATAATATTCCCAGTATGCTTAAGTTCTGTCATAACAGCCAAAAGCAGCACAAACCTTTCCAAATTGTTACCATCTGTTGGTGATAGGACATCAGACTGAGAGTTTGCATAGTTATCTGTCAGCAAATGGTGTTCTTGCATATTGCAGAGGCTAAGCTGCAGCCATAACTTTCACAGAAAGAGGGACCATTTACAAACCGCTTTAAACAGATTTGTCTGAGTGGATTAGAACTGCAAAGATCATCCAACATCTGGTCCTGATCATGATGGATTCTTAATACAAAGTGAACCAAATAAGATTCACAAATGATAAGTAAATACTTTCCTGTGAAAATAAGCATAATCTGGAGAACAACTGATTGTTTATAGTGAAAACCCAGACAATACCTTCCCCATATTTTGTTGGAGAAAATTTGTGTTCTTTCAGTATTGAATGTCTGAAACAACAGTTCTGACAGCTTGGAGCAGGGCATTCATGAGGCTTTGTGAAAGGATGTTATATCATTTTCACAAAATATCTAAAGGACCGAAGAAGGCCGCCTTGATATTCAATCACACAGCACTATTTTATATTCCATCTCTGCACAGTTGAAAATGTGACTTTCCAAGAGCAAAATGTTTCCCGGTCCATGTGGAAATTTAACCAGATATACCTGTCAATCATGAATCAGGATCTAACATAATATTAATGCCATGTTAGTATCAAATGAAATCATTTCACTAGAAAGACTGGCACCAACTTTGTAAATTGTCTACATCACCTTGGGAACCTATTATCATTCCCTTCAAGAGTTCTTTTCTTGTGTAATATCAGATTTGGATGCCACCAAGTCCCAAGTCTGCCTTGTTTTTTCCAGTCCCAAATTATACTAAATTCATTCACCCCGACATACAATAGCAACCAATCTCATCCCCTGTCCTCAGATCAGTTTATCATTTTTTTTTCCCCGAATGCCAACTCAACCAACAACAAATCCAGAAGCCAGGGAAAGGATCCAGCTTTTAGATCATTCTCCCACCACCTCAGCTCACAGAACTGGTCTTCCTTCTGATTGCACAAAGCAACATTATTGTGGGAGTTCAGTAGCAGTTCAAGTCCTGAAGCAGAGGACCACACATGAAATGGTTAGTCATGTGCATCACACAATCATATCACCTGCTTGCACAGGAACATTACCATTATGGGCTGGTTTTGGAAAATAGTGACTCAAAACACAAAATATAATTTGGATCTGATACACTGACACGACTTGCAATGTTACATGAAATTTATATTCAATCTATAGGTTGGTGATCTATATTCAATCTCCTACATACATGGTCCTTGTCAAATGAAGTATATTACTTTAACTGTAGCTGTTGGTCAATGCACTGGACAAACTCCTTCTTGCATTTAAAACCTATGTTCATAAATAGTACCATGCAAGCTAGAGGGACATCTGAAAACTTAAAAGTCAAAATGCATTTGACATTCAATTCAAGTTGAGCCCAGATTCTGGACTTATAACCTGGAAACAATCTTGCCTTGACATTAGGTTGGATCCTTTTTGTAAGAGCAGCCTCTTTACCATTACCTAGTACGACTGTAACTTTACAATCGGTATAAGATAACAGGTTAAAAAGTGATAAAAATGTACACTTCTGTCAAAAATAAAATGAAAACAAACAGCATTCTTGATAAGCAATGGAGAAATCTGTTTTTGAAGATGAGTTTTTCTTTACCTGGGATAACACCACTGGTTCCATACACTGTAACAGATAAAATCGCAACACACAGAAGAAAGCTGCAAGTCTTCATCTTGCTACAAAAATAATTAACTTTCTTTTCAAGGAGAGTAATTTATGTACTTGCTGATTTTCAAAATGCTCAACTTTGGACTTAACCTTGTACCAAGGAAAAGAATATACTGTGTATTGCACAAAAGATAAAAAGAAAATATCAAAGGAATTTATAACATAATGACTCACTGACATATGATATATTTAATGCTGCTCATTATTCTGGTGGTGGTATCTTTTGGTCTCCAGAGACCATGGATCTGCGCAGGCCTGGGCAGGGTTGTATGGGAGACCGGCAGTTGCCCAAGCTGCAGGCCTTCCCCTCTCCACGCCACCAATGTTGTCCAAGGGAAGGGCATTAGGGCACCAAGCAGCTTGGCACCGGTGACGTCGCAGAGCAATGTGTTGTTAAGTGCCTTGCTCAAGGACACAAACACGCTGCCTCAGCTGAGGCTCAAACCAGTGACCTTCAGGTTACTCATCTGATGCCTTGCCCACTAGGCCATGCACCAACTCATTATTCTAATACACGGACAGACAAACAACTTTATGTAAGTTTGTGTGTGATGCAAAGCTGGGAAGGTTCATAAATAGGAATGAGCACAGTATTTGACTGCAAGGTACAGGTAGGGTGACTGAACGGGTTGGCAAGTGCAGATCAACTTCAATAAGAAGTGAGCAGAAAGCAGAAACAGATAATATGGCACATTTCTAAAGTGTGTGCAGGAAAACTGTGGTGTACATGAACATCAGTCCTTGATAACAACAGAGCACATTGAGGGAATGCTTAGTAAAGCACATGTGATCCTGGAATTCATAAATAAAAGTAGACTGTAAAAGAAGGCATGTTGAATCTATGCACTGCTGAGGGGCAAATGGAAGATTGCATCCAATTCTGAATACCACACTTTAGGGAGGATAGCTTCTTGCTCTGCTGTAAGAGATCACAGACTCCATCTTGTTTAAATGGCAATGAGTGGGATGGGCATATCCTGCATTTTCCTTTCAGGCTCTTAGGATGGTCAATCTATCATCTGAGGATATGCAAGACTATAATACCATAAGATAAGGAGCAGAATTAGGCCATTTGGCCCATCAAGTCTGCTCCACATTTTTTTATCATGGCTGATCCAATTTGCCCCTCAGCCCCAATCTTCTGCCTTCTCCCCATATCCCTTCATGCCCTGACCAATCAAGGATCAGCCAAACTCTGCCTTAAATATACATAAACACTTGGCTTCCACAGTGGCATTCCACAAATTCACCACCTTCTGGCTAAAGAAATTTCTCCTCATCTCTGTTGTAAAAGGATGCCCCTCTATTCTGAGGCTGTGTCCTCTGGTCTCAGCCTCTCCCACCATAGGAAACACCCTCTCCACATCCACTTTATCAAGGCCTTACACCATTCAATAGGCTTCAATGAGGTTACTCCTCATTCTTATGAATTCTAGAGAATACAGGCCCAGAGCCATCAAACGCTCTTCATATGACAAGCCATTCAATCCTGGAATCATTTTCATGAACATCCTTTGAACCCTCTCCAGTTTCAGCACATCCTTTCTAAGATAAGGTGCCCAAACCTGCCCACAGTAATCCAAATGAGGTCTCAGCAATGCTTTATAAAGTTTCAACATTACATCCTTGCTTCTAAATTCTAGCCCTCTTGAAATGAATGCTAACATTGCATTTACCTTCCTTACCACAGACTCAACTTGCAAATTAACCATCAGGGAATCCTACACAAGGACTCCCTAGTCCCTTTGCATCTCAGTTTTTTTGTATTGTTTCTCCATTTAGAAAATAGTCATCCTTTCATTTCTTACACCAAAGTGCATGGCCATACACTTCCTAACACTGTATTCCATCTGCCAATTATTTGCCCATTCTTCTAATCTGTCAAAGTCCTTCTGTTGTCTCTCTACTTCCTCAAAACTACCCGACCCTCCGTCTATCTTCATATTGCCTACAAACTTTGCAACAAAGCCATCAATTCTATTATCTAAATCATTGATATATAACATAAAAAGAATTTGTCTCAATACAGTCCCTTGTGGAACACCACTAGTCACTGACAGCCGGACAGGAAAGTTTCCCTTTATTCCTACTCTTTGCCTCCTGCTTTATCCATACTAGAATCTTTCTTGTAATACCATGGGCTCAAAATGTGTTAAGCAGTCTCATGAGTGGCATCTTATCAAAGGCCTTCTGAAAATCCATGTACACAATATCAACTAATTCTCCTTTGTCTATCCTGCTTGTTATTTCTTCAAATAATTCCAACAGTTTTGTCAGGAAAGATTTTTTCTTGAGGAAACCATGCTGTATATGGCCTATTTTATCATGTGCCTCCATGTACCCTAAGGCCTCATCCTTAATAATCAACTCCAACATCTTCCCAACCACTGTGGTCAGACTAACTGGCCTATAGTTTCCTTTCTTCTGCCTCTCTCCCTTCTTGAAGTGTGAGTGACATTTGCAATTTCCAGTCTATCAGAAACATTTCAGAATCTGGTGATTTTTGAAAGGTCATTACTAATGCCTCCACGATCTCTTTAGCCACCTCTTTCAGAACTCTGGTCCAGGTGACTTATCTACCTTCAGACCTTTCAGTTTCCCAAGAACTTCTCTCTAGTTATGGTAACTTCAAACACTTCATGACCCCTGACACCTGGAACTTCCACCATACTGCTAGTGCAGTCCACAATGAAGACAGATGCAAAATACTTTAGTTCATCCACCATTTCATTGTCCCCCATTACTACCTCTCCAGCATTGTTTTCCGGTGGATCAATAACCACTCTCACCTCTCTTTTACACTTTATGTATCTGAAGAAGCTTCTGATATCCCCTTTAAATTTTTGGCTAGCTTACTTTCATATTTCATATTTACCTTCTTAGCAACCTTTTTAGTTGCCTTCTGTTGGTTTTAAAGGGCTTCCCCATCCTCTCATTTTTCACTAATCTTTGCTCTATTATATGCCCTCTTTTTGGCTTTTATATTGGCTTTGACTTCTCTTGTTCTCTTTGACAGCTGTGTCATCTTTCCTTTAGAATACCTCTTCCTCTTTGGGATGTATATATTCTGTTTCTTCTGAATTGCTTGCAGAAATTCCAGCCTTGGCTGCTCTGCCATCATCCCTGCCAGTGTTCTTTTCTACTCTCTTCTGGCCAACTCCACTCTCATGCCTCTGTAATTCCCTTTACTCCACTGCAATACTAATCAAGGCAACTGAACCTCTTCTCTCTTATATATAGTTCTTACAAGGGCTGAAATGGAAGATTAAGAAGGGTATTTCCCTCAAGGAGAACTGTAAGTCAGATATGCAAACATGAGTAGTCTAGGAATTCTCTACCTTGGAGTCAATAAAGGCTCAGTCATTGATTGCATTCAAGCTAGAGGCCAACAGGTTTCTTGATGTTAAAGGAATTAAGGGTAGGATCAGACAATGTGTTGAGGTAGGTAACATCTATGACCCTCTTGAAGGAGGAATGGGATTTAGGGGCTGAATAGTCAATTCATTTTATAAACATTCATTTATTAAATATTGTTAACAACTTATCTTTCTATCATCACTGAAACTTGATAATCAGTGCTCTCATCTGTCATTGTTCCATCTCCAGTTGCCTAACCAGGTGTTAAAGGTACAGCTGGGAGAGTGGACCCTGATGAAGGGTCTCAGCTTGAAACATCAACTGTTTACTCTTTTCCATAAATGTTGTCTGGCCTGCTGTTTCTCCAGCATTTTGTGTGTGTTGTTAAGCTTTCCAATATGTACATTTCTGTGGAGACTGGCAGAATAGAATTCTTCTTTTTGGCTTTGCAAAAGCCTAGGACTTACACCCAACTCCATGCCACAACACCATCCTCCATTCTACCTCCATGGGAAGTACGACTGACCCTCACTTAAAGATAGGCAAATTTCCAAAGGCTTAGCACTGAACTTATCACACCCATTTCCTGCGTTGATAGGTTTTATTTAGTTGGGGCATAGGGAGAATGTACAAACTCCTTACAGACAGTGGTGGGAATCAAACCTATTGTTAATTGATGGCATTAGACCAACTTTGCCAGCTTGTCAGGCCAACATTTTTGAGTGTGCAGTGGAATTTTGCTGCTTGTATTGCACTTGAAAATGGTGCAAAATGAGATGTAGTTAGGATTATTAATGTACGTTCTTGAACTGACAGTGGCCAGTAACTTCCTGAGACCTTACCATATATAGGATTTAGCACAATCCTTGGACTGTGTTGGTCGTTGATGCAAAACAACCCATTTCACTGTATGTTCTGATGTACCTGTGACTATTAAATCTAACTTTAGTTTTTTAATCTTTAGATTGAGAACAGCTGATAGGGACTATCGAAATATATGTTATTCTATCTGTACCTCTGTGGAAAATTTGCATGAAATTGGTCATTTTTATTAATGTAAGTACGTAAACCTGACTTTGGAACAGGCAGGAAAATAAATCCAAATTAATTTAAGCAGGTAGGTGGTTCCATTGGCATGCTTTAAAGCATCATTAAAAAATTGTTCTTGGGATGCAGCAAGGCTGACAAGATTCATTTGTTGCCCACCTCACCTGTGGTCAGTGGTATTGATATTAGCTCCCATAGTTTTATATAGGAATTTCCATGAGTTTGATCCAATGACAAAGAAGAAATGATGTAGCCAAATGATAGTGGTATGGGATAAGGAGAGGCAAGTAGAGGCGAAGGCTTTCATGTCTGTTATTGGTAGCAAAGATCACAAAGGAAATGTTGAAGTAACTTTGATAGTGCCTTTAAAGCATTTTGCAAATTATACTTAATACAATCCAATTTGATGAGGTTGATTATATACTTTTTACACGAATAATCTCATGTAAACAGCATTCCATAGTGAGGGAATTGAGTCTCAAAGTTTGTTTCCTTATAACTATAGAGTCATAGAAAAGTACAGCACAGAAACAGGCCCTTCAGTCCAATTAGTCCATGTCAAACCATTTAAACCGCCTACTCCCATCAACCTGCACCGGGATCATAGCCCTCCATACCCCTAACATCTATGTACCTATCCAAACGTCTCTTAAATTGAAATTGAGCTCGCATGCACCGCTTGCACTGGCAATAGACTCCACACTCTCACAACCCTGAGTGAATAAGTTTCTGCTCATGTTCCCTTTAAACTTCTCACCTTTTACTCTCAATCTCTAGTTGTCATCCCACCTCAGTGGAAAAAGCCTGCTTGCCTTTACCCTATAATACCTCTCATAATTTTGTACACCTCTATCAATTCTCCCCTCAGTCTTGAATGTTCCAAGCCTATGCTAACCTAACCTAATCAATCTTTATCTATAACTTAAGTCCTCCAGTCCCAGCAACACCCTTGTAAATTTTCTCAGCATTCTTTCAGTCTTATTTACATCTTTCCCATAGGAAGGTGTTCAAAACTGCGCACAATACTCATCAATGTCTTATACAACTTCAATGTAATATCCCATTTCCTGTAGTCAATACTTTGATTTATAAAGGCCAACATGACAAAAGCTTTCTTAACAACCCTATCTCTCTGTGATGCCACCGTCAGTGAATTATGGACCTGTGTTCCCAGATTCTATTGTTCCAACGTATTCCTCAGAGCCCTACCATTCTACCTTGATTCATCCTACCAAAGTGCAACAACTTGCCCTTCTCTGCATTAAATTCCATCTGCATTTTTCAGCCCATTTTTTCAGTTGGTCCAGAACCCATTGTAGACCATGATAGTCTTCCTCGCTGTCCACTACACCCCCAATCTTGATGTCACCCACAAATTTGCTGATCCAGTTAATCACCTGTAGTCAATGCATTCAGATTGATAGATGACAAAGGAATGGATCCAGCACTGATCCCTGCTGTATTCCACTAGTCACAGAGCGGCTACAGATACATGGGAGATGTGCAGAAATTGCTGGGGCCCGAGCACATTATCACCCAGATCGTTGATAGAGATGACAGGCTGTAATGGACCCAGCACTGATCCCTGCAGCACTCCACAGTCACAGGTCTCCAGTCAGAGAGTCAACAATCTACTTTCACTCTCTGACTTATCCCACAAAGCCAATGTCTGATCGAATTTGCTACCTCATCCTGAATGTCGAGTAACTGAATCTTCTTGACCAACCTCCTGTCTTCTGGCAAAGGTGTACTTGGTAAGTGGAAGGCCTTCAAAAGTTAAATTCTAGGAATACAAAGCTATGTCCTTGTCAGAATAAAAGGTAAAGATGGTAGGTATAAGGAACTTTGGTTTTCAAGAGATATTGAGGACCTGATTAAGAAAAAAGGAGGTGCATAGCAGGTATAGGCAGGTAGGAGCAAATGAGGTGCTCATGGAGTACAAGGAATGCAAGAGAACCTTATCAAAGGCCTTACTAAAATCCATGAGAGCAACATCCAATGCCTTGCCTTCATCCATTTTTTGGGAAACTTCCTTGAAAAACTCTATGATTGGTCAGACCACCCATGAAGCCATGCTGTCTATCCTTAATCAGACCATGTCTACCCTAATACTTATATATCCAGTTCCTTAGAAAACCTTCCAATAACTGTTCCACAACTGTTGTCAGACTCATCCGCCTATAATTTCCTGGTTTCTGTTTGGAGCCTTTTTTTAACAGCAGAACAACATTTGCTTTCCTCCAATCCTCTGGTACATCTCCTGTCGCTAAGGATGTTTTAAATATCTCTGCTAGGACCCCAGCAATTTCTGCACTTGCTTCCTGTAGGCTCCAAGGGAATACCTCATCAGGCCTGGGGATTTATTCACCCTGATTTGCCTCAGGTTAGCAAACACCTCCTCTGTAATCTGTACAGGGTCCATGAAATTGATGATGCTTTGCCTCACCTTGATAGACTCCGTATCAATCTCCCAAGTAAATACAGATGCAAAGAATGCAATTAAGACCTTCCTCATCTGTTTTGGATCCACACGTGGATTACCATTCTGGCCTTCCAAAGGACCAATTTTGTCTCTTGCAATCCTTTTGCTCATATCTGTAGAATCCCGAAATTCTCCTTCACCTTGTCTGCTAGACCAACTCATGGCTTCTTTTGTCCTCCCTGATTTCTTTAAGTGTTCTCTTGCATTCCTTGTACTCCATGAGCACCTCATTTGCTCCTACCTGCCTATACCTGCTATGCACCTCCTTTTTTCTTAACCAGGTCCTCAATATCTCTTGAAAACCAAAGTTCCTTATACCTACCATCTTTACCTTTTATTCTGACAAGGACATAGCTTTGTATTCCTAGAATTTAACTTTTGAAGGCCTTCCACTTGCCAAGTACACCTTTGCCAGAAGACAGCCTGTCTCAATCCATACTTACCAGATCCTTTCTGATACCATCAAAATCAGTCTTTCCCCAATTTAAATTCTCAAGCCGTGGACCAGGCCTGTCTTTTTCTGCATACTTACTTTGAAACTAATGGTATTGTGATAACTAAATGCAAAGTGTCCCCCTACACAATCTTCTTTCACCTGCTCTCATTCCTGAATAGTAGATCTAGTGTCACACTCTCTCTCATTGGGACTTCTACTACTGATCAAGGAAACTTTCTTGGACATACTTGACAAACTCTATCCCATCTAGACGTTTAACATTATGGGAGTACCAGCCAATATGTGGAAAGTTAATATCACTGACTCTAACAACCTTTTATTTCTTGCAACATTCTGTGATCTCTCTACAAATTTGTTCCTCTAAGTGCCTTGGACTGCCGGATGGTTTGTAATAAAGCACCATTAACATGGTCATACCTTTCTTATTCCTCAGTTCTACCCATAATGCCACACTATACGAGTTCTACAGTCTGTCCTGACTGAGCACTGCCGTGACATTTTCCCTGACTAGTAATGCCATGGCTCCTCCTTTAATCCTTCCCACTCTGTTGTGTCTAAAACAACGGAAACCTGGAATATTGAGCTGCCATTCCTGTCCCTCACTAGTCTCACTAATGGCTTACAAAAACATAATTCCATGTGTTGATCCATGCCCTGAACTCATCCTCCTTTCCCACAATACTTCTTGATTTGCAATAAATGCAGTTCAGGATATTAGTCATATGCTCAACCTTTTGATTCCTTTCATTGTCTGATGTCTTAACAACATTTCTGCACAACCTCTCCACTATTTTTTCTGGAACTCTGGTTCCTATCCACCTACAACTCTAGTTTGCAGCACTTCCAAACCTTCCTGCTAGGGTATTAGTCTCTTCCAGTTCGGGTTCAAGCTGTCAATTCTGTACAGGTCTCACCTTCACTGGAAGAAACCCAATGATCGAAAGTAATGGAGGAATTACTTTCTTGTGGAATAGAAGTTTTATATTGATATACAGCTGGTCATCTGATTATCTTGTAGAAAGGCAGTGAGGATGTTATTTAATAACAGGTAAACGATTCTGCCTTTATTTTAAATAACTGGGTCTTAAATCAGAAAAAAAATACAGTACAAGTCAGAAGCACACTGACAAAACAACTTGCATGACTGGATGTGATAATTTACAATAAAGAGTTAAGACAAAGATGACATAATGAAGAGAAAAACTGGCTTTCTTTCAATATGGCAATATCCAAGAGAACACAGTGAAACTATAGCTGCATCAAAAACATACTATTCAGGGGAAGGTTTAAAAGCTGCACAATTTAAGCTATGGCACTCATTACAGTGTGCTACTCACTTCTTAATCATTTGTATTGGAAGTTTCTCAGAAGCCTCTTATTGCTTTGATTAGAACACTCTGTGCATGGTTTTGGGCCACCTAGGCAGCTGTGACATTTTCCTGATGAGCTAGCAAAAATATATATTTACAGAATCAGAATTATGTAGTAATTGCCACTAATAAAATGAGTACATAGAATGGTGATAGTAATATTCCTCAAATTGCCAGCAGGAAAATAACTTAATTAATCTCAGCAGTCATAAATACTCTGATCCACCTAATAGAATACATCTGATAATGTTGTTGTTGAACATTATTTCAAATCTACAACTTCCTCAAGTGCCTTGACACCACTTTGTGGAATACAGGATGCTTTCATTCTAAGTGATGGAAAGTACTCGTTGTTATCACAGGAGCACCTGAGTTGCCAGCACATTCTTCTGAAAATTCTGAATGTTGTATCCCTGCTTTTCCTTTTTTTCCTCTTCAAGTGTGGAATATTGCATCAGACAGTTAGAAATCCAATGCTAGAGTTTCTGCCTTCCAATTTGCAAAGAATCCTGAAGAATTGTTGTTTTTCCAAGTGTTGCTGTTGTTGCTCGTGTTGCAGAAGTGCAGTGCCCTAGCTGGCATATTCCAACAAACCAGATGATCTCAACTCTGCTGGTCTTCCACCATGCAATTATGTGAAATCTTGATTGTATTTCTAACAGCTTAATATTTCCCTTTGGGATCAATAAATTTTAATCCAGTTATGTTGCTTTGTGTGGATAGGTACTACCATAATAATAGGACTTAGTTTGAGATCTGCTTATTTTGTTGCTGCAGATTATTGTTCACTATTTTCAGTTTTGTCTCAGTGACTATATTCAACAGTTCAATTTAATATCAGAGAATGTATACAGTATACAACCTGAAACTCCCAATCTTCGCAGACATCTATGAAACAGAAGAAAAAATGCTCAGAGTCTTATCAGTTGGTCTTTCTATATCAATTACTATACTCTGAAAGCAACTCTCACAGTCTGATATCCTTTTCAATGTCTTTCATTGTTGCTTTCATATGCACCTTCAATTGCTTAAGATCAGAAAATTTGCATCAAGTCGTCTCATATAAACTATGTACCGAAATACATATTTTCCTGATCATACAATGGAAGCCAATGTCTCTTGAACTAATTCAGTTTTGGAGTAAAATTAGCCATCAAGATATTTTGCTCTTACACAGTCATGGCTGTAGCTGATAAATCACAAATATAAATTGCCAAATTTCTCACCATCCTATAGGGGCACGTCTTATTTTGATTGTCAAGAGTTGCTTCTGTTGCGATTGGTTAGTTTAGAAGCTGCAACTGCTTTTCCCATTGGATAGATGCCTGGTGTCCAATTTCAAATATCCTGGGTATATAAACTAGCATGAGGAAGGGGCTTGCCATCTTCTTCCTTTGTTTAAGGCATGAATGGACATGACTGAGAAGGTATTCTGAATGTGCACTTTTAACTCAGCATGTATGTATGCATGCTTTGTAGTCTCTAACTTGGGGAACATGAATGGTTGGTCAAATTTTTACAGTTTGTAAATAAATGATTAACATACCTATTCACAGAAAGTGCGTTCTGTATCACTTACCAGACCCATGAAACTGATTTAACATTACACTCACTTGGGATGATAGCAATGCCACATAATGCAAGTGAAGCATGTTCTCACAGTAGAAACATGATCTCATGTCCACAAGGATTAGTGGAGCTCAGGCATCTGCTTTATACAGATTAAGGAGAACAAAATCAAACAAGTTTCTTCTTTCTGTCACCCTCCTAGTGAGGTGGAATATACTCAAGGAATGTGGACACGCCGAGAAACAAGAAACACCAAACAACTTTAAGGTCAAGTCAGAGAAAGTTCTCCTAACTTAGGTAAAAATATCCAAATGTTTGTAAGGATTTGACTAAGATGCATTCTCAGTATAGTCGGTTTAGTTATGTTATAATTTAAATTAAATTGGAGTTAATCAGAAATCACATTTCTATGATCAGAAGTTACATTAAAAATGGCAACTCATTTAAGGACATCATTATTGATACCACTCTTATATTTGAGAATGTTCTTTACTTTTGCTAATAATGAAGATAGGGTTTAACTTCATGTCTTCAAATGTTCAGATGTACTGTCTATGGAAAGAAGCTGCGGAGCACTGACCATGGAAAGAAGCACTTATTGGAAATTGACTTCAAAGGTTGTTGCAGAATGTTACCAATGCGAGTGCATACAGTGTTACAGAGGGCAGAGGTATTTCAATGGAAAGAATGAAAAAGGATTAAACACATGGTTAGAAGGCTGGAATCATGTGCCCAATCATCAAGCAAAATGCTTTTTTTTCCTGAAAAGGCAGATATATTCTAGGTGAAACCATGGCTAATTTGAACATTTCAAGGAATATGCAAAGATGCATAATAGTGATCTTGGGGGGAGGGAGGGAGAGCACAAATGTAGACACCATGGCCGAAGGAAACTTTTCAAGGGAACTGAAATTAATTGTTGAGGAGGGTGGCTACTAGACCTGCAGCTCTTAATGAGGCAAATAGCAATGAAAAACACATCAGTGAACAATAAAATGGCCAATAGTGCACACATACTGTACAAATGGTCATTAGAATGTTTGGACAACAACTGTAGAATCATAGACAGAGTCATACAGCATCGAAACTGGCCTTTCAGTCCATCACAACTGTTCTGACCATCAAGCAGCCATCAATACTCATCATACTTTAAACTCTCTCCAGCTCCGCCTAATTCTTCTGTGATTAACTCCACAAGGGGAAATTTAGAGCAGTCAATTAACCTATCAACTAGCATGCATCGTTGGCATGTGGTAGTACACCAGCCGAAATGCATACAACCAGAATATGAGCACGCAAAATCCACGGAGCCAATACCCAGAGTGAAGTCTGAACCCTAATCTCTGAAGCCAAGAGCAACCACTGTACCACTGTGCTGTTAGTAAAAATAATTCTATGAGCTGTAACAAATGGATATGTGCTGCCAGCCTTGGTTTTATTATTTGCACTGAATATGTTACAGCTGAAAGCTCCCATCACTTTACATATAAAGCTGGTTTGGATTCATATTTAACATAAAACAAGATTTGGCTGCAATGTCAGTTCAAGTTTACCACACTTCAATTGTCAAATACATTCGCTATTCTCTAACCTAAACACTGCATAAAATCATAAAACAAATAATAGTAAAAGTTTATGCAAAACACTGCACATTGGAAGTTATATATTACACACGTACATACAATTTTGACCCTAATAAAATTTACTACAGTGGTACTATGCAGCTAAATCCAAACTTAAAATTGTTATTAAAAAGTTTTATTTTTACACAATGCATTAGTAAAATAACTTCCAGGTTAACAAATTGTTTGGTTTCAGCAGTATCTTTTAGTAGAGATTTCTTCATTCAGGAGGCTGGTTTCTTGAGAATGGCGCTGAACTTGAGGGCTGTGCTCTCCGATTTCAAGATCACTTCCACCAATGCAAAAATCGTTATTACCTAAATAGCAAATTTCAATGTTAGGTCAATAAAGGTTGAAAAGTAAATAAAATGTCGCTTTATTTACTGTATAAGGTATTTCTTTTAGAATATACCTTTCACAAATGATAATTATCTTAAGCAATAAAAAAAGTGTACCTTGAACATCAGCGCAGTTAGCTAAAGAATGCTAAAGTTCATTAAGTACACTATCAGAATTTAATTTTTAAACTCAATGCACTAAAGCAGAAATGAGTATTTTTCATTTAATTTCATTAGTACAACTTGCCACTTATTTCCTTCATTGTTAATAATATTGAGAGAAGGCAAGCATATCCACCAAGACTATTTTAAAGAAAAACTAAAGGGATTTGAAGTTTTAGTAGTAATACTTTTTTTTTGCCTCGTGACAGCCACAAACAAGTACCTGACAAAGTGGTTTTTGATCCTGCATCTCTGGTTCCCACATCAATCTTAGTTCAGGGTTCTTTCCGACTCTCTGAAAAGTAAATCCTTGGAGAGGAAGACCCTACAAAAATGTAACAGAGTGGGTGGATAAATAACATTATTTGAATGGAATGAAGTCTTTGGCATTTCGAATAAAGAGAACAAACTATACACAAAGTGATTTATGTTTATGGATAACATTTCCACACTTTTCACAGCTGAATTTCAAGTTTATAATTTCTTTTGGAGGAAAATATTTCCCATCCAAATTTAACCATTCTAAAATTTGGCTCTAAGTTGCACAGCACACTTGCACGATCCTTTGGACGTACAATGGGCTTTCAGGTTCCAATATGGAAAGTTTTGTTTGGAATTCTCAAATTACTATAGCAACAGATAGCAAGCATTATTAACAGCAATTGACTTAAAATTGAAAACCTTTGCTTATTGAGCATATGTATAAAAATTTAAAAAACTGTTAAAACTTCATTAGGACTTTAGAGTACCACACAGGTTAGTATAAAATATTAAACAGTAATTTGCACAGAGAAAACATAACATCATCAAAGGGAGACAAGCTTCACTCTCCAGATATGGGCATGAATTGAAATATAAAATCAATTTATAATATTGTAATTGATGTTGTTAAGTTTTCATCATGTGAAATGCTTGTTCTCATAATTATAAATTAATTGCAATGATTTCATTGCTGAAGCAGGGAATATCATTCATTTCTTCAGAAATGGCTTCTCATAAAGTATCATACTGTGATGAGCATTTGGTCCATAATGACCAACAAGGAAGTTCACTGACTGAACAATCATTTTATTGTGATAAACACAAAACAGACTGGGCACCAAACCCTGTGAGTGAATCCAATCCATCTCATACAGATGGGGGAAGGTAACCATCACACACCCCAGTTACAGTTAGGGTGACCCATAAATACATAAGCAAATAACCGTATATCCCAAGCTAAAATGTAACAGTAAATGAACTGGAACTTCCCACCATAATCCCTTAAAAGTATTTTAGCACAAGAACAGTAAACAGTATTAGAAATGCAGGGGTGGGCTGTCGACAACACATCACCCCAGAGCGTTACAATACATTTCAATGCTCACGTTTACTCCAGGGCTTCAGTATACACCTAGAGGTAACATAGACATCCAAGTTCTTATCTTCATTCTCAGTTTTAGCAACAAAGTGCCTTTCAGTCTACCAGCATTTGTGAACCATTTAAGATGATAACTCTGGAATTTCAAGAAAAATCATTCCTTGCCATTAAAGTTGTTCAAGAAAATTGCAATGGACACAGCTGATGGGAGAACAATGATATCACTTATCTTTCTTGGTCCTAGGGCACTATTTAACCAGCAGAAAGTTTACAGACATTTCATCACTTACCATAGAGTCACAGAATCAAACAGTCATATAGCACAGAAACAGGCTCTTCAGCCCAACCAAACCATGCCGACCATAGTGTCCTCTCTCATATTCAGTTCATGTCTCTCCAAGCCCTTCCTCTCCATGTGCAAAGCCTATACTTCTTAAATGTTGCATTCTAGATACTCAATACCCTCTGTCTAAAGAAGTTACCTCTCAGACGCTTATAAGTCTTTCTGTTTTTATCTTGTAGGTGCCCACTAGCTTTGACCTCCCAACCTGGGGGAAAAGAATATGACCATCCACCATGACTTCCTATCATGGCAGACAGGAACCTCATCTATTTCTACCACCTTTGCTCTCCTCCTGAACAGAACAAAAACAAAGTTCACTGAACCTTACTTCTATGTTTTGTAACTCCAAAAACTAATTGAAAGAAAAATATGGGAGCCTGGGAAAACGTGTCTAACTTTGTTTTACTTTCATTTACTATTCATATGATATAGTGACAAAGACATATGCCATTCACATGCTTTACATACAACCCATAATGAATTATGTAAACAACACAGAATGCCTAATCAGACAATACATTTACAATATTGCTCAAATACTAATGAAATATTAAGTACACAACATCCCTCCCTGCTTAGCTATAAACTCCAATTCAATATAGAATGCATCTCAATTTAAATACACATACATACACAGTATACTATATAATACAACCACTTTATAGACACCTACAGCATAGTAAATTCTAAATTGTCCCCATCATCATCATCATGTACTGTGTTGTATGACATAGGCGATCATGGTCTCATGACCATGATTATTCTTGGCAAATCTTTCTACAGAAACGGTTTGCCATTCCCTTCTTTTAGGCAATGTCTTTTACAAGACGGGTGACCCCAGCCATTATCAATATTCTTCACAGATTGTTTGCCTGGTGTCAGTGGTTGTATTACCAGGGCCTGTGATAAGCACCAGCTGCTCATATGACCATCCACCACCCGCTCCCATGGTTTTTTGTGACCCTAACTGAGGGGCTAATCATATGCTACACCTTGCCAAAGGGTGATCTGCAGGCTAGCGGAAGGAAGGAATGCCTTTGGTAGAGACGTATCTCCACCCCACCACCCATTAAATTGTCCCATTCAGGCCTAAAGATTGAATCGCTGTGGAGGTTTTCTTATTCTTGTGATATAATGCCTGTCTTGACAAGAGGGATCACTCTGCTTGGCATTGCGATTTGTGGCTGTGGAACATTTTCAGGCTTTATGACCTCCTCCTGGTAGTTGACTCTGGGACTACAGGAAGTGGTTCTGATACCTCTGGACATCTTTCTTCTCCAACAATTGACTCTGATCTCCTTAGCTAATCAATGTGTTGTCTCCAGCTGACACTGGACCCATTCTCAACTGTGACGGAGAGTAGTCCAGTTGTGTCCTTCCAAGTACACACTTTCGATCACCGCTGTTGTCCCTCACCAGGACCGCTTGACCAGGAGTGAAACATTGAACCTTCTTGTTTGAGAAGCCCTCAATTTGTCTCAGCTGTTTGTCCTGTATACTCCTGTGTTTGGTTTTGAGCAGATCCAAGCATGAGCACAAGAGACGACCCAGGTACAGCTTGGCTGGTGAGCTTTAGATTCAGGAGTGTGCTGCATTATGATATGCAAAGAGGAACTTGGAAAGTTTCTGTTTTAGTGTAGTGTGTTCTGCTGACATTGCTTGCAGTCCATTATTTGGTCTCTGGACAAACGTTTCTGCCAAGCCACTTGTAGTTGAATAGTATGGTGCAGATTTACTATGTCTTAATCCATTCATGTTCAGGAATAACTGAAATTGTTCCACAACAAACTGTAGTCCATTGTCACTAAATGTTCTGGAACACCAGTTTTTGAGAAGAGGCTTCTCAACACATCAACAGTATCTGAGGCTGTGGTGAAGGCGATTGGGAACACTTCTGGCCACTTGGTAGCTGTATTCACTACTACCAAGAAACTTGTGCTCATGAACGGACTGGCAAAATCCACACGAATCCTCTGCCAGGGCAATGCAGACCATTCCCAGGGATGGAGAGGTGCTGCTCTTGTCATCTTCTGGATGTGCTGACATCCCAAACAGTACATGGCAAGCTGCTCAATTTGCTGATCTATCCTAGGCCACCAGACTAAGTTTCATTTTGAACAGACCTAGTTGACTGGCATGTAGTTGCTTCAATGCTTTAGCTCTCAGCTTGGATGGTATAACAACTTTCAATCCCCAGATAAGGCAACCCCCATCAAGGACAAGTTCATCCCAGCACTGGTAAAAATGGAGGGAATGGAATTTCTGCTGCATGCTCCAGCTATTTTGGATTACCACATAGACCTGAAACAGTGTGGGGTCTTTTCTGGTTTCCCTTTGGATCATCTCTGCCATAATAGGGAGACTTCTGATTTGCATTAGGTAATTCCTTTTCCAAGGGTAAATGGGACAATCCATCAGCATTTCCATGATTAGTCATCCTCATGAATTTGATCTTGTAATTGTGTCCTCCAAGAAACCGACGCCATCTCTGCATCCGTGCTGCTGCTGTTAGTGAACATTCTTTTGGGGATTTAAATTGGAACCCAATAGCTGATGATCAGTAATGAGGGTAAACTCTCTACCTTAGAAAATGTTTTACACTCAATGCCCGACTCAAGGCCTCTGTCAATCTGTGTGTAATTTTTCTGCAGTGGTAAGAGAAAGTGCTGCAAAGGTTAGGTCATTCATTTCCATCACTCATAACACGCAACATGAATGCACCTATACCATAAGGTGAGGTGTCACAGGTAAGCTTCACTAAATGATCTGGATCATAATGTGCACGCAAAGTATCTAACGTTACCATTTCTTTTGCATTTTGGAAAGCGACCTCCCATACTGCTTTGTCAATTGCCATTTCTTCCTGATCTGTAGTGATGAGTTTAAGGGCTGGAGCACAGTAACCAGGTTTGTTATAATAATTGACAAATCCTAAAAAGGACCTCAAGTGTGACATGTTCTTTAGCCTTGAGGCATTCACCACTGTTTGACTTTCCTCAGCACACTTGTGTAAACCTTGTGCAACAATGTGAGAAAGTGATGCTTGGTTTAAACAATTCACACTTGTGTTGTGCTCTGAATCCATAATCTTCTAATCTTTTTAACATTGACTTGAGATTTTGGAGATGTTCCTTGTCGTCCTCACCGGTAACAATGATGTCATCCAGGTAACACAGAGTGCCTGGGCTTTCTGCCAGAGTGCAAATGCAGATATTTCTCCAAACTAAGACTATCATAGCAATAAAGCCCCTTTTGAATGTTTATGGTGAGAAACACTGTAGACTCTTCTTCCACCTCCATTTGTAGGTAGGACTTAACTAAATGCACTTCGATGAAGCGTTTCCCTCCGGAAAGGTTTGCAAAGATATCCTCTATCCTGGGCAGAGGGTATTGATCTACTTTCAATACTGGGTTGATGGTGACCTTAAAATCACTACTGATCCTGATAAACTCATCTTCCTTGGTTACTCGGACCACTTGCATTACCCATGGGCTCCACTTGACTTCAGAAAGAATTTCTTCAACCTCCATGCAATCTTGCTCACCAGCTACTTTATCACGGACTGTATAAGGAATCAGATAGGCTTTGTAAAACTGGGGTGAGGCATTTTTATTTAACACTATTTTATATCCTTGATATGTTTGAGTTTTCCAATGCTATCCTTGAACATTGCTGTGGCATCATCCAGTACCTTTCATAATTTACTTTCAGTTGATTCTATTACAGGGGATGCGGCATACAAATGGTGGAAAGGGTCTCCAAACAAGTTGTAGTCACTTCATCCAATCACAGCCCACAATGCTGGACCCTCCTGCTTTTACCCCATACAAACCCAATGTTGCTTGTTGATTATTGTATTTCACTGTTACGAATATTATTCCCACTGGATTGACTTTTTCTCCAGTTTAAGTTCTTAGTTGGATATTTGCAGGTTTCAGTTTGTTCAAACTCATTTTGTGGAATGACTGAAGGAACCAAGCCATTGTCCAACTCCATTTAAATTAATCTGCTGTTTATTTTTGGTGTAAGCCATATTGCTTGTTGTTAGTTTTCATATTTTAAATCTCAAGGCTATCTAGTCCTGTGACACTCTCTCTCATCATGATCAATTTTTCATCAACACCATGTAGATTAGAGCTCTTTTGGAAACTGCAACTTGACTTTTTATCTTTTTCTATTCTCCATGCAGTCCATTTATGTTTATCTATACAACATGCTGTTTGTAATTGTCCCACTTTGTGCATTTTTTGCAGGCTTCACCTCTAAGCCTGCATTGATCTGGTGTATGTGAACCCCGGCCATCATGGTACCACAATTTGTTTGGCCAGGCAGTTTCAATGTTGCAATTTTGTTCATGCTTACTTTCATTCCTGACTGCAACTCAGTTATGTCTCTGTCTACTGTTTCCATTGATAAAATATTTTCAATTGCTCTTTTAAATATGAATTGTGCTTCAGTTTGGAGCCGCTTTTGAATTCTTTCTTGAAAGATTCCACAAATTCAACAATCTTGCAGTGCATCATTGAGCCCATCACTGAACTCACAATGCTCAGACAACTTTTTCAATTCAGCCATGTAAATTGAAATGGTTCCACTAAAGCATTCTGCAATCATCAATGGTTTCGGTTCTAAATGTTCCAGCATTATGTTCACGATATTTGCAAAGCTTTTGGCTGGTTTGGCTGGAGCGGTAAAACTTCTAGGCAAACTGTATGCTCTTCCACCTATTGCTTTAAGTAACACTGGCACTTGCTTTTTATTGGCTATTTCATTTGCTCCAAAATACTGTTCAATTCATTCAGTGTACACCCCCAGTAATCTGTTATGCAAGCAAACATGTCTATCTTTCTGATATAGCCAGCCATTTCTGCTTTTTGTTTATTTATAATTATCACCCAGTCTTCACTGTATGAACCTGTGAATTTGTTTTCTACTTTTTTTTAAAAAAAAGCTCAAGCTTCTCTCTCCCCTTGCAATGAAAAATAAAGAGCTGCACTTTTTTTTTGAAAAACTCAAATGTGTCTCTCTCTCCTTTCCAAAGAGAAACCTGCTGTGCTTTGTTTTTTAACCATCTTGCTGTGCTTCAACAGATAGGTAGTCATCTCAGGTTCATTTTAAACCTTCTTCTTCGACACTGTTGAATAGAATTGACTTTATTATTTACATCTTTCATATACATGAGGAGTAAAAATCTTTATGTTACATCTCCATCTAAACGTGCAATTCAGAGTCATTTATAATAAATAATATGTACAACAAGACAGTATAACACAGAAATACAATTGTATCAGCATGAATTAATCAGTCTGATGGCCTGGTGGAAGAAGCTGTCTGGGAGCCTGTTGGTCCTGGATTTTATGCTGTGGTACCATTTCCAGGATTGTAGCAGCTGGAACAGTTTATGGTTGGGGTGACTCGAGTCCTCAATGATGCTTCGGGCTCTTTTTATACACTTGTCTTTGTAAATGTCCTGAATAATGGGAAGTCCACATCTACAGACATGCTGGGCTGTTTACACCACTCTCTGCAGAATCCTGCGATGGAGGTAAGTACAGTTCCCATACCAGGCAATGAAACAGCCAGTTAGGATGCTCTCAGTTGTGCCCCTGTAGAAAGTTCTTAGGATCTAGGGACCCACACCAAACTTCTTCAACCGTCTGAGGTGAAAGAGGCACTGATGTGCTTTTTTCACTGCACAGGTGGTATGTGCAGACCACATGTATGCTGAGGAACTTAAAGCTGTTCGCTCTCTTAACCCCAGATCCATTGATGTCAATAGAGGTTAGCCTGTCTCTATTCCTCCTGTAGTCCACAACCAGCTCCCTTGTTTTTGCGACATTGAGGGGGAGGTTGTTTTCTTCACACCACTATGTTATTCTCTGTAGGCTGTCTCATTATTATTTGTGTTTAGGCCAATCAGTGTAGTATCATCAGCAAATTTAATTAGCAGATTGGAGCTGTGGGTGGCGACGCAGTCATGGGTATACAGAGAGTAAAGGAGGGGGCTTAGGACACAGCCTTGGGGGGGCTCATGTGTTGAGGGTCAGAAGGGCAGAGGTGAGGGAGCCTACTCTTGCTACCTGCTGGCCATCTGACTTACATTTTGGAACTACAAAAACTATTTGAAAGAAAAACATGGGAGCCCAGGAAAACTTGTCTCCATTGAATGGAAACACAGGAGAAGCGTTCCCGTGGAGTTCTGGTGAACAGCTTTAAAAACTCAATCTCCACAAAAGAGGGGTACTATCTAGCCGAGAAGTCACCATTGGAGTGGTCAGAGTACTGTGGCTTTGGCAAGAACAGGCAGAGGTAAGGTAAGTGGCAAGTTTATTTCTTATTTAATGCTTGAGAGAAGAGGGGTTATGTCTGCAGGGCCAGTGTTCTGTTCTGGGTGTCAGATGTGGGATTTCCAGGAGACTAACAGCCTCCGGGATGGCCACATCTATATTAGGTGCATTGCGATGCAGCTCCTTACTGACTGTGTTAGGGAACTGGAGCTGCAGCTTGATGGCTTTCAGCTTGTTAGGGAAAATGAAGAGGTGGTAGAAAGGAGCTACAAGGAGGTAGTCACCCCAAGGTTACAGAAGACAGATGATTGACTGTCAGGAGAAGGAAGGGAGAATGTCAGATAACGGAAAGCACCCCTGTGGCTGTCCCCATCAACAATAAGTACTCCATTTTGAGTATCGTTGGGGGGTACCTAACTGGGGGAAGCAACAGCAGACTTGCCTCTGGCACTGAGTCAGGCCCTGCAAATCAGAAGGGTAGAGAACTGCAGAATATGACTCTATAATTAGGGGGACGAAAGGTGACTCTGTGGATGCAAAATAGAAACACAGATGGTAGTTTGCCTACCAAGTGTCAGGGTCCGTGATGTTTCTGAACTTATCCTGAAAAGGGAGGGTGAGCAGCCAGAGGTCATGGTACATATTGGTACCAATGACATAGGTAGAAAGAGGGAGGAGGTTCTGAAAACAGAATACAGGGAGCTATGAAGGAAGCTGAGAAGCAGGACCTCAAGGGTGTACCTTTGGGATTGCTGCCTGTGCCACGCAACAGGGAGGATAGGGCCAGTAAAGTGGCAGATAAATGTGTAGCTGAAGAATTGGAGCAGGGGCAGGGATTCAGATTTCTGGATAATTGGGACCTCTACTGAGGCAGGTGTGAGCTGTACAAAAGGGACAAGTTTTGCACTTGAATCCAAGTGAGCCAATTACAGCTGTTTGGATTGGTATAAACTAATATGGCAGGGGGATGGGAACAAGTATAATAGAGCTGAGAATGAGCCAGCAGGTTTACAAGTTGATGATGGATGTAATATGAATGTAAGGAAGGATAAATCAATGACTGGGTACAAATGCAGACAGAGTAAATAGTTAAATTGTACCACAGAGGCAAAATTCAAATGGGTGAGAAATGCAGGACTGAAGGTGCTGTATATAAACACATGTAGCGTTCAGAATAAGGTGGACAAACAAACGGTGGCGCAATTAGAGATTGGTTGGTATGATGTTATGGGCATCAGTGAGTTTTGTTTGAAAGAAGGCCATAGTTGGGAGCTTAACATCAAAAGGATATACTTTGTATCAAAAGGAAAGGCAGGAAGGCATAGGTGGTGATGTGGCTTGGTTGGTAAGAAATGGATTTACATCTTTAGAAAGAGGTGACATAACATCAGAGAACGTTGAATCTTTGTGGGTGGAGTTAAGAAACCACAAGGGTAAAGACAACATATATAGGCCTCCAAATAATAGCCAGGATGTGGGGTTAAGATTGCAAAGGGAGCGGAAAAGGCATGTGGTAAAGGTAATGACACAATTGTAATGTGACAAGATGGCTTTTAAGAACAGCTGGTGCTTGAGTCTATTCGGGAAAGACTATCTTACATTGGGTGTCGTGTAATAACCTAGATCTTATTAGAGAGCTTAATGTAAAGGAACCCTTAGGAGACAGTGATCATAATATGATTGAATTCATACTGCAATTTGAGAGGGAGAAGCACAAGTCACATGTATCAGTATCACAATGGAATAAAAGGAATTATAGAGGTATGAGAGAGAAGCTTGTCAAGTGGATTGTAGGAGGATATTGGTGGGGAAGACAGCAGAGCACAGGTGGCTAAAGTTTCTGGGGATAGTTTACAAGGCACAGGATAGAAATGTCCAACAGAAGTAGTTGTTCCCAAATTACAGGGATAGACAACCGTGGCTGACAAGGGAAGTAAAGACTGCATAAAAGCCAAGGGAACTGCATATAAGGTAGCAAAAGTGAATGGAAAGTTGGATGATTGGAAAGCTTTTAAAATCCAACAAAAGGCAACTAAAAAAGATGAAATACGAAGGCAAACTAGCCAATATTATCAAGCAGGATACTGAACGTTTTCTGCTCCTATGTTTTATGGTCTTATGTCTACTTACAAACTTTTGTAATTTCACTTTTAGTGAGGTGCACACATATGATGTAGTGGCGAAATGACTTATGTGATTAATGTACTTTCACATATAACCTGTAATGAATTATGTAAAGAACAAAGAATTCTTAATCAAACAATATATTTACAATATTACGCAAATATTACTGAAATATTACACACAGAGCACTTACTTTCCATCCCACCAACCTCCATATTCAATTGGAACATCATTCACAAGTTCTGCAGCTCCAACTAGATTCCAACACCAAATACATATTCCTTTCCCCATTCAGCATTTTGTAGGAATGGAATTGTGATCCTTCTGTTCACTCTTCCATCCCTGCCTACCACTCTGTACTGTTAGATACTTTCCTGTGCACTCGCATCTAAAGCAGCACCTGCCCTTGCAGCACTTTGCTTTCCACCATCTATTGATCTAAACTTGTACTCTATGAAGTCGCAATACTTTCACGTGGAATACTTTCAATCTAGCATGATGTAATTTGGCCACTGGAAAAACCAATTATAGATTGGGTGTTTTATGCTTGGTCTGCACAAGTGAACCTAAGCTTCTTGTTGCCTGCTACTTGAATTCAACATCTACTCCCACTCTAGCTGTTCTGCCAGCGCACGGTTGCAGCAAGGCCTAGCATGAGCTCAAAAAACAACTCAACTTCTGTCTGGGCATCTTGAATTTGCTCTTTCTCTCTGTATGAGAACTGGTCACTTTTGCCTCCATCCTTCCTTTCCTCTTCCATTTTTTGTGTAGTTGCTGAGTTTTTCTCCAGCATTTTCAGTTGTTATTGCTTACCGCAAATTCGCCTTAAGCACAGTGTAGAATAGTTTTCTAATTGTTCAGCTTCAGCATATCCATCCCACTGATGTAAGGTGGCCTGCAGGCACCATTAATCAGCTATAAATGAATTATAATTACATGACACAATCCTCAAAACATTTTATCCCTGATAAAAAAAAGTAATGTTGACTATTAATTTCTTTGTAATAGACTGCTATGTTTGATTTTCCTAATGAGCTGCTAGAAGTTAAATATTTCATTCAGGTTTGCAGATTTGAAAGCTGTCTGCTTCCTATTTACCAGTTTTGGGATTAATCAGTTATGGAAAGGTAACATCTTAAAACAATAACAGCGGAAAACAGGTTTTCTCTTCTGCTGAATTGGAAAGTTCTGCTAGTTTCAAAGAATTGCCTACAATAACAAATTGCTTTTTTAAAAAAAATGATGTACTTAACAGGACTGCATCTGGAAATTGGAAACTGATAAAAGATAAACATCTGAACACAGTCTAAATGAATAACTAGAAAACATTTAACCTTTGAATCATTCTTAATGAACAAAACTTACATTACAGTAGATTCGTTTCTGGATACCATATCGTAGAACCAATACATCAAACGACTGATCCAAAACTCCCATCACCATGGCTTCAGATTCCAGGGGGCCACATTCCTAATATAACACATAAACAAAGCATTGAATCATTTTCTTTCCCCTCCATCGATATACCATAGTTGAGTGTTTTACGGTATGAGCCTTGTAAATCATTGTTAAAACTGTGATTTTAACCAGAAATGCTTCAGCATATTACTACCCATTTATATGAAATGCCATTTGGGCTTATCTCATAACCACACTTCATTAATGAAATTAGTCCACAACACCAAAAATGAATGAGTTCAGTTTCAGTTCTAGATACTTTGAGGAGTTCAATTGAACTCATTAGCTGACATTTGCAGCAGTGACTTTGGTCCTAAGAAATACAAGCAACAAAATAGGAAACACATGGGGAAAAAAAACATTTCTCTAGATGTACCTATGCCATTACACTATCCTCAAACACAGTTTTTAGAATACTGGTCTGGCATCTAACCATACAGTGGCCATAGGTTTAACCCACCAAGGTTATGGCTATTGCATAACTTTTGTTGGTTTAGGTTATGCTACGGCATAGTTAGACAGAAGTTGCCATAAATTCCACAGCCTTATTATACATGCCACTTTCAAGACACAGTTGTTGATCAACAGCTTTAAAAAGCTATTACAACTAAAATAAAGAGCTGACAGTTCAGAATGCAACCTTAAAAAGCCAATGTTTGAGCTCATTTCTTTGCACTGCCTGAGTATGTTACATTCGTTGTGACAAATTTTAGAATTCAATGAGCAAGAGGTCATAATCAATTTGTGAAATGACATTAGAGAAAATAAAATCATGAACTCTACAAGAATGTTCTTAATAATCTTGATCAAGTTGTCCCAGGTTCCCATTATGTGGTTGAAGTAGCTTAGGTACCTGTGGAAATGTATAGTAATTAATTTTGATAATTATTTCAAATATTGCTAACATCATCCACATTGTGAGGATAAAAAGGCACATCAAAAGTGCTCTGCCAGTCTTGTTCTTTGCACACTCACAATCTCTCTAAAGCCACAGTTATACATTCACTTACTTATTTTGGATTCTATCTTGGTGGCATGAACAGTAAGTTCCTGGGTTTGTATTTCTAAACCGGGCTCCTTTATCCCATTGGCAAAATCACAACCCACGGACAGTTCATGTAGGATTATAACACTGGACAATTGAGCTGCTTTTAGTAGTGAGACTGACTCAAGAACTCTGCTCTGCCAGAACATGATCTTAATGTTATTCCATGCTCTTCAGCTAAGATGATTGGAGAATAGAATTAAAATACCGTGGATTCTAGTTAATTGGGCCATTAGTTTATCAGGACAGTCACTTATTTGGGTCATCTCTTAAAGAACAAAAGAAATCGTGAAAATAGCTGGGATTTCCTTTGTTTATTTGAGATGCCATGCTGTTTAATTAAGAGACTGTTGCCGAACAGTTTCTAACTAGTCCTAATTGTGTGCACATATTGTGGCCATTTGACCCTATACCACACTTAAAGTAAATAGTTTTTAAGTAGCGTTGCCTGCAGGTGCTTGTGTTTAAAAAGAGATGATGTTTGTCTCTGATAGTTGGGGAGTAATAAGCAGTAAGACAATTCAGAACTGTTGCTCACTGTAATTTCAAGCATTCAGGCTTGGAGATGTCAGAAACAGCTGGGAGTGAAAATGAAACAATTTCACTACTGCAACAAGTTAAGAACTAAGAAGAGTTTGAAGACGTCGACAATCATCTTGAATGTTACAATGAAAATGAAGATTTGGAGGATGCAATCACTGAAAGCATTGTTTGAAGGCAGTCCACTATCTTTTCTAGGTGTCTGCATTGATTTTGTTCATTCAGTCAAACAAAAGAACATGGCAGTATACACTGAAATGAATTCCTCCGTCGATAACTATTAGGAATTTATACACTGTTTTATAGTAGTTTTGATAATGTTTTAATTTGTTTTGTATTTCATTTAAATACATAATTTGTTATTCAGTTAAATGGTAATTTTTTAATACCTTGTTAACGATTTCCATGAAACTTTGGCTATTTGGGGCAGCAATTAACTGGACCAAAATATACAGTCCGATGTGTCCCAATTAACTGAATCCACTGTATTTTATTCCACCTGCCACTATTCCTTTTCAAACTTTTCTTCACCATTGCACCTGTCTACTTTTGCAAAGTAATGGAAATGCTAGTGATTGAATGAGTTTCACTGTTCCCACTGCTCTAATATACATGCTTTTCAAATACCCTTTGAATAACCGTGTATATTATGCCAACTGGATAGCCCCATTAAGTAAATTTCACAAGATATAAAAAGCAGAACTTTTGTGGCTAAATCAGTCATAACTTTAATATTTGCTTGGTTTTAAGTTAATATCTGTAAATTTTTATTTACAGTACACCTTACTTTTTTTGGAAGGTGATGATAATTTAGGGAGTTAAAAGAAAGTCATGACAGATATTATTATTTTAAACAAATAGTACAATCTGCTCTGCTGTTCCATTTGCAATTTGAGTTTCAGAATAAATTGCAAACAATTCAAATTATAAAGTTCAACAATTGTTTCCAATTTGTTGCGCAGTGCAGGTCTCACCATACAGAACTCTGTCTTGGTAACTAGATTTTTAAAATCTGGTTCAGTTCCATTACTTTCCCAAGTGTATTTTAATTTTGCTTATACATGTATTTACTTTGGAAGAAAGGAAATTCAGTTCAACATCAAGCCTAGCTTCTTGGAGCTTTATTCTTGGACACTAAGTAAAACTGATACTGGGCTCCTCTGATGGTTCATCGGGTAGATGTATGGTCTGAGTGTTACTGAGCCACACAAGTTGTGGATCAACACAGGCTGTAACCATGGTGTGTAGATGAATTAAATGATATCAGACTTGGCAGCAGTAGAAGCCTTTGTGCCCTGAGCTAAATGGAAAAAAATGCCAGTATTTCTACTCCTGACTGCTATTCCTATTACTGGAAAATAGACATGAAAATCAGATGGAATATGGGATTAGGCTTGATTGGTTTAACTCCAAGACCAAATAGTCCACTGACTAACAAAATCCACTTCACACAAATAAAGGTCGTGTGATTTTAGGCTGCTGATGCCATATTCCAGAACTGATTGATTAGGTGTGTAGAAAGCATTAAAGAAATGAATATCAAATATAACAAAAGCATCACTACAATGAGCAAACATGCATAAAATAGCTTCCCACTAAAATACTTGCTCTTAGCATGAATATTTGCTGAAAATGAAGTTCATTGACTATTCATAAGTAGTCTAACATTCAGAAAGATCTAAAGTGGTAATAAATTATTTTTGACTACAGAAAAATTAAGTAAGTTTCAATCAATGAAAAACATGATTAATTTAACTCTCAGGGAATACTGCTGTAGTTATTAATGAAAACTTCAAATCTATGCTGTTGTTAACTCTATTAAATCTCCAAAAGGACCACAACCTTGTTGTAGTTTGGAGGCTTGTGTGCCTCAATAACCCAGACAGCTACATCGGCTGGAATCAAGGCTTTATGCTTTGGGTCACCAAGGCCAAACAGGTCAAAAGGTAGAAGCTAGACTGAGAGTCTAAGAGTCCTCCAGGTTTGGGGGTTCAGCTCAGAGCTAACAACCCTGACTGGTAAAACAAAATTGTTATAGAAATAGCAATGAGGAACCCCTCTAGATCTGAGTTTGACCATATTCCTGAGTCTTCATCTGGGACTTGCATGACCAACAGCAGTGAAAACCGAGAGGAAGCTATGGACATGACGTAGGAAGTCCTGAACACTGCCTGAGATGGAGGACCTTCATTGCTGCCCTGAATACCTGAGGCATAGTGGGCAGTAAGTAATTCTCTTAACTAAAAGTTATAACTAATTTCATAATTAATTCAATCAGATGAGCTCGGGGCATGAATCATCACATAGAATTAAAATATTATTAAAATTGCAGAAATGTAGTTGAGGAAAGAGCAGGACTGGGAACTTAATGTTCTGGGGTATAGATATGTCAGATATGGCAGAGACATGCAAAAAAACAAAAGAAATAACAATATTGATTAGTGGATATACTCATGGAATTGTCCACTAAAGACATATGGAAAAAGAGAGGTGTAAAGGTTTTGTGAAGGTTGTACTGCAGATTTCCCAATAGCAGCAGGAATTAGAAGAACAGAAATGTAAGCAAACTGCAGAAAGGTGTAAGAACAATTGGGTTACTGTGAAGAAAGATCTTAACATTTTTGATTTTAACAGTGATTGTCTTAGTGCAAGGAGTTCAGATGGGGCAGGATTTGATCAGTGCACCAGAGAGTTTTTTGGAAAATATTTAATTATTCTGGCCAGACAACTGGCTAGGCTTGTCCGTATCTTACAAATGAGATTGGGTATGCTGTGGAAGTGTTGGTGCAGGAACATTTTAGAACACTGACTATCATTCTGTAAGTTTCAAGGTAGCTATGGAAAGGAATAAGATTGATCCTCAGGTTAAGGTGTTGAATTGGAGTAAAACTGCTTGAATGGCATAAGAAAGGACCTGGCAAAAGTAGACTGAGAGCAGATGTTCATGTCAAATGACTTCTGATATGTTGGAGTCTTCAAAAGAATATTAGTAAGAATTCACGGAAGCATATTTGGCTAGATTTGGGAACCTTGGATGACAAAGGATATTGATGTTTGATCAGGAAAATATGGAAGCATGTGGTAAGTATAGGCAAATGGAATTGAGCAAGTCTCTTGATGAATACAGAAGGAGTAGAAAGAAATTATGGGGGCAAAAAGGAGCCAACAAATTTGCTTGGCAAGAAAGATTAGGGAGAATCCCAAGACATTCTTTATCTGGAGCAAGAAGGCAGTCAGGGAAGGATTGGCAATTTTACAAAACACTGGTTAGACCACTTTTGGAGTATCATGTGCATTTCTGGCCACCACATTATTGGAAGGATGTGGTTCCCCTGGAAAGAGTGCAGAGGAAGTTCATCAGGACGTTGCCTGGATGAGAAGACTACAATTATGGGTAATGACTGGATAGGCTGGGCTTGTTTTCCCTGAGAAATGACCTGATAGTTATTCTGAATGATCAGAAGAGTCGCAATCTCTCTCTCATGGTGTGGGCATCAGAAACAAAAGGGGATAGGTTGATGGTGAGAAGAAGTTTAATTACAGGGATCTGAGGGGAGAGGTTTTGTTTTTTACACAGTGGAGGCAGTCTCTAGGTTATTTCAAAGTTCCAGTCCTGAGAACTGATGATAACCCAAGTTATTGGGAGGGGAAGAAATGAGCAAGTCAGAGCACCGAGAGGCCTGTTTTCTATACAGACGCAGATGTGACAGGAAAGGGAGCAGGTCGGGGAGGAGTGGCTGGCCACTAGCCAACCTCACTAACGCAGTGAGCAAGGGGTGGAGTCTGCTCTGCTCTGTTCAACCCAACTCCCAAATGTAGTGACTTCCAGTGGGGTGTAGTTGTGGGTGGGAGAAAAGTCACAGGGAAATATCCCATTCTCACTTTGGCAAAAGATACTCACAGACTGGCAGCAGCCAGAAAGTCAATTTTTACCTCCTTTGGAAGACTCATCTTTAGGCAAGGGTTGCCTATGTATTGGGCATTTGTAACCTAGAGAGGACCTGTATCTGGAACTCACTGGCAGTGACAGTGGTGAAATTAGATATAATTCACAATGTTTGGGAAGCACTAGAAATATGCACTTGAACAGATGTCAACCTAATCCTTACAGGCAGGTTTGCTATAGCAGTTGGGAAAGGTTCAGGGGGATGGGAACTGGAGTGATAGGATTGAGGATGGGGCAATCAGTATACAAGTCCATAAGACATAGGAGCAGAATTAGGCCATTCGGCCCCTTGAGTCTGCTCCACCATTCAATCATGGCTGATCTGTTTTCTTTCTCCTCCTCAACTCCAGGTCCCAGCCTTCTCCCTGTAATCTTTGATGCCATGCCCAATCAAGAACCTATCAAGCTCTGACCCAGCAACCTGGCCTCTGTGTGTGGCAACAAATTCACCACCCTTTGACTAAAGAAATTTCTCTGCATCTCTGTTTTGAAAGGTTACCCCTCTATCCTGGGGCTGTGCCCTCTTGTCCTAGAATCTCCCTCCATGGGAAACATCCTTTCCACATCTACTCTGCCTAGGCCTTCCAACATTCGAAAGGTTTCAATGAGACCCCCCCCCCCCTTATCCTTCTGAATTCCAGTGAGTACAGAACCAGAGCCATCAAACGTTCCTCAAATGATAATCCTTTCATTCCTGCAATCATTCTTGTGAACCTTCTCTGGACCCTCCCCAATGCCAGAACGTATTTTCTAAGATGAGGAGCCCAAATGTGTCCACAATACTCAAGGTGAGGTCTCACTGGTGCCTTATAAAGCCTCAGCATCACATCCTTGCTCTTGTATTCTAGATCTCGTGAAATGAATGCCAACATGGCATTTGCCTTCCTCACCACCGACTCAACCTGCAAGTTAACCTTTAGGGCGTTCTGCACAAGGACTCCCAAGTCCCTTTGCATCTCAGAGTTTTGTATTTTCTCCCAATTTAAAAAATAGTCTGTACATCTATTTCTACTACCAAAGTTTATGACCATGCATTTTCCAACATTGTATTTCATTTGCCACTTTCTTGGCCATTCCCCTAATCTATCTAAGTTCTTCTGCATCCTACCTGTTTCCTCAATACTACCTGCCCCTCCACCAATCTTCAATTCATCTGCAAACTTGGCAACAAAGCCATCTATTCCATCATCCAAATCATTTATCGACAGCATAAAAAGAAATGGTCCCAACACCAGCCCCTGCAGAATACCACTAGTCACTGGCAACCAATCACAAAAGGATCCTTTTATTCTCACTTGCTGCCTCCTACCAATCAGCCAATGTTCTAACCATGTTAGTAACTTTCCTGTAATACCATGGGGTGTTAACTTGGTAAGCAGTCTCATGTGTGGCACCTTGTCAAAGGCCTTCTGAAAGTCCAAATATACAACATCCACTGCATCCCTTCATCTATCCTACTTGTAATCTCCTCAAAGAATTCCAACAGGTTTGTCAGGCATGATTTTCCCTTAAGGAAACCATGCTGACTTTGTACTATCTTGTCACCAAGTACTCTATCACATCATCCTTAACAATTGACTCTAACATCTTCCCAACCAGTGAGGTCAGGCTAACTGGTCTATAATTTCCTTTCTGCTGCGTTACTCCTTTCTTAAAGAGTGGAGTGACATTTTCAGTTTTCCAATCCTCTGGCACTATGCCAGAGTTCAATGATGTTTAAAAGATCATTTCTACTGCCACCACAATCTCTAACGCTACCTCTTTCAAAACCCTAGGGGTGCAGTTCCTCTGGTTGGAAGCATTGTATAGCGAGACTGTGAGGAAGGATAGGCAGACGATAGGGCCAAGTCGCAGTAAGTGAGATGAGCTAAAGTGTAACATGGGGGCAAAATTGAAAAGGGGGACAAATACAGGAATGAAGATGTTATATTTGAATGCATGCAATACGCAGAATAAATACGATGATCTTGCAGTGAAGTTAGAGATTGAAAGGTATGATCTGTGGTCATCACTGAGTCATGGATGAAAGAAGATCATAGTTAGGAGCTTAATATTCAAGGATACACCTTGTATTGAAAGGGCAGGCAGGTGGGCAGAGGGGGTGGGGTGGCTCTGATGGTAAAAAATCAAATCAAATCATTAAGAAGAGGTGACATAGGATCTGAAGATGTAGAATCCTGGCCGGTAAAGTTAAGAAACTGCAAGGGTAAAAAGACTTTGATAGGAGTTACATGATAGGCTCTGAGCTGTAGCCAGGATGTAGGATATAAATTACACCAGGAGATAGAAAAGGCATGTAATAACAGCAATCTTACAATAGTCATGGGAGATTTCAATATGCAGGTAGATTGGAATATTCAGGTTGATACTGGGTCCCAAGAAAGAGAAATTTGTGGAATGCCTATGAGATGATTTGTTTTAGAGCAGCTTGTAGTTGTGCCCACAGACACTTTTGGATTGGGTGCTGTGAATGAACCAGATTTGATTAGGGAGCTTAAGGTAAAGGTGCCCTTAGGAGATGTGATCATAGTATGATTGAATTCACCCTGCAGTTTGAGAGGGATAAGATAAAGTCAGAAGTATCCATATTGTAGTGGAATAAAGGGAATCACAGGAGGATGAGAGAGGAGCTGGCCAAAGTTAATTGGAAGGGAGCACTATCAGGAATGATGGCAGAACAGCAATGGCTGGAATTTCTGGGGACAATTTGGAAGGTGCAGGATGATACATCCCGATGAAAAAAAAGCATTCTAAAGGAAGGATAAGGCAACCGTTCCTAACAAACGAAGTCCAAGACAGTAAAAGAGCAAACAAGAGGGCGCATAGTAGAGCACAAATTAGTGGGAAGTTAGAGGATTGGGAAGCTTTAAAACCAACAGGGGGCAATAAAAAAAAACTATAAGGAGGGAAAGATGAAATATGAAGGTAAGTTACTGAATAATATCAAAGAGGATAATAAAGGTTTTTACAGATTTATAAAGAGTAAAAGAGAGGCGAATGTGGACAGAGCACCCACTGCCAGAAAATGACGCTGGAGAGGTAGCAATAGGGGTCAAAGAAATGACCGTTGAACTTAATATGTACTTTGCTTCAGTCTTCACTGTGGAAGACACCAGCAGTATGGCAGAAATAGAGTGTACCTGTATCCAGACAGCAGTGCCTGTCACATGACAGCACTGCCCTCACCTGGTCAGAAGTCACACCACCTGCCAGTCAACATTTCACCCCTCCCAACTAATCAATGCACACTCAACCATTGCCACCTTAATTGGATTAACCTGTCTAGCACCAAGCCGTTGGACCCTGGTGAATCACCTGGGCTGGACCCGCCAGCCCTCCTGACCTATAAAGGGTGCTACATGCACTTAGCTTACTCTCTTTTTACCATCCTCGAGGGACCACCCTGCTTCACTCCAGGCTGAAGACTGCAGAACAGCGCTGGAGACACGTTGTAAGCTGTGCATTGAATAGGGTTGTCGGAGTGTTTATTGTTGTCCTTTTAGCAAAGAGTTGTGCCTGCCGATTGTCAAAGGGTGGCAGGTATCGTAGTTACTTTTTCCTTGCTTGTATGTGTACCTGTACTCTGTCCCCACACGGTGTTCCTGTGTATTGTACTGCCGACCTGACTTTTCCCACGCTCGTCTGTTCTAAGTGCGCTTGTGCGAATATTGTAGCCACTGGTGTTGCTCCCAAGCTTTTTCTCCCCTTGTAAATAAACTCCTTATTATTTAACACTGTGTCCAGAGCTCTTGACTTTGAAACCCAAAGAATCTTTCTCATTTCCATCAAGTCAGTGTAGTTGCTATTACTAAGGAGAAAGAGTGTGAGGACTGCTTCTTTTCATCTATGTGTCAATGAATTGGATGATAGAAATGATGGCTTTATGGTCAAGCTTGCAGGTGATACAAAGATTGGTGGAAGGGCAGGTTGCGTTGACAGACCAGGGAGTTTGGCAAAAATCCTTAGATAGATTTGGAGAATGGGCAAGGAAGTGGCTAAAGGAATATAGTGTACAGAAGTGCATGGTCATGCACTTTGGTAGAAGGAATTAAAGTGTAGAGTATTTTTCTAAATGGGGAGTAAATTCAAAAATCATATAGGTGCAAAGGAACTTTTGAGTCTGTGTAGGGTTCCCTGAAGGTTAACTTACAAGTTGAGTCAGTAGTAAAGAAGGAAAATACAATACTGACTTTCATTTTCAGGGGACTAGATTATAAGAACAAAGGTGTAATGCTGAGGCTTTATAAGGCATCGATCAGACCTCACTTGGAGTACTATGAGCAGTTTCAGAACCTTTATCTTAGAAAAGATGTGATGGCATTAGAGAGGGTCCAGAGGAGGCGAACAAAAATAATTCTGGGAATGAAAGAGTTAGACTATGAGCTGTGTTTAAAGCCTCTGGGCATGTACTTGCTGAAGTTGAGAAGAATGAAGGGAGATCTTATTGAAATCTATCGAAAATTTAAAGGCCTAGATAGAGTGGATGTGGAGAGGAATTTTCCTGAAGTGTGGGAGTCTAGGATCAGAGGATATTGTTTCAGAATAGAGGAACATCCATTCAGAACAGAGAAGAGGTAAAATTTCTTCAGTCAGAGGGTGGTGAATCTGTGGAATTCATTGCCACTGATGGCTGGAGTGGTCAAGTCATTGAGTACGTTTAAAGTGGAGGTTGAGAGGTCCTTCATTGGTCAGAGTGCAAAAGGTTACAGAAAGAAGGCTTCAGAATTGGGTTGAGAGGGATAATAAATCTGCCACGATGGTAGAGTGGAGCAGACTTGATGGGCCGAGTAGCCTAATTCTGCACCTAAGTTTTATATTCTTACAGTCTAATGTGGACAAATGGGATTAGTGTTGATCAGTGGTTCCCATGCTTTTTTGGGTTACTGCCCCTTGGCTCCCATACCAGATCCCATGACCGCAAGGGTTCCCTCCAGCTGCTTCAGTTTTCTCCCACAGTACAAAGACCTACTGGTTGGTCAGTTAACTGGTCATTCCAAATTGTCCCATGATTAGGCTAGGGTTAAATCAGTGGTTGCTGGGCAGTGCAGTTCAAAGGGCAGAAAGGACCTATTCTGTACTGTATTTCAATAAATAAGTAAAAACTCAGAGGCCCAGAAATCGGAAAAGGTCACACTGGCCAATGTTGCACTTAAATAAGGTTAACCTGGACAGAAGTGTGGAGATGACTGGTTTGACTTTAATAAGATTCACATCATATCCTTGCAATTGAAGATTGATTTCATTAAACTTTGCAAATAATTCTGACAAATAAGCAATGTCATGCTTAATATTCTTGATTTGATTATTGAATGAAGCATTCCAGTCTTCAAATAATTTCATTACAGTTTCAAAAAAGCACATAAAAGTGTCTCAGGCAGATTCCTTTTAAGAGCCATCTGAATTGAATTGAATTGATTTTATCCCTTACATCTTTCACATGCATGAGGAGTAAAAATCTACATTACATCTCTATCTGAATGTGCAATTTATCATAATTTGTAATAAACATCATGTACAACAGAATAGACAATACAGTGTGTAACAGCAAGCATCCGAACTGTTCATCATTCTCAATACAAAGCTCCTTAAATACTCAAGAATAGGCCATGTAGCAGGGTCACCAGACTCAAAATCAGTTACTTTCTCTAAGCAATAAGGCTGATCTACATCTCCACCCATTAATCCAACTCTCCATAACCTCAACCACCATTACCTTATCACTTCCTGTCAGTCACCTTACGTACAGATGCCCCTGTGTCTAGCGTCACTTGATGGATATACAATCATTCTATGTATAGATGCTATTTTATGTACAGGTACTAATGTGGTTTTTTATTATTGTGTTCTTTATCTTATTGTGCTTCAGTTGTGCTGCAATGGATTTGTAGGAACAATTATTTTGTTCCCTTTTACACTTGTGTACTGGAAAAGACATTGAACAATCTTTAGTCTTGAATTAAGAGCATGGGATTTAATTTTAATAACCACTGTGATAACAGTATTTAAAGATTTGTGCAACCAAACACTATGGCTTTTTGTGAATTACACAGTTCGGAACAGCTTTTTTCAGAAAAGTAATAAAACATGGTGGCGTCTTGTTATTGATGGTGCCCCATCTGTTACACAAGCAGGAACGTTAGAGAGCAATATGGCCTTCTCTTTGAAAAATTGCCCAACTATCCAAAATATTGACTCCCCCTTCACATCTGTTTCTAGTCCTCCTGAAAATAACTTTTGAACCATGCTTTAATTTTTATATAACCAAGAAACAAAGATTCATTGCCTGGCAAAGCTGACTCATTCAATTGCAGAGCAAATTCTGTTGTCTTAAGTCCATTGCATTATGTGTTGTCCACATTCTCAGGCCTTCCATCTATTTGCCTTCAAACAGAGTTGTTGCTGAGTGGAATTGCTTTAATGATTTGGGTATGGTGACTTATGCAAAACTTTCCTTACTGCTGGCAGAATCAGTTCTTCTGCAATTGCATTGGGCTTTCCAGATTTTGCAATGAAATGTTGTATGAAGCATGCAAACCATCACTGTTTTTTTGTCAAATCACAAACAAGAGAAAATCTGCAGATGCTGGAAATTCATTTCGCTAGAAGAAGCGGGATCTCCCAGTGGCCATCCATTTTAATTCTACTTCCCATTCTGATATGTCAATCCATGGCCGCCTCTATTGGCGCAATAAGGCTGCACTCAGGTTGGAGGAACAACACCTTATATTCCGTCTGGGTAGCCTCCAACCTGATGGTATGAACATCGATTTCTCGAACTTCCAGTAAAGTCCCCCTTCCCATTCTTTCACCATTCCCCATCCCCTTTTCTCTCTCATCTTATCCCCTTACCTGCCCATCGCCTCCCTCTGGTGCTCTTCCCCTTTTTCTATCTTCCATGGCCTTCTGTTCTCTCCTATCAGACTCCCCCTTCTCCAGCCCTATATCTCTTTCACCAATTTCCCAGCTCTTTACTTAATCCCTCCACCTCTCAGTTTTACTCATCACCTTGTGTTTTTCTCTCCCCTCCCTAACCTTTTAAATCTACTCATGTTTTTCTCCAGTCCTGCTTAAGGGTCTTGGCCCAAAACGTCCACTGTACTTTTTTTTTCCATAGATGCTGCCTGGCTTGCAGAGTTCCTCCAGCATTTTGTGTGTTACTGCTTTGTTGTGAAGTGCTGGCAGGCATGTTTTGAAGTGTTTTCAGTTCTTTAAATTTTTCATTAAGTGACTTGAAAGTTCTTTGCTTTATCAGAGTATATTCTCTTCAAATGTTAAAGGGGACTGGATGTTTAATTGCCTTATTTGAAAAAATCCTTTTTTCACACAACAGACACATTGGCTACTGATTGTTTGGTGCTGGTATAAGTCCATATTTCAGATACTCCACACTATGCTGTCTACACTTCTGTTTTGTTTGGTCTGCAGACATTTTCATGATGGGTTAATGATGGATTAATGACTATGGTTAATTAACTATAGGTTAAGTCCAACCTCATCATAGCTTAGGCAAAATCTGTCTCTTTGCCTAAAGATGCATAATGTGGGGCAGCAATATCTTAGTTGGGCTATGGACTTGAGAAATGCTGCCAGGACGATTTGAAAGGGCAGATTCTGAACTTTACTCCATTCAAAGCTATAACCTAATTCACAGCATCTGAGTCATTGCCTGATAAGAGTATGGGAATCATACTAGCTAACACTAGTAATGAACAGCAAAAATGTGCCGGCAAAGCCTGGATTTCTTCAGTGCAGATTTCTCATTATACACCAAAGATAGAAGTGTCACATTGCTTTTCAACAGCTATAATGCACTTCAAAGTCTGAGAGGAACGACGTGACTATGTGATCACTGTAATCAACTATAAGGCACTGAGGATCAAACGTTCGGAATAAGTAATTCATTTCTGATATTAAAAAGCCTGGAATATCTCCTCCCCCCACCCTGGCTACTGAGCACCTCCCACTGCCCTTTTTATCTTTATCACATCCAGGACTGGGCAGTATAGGCCACTTTGGGAACCACAGCTATAAATGGACAAAAAGGTTGGTATACAGTGTGTGCAAAAGTCTTAGGCACAAACACATAGTTAGGGTGCCTAAGACTTTTGCACAGTACTGTAGTAATTTTATGCATTGCACTGTACAAAAAAAGCAAATGCCACGACATATGTGATTGGTGATAAACCTGTTTCTGATATGGGTCTCTGTGGGAAGGGGGCAGGGAGAAGGGAATCATAGTTGGGTAAAGGGGAATGGGAAAGGGGAGTGAGTGGGAAGCACCAAAAGGACATTCTGTAATGATCAATAAACTAATTGTTTGGAATCAAATGAACTTACTTGGTGCCTCAGGGCTGGGTGTTCCTGCACCCACACTAACTAAACCCCCAAACCCCAGAACTATGACTCTGCCACCTGACCCACACCCATCCCATGGACTCCACTCTTGTCACTCCCAAAATCCTTTGCTCCTGCCAGATTTACACACTCACTTTCTGTTCCATGTTGACACTGCAAAACTCAAGACACCCTAACTATATATGTATGTGCCGAAAACTTTTGCACTGAAAACTATAGATGTGGCAGGTCAAGGAGTCTATTTCTGTGCTGGACAACTCTGTGACAGATGTGGGGATCTGGAAGCATCTCCAGGCTTTAAGTGATTCTGGTCATTTGGAAAAAATATGGTGATTTGTGATTATTGACAAGTGGTTTTGAATGCTTAAGAATGAAAAATACCTTGGAAAATCATTCTTAAGTCGAGGGAATATAAGAGTATCAGAATTAGTATAGGGTAGTAGCAGGATAGATGAGAGAGGCTTAAGAGAATAAGACTTTAACTGCCCATCCAGAATGCTCTAAAACTCAATTCCCAGTGCATTAGCCTCCTCCATAATCCCTTACATGCCCTTAACCTGTCCAACATGTTCTATTGGCTGAGAAATTCTGAATCTGTTCAAAATATTTGGAAGATCTGTCTATTACTGTAGAAAGTCCAGTCCTGGACATTTGTAACATTATTAGCTAGAATATAACAAGTACTAGCAAAAGCAGATTTAAAAGTTGGGGCACAGTGGATTAATCAAGATAACACACATAAAAATGCAGGAGGAACTCAGCAGGCCAAGTAGCATCTATGTGAAAAAAAGTACAGTCGAACTTTCAGGTCGAGACCCTTTGGCAGGACACCATCCAGCCAAAGGTTCTCAGCCTGAAATGTCAGTTGTGCCTTTTTCCACAGGTGCTGCTTGGCCTGCAGAGTTCCTCTAGCATTTTGTGTGCGTTGCTTGGATTTCCAGCATCTGCAGATTTTCTCTTGCTTGTGGATTAATCAACATCTTGCTTTCGTATAAACTGGATCATCCAATATCCCGAAAAACACAAGTAAACTATTAATGTTAGAATTAAACTAACAGACATCATTGATGTAGCAAATTGGTATGGCTACTTTAAATATCCTAATGATAAGATGGTCTAAGAAATTTTTTTGAGATGTCAGGAGTAAGTTTCTTTTTGAGATGTCAGAAGTAAATTTTTAACTCAGTGGTGAGTGTGTGGAATGGGCTGCCGGCAACGGTGGTGGAGGCGGATACGATAGGGTCTATTAAGAGACTTTTGAATAGATACATGGAGCTTAGAAAAATAGAGGGAATGGGTAAGTCTGGTCATTTCTAAGGTAGGGATATGTTCGGCACAACTTTGTGTATTGTGCTGTAGGTTTTCTATGTTTCTAAATATTTAGCAATAATAACATATGAAGAAGGATAGTGAAGTTCAGAGAAGGCACTCAAGGCCTACAGAGCTAAAGGTATAGCACCAACACGAGTAAGAAAAGGTGGGGAAGTCCAACATGCCACAACCTGAAGAACAGCAGAGATGAGAGATCTGATGCAGTCATTACCTTAAATAGTTAGCATATGCTTGCAAGTGCTGGTGATAGGGACTAATGAGTGAATATCCCCAGCAATTACATTTATGATGTATTAAAAACAATAGACATACAGAGGTTGGATCTACCAACGGTGTGTAACTGAATCAGACTTTCATTACTCCCTGGTATTAATTTTCATCTTCAACTGACTCAGTCCAACTTGACTCTCTTGCATATTTTCTCTACACTTAGTCTAAAGATGGCATTAAACTTTGACTGCTCAATGCAGTTTCTGCCCTTTTTTTCCAGTGGAACTGCTTGTGGTTTCTGCTAACTTTTCTCTAACTTTACTTCCCAAAAATGTATCCTGTTCTGTCACCCTTCAACACCAGAGTCTTATTACTAATAGTATTATCCCTGGCTACAATCATCTTGCAGCATGCAGCAGCTGAAATCACAATGATTAGCAGGTGCTGTTAGGCAGGGCCTACATTACAAGGCAAGAAGACAAATCTGTACTCATTTCTGTCAGCAAATACTAACATGGACCAGGCTCAAAGAACAATTGCTGCCTGGGCCTGGCTCCATGAACATGTTCTCTTGATAGGTTGACTTCATACTGAGTTGATTCCCTATTCCTCTGTTCCTGTTGCAACTGTCATTAAGAAAACAGCCTGAGGCATCAAATAAGTAATTCCGGTATTCTTACCTTCACAAAAACAGAGAAAAATATGTCTGTGCTAAGCTCTTGCACTTTTTTCGAAGCACTTTTTTTCTGATTGCAATGTTCAGCTTGTTTCTGAATTTCATTTTTATTAAGGCTAACCTGTTGAGCAGAACCTAAAGAAAAACATAATTCAGTTATCAGCTAATATTAAAGTCAGTTTTAAATCAACAATTATAATGTTAAAATGCTCAACAGTAGCTTCATTATCGGGGTTTCTGCTGTTTATAAAAATAGCTAATTATTCCACTGGCTATCGTACCACAAAATGACATTTATAAAGAGTAATAATTTGGTACAGTCTTTCAAATAATTATGCACACCTCAATTGATAAAATATGCACATGGTTACATTTATACTTTGAATTAGCATTTCCATGACACTTGCAGTCAGTTAAGAAATCAAACAATGAGAACAATTTGTTTAATGGATAATAAGATATGAGATGAAATCAGCAGTTTGCCAGTGGAAAAATGTTCGACGTTAGCTTTGTAACTTATGGTAGTGTTTATTTCATTATCAAGATGTATTTTACTTAGCCAGTATATTAAGAGAAGATTTAAGCAAATATGTAATAGATAGGGCCATCAAGCAAAATATTATTTGTAGAAATATATTTTCTGATCTCTACTTTCAGGCATAATTGTTTGTGATCTAGGTGGTCAAGGAAAGTGTAGCTGTTGCACAGCATATCAGTTCCAAGTGAAACAAGACTTGTATATGGAGAGGCTCGAATAAAATTGAGCACTCGATCCATGATCCACTCAAAAGCAGAAACAAAATCCAACTCTTTTCTTACAAAGACTAAAGGAAATCAAACAAATGAAATGATTTGGAAATGATATTACAAATAATTGCAAGTGTGTAACAATGCCAGTATATTTCAGATGTAAAATATCAAGGAACCTGACATTGATCCAAAAAAAATTGAGAATAGCTTGGTGTGAAAGGAAATGAGGATCCAGTTGCAATATAAATTGTGTTGAATATAAAAACATTCAACTCTCAAATGTTGAAATATTCAACATCAATTAATTGAAATTACAATTTAAATGTGGAAGAGATAAAAGCAAAGTTCTGTGGATTCTAGCACTCTGAAATAAAAATAGAAACTGTTTGGAATTGTCAACCTTGCCAGCAGCTGTGAGGAAGAAGCAGAAGTAATGTTTCAGGCTGATGACCCTTCAATGATATTACACTTAATTTAGGGTGATAATAGGAATATTCACTGATGATACCAACTGGCAGTATAGTCAGATGGATGGAAGCTTGGCTGCAGGTGTATAACTGTATGATCAGTGAAGTGGGCACAAAAGTTGCAAATGGAATTGTAGCTGCATCTGTGTGAGGTACTGCATTTGGAGAAGGCAAACAGGGCAAGGGAATAAATGGTAAATCACTCTAATTTAAGAAGTGTAGAAAATGAAAGGAATCTTGGACTGCACATCCTCAGATCCCTGTCGGTAATAATAATAACAACCTATTCTTGGAGCACTTTTCATACAAATGACACAGTTCAAAGTGCTTTACAATGGAATGAAGTGCAAACATGAAAATAATTTAAAAAAATAAAATAAAAATAAACGAGAAAATAGAAGTCAAAAAGATATTAGTTAAAATCAAGTTTAAGTAAGTAGGTTTTGAGCTGGCATTTTAAAAAGCTGAGTTCGTATCCCTTATCGCCCCAGGTATTGCATTCCACCATTTAGCAGTGCAGGTCAAAAAAGCTGACCTGCTATTATTTTTTGAGGCAGATTGTTTAAACTTAAGAGACTGGCGGAAGAAAACCTGAGAATTTGTGCAGAATTATAAAACAAAAATGATTCTGTAATGTACTCGGGTCCCAGACCATTGAGAGCTTTAATAACAAGTCAGAAAACTTTAAAATCAATTCTCAAAGATAAAAGAAACTAACACAGAGTGGTTAGGATGGGTGATACGCTTTCTCATCCTGGTTTTAGTTAAAAGTCTAGTAGGTGCAACAAGTAAATAGACACCAAAGAAAATACATTAATTGGCTAAGCCGCACACAAAAAAAATTAGGAAGATCATGCCAGGATACCAGATATGCCACAGACTAAGTACTGCATACACCTAGTCAACACACACCAGGAAGTATGTAATATCACTTAAAGGAACGAAATGAAGATTTAAAAAAAATGTTGCCAGGACTTGAGGACTGTTGGTTACAAGGGCACTGATTTGACCGCAGTTTCATTTTTGAAACACAAGAAAGAGAGAAGATTTAAATGAGGTGTACAAAATAGAGGTTAAGACTACTTTGCTCTCAGTCATCTCTCAATTTGAAAAGGAGACACGATGTGCTGAATTACCTAATTCTGCTCCCATGTCTTATGGTTTTATGAAGATGATGCCTACAATTATTGATGGGTTCTGAGATCATTCAGGAGTCTGCAGAAGGTGTAAACATTTCTTGAAGATTAGCTTCCTGGTTTACAGGGGCTAAGTTTGCTTTCCTCCTTTCATTTTCTCTTTATTGAGGTTACAGTCCTTCTTCAAGCAGGCCAATGCCTGACAGCAGATTTGGTGTCTGAGGATAATTGATATCTTGCTCTCTGCAACTTGAGATGTCTACACCTTTTTTACTTAGAAGTTCCTTCAATGGTCACCAAAAAAGCTCTTACTATGGGTGTTGTTTGAAAAGAGGGCATGTTAGGGCAGCTCAAAATCTGGAGTTTATACACAGTGTCAGGTTAGAGCATATTTGTTACATGAGGATGACTGCTCCAGTGCTGATGATACTGCCCTTGTGAAGGTTGATGATCTTTGTATTTGAGCTGTAGGATCTTAAGGATGCATTTCTATTGCTACCTTTAGGGATTGGAGACAACAGAAAGAGCCTATTTTTCTTTTGAGAGAATTCAGTAACTAATGGTTTGAAGTTAATTGATTGAAGGATCAGAGGAGTCTTGAGAAAAATAAAATCACCAAGAATAATGAGAGTTTGGAATTCTTTATCTCAAAAGGCAGAGGAGGTAGAAACAGAATCAGTCCATTAAAATGTACCTGAAGAAGCATAATTTACAGTTATGGAGGAATATCTGAGTGATGGAGTAATCTAGATAGCATGAATAAACAGCCCACTAGCCCTGTTTCTGTGCCATAAACCTCAGTGTTCAGAACAGAGAAGCTATAGAGAGGATGATGGGACGATGGTTGTTAGTGACTTGGGAAAAATACTAATTTTGTTAAATATAAACTTTAGAGATCTGTTCTTTTCAGTTAATTCATGACAATACATTTGATACACATACCATATACTCAAGCACACACAAGACACACTCAACTGAAGCAAAGACTGTACAACTCACCAATCGATGCAGCAAGTAGTCGGTGAACAATGATATCGGCGTAACGGCGAATAGGAGAAGTGAAGTGCGTATAGAAAGGCACATTGAGTGCATAATGGCGGAACAATGCTTCATCGTGAAGGGCTCCAGTGCAGAAATACTGTGCCATCTGGAAAGAGGTTAAGCCAACTTGATAGAATTTATAACCTGATTTCTAATTTTACTGTATGCTTTAAATTCAATTTTATCAAATCAAATTAGAAAGGCACAAAGATGCAAACTGAATACTTCGTATTTTTAGTAATTAAATCAGTTTAAAGATCTGAAAAAACAATCTGATTTAGAGCAAGTTATATCATGCAAAAAATTTTTAGGTCTTTTGTGAAGAGATTAAACCCAAATGAATACTTTTCCAGTTTTAACATGCACAAAAAATAGTTCCAGTTTTGCCTTTGAAGCTGCATTGAATCAATAGATCAAAAAGATAGCAAGCTAGATTTTTCCAAGTTGATATGCTCAAGTAACGAGAATTTTACTTTCAAAATTTCTATAGATAAGAACACAGATTTAAACAAGTAATATAAATATTCTTATAATCATGTAGATCATGAAAAATATTTTTTAAATTCAGTTATTATGGGGAACCACACTATTATTAATTATTGAAGAAGTATAGTACATAATCAAAATCACGCATTCTGAAAAATTAACAATAAGAAGATAATAAGACATTAAAACGTGGGAGCAGAATTAGACCCTTCAGCCCATTGAGTCTGATGTGCCATTTCATCATGGCTCATTATCTCTCTCAACCCCATTCTCGTGCCTTCTCTCTGTAATCTTCGATGTACTAACTAATCAAGAACCTGTCAACCTCCACTTTAAATATATCCAATGACTTGGCCTTCTGGCTAAAGAAATTCCTCCTCATCTCCATTCTAAATGGACGTCCCTCTAAACTGAGGTTGTGCCCTCTAATCCTAGTGTCCCTCACTATAGGAAATGTCCTCTCCATATCCACTTTATCTAGGCCTTTCATATTTGATAGGCTTCAGTGAAATCCCCCCTTCATTCTTCTAAACTCTAGTGAGTTCAAGCTCAGAGCGATCAAACACCCCTCACACGTAAATCCTTTCATTCCCAGAATCATTCTCATGAACCTTCTGTGACCCCTCGAATATCAGCAAATCTTTCCTTAGATAAGGAGCCCAAAACTGCTCCCAACACTATGTGCAGTCTGACAAATGCCTTATAAAGTCTTAGAACTAGATCCTTGCTTTTATATTCTAGTCCTATTAAAATGAATGCTAAAATTGCACTTGCCTTCCTTACCACCAACTCAATCTACAAGGTAAACTTCAGCTAATCCTGTACAACCACTACCAAGTTCCCTTGCATCTCAGGTTTTTGAACTTTCTCCCTGTTTAGAAAATAGCCTACACCTTTATTGCTTCTATCAAATGTGCATGGCCATACACTTCATGGCATTATATTCCATCTGTCAATTATTTGCCCATTCTCCCAAATCTATCCAAGTCTTCCTTGCTTCTGCATCAATACCTGCCCCTATACCTGTCTTTGTATCATCTCTAGACTTGGGCAGAAAGCCATCAATTCTGTCATCCAAATTGTTAACAGATAATGTGAAAAGAAGCGGTCCCAATACCAACCCATACAGAACATCACTGGTCACCAGCAGCCAGCCAGAAAAGGCCACCTTTATTCCCAATCTTTACCTCCTGCCAGTCATCCAATCTGCTATCCATGCCAGTAATACCTGGGTTCTTTCCTGTAATACCATGGGTTCTTATCTTGTTAAGCAGCCTCATGTGTGACACCTTGTCGAAGGCCTTCTGAAAATCTAAGTGTGCTACATCCACTGACTCTCCTTTGTCTATCCTCCCTGTTATTTCCTCAAAGAATTCCAACAGATTTGTCAGGCAAGATCTCCCCTGAAGAAAACCATGCTGACTTTGGCCTATTTTATCATGTGTCTCTAAGTACCCTGAAACCAATTCCTTAATAATGGTCTCCAGCATCTTCCCAATCACTAACATCAGGTTAACTGGCCTATAATTTTCTTTTCTTCCTCCTTCGCCTCTTAAAGAGTGACATTTCAAATTTTCCAGCCCCCTAGAACCATTTCAGAATCTTGTGATTCTTGTAAGATTATTACTAATCCCTCCACAATCTCTTCAACTAACTCTTTCTGAACCCGGGGTATAGTCTACCTGGTCCAGACCTACAGACCTTCTGCTTCCCAAGCACCTTCTCCTTAATAATAGCAACTACAGTCACTTCTCTCTCATGACACACTTGGATTTCTGGCATACTGAAGACTAACACAAAAGACATAAGTTTGTCAACCATTACTACCTTTCCAGCATCATTTTCTAGTGGTCTATTGAGTTACTGCAAAAGAGATTTCAACTTTATTAATTTATCATTCTGGTATATACCACATTAGTCTAACTGCCTTTATGGAGGATGAGAACAATGAAAGGAGTGAGGAAGGATGCGGATTCACAATGTCTCTGAAGGAAATCAAATAATTTGTTCAAGTTACTTTGCAAACACTGTTGATTGTGGGGAATGGAGTTCGTTCTTTCACATGCTTCTCCTTAAATCAACTGATTCAGTTGTAAGAATTCTAGGTGCTAAATACCACTCATTGTTTTACTGTTGATAAACCAATCTAATTTGGCACATTTGAAGTGGTATGTAATCAAAATCATATGTTATCTTAATTACCACACGATTGTATAATTTTGTATCTATTCTGACATTAAGAAAAGCAATATTCCTTCTATTTACCTTTGCAACTTAAAATAAAATGCGCCTAATATAACTTACAGTAAAAATATTTTATTAGTAAAATAAATCTACACCACTGGATGCCCTGCAGATATTCAGAATATGCTGCAGGCATCAGTGCTTTGATTGTCCTTTCACATCCAGATCAGTTTAGTACAGACATTGAGTTAATGAGCGAAGTGATTCTGGATTGAGCCAGTATGATCTGACTAAAGTTTTCCACCATATGAACATTTCCTTAACTCTACTAAAATTCTGAAGCACAAAAGGGAAATATCAGGCCAAAATATGCAGAGAGGCAACTGTGTTTATTGCTGCTAATAAAATTCCCAATGATTCATCAATGTCTGTGGCAAAATTATTCATTTCTCAAACTCCTGTCACTGTCACAATTTTTGTTGAATAGATAGCTTGTTAAGCAGTTGTTATGCTTTTGTGCATGACTGAAAATTCAGTCTTTATTTATCTGACTGCAAAAATGTTATTATGTTTTATGAAGGCACTGGTTTGAAAATAACTTCAATTCAACGTTCAAAGTAAGATTTATTATCAGAGTACATACATGTCACCAGATTCAATCCTGAGATTCTTTTACTGCGGGTATACTTAGCAAATCTATAGAACAGTAACTATAAACAGGATCAATGGACATCAAAACATGCAATTCACATAAGTTCTGGCAATCTCCCTTGAAGTTAGTGGTAAATACTTCAGATAGAATCACATTAGTGAGCATTGAATCATTAATAATCAGAATTTCCATTCTAAATCCTCTTATGCTAAAATTCCGCTTGTGTCACAAAGTAATGATAGTGAACTTTGGTAGATGAATGATAATGAACTTTGGTAGACATTATAACTATAATATCTAGTACCTTCAATATTCAAATGTGGTGTGATAAATTTATGTATTTGTTTGAAAAAAAAATCCTGATTTTTGAAACAAAACATTCATATGTAGGGATGCAGAATTTGCATTATTAGCCAAAAGCCATACAGAATTTGCGGGCAGTATAATTCTCAACACCAGGCATTTATAATCACCCTTCAACAAATGATACAGCAGAATGCTTTTTTTTAATCAAACAATCTTTTTACAAAATAAATCTATATTTAAGCAGAATGTTTCATGATATTTTGATAAGTATGTATATATGCAAAGTCTGGTTATAATTAACATTACTGTTAAATGGATAATCATTTGCTAGAGTTCAAGCAAATCTTCATGAAATTTAGGCTCATCCATACTATTGTTGGTAAACTAAAGAGTATTTTGTATAAAGAGATTTCTATAAAATATTGATGTCACCTACCTGCATTGGTCGGGCACACATATGGGTCAGAACTTCTTTCCTGGCGACAGAATATTGATCTGTTCCTAGTGTTTTATTTAAGCTCATCTGTTTTGCAAGCAACAAGGAAAAAAATTATTTTATTTACACCTTCTCTGTACCCAGTTTTTTTCTTTGTCTCTTTAACATCAATTCATGCCTTCTAAAACTTTGCGCTTCCACCAGAACACGAACTTTTCTTCTATGTCAGCTGTGCCTCTCAGCAGGTAGTACCCACACCTCTGAATCAGAGGTGCTTGGGCTCAAGAAGCTCTTCCAGTCCAATATCAGTGCATTAAGGGTGAGCTACACTACTGGAGCTGTCATCTTTTTCAATGAGACAATTAAGCATTTGCCTTGTTTATTCTACAAGGTGAAAAAAATGGCACTGTTTTAAAGAGCAGCAGGTATGCTATCTTTGGTATCTAGATCAACATTTATCCCAAATTTGATATCATTAAAGCAGATTATTAGTACCTCCTTTAATTAATATCTATGGGGGCTCATTGCAACAGATAGGCAGCTGTGGTTTTCCTCATTCGATCCATTATTGACTGATATGTACTTCACTTGTGTTAAGTACTTTGTGATATTCTGAAAGAGACAGAAATGGTATTATGTCGGTCTTCCTTTTTTTTGATTTCTTTCCTTCTATTCAGTAATTGCATTTGCGAGAAAAGATAGGGTGGAGTGGGGTGGGTGGTGGCGGTTTGAATATAGGCGGTGATCCAATCTAGTAGCTATAAACATTAAGCAGTTTGAACAGGTCAAGGACACTTAAACCTTTTTTCATTTTTATCTACATACATGTTCATGCTCATCAGTATACTCCCATTCTGACTCACCTTTATGTATTCAATCATAATCAATTCTTCATCTGAATGTTTAACTTTCAGTATAATCATCACCATGCATTAAACATCTTTAAGCATTATTAAACAGCTAATGTTCACTTCAGTGTATACAACTCCAGTTAAAATAAAAAAAAATTAATACTGCTCTTATGGAATGAGATGCAAACTGTCTTTAATTTTTAAAGAAAATGCCATTTCCTCAGTATTTTAACAATGTTTGAACTTTGATATCAGGACCAAAGATTGCACTGTTAGGTTACATTAAAAACTATATAGCTACCAATACACCACTTATATAGGTGTCATTTGACCAGATAATCAGAAATATCTTAGATCAGGCCTGGCAACCTTATCTCATTCATAAAGACACTTGAAAACAGAGATATAATATTTTCTCAAAACTTACATGCAATGTGCCTGCAGAGCTGAAGTCGATTTCAAGTCCCAGCTGATCACACAACTTCATAAGATCATCGAGCATTTTTGTTTGAGGTGGCGGATGGCGACGTAGCAAAGCTTGCTCTGGAAATAAATTGTAGATGCTGTGGGCTACAGCCATGTTTGCCAGTAACATGAATTCTTCGACCAATCTAGAAGGAACAAAACATTTTTTTAAAGTTACAAAAATACAATGTGTATTCAGAAGGAAACATGCGCCCACAGTATCATATAACCATGTAGCAAAAGGGATGTTTTGCACTGTTGTACGTGTCCTTTTGGTAGTCTTTAAAGTAATTCCACATCCACCCCTTTCATGTCTCACTCCCATATCCTATTGCCTTCAAATCATTTACATTTCAAATGTTATCTAAGTTTCAAAGGTATTACTTCCAGCATCTTTTCACACTGCTGTACTAAAAATAAACTTTCTAATTCTGCCCAATTCAAAAACCTGACATGTCACTTCTGGTTATTGCCTCTTTTATCACTGTATGCCAGGTCTCCTTACTTTCATAACCAAGCAAGATTTTGACACAACTATCAAATCACCCATTCACTATCTATAAAGAAAATAAACCATTCACCAGGTAAATGAAGTTATTCGTTCCTGGTACTATTCTACTAAGCCTCTTTTGTATCCTCTCCAAAGCCTTGACATTCTTAAGTGTGGTGCCCAGAACTGAATGCCAGAGTCTTAACAGCATTTTGTGAAGGTTAAGTTTAAGAGACTACTAGACAGGAATATGGAGGAATTTAAGGTGGCGGGGGGGGGGGGGGGTTATACGGGAGGCAGGGTTTAAGGGTCGGCACAACATTGTGGGCTGAAGGGCCTGTACTGTGCTGTACTATTCTATGTTCTATTAATAGGTTTCAAAAATACATTTAACATCAAAGAAATTTATACAATATACATCCTGAAACATATCTTGTTTTCTTCTACACTGTAAAGATCCATTAATGAAAACAAAAGCCTCATTTTAAAAAAGACCTCCATCTGACTTCCAAAATTACTTTAAAAACTCAAAAGTCTCATTGTTCCTTAATCCTCTAAATTCATACATTTTTTAAACTGTTTAAGCTATTCTGTCAATTAACTAATTTACAATCCATAGTCCACTATCCCTTCAATCCCATGGGTTTTATGTTTGCTAATGATTTAAGTGCTTTTGAAAATACATAAAGTGACATCAGTTTTCATCATATTTCCATTAGGTAAATGAATTGGATAAAATTCATGGAATGCAGTTTACCTTTAAATATTCTGTACTACTTTCTGTTTATTAGTTTATGCTTGCCCAAACAGTAACTGATTTCTATTTTTATTCTGCACTCTCAGCACATTCTGTAATGAATGCATGTTGTTCACACTTGTTTTGAAAGAAATTACTTATTGCACCGCTTTTCACCTGGAATTGTATCTCTCAACTCTGTACGGCTAATGCCTCCCCATCTAGAGAGCATGGTAGTAAATCTCAAATGCTTTCCAACTTGTTTCAATAACTGACTGTACAGTGTCAATTTTTTTTAGTCGATTGTTAAATTTCAACTCATATTGAATATTTTTGCTAGTAAGTTATAATAATGGTGAATTTATTGTAGCCAATTAAACTTTCAGCAGATCTTTGGGAGGTGGGATGAAAATGGTATACTGAGAAGAAACCCATTTAGTCAAGGAAAGAATGTGCAAACTTTATACAGACAGCACCCGTTGACCAGGTCACTGGAACTGAGAGGCAACAACAATGACAACCAATATCACCAATGCACATTTTGATATCATGTTGTGCTATGCTACCTTCTGAACTGTCCTTGCTTTAATTAATGTCACAATTAATTTGTGTTTATGATTAATCAGGTTAAGCGTACTTCTGAGCTATGTGTAAGCTGAATTTCTGGTGCTGACAAATACATTACCACGAGATGGTGCTAGATAGTGCTTTGTCTCAGAGTGAGAAGGACTCATGGATAATGGCAGCAGAATCACAATCAGGTTTATTATCACTGTCTTATATGACATGAAATTTGTTGTTTTGCTGCAGTAGTACAATGCAAAGTCATAAAATTACTATATCATAAGCGGTGGCACCATATACAGTATCTAATGACATTGCAATTTGCTACAAGAATGTGTGGATATAGGGAATAATAGAAGTAGGACAGACAACCATTCAAGTTTTATCTGCCAGTTGATCCTGGCCTCAGCTGCATTTTGCCGCCTGTTCCTCATAACACCTCATTGCCCTGTAGACCGAATCTCAGTACTCTGGGACCACAAATTCCAAAGACTGAGGAAAGAAATTCCCATTTTCCATATTAACTGGGCAATCAATCTGGATGGGTATATTCCATCTAGAGAGATGTATGGATGAAAGGTTTAGCAGGACATGGGCCAAAAGCAGGCAAATGGAACTAGCTTAGATGAGCTTCTTGGTTCACATGGACCAGTTGGGCCAAAAGGCCTGTTGCCATGTTATAGAACTCTGTGACCGAGTCAAATTCCAATTTGCTAAGGATGCATGAGTAATCCTTCTTCATAAGTCAACCCCTTCAGCCCAGGATCATCCTAGTGAACCTTCTCCAACTGCATCGAAAACTTATAGTTGTGTCATAGCTGTTTAATTACTGAAGCAACTGTTCAAGTTTAATTCCCAGAACAGCAGCTATGGCAGTTAAACTACTTGAAAGTAAGTGTTCTAAGCAGATTTGGGACTGTTACCTAAAAAAGGATGTGCTGGCATTGGAGAGAGCCAGAGGAGGTTCACAGGAACGATCCCAGGAACGAAAGGGTTAATGTTTGAGGAAAATTTGATGGCCCTGGGCCCGTATTTGCTCAAATATAGAATAATGTGGTGGGGTGGGGGCAGTGGCAAGGTCTCATTGAAACCTATTGAATATTGAAAGGACTAGATGAAGTGAACGTGGCTTAATTCTGCTCCGATGCCTTACGGTGTTACATCAGGGTTCCAATCATGAAAACTGTTCGTAAGTAGAAATGAACAAAATCTGTGCGTGGGAGAGTATCATAGGAGCAGGCAGAGGAACAGTGGCTGTCAGCCAACCTCACTGACTTAGTGAATGAACAAGTCAGTCTGCTCAACTAATAGACTAAGTCCTACAGATTCTTGCCTTCCAGACATGTTAGCTTCCGGTATTACAGACCCAACAGGGCATACAAGCCCTGACAATCCTCAATATCATAGTCCATGACATTAAGTCCCTGGAAGGGAAGCAAACCTCCTTTTGATTACTACCTACTGATTACCACTTATGAATGTGTTTATCTATGTTCAGCAACACTTAGAGGCTATGAAAGTAACACGGATACCTCAAACACACTAGGCCGGCAGTTCAGAAAAATTGCCAAGTGTGGATTTGTTATACTGTCACTGCACTTTCAAACTGTGTGAGTTGTACAGAGTGACTGAATCAACACAAGGGATAAATCTACTTAACCTTGCCCTCTCCTATCTCTGTGGCAGATCTATCTGCAATTTGCATTGTTAGAAGTGACCAATGTATAGCCTATATGGATACAGAATTCTATCTTCACATACAGGACATATTCCTTGCGTTTTTTGTAAAGTAATGGTGCAAAATAAGATTAATAACAGATCTGGCAGCTCCAAACTGGGCATCCACGGGGTACTGTGTATCATGAACAACAACCTGAACACAATACCAAGCACATCCTTCACTAAATATCCAACTACAGATAGAAGAGCTTAACTCATGCCTTCAAGCAAGTGCATCTGCCTTTGAAATCAAGGTAGTGATTGACCTTGGAACGCTGACAAGACTGGGGATCGGGACAACTTTGCAACTACAGATGATTCTGGATAATGGGGCTTTTGATTAATTGGGGCATCCACTTATTTGGGAGAATTCTCAAAGACTGAAAACTAATCATGAAAATTGCCAGGGTTCCCTGTTTATTTGGGACACTGTACCCCAACTGGGGTAGGAGACTATTGCCGAACAGGCTCTAACCAGTGTTAGTTGCACGCATTTATGTGGCTGTTACACGCTATACCGTGCTTAGAGCAAAGAGTTTTTAAATAGTGTCAGTTGTGTGTGAGTGTGTTCAAAAAGCAGTGATTTTTGTCACTAATAGCTGGTGTGAAATAAGCAGTAAGATAATTCCAAACTGTTTTGCTCATTGCAGTTTCAAACATTCAGGCTTGGGGAGGCCAGAAATGGCCAGGAGTGAAAATGAGATGATTTCACCTCCTCAGCAAGTCAGGGACTACTAAGAATTGAGATATCGACACTCATTTTGAATGTTACAATGAAAATGAAGGATGTAATCACCAATAACATTGTCTGAAGGCAGTTCATTATCTGCACTGATTTTGTTCAATGCATACACTGGATAAATTCGTCTGTTAATAATATAGGAGGAACTAATAGAGTTTATAGTATTGTAGCAGTGTTGGTAGTGCTCTATTTTGTTCCGTATTTCATTTAAATACATAATTTGTTACTCAGTTTGTCTTTTTATACCTTAAGTATTTCCATGAAACTTCAGCTATTTGGGGCAGCCACTTAATTGGGCCAAAATGTTCCAGTCCCAATGTATCCCAATTAACTGGAACCTACTATGTAACAAAAACAAAGTGGCGATTTTTGGCAGTTAATAATGCTGGATCATTGACACATGAATCCTTTGTAGAGTGACTTGGATCTGAACATTTTAGCTCTCTTTAATAAGACCCCTTGTCAGTACTCCTCTTAATATACCTGAAAGATGCACATTGTGGAATACTGCCTACCATTTTAGTCTCCCTATTCAGAACACAGAAGAAATGAAATGGGTTTATCAGACCTAGTTGTCAGTCTGTAACATGCAGAGAGGCCTGCATTCCCTAGTTTTATTAAAAGAGAGACGAATTCATTGAATCTTTAAAAATTACAGGGGTTGACAAGGTGGACTCAACGAGTTACTAGCCTTGGCAAAGGAGTTGGGAACAAAGTCTCAGAATCAAGAGCAGACCATTTGGTACCCAAAAAAAAATGCAGGTGACAAGGTTTTAGAATTTGCTATGCTGAAAGAGGAGTCATGAAGTCAATTAAAAATTGGGATCATTACATTTCTGGATATTGGGGATGTGAAGGGATTTGGGGATAGTGCAGATACATGCAGCTAAAATGAAGCTCTACCCATGATCTTGATCAATGGCTGACTAAGCTTGAAGATCAGCTGGTCTACTCCTGTCCTGAATTTTAAAAGCAGAAAATTTGAATGTAATCCTATCTACTGTCTGGAAAAAATTAGATGTATTCTAATTGGAGAATGAGGCAACTGTGGTAAACAAGGGAAGTCAAAAAGAGCATAAAAGCAAAAGAGAGGGCATATAATAGAGCAAAAATTAGTGGGCAGTTAGAGGATTTGAAAGCTTTTAAAAACCAACAGAAAACATTAAAAAAAACATATGAAGGGAAAGGACGAAATATCAAGTCCAGTCAAGTCACTTTTTATTGTCATTTTGACTGTAACTGTTGATGCAGTACACAGTAAAAATGAGACAACGTTTTTCAGGACCATAGTGCTACATGAAACAATACAAAAACTACACTGAACTATGTAAAAACAACATAAAACTTCACTAGACTGCAGACGTACCCAGGACTGCATAAAGTGCACAAAACAGTGCAGGCATTATAATAAATAATAAACAAGACAATAGGCACAAGTTGGTAGACAATAGTAGAGGGCAGTAAGTTGGTGTCAGTCCAGATTCTGGGTATTGAAGAGCCTGATGGCTTGGGGGAAGAAACTGTTAAGAAGTCTAGTCATGAGTGCCCGAATGCTTTGGTGCCTTTTCCCAGATGGCAGGAGGGAGAAGAGTTTGTATGAGGGTGCGTGGGGTCCTTCATAATGCTGTTTGCTTTGCAAATGCAGTGTGTGGTGTAAATGTCTGTAATGGAGGGAAGAGAGACCCCGATGATCTCAGCTGACCTCACTATCCGCTGCAGGGTCTTGTGATTCGAGATGGTGCAATTTCCAAACCAGGCAATGATACAGCTGCTCAGGATGCTCTCAATACAACCTCTGTAGAATGTGGTGAGGATGATGGACTTTCCTCAGCCTTCACAGAAAGTAGAGATGCTGCTGGGCTTTCTTTGCTATGGAGCTGGTGTTGAGGGACCAGGTGAGATTCTCTGCCAAGTGAATTCCAAGAAATTTGTTGCTCTTAACAATCTCTACCAAGGAGCCGTCGATGTTCAGCAGGGAGTGGTTGCTCCGTGCCCTCCTGAAGTCAAAAACCATCTCTTTTGTTTTGTTCACATTCAGAGACAAGTTGTTGACAGGTTGTATGAAGGTTAGCTAGCCAATAATATCAAAGAGAATACCAAAAGCTTTATTTACAGATATATTAAGAGTGAAAAAGAGGTAAGTGGTTATCAGACTGCTGGAGAGGTAGTAATGAAATGAAAGACAAGGTAGTAATGAAATCAAAGAAATTGCAGATGAACTGAAAAGTACTTTCAGTCAGTCTTCACTGTGGAAGACGCTAGCAAGTTGCCAGAAATTTGAGAGTGTCAAGGAGACAGAAGTGAGTGCAGTTGTTTTGACTAAGGAGGTGGTGCTTGGAAAGCTGAAAGGTCTGAAAGTTGATAAATCACCTGGATCAGGTGGTCTGCACTCCACGGTTTTGAAGAGATTGTGGAGGCATTAGTAATAATCTTTCAAGAATCACTAGATTCTGGATTGGGTCTGGAGGACTGGAAAGTTGCAAATGTCACTCCTCCTTCCAAGGAGGATGTAAAAAAGGATATCATAGGCCAGTTAGCCTGATTTTAGTGGTTGGGAAGATATTGGAGCCCATTATTAAGGATGCGGCCTTGGAGTACCGGGAGGCGCATGGTAAAGTAGTCCAGAGTTAGCATAGTTTTTTCTTAAGGGGAAATCTCACCTGGCAAATCTGTTGGAATTCTTTGAGGAAATAACGAACAGCATAGACAAAAAGTCAGTGCATGTTGTTTACTTGGATTTTTAGAAGGCTTTTGAGAAGATGACACACATGAGGCTGCTTAGCAAGATGAGAAGAATACAGGAAATAATACGAGCATGGACAGAAGATTTGCTGACTGGCAGGAGGTAAATATTAGGAATAAAGTCAGCTTACTCTGGTTGGCTCGGTGATTAGTGGTGTTCTGCAGGGGTCGGTATAGGGACTGCTTCCTTTCATGTTATATGTCAACAATTTGGATGACAGAATTGTGGCTTTGTGGCCAAGTTTGCAGACAATACAAAGATAGGTGGAGGGACAGGTAGAGCTGGGGAAGCAGGGAGTGTGCAGAAAGACTTGCATAGATTGGGAGAATGGGCAAAGAAGTGGCAGATTGAATATAGTGTAGGGAAGTGTATGGTCATGCACCAAGGTAGAAAGGATAAAGGTGTAAACTATTTTCTTATTGGGGAAAAAGATCCAAAAATTTCGGAGTCTGTGTGCAGGATTCCCTAAAGATTAACTGCAGGTTGAGTTGTTGGTAAGGAAGGCAAATGCAATGTTAGCATTTATTTCAAGGGAACGAGAATATAAGAACAAGGATGTGATGCTGAGGCTTTATACATTGACAAGACTGCTCTTGGAGTATAATAACCAGTTTTGGGCCCTTTATCTAAGAAAAGATGTGCTGACATTGGAGAGGGTCCAGTGGGGGTTCATAAGAATGATTCCGGGAATGAAAGGTTAAATGTGAGGAGCGTTTCATGCTCGCTGGAGTTTAGAAGAATGAGGGGGAGGGGTTCTCAATGAAATCTATTGAACATTGAAAAGCCTAGAAAGAGTGGATGTGAAGCGAATGTTTCCTATAGTGCGTGAGTCTAAGACCAGAGGGCACAGCCTCAGAATAGAGGGACATCCATTGACAGAGATGAAGACAAAATTTTTTAGCCAGCAGTTTGTGAATTGTTGGAATTAATTGCCATGGATGGCTGTGAAGGCCAAGCCATTGAGAATATTTAAAATGGTGGTTGATAGGTTCTTGGTTAGTCAGGGCATCAGAGATTATGGGAAGAAGGCAAGAAAATGGGGTTGAGAGCAATAATAAATCAGCCATGACAGATTGGCAGAGCTGACTCAATGGGCTGATTGGCCTAATTTTTTTCCTATGTCCTGTACCCAGGAACAGCAAAGAACACCTAACATTTATTAATATATTTAATATTTATTATTGACTATATATCCAACTCCTTTGCCAGAGATCCCCAGAGGAAGAAAGCACCCACAGCTTTGTTAGGGTTACAAGTTGCATGAAAGTTGCTTGGTGGGCATGATTTATCTATCTACTTCACTCCGTACCAGAATGAAAGGGACTTCATCTCCTGTGTCCAGCTGGTGCATGACCTTGGGCATCTCAGAGGGCTATGGGTAACCTGAGGTAATTCTGTTCAGCACAGTGTTGTGGGCCAAAGGGCCTGTATTGTGCTGTAGGTTTTTTATGTTTCTGTAATGTGCTTACATAACTGCGCTGATGCTTTGCAACAGTTGAACTCAGCTAAAATGTTTTGTTGATGATTTTCATTTGTACTCCATGCCTGAGGCTTCTCATTTAAGTGTCCCAACAATAATCAGCTGCATTGGATTCCAGTTGCCCCGATACCATTTCTCATGACCGAAGTGATCTGGTGAAACCTTTCACCGCAGTCATTACTGACAACACCAAGATCTGCAGGGAAGACATCTAAATGGAAATGCAGGAAGTGTATCTTTAGTGACATGCTGCATTTCATGGTTCTGCATGCTTGAAGCATTTTATCAACCAGCTGCATGTAGTTTGGTGCTCTGTAGTTACCAAGAAAATTTTCAACAACATCCTTGAATGCCTTCCATGTGATTTTCTCTGGTCCTACCATAAGTTCTTTGGATTGCCTGTCATTGCTGACCTGTTTGTTTTGTGGATCAACAAAAATGTCTTCCTTCATCTTGGAAACATATTTCTCAAATATTGAAATCCTTCATGGAAATTTAGGGCCTTTCTGAAAACTTCCCTGCCATGCAGCATCACCTTTCCTAAGCATACCTACGCATGCATGGGCAAGATAGAAAACTTTTCAGCTTACATTGTGGGCAACATTTTAATTGATTTGAACTATGAATTGAAATAATGAATAGAGGCAATTTTAAAAAATGGTGCATGATCATGAAATTTCATGGTAATTTTCATGATCAGCAACTTTAAATCCATAAGATACACCCTGAAGTATTTGGGATGCAAAATCTTTGTTGTCCAGTGTAATCAGTGCATAATCATTTCACTAGATGGCAGTAGCTATTAGGCTATAGCTAACCGATTTGAGTAAGAGATAGGAGAAATCAAACTACACATATTAAAAATAATTTCTTCTTGAATCCAATACTCAAAGCAGAAAAACACAAAGCAGATGTTTTATATATTACTTTTACAGAATGCACATTTAAAACTAAATCTGTTTTACAAATCTCAAGGTCCAGAACAGCTGTATATTTGATCTGATGAGAAGTTTCATGTAAATCAAGAAAAGTATGTGTCACTTGGTAATTTAACTGGACTAATAAACAGAGACTATTATAACTGAGGCAAACATTGTTATCCTTGTGGCACATATAATTGAATGCTCAAAGTACAACTTTAATGTTGTGTAATGTTCTAACAGAAGCCAACATAGTACTTTTGTGCAATTCAAATTGAGAGAAAATACAAATCTCTAATTATTTTGTACCAATCGAAGTAACAGCGAATCCTTTTGAAAACATTTGTCAAATTCAATTCACAAGTTAATTCACCACAGGTTAGGAAAAATGCCATCACCTTCTCTCAATTTCTCTGTCTCCACCGCAGCTGCTCTCAGGATGAGGCTTTTCATTCCAAAACAAAGGAGATTTCCTTCTCTTTCAAAGAAAGGGGCTTTCCTTTCTCGACCATCAATGCTGCCCTCATCCACATCTCTTCCATTTCATGTACGTCTGTTCTCACCCCACCCTCCTGCCACCCCACCAGGGATATAGTTCCTCTTGTCCTCAACTACTACACCACCAGCCTCTCCATCCAGCACATGATTATCCATAATTTTCGCCATCTCCAACGGAATCACGCCACTAAGCGCATCCTTCCCTTCCTCCCACTTTCTGCTTTCTGCAGGGATCGCTCCCTACACAACTTCCTTGTCCATCTGTTTCTCCCCGCTGATCTCCCTCCTGGCACTTATCCCTCTCCTTTGAGTTTTTTGGGGTCATCTACTGTATCCGGTGCTCTCAGTGTGGCCTCCTGTATATCAGTGAGACCCGGCATAGATTGGGAGACCGCTTTGCCTCTACTGTTATGATGAGACGACACTCAGGTTGAAGGAGCAACACCTTATATTCTGTCTGGGTAGCCTCCAACTTGATGGCATGAACATCAATTTCTCGTACTTCTGATAATGCCCGCCCTTCACCATCTCCCATTCCCATTTCCTTACCTGCCCATCATCTCCCTCTGGTGCTCCTCCCCTTTTCTTTCTTCTATGGCCTTCTGTCCTCTCCTCAAATGATTCCCCCTCCTCCAGCCTGTATCTCTTTCACCAATTAACTTCCCAGCTTTTTACTTCACCCTTCCCCACCCCAGGTTTCACCTACCACCTTGTGCTTGTTTCTCCCCTCCCCCCACCTTCTTACTCTGACTCCTCATCTTTCCCCCCCAGTCCTACTGAAGGGTCTCAGCCCGAAACGTCGACTGTACTCTTTTCCATAGATGCTGTCTGGCCTTCTGATTACCTCCAGAATTTTGTGTGTTGCTTGGGGAGTTATCGCTAAGCATCCTTAACAACCATTTATATTACAATATTAATGCTGCAAAATCATCAAAAAGTACTTCAGAAAAAAAACACCTCCAAACAATTAAAATCAACAGCAGCTCATATTAAATGCATTTGGGTAGATAGCCAAAGACTCACCTAAACACATGGGTTCTAGTGTACTTGTAAATGAGGAAAGAGAGGCAGAAAAGTTCTTGGACCTGAGTCCAAAGGTAAAGATTTTGGCAGATGAAAAACAGCTGCAAATAACAGAAGGACTGATTTTGCGATTCACTAACTTGCAGAATAAAAAAACAAAATGTTCAAGGGAAACCCAGATAAGATGGTGAGAGCGCTGGAAGATGAGGCACTAAAGTTGATTAATTGGCTTTGACTGGAGAGTTAAGAATGGAACTAGAGAATTACAGTCCTATACTGCTGCTTCCAGTTCAAGACAAGTTCATGAAATACGGTGCAGTCACCTAAACAAAACAAATTTGAGGAGGCAGACAGATTATGAAACACAAGAAAGGATTTGTTAAGTTCACATTTCCATACAAACAATGAGTTAGGTTACAAACACCTAAATTTAGAAGACTACAACATGTATGAGGAGTACAGAAAGTGCTGGGAGGTTGGAAATCCATTGGCAGGCTGGAGTGGTGCAGTAGCTTGCAAATAAATAAATACAGCATCCAAGTCAATGTATCAATATCAGGCGACAACATCTTTTAACATAACCAATAAACAGTGAAGTCATTTGGCTAGAAGTTTAATGGGAATAGATTCAAGTAGTCTGAGGTAGATTTCATGAATTCTCCATTCAACTACAATAATGCTCTGCAGGTGGGTTAGGTCACAAATCCTCCAGTTACTTTGAGGAAACAAAGCTAACTGCAGCAGAGAATTAATATGCTTTGCATTATATGGCAAGATGGTTTACTCCCTATAAAAATAGCATATTATTCAACTCGAAGTGAATACTACCGAGGGAGAACAGCAAGTTATATATTAAAAAAGGTACATCAAAGACACAAATATCACACTCTATTACTGAGGCAAAATAATACTAAATTGCAGGATGCTTCTAAGCTGTGAACTAACTGACAAGTACATTTCAATCTGCAAAGTTTCTGGCTTTACAAAGCAAACTCCCAGCAACTTCAGGCTGCCTTTATCTGTATCAATTAGACTTGATGGGCTTAACAAAATAACTTGGCTTAAATAAAATTCCACTGTAGCAGTGGCATAATATATTGAGTGTTGCATTGAATATTGCTTCTGTCCTTAAAATGTTCGGTACTTTCCAGTTTTCCATCAGTAATGTCACAAGAGAACTGCCTACAATAAGTTTTATTGTAATTCAACATGATTAGATCCTTCAGCTCCTCAAAACCTGCTCCTCCAATTAATTGAATCGTGGCTATGCTGCACCTGAACTCCACATCTGCTTCTGTTCCATATCTCTTGGAATCAACTGAACTCAAGTTTCAATTCAAATTGATTCAGCACCCACGGCCTTTTGAGGGAGTTCCAGATTTCCATCTCGTGTGTGAAAACTATTTTCCGATTTTACACAGTACTCGTTTTATGACAGCTTCTTCCCCCCCCCATTTCTCCTAAATTAGTAAATTCTGTGAATGCAAAAAATAGAACCCCATCATCCCTTGAAACAGCAATCTCACTGAAATTAATAAATGTAACGTTATAACTTAACCCTTAATTGAACTCTATCACTCAGATAAATTATTTCTCGATGACTGAAGAAACAGGCTATTGTCTAAAAGTATTAATTCAATTATATTAAAAACTTGACAAAACTGTTAATGTTTTATTGGTTCAGGAATAGCTACTGCTTTTTCTATCCAAATGAACATTTCTTGAAAAGACCCTGGAGTAAGCATTCAATGTTTAAGAATAGAGGAAGACAGATTTACTGATCAAAGCTAATGAACTTTAAACTGTAAAAAGGACAGTGCTAAGATGACAGCTCTGCTTGTTAAATATGTGAAATTGTATTTTTACCTTTGGAACTAGAGGATAAATGTTTAAAATAAATATATTTGCCACACAGACATAAAAAACATTGTAGCTTGTATAATCTCAGAACATCACTCAAAGCTTCACAGCCAATGAAGTATGTTAAAAGTTTGCTTTAACAGTTTAAAGTAGAAAAACCACAGCCAATTAATACATTACAACAAAGTAATGACCAAATAATTTGCATTGAAGCTTTGGTATTAAACTTTGCCAAGGACTTTTGACAGGACTTTCTGGAATTCAGTGTAGCATTGTGGTTTCTTTATGTTCAGGTAAAGCTGACAGGATTTGGGTTAATGTCTCATTCAAAGTATCATTTTCACTGGTGCAATTCTCTCTACTGTCTGCACTGTCACCCAAGATTCCCTAATCAAGCCTCTGGAGTGGGGCTTGAATTCATAACTTTCTTACTTAAAAGTAAAACTATGCCTAAACCATTTCAATGCTGAAGATCAAAAAATAATGTGAAAGAGAAGCTGGCAAATTTAAGACAGCAAAAATAATAGAGAAGTGTAATGGCACTAGCTTGAGAAAACATTAGGTAAGAGGTAAATAAAGGTAGAAATTCCTGAAATGTGCACTGGAATTTTTGTGTTTAGAATTGATTCATGTTTGAAGAAGTAAAAAATCAATATTGGATCTTGTTATAGGAACAAGGTGAGGCAAGGGGCAGATGTTTCAGTTGGATAACAATCAATGAACAGTAATCATAATCTCATTATGTTCAGAACAGTTAATGAACAGAAAGAATCAAATATTGTAGATTCAAATAGAGCTAATTAAATAAGCAGAATGGGAGTCTAACCTAAGTGAACTAAAATCAAAATTTGGCAGTTAAAACAATGGATTAATATTGGAGCTTTAAAAAAGATAATTGAGGTACACTAGATATATTTCCATAAGGGCAAAAGTAAAGACAGCCCAAGCAGAAGCTCCCTGAATGACAGAAGCACATATAAATGCCATACTGTTTAATGTCTTTATTAAAAGGTCACATTTCAACCTTAATTTTAACAAGAATGTCATACACAATGCATTTTATTGTAGATACTTTAAATTTGTTAAGCATTACCAGGTTTATTAATTTAGTTTGAGATTTTTTTCCCAATTTTCATAACTGCTGTGAACTGTAGCGTATATTCAAACCTTAAGTGTATTTTAACAATTCTTTTTACTGTTAACAGAAAGTAGTTCTGTCACGGTATACGGATTGCTAGTCTCTGTACACTCACATGTTGGTAACTTGGCAAATGAAAGCTTCTGCATGGAGACTAAACCACATGGAAAAGCTATATATAATATTTTAGACAATGGGAATTTTGAGTTAAAAACTGAACTGTCAAGAATAGAAATGTAACGTTATTTGAGAATTGTTTTCATAAGCAATGACAAACTTGATGAAACTAATTTCTGAGGCACCAAGAAATCCCAAGGCAAAGATTCAATAGTTATAGAGTAATGTATCAAAAACATGATTGTATCCAATATGTGCTAATATTTTATTGTGATCTATTACTTTGCACAACTAGACGCATGTACTTGCAAACCACAAGCTTCATTATCCTCAGAACTTCAACTTGTTTCTGATTTGTTTTCTGCAGCCGACTCAAACTTCTATCAGTCACACAATTGGAACGTAACATTCACACACCCGTGCACTGACCACAACACAATAGTTATCACAAAGCAATGAAATGCAGTCATGGGCACATCCCTCAAGTCTTTTCATTTGCAATAGCAATTTGGCACATTAAATAGGACCTTTATACCTCGTACTATTATTTTGAAGTGGAACATTTAAAATAGTGGCATTGATGTTCATTTTGAAGGGAAAGGAATGAACTGAACAGCAACTGTAGACTAAGAAAACATGCTTTTGTAAGTGAACAATACCTTGTCTACCTCTATTAATCAGAGAACAAAATTATTCAGTGACATACACATAATTAACACACCAAAGCACCAATAGTGGTTCTAGCCTGCAGAATTGGTGATTAGTCATTAATATGGAAAAAGTAGTCTTTTTTCTGCCAAGTACATGCATCTAACTTGATTGTGCATTGATGCTCAAGTAATTAGAGGCTGTTGTGTAAAATAAAGGCATAGTTTTTACAACCATAGCTTTAGCATCATGATTCTGATACCTGATTTATTGTTTCCCTTTGTAAGGCAAATATATACTTTTATTATACAAGTATTAATTTAACAATTAATAACTGAGATTAAAAATGAACAAAGTGATTGAGTGATTAAGCTAACCTTTTTTAATACTGCCTGCATTGTTAACAAGAAATATAATGTTGCTAAAGTAACATTATCTTATTGCATGGAGCCCACCCTCCCCCCATATGTGTATACTAGCAAAACATGCATGATTAGATAATGATGTTGCACACTGATCCATAGGTATGTGAAAAGGAAGTTTAAAAATTGCTTTAAATGACTATTTTTCAATAAATTTCAGTTCTAATTACAATATTTTTGCATCATCTGGCACTTTTTGGAAGCTAAGGACAGAATACAAACTGCTGATTTGCATTAATCATTCAGGGATTTCTATGGATCCCCACAACAGAAACTGGGGTGGGGGGGGGGGGGTAGCATTTAACAGGAACTTGAGGGGTGACTTTTTACTTAAGGGTGAAATAGAGACTAGTATGCATATGAATTGAGCTACCAGAGAAAGTGGTTGAATCAGGTACAATAAAAACATTTAGAACAGTTGGATAGGTACATGGATTGGAAAGGTTTAGCAGCATATGGGCCAAACAAAAGCAAATGAATAGTTTTACCAGTTGGGCCAAAGGGCCTATTTCCATGCTCTATACATCTTGAGGCAAGAGTGAGACTGCCCGTGAGGATACAAAATGTACAAATTTAAATGGCATTAGGCAAGAGTATTTAAATATTTAATCTCATTTCAAAATCTAGCAGCTGAGAATGTGGATTTAAATTTCTTAATTATCACTAAGTGAATATAATGAAATACACTGAAATAATCATTTTAAGGTCACACGTTCAATTAAAGCAAAATAAAAAAGTGTTAATGAACATTCACACTGTTCTCAAACAGAAGTAGGCTGTACCTTTGTTATAATAATCTAATTGGGATAGTACATGCATTACTAATTAGTATTTCTAGATTTGAGTATAAAGATCAATAATGTAGTACAATAATGATAAGAATTCTTATTGTTACCTCAAATTTTAAAAATCAAATATGATCATACTTCTCAAATATTAAATATGTTGATAATTTACATTAAAAATATATGCCAAACTCGTGGTTTAAACAATCCATTACTTTGATTACTCCTGAAAAATTCTAATTCCATCAAGATACAAAGATTAGTGAAAGTTTGTTTACTACACATAATGCAAGTCACAGTAACTTCTTTCATCAGAGGGCAGACAGTAGTGAGAGGGTTGTAGCTAAAGTCATTCTCTTTCATATATCTTGGTGAGTTTCGATTTTTAACTGGGCATGATGCTCATTCACTGGTAACAAAGACTATGTTATTACACGCAATGATGGAGACGAAGAGGACTAGAAAGATCACACCAGTTACAAGTACATCACACTGTTTTTAGGGAAAGCAGTTTTTAGGTAGATAAGTCTTCAAAATAAAACAAAATGAGTCTTTGACATTACGGACTTCAGTAGAGAATTTGATAAGGTCCCACATGGCAGGCTGATGTTGAAGGTAGGTTGCTTGGGATTCACAGGGAGCTTCTGAATGGTTTCGGAACTGGCTTGATGGGAAGCAGAGAGTGATGATTGAAGGCCACTCCTCTGATTGGAGGCCTGTGAGTGGCGTGGTGCTGCAAGTATCAGCATCAGGACCTCTGTTATTCATAACTTATGTAAATGATTTTGATGCAATTAGCCAGTGATAATAAACTACGGGATGTTGGTGGCAGTAAAGCAGGCTACAATGAATTACAAAGAGATTCAGTTAGGGAGATAGAGTGAGGAATGACAAATGGATTTCAACTTCAAGTGTGAGTTGATGTATCTTGGACAATTAAACCCAGGTAGGACTTGTACATTGAATGGCAGGGCACTGACAAGTGCTGTGGAACAGAGGGATCTGAGAGTACAAATGCACATTTCTCTCAAACCGGCTGCTCAAGTAAACAGGGTGATGAAAAAGCCATTCATCACTCAGGGCTTTGACTTTAAGAGAAGAGGCACTATGTTGGAGTTTCAGGTTATTGGTCAGCCACATTTGTAGTATTGCGTACAGTTTTGGTGATCCTATTATAGGAAAGACAATGTCAAGCTGGAGAGGGTAGAGGAAAGATTTATGAGGATGCTGTCTGGACTGGAAGGCTTGAATATAGGGAGAGGTCAGCCACAATGGATGTTTATTCCCTAGAGTGCAGGAGAATGAGGTGGGGAACTCTGCAAATTTTATAAAATCATGAGAGATATGGATAAACTGGAGAATTTGGGGAGTCAAAAACGAGAGGGCACAGATAAAAGATAAAAGGGAAGAGATTTAGAAGAGACCTGAGAGGTAACTTCTTTACACAGAGGGAAGTGAGTACCTGAAATGAGCTGCTAGAGAAAGTGGTTAAAGTCAGTATAAATGCAATGATTTAAAGGCATGTGGATAGGTACAATGGAGGGGAGGGCTTGGAGGACTATGGGCCGAATAAAAGCATCCAGAACGAGTGAGGAGGATGCTGTCATCAGCATGGACCAGTTGGGCTAGAGGACCTGCTTCCCTGTTGTATGTCTGTAATATGCACAGCCAAATAATTCATAATCTAGGATTTTCTCACATTTAATCATCTTTGATGTTAACGAAAGGAAGAAAATAATGGCTGCAGGACTTCACCGTTGCTTTATTTTCAGTATGAGGTACCTTAAACTTCCAACCTTCCGAATTCTAATGGTTGAGTGATCAGAAATCATTCCCAGAAACTTTGAGAAATACAGACACATCAGTTGTTCTCATCCTTTTCACAAGTTCTCAAAATATTGTTGTTTTGGAATGCTCTGAAGAGATGAACTATGTCAAGTAAACTCCAGTGAGCATCCAGCCAGTTACAGGTATCGATGACAAACTCTGACACCATCATCAGGGATGATGCCTGGGTATGTCTTGTCTGGAGGTATTTATGCCCCTAAAAACAACTAGCCCTCCATGCACTACAGTGAAACACAGCCATCATGATTTTGCAAGCAGTTAAAGGAAATGCAACTGTCCTGATGTCCTCGGAGGAATACCACAGGAAGAAGTAACAGATTCTGAGTGATCCTGCCAACAGTGTTCCACAGCGGGATCCAGTGAGGGTGACCTGCGCTTTATTGAAGAAATGCAGACTGCCAGCAGGCTTATGCAAGACAGTTCTGCCTCAGGCACCAGTACTTTATGGGTTCCCTAAGATACACAAGGAGGGCATTCCCTGAGGCCCATCATCAGTGGAATAAATTCTCCAACTTATACCTTGCTAAGCATTTAACAACTGTGCTGTCTCATTTTGTTGATGGCTGTGAGCATCACATCATAAATTCGACCAACTTCGTTAAAACAATAACCAATATCCAACTGAACCTGGAGGACATAATGGTCAGTTTCGATGTGTTGTCCCTGTACACAAGAGTTTCCATTAAGAATGGCTTAGTTGTCCTGCAATCAAGGTTTGATAAGGGTACCACTGACTTTTTTGAATACACCCTTACATCAACATACTTTTTTCATAAAGGGAACTACTATGAACAAATGCCAAGGGATTACCATTGTCCCTGGCCATTGCTACTTCCTACATGGAGGACTCTGAGGAGAGGGCTCTGAGTTCATCGCCATTACACCCCAAATGCTTTTTCAGATACGCCGATGACACCTTCATAGTGTGGCCTCATAGACTCCAAGTGCTCCAACAGTTCCACGACCATCTGAACAGCATACACCCAAACATTTAATTAATGATGGAGATGGAGAAGAATGGTTGCCTCCTATTCCTGGTCATTCTAATATGACAGGAACTGGACGGTAGCCTTGGACATGGTGTCCATCAGAAACCCACCCACAGGGACTTGCACCTCAACAGCTACCAACACACCTCCCACTGGAACTTTGATTAACCGTCAGAAACTACTGCAGACCCAGAGTCTCCCTGAGGAAGTAAGATGATTATGCACAACCTTCCTACAGACTGGCTACAAGGTGAAGGAAATCAATCAGGCTCTTAAAATGACAGACGAAAAAAATCAGGAAACCTAACAATGAGAAGGAATCTGTCAATACTGCCTGTCTTCCCTATATTTCTACGGTTTCAAGAAGGATCGCCAGTATCCTGAAGAAATACCAGATTAATACCATCCACAAGCCAGCAAGTTAGCTCAAATCACAGCTTATGTGGGTCAAAGGTGACCTGGGACCCAGGTTGGCTGGCCTTTACAAGATTCTCTGTGAATGTGGAGCAGCGTATATTGGCCAGATGTGATGCACATGGGAAACTTGCATCAAGAAGCACATGAGGTGTATCTGTTTGGGTTACCCAGAGAAACCGGCAGAGCAGAACGTTGAATTCATAATGGCCATAGGATTGACTTTGATGGCACAAAACTAATGTGCCATGCCAATGGCTTTTGGGACCATCTGAAAAAGGAAACCACTGAAATAAAATTAGAGGAAAAGCATTTTAACAAAGACGAATGTTTTGCTCTAAGTAAGAACTGGAATTCAATTGTAAACAAGATGGGAGAGCAGAGACCTGTTTGCATGAGGACTAACCAATTAGGAAGGATGGACTATGGGGGTATAAATACAACTGGACTAGACATGCCTAGGCATTGTCCCTGATGAAGATGGCAGCGTATGTTATCAAAACGTCGGTTATAATCAATACCTGTGCCTGGCTGGAAGCCCAAGAAGAGTTTATTTGTCATATATGCTGGGAAAACACACAATCCTTTTTCAGATGAACTATGTAGTGAACAAAAACTAAAAACTAGTTATCCTAATTTCTCCAACGTCCCGCAGAATATTTAAGTTGTATAGTGATTCTTTTCTGACTCCACTGTAAGCAGGTCAGTCTGGGATAACTGTTTTACTAAAGGAAGAATGAGGAGTAAATTGACCAAAGGTTTATCAGCACAAATATATGTTAACTTTTGCAAGATGGCACTGGTTAACCAAGGCAATGTGTTGTGGGCAGCTTACAAAACTTTGAAGTACACTTCTTAACGACTCTCACTGCAATCTACAGCCTGTAATTTCCCTTCAAGTACTTTTGAACCATCTGAATGAACTAGCAATTTCACAATCTTGTGACAGCCTATCCCAATGTCTTTCAAATCATTACCAGAGACTTCAATCAGACATGCTTGAAGAAATCTCTGCCCAATTATTATCAACATATCACTACAGCACCAGGAGTCCCAAATCACTTGACCACTACAAGAATGCCTACCATTCCATGCCTAAACCAGATTCCACACTGGCAGGGGCTAAAGTGCAAGGCTCCACAGACAAGTACAGAAAAGAGGTGATTGTGGGAGGCAGAGAAGCAGATATGGGATTGCTTTGTGTTAGTGAACTGGGCCATGCTCAAGGACTCATCAGAGGATCTGAACGAATATACCACAGTTGTCACTGATTTTATAAAAACAATTAGAGACGTGTATAACTCCTCAAAATTATTCAGGCTTAACCAGAAGCCCTGGATGAACCACAAAATCTGCAACAGCATTCAGGTATAGCGAACTGGCAGCTGCAGTTCAAACTTTGTCTCTGTCTATCTATTGGAATAGGCCTTTCTGGCCTTTTGAGGTGCACTGCCCAGCAATCCCCTGATTTAATCTTAGCCTAACCACAGGACAATTTTCAATGATCAATTGATCTTGGAACTGGTCCGTCTTTGGACTGTGGGAGGAAACCGAAGCTCCATGGTCATGGGGAGAACATACAAATTCCTTACAGTCATCAGGGGGATGAATCACTGAAGGATGCTCCACAGCTATGACAGGATTTGAATGCTATCACTTTCTACAAAGTGAAACCAAACGACAAAGGTGACAAGCCCTTACTCCCAGATGAGCTTAATGCCTTTTATGCTCATTTTGACCCCAATGAACTTGTGATTTCAGTCTCTGAGACCAACGTGGGAGCATCCTTTAAGAGGGTGAACCCACAGAAAGTATCCAGCTTAGATGGGTTATCTGGTCAAGTAGTAAAGACCTTTGCTGAACAACAGGCTGGAGTGTTCACCAATCTCTTTAACCTCTCGCTTCTCAGCAGTCTGAGGTATCCACTTGCTTCAAGAAGGCTTCAATTATACTGGCACCTAAGAAGAGCATGGTAACCTGCTTCAATGACTATTTTCATTAGCACTTACAGTACATTCACTGTGATGAACTACTCAGCCAGATACCCCGTCTGGGCTATCACCATTCCGAAGGATGCTGTATAGAGCGTAGTCGCAAGAAAGCAGCATCTATCATCAAAGACCACTACCATTCAGCCATGGTCTCTTCTCACTGCTGCCATCTGGAAGAAGGTACAGGAGCCTCATGACCTACACCACCAAGTTCAGGAACAGTTATTATCCTTCAACCATCAGGCTCTTGAACCACAGGAGATAACTTCACTCAGACACACGTGTCCCTTCACTGACTGTACTCACAACCTACTTCTAGGACTCCTTCTAGGACTCTTTATCTCATGGACTAAATTTTTTTTTTTTTTTGTTTTTGTACAGTTTGCTTTCTTTTGCACATTGGTTGTTTGTCCTGTTGTGTGCAGTTTTTTATTGCTTCTATTGTGTTTCTTGTATTTACTGTCAATGCAAGATAATGAATCTCAGGGTTGTATATGGTGACATATGCACTTTGATAATAAAATTTACTTTGAACTTTGTTCTTATGAAGGAGTTAACCTAGCCTGCACAATGAAGAATGATGGATAACTGTCTCATTATTTTTAATGGATGCCAGATAACATAAGCACTGCTAATGAAACTACCTGAATGAACTAACACAGCTAACGAAAATGTTAAACATATTCAGCAAGTCAGACTGCACTTCTGCAGAAAGAAATCGGGTTAACGTAAAAGACCCATGAACCTATTGGAGTAAGTGTATTTCCACAAATGCTGTCTGGTTATTTCCAGCATTTTTATTTCAGATTTTCAATATTTGCAGTACTTTGTTCCCAGATGAATTATTTTTCACAGGGTACTTCTGAGCCTTGGAGTAGCCTATCTAAGACTTGTTTTCTTGGTGACTCACCAGCAATCAAAACATGAGATCCTCTACGCCCTCTATCATCAACTTTGTTTTTGTCTTTGATGTTCTCAACTCCAACATAGATTGGATGGAATCCCAAGCACTCCGATGCTCCTCTGGTATAAAAACCAACCTCAAATATGAGCTGACAAGTGGTTGAGTACACATGGCTCACAACAGGCATGATTGCTCATTGACATTAATCACCATCTCTGCAGCAGTTGTGCACTAACTTTACACCAGGGAAACAAAATGAGAAGACAATTCAATCTCTCAACTACTTCCATCCCAAGTCTTTGAAGAAGAAGAAAAAAAATCAAGAAATCTAATTCCAATTCTGGAATTCCTATAGTTCCAGCCCCACTCACACACCTCTCAACATCCACTGAACCTGTCTTTTCGAAGTGTTAAACCCTGCCAGATGGTAATATTGCAGACAGAGTGCAGCTGCAGCCAGTGCACAAACTGGTCACCCAGACTGTGCTTGGTCTTGCCAATGTAGAGGAAGCTATATCGAGAGCATTGAATGCAATAGTCAAGGTTCAAGGAGGTGCACATAATTCTCTGTCTCACCGAGGACTGTTTAGGTCTCTGGATGGTGGTGAGGGAGAAGGTTCAAGGACACTTTGCAGGGGAATTGCCAGAGAATAGGGAGGAATGAATAAAGCGGGGAATGGTGGGGAGGGGAAGATGTGACTGGTAATGAGATTGCATTGCAGATGGCAGAAATGAAGAAGAATGATGTGTTAGGTACTTGCTGCCCGTTATGCCACTTGCGTTAGGGCAACAACGAAGGTCCTCCATATACCATCACACACAGGTATCAAAGGATTCTTCATTGCATTTTCCATAACATTTTTTTTTACATTTGACCAATCAGGGTAATTAACCTTGAGTTAAACCCCCAAACTGGAGGACAAATGGATTTCTTAGTCTGGCTTCATCGTGATCATCAGGATTCCAGTATTTATACTATTTTTTAATGTTTCTTAATTGTACATATGATTTTTTTATGTTCTATCGCTGAGCAAGAGTGAATCATCTGATTGGCCTATCAGAGTTCTCTTTGGGAACTAGCTGACTTGATCAGCATTTCTGATCTGGCTATTGTTCACCATTGCACTTAATAAAAAAAATGCCACATATGTCTTTGGAAATGCATAAATAGATTTCTGACTAAACTCATCTGCATTTTTATGTTCATCATAAGACTTCAAGGCAGAGTAGTTTGCAACCTAAAATGCTATAATGGTAGAAGGTTTGAATGTTTAATGGATGAGTCCAATCAAGACTAGACCGAGAAGAAATTGAGCTTTTTGATCACTACTAAAGCTGCACACTTCCATGCAAATGAAGTATATTTCATCACACTCTTGTTTTGCAGATGTTAGAAAGGCTTTGGAAAGTCAATAATGTGACTCCTGTACCTCATGGTTCTGTCTCTGTAACAGGCATTGGTCTAAATGAGGTGGAAGAAGCCAGAAGAGTCACCATGTGTACAGGTACAAGACAATTACACAGATAACAGTAATGAGTTTCCAGCCTAATAATTTCAAAAGTTCCTGAACTAATTGCTAAGTGCAACAGAAATATTATTTCTGTCACTAGCAACAATCCATTCTTAGGAATTAAGGGCACCTACAGAGATGAAATTTAAACATGCCAGTTTAAACTTCTGGAACAGATGTCAATGAAATAAATTCAAACTCAAATCAAAAGAAAGCACAAGAAAGGGAAGAATATCATTCACAGATTTTGCTTGTTCAATGGTGTAATCAGGCAAACAGTGAAACAAGCAGATGGGTCCCTTCAGTAAGTTGTTTTGCAAAAAAGCTCCACAGGAGGAACTCTATCACACACACTCTTTGGGTTTACAAAAAGCATCTATCTTTATGTTCATAATTTTTATAACTTAAGATTACTCTGATTCTGTATGATTTATTTCAAATTAGTTTCAGCAGAGACCAAAATTTGGTACATTTCTTTACTCATGAGTTTTAATAACTGAATTATTTTCCCCAAACTCAAATAAAAGACAACCATGAACAGGATCAAAAGTACAAGCCAAAATACCCAATTCCAAATTAAATAGCAAAATAAATGTACAATTTGACTTCTGGCAGAAATTTAAAAATTCTCCTGTGATTTTCTTTGTTGATTCAAATATAACATAAAAATAGTTCTCTTCTGCTTTCATTCACAAAAATATGAAATAAAATGCCTTAGGAACATTTTCTGATACCTCTGTTTACAGGTAATATCAGATACGCCAACAGAAACATTTTTAAATTGCAAGTTTAACAAGAGCTGTACTTGGGGCAGATGAATACCCTGATCCTTTTGTAATTTCAGCCTAAGAAGAGTCCAGATAGCAAAATTAAAGCTTTAAGAACTGCTTTTTTTTTTACAAACAAAATAATTCTGAAATTTAAATTAAAGGTCCACACTTGATAATCATTTCATGATTCACACCATATTTTCTTCATGCCTGCTACTCTTTACTAAATAGAAAATGTTGCATGAACACTGAATTATAAAATGATCTATTGTTGTATAATGAGACATCAAAGGACCAAATGAAGTGTAAAGAATCCATTAAGTATAGTGGATAAATATGCAGTTCCATGACAACCTTGGCTAAAATTGCCTGTGCTCCAATAGCCAGGGTGAAACTGATCACAGACATCTGCCAGGCCAGCAGTACAAAACCTGCTTTTGCTTTATGCAGTCAAATGGAACATTTTGGATTTTATTCTTCATCCTATTGATAATCCAAGCAATTTGTACATGGCAATTGCTTCAGCCATGAAAATAATTCTAAAATATTTAATCTGACCGTTTATATAATTATAACGGATTTGGATTCGGGCACTATAAAGAGATGAATGCTAAGCTACTTCTATTCATGCCAATTTTTGTGTCATTTTGATTGATCTGTACAATTTATCATATTATTTCCAAAGTCAATTCAGACGAAGGTTTTTCCCATGCAAGAAATTAATCTCTAAGCCAATGCAAATACATGTGCTTTATTCAACAAGGAAAACAGAGGCACTTCAAAGAAATTATTCAGCATATTTTGTAAAAGTTATACTTTTTTTTGCTTGTGAAGCTCCTTGGAACCCAGGTCCCTTTCCAAACACACTTCATAAGCTGGGAAGTGTATGTTTCCAGTGGACACCACTTGAACTCTTCAGAACCCAGCTGTATTTCTAGATTTAGCTCATCTTGTGAGCAAACATCACTAGGGACCACCACCATGGATCTGATGCTTAATCAAGGCAGGGAGGAGGCATTCAGCACTACAGCAGACTGGAAATATCAACAGTAACCGATGTTTTCAATGGTGGAAACTGCTCCTGTCAGCAGCAAAATTTTATGGATCCACAGTTTAACTGACCCCCCCCCCCCCCCAAATAATTATAAAAACCCTACCATGTGCTGCCAAATATCTCATCATAAAAATTAAAATTTTGGCTCTCTCTTTGAAGAATGATGGGGATAGGGGTGTTTCAAATAAACTCACAAGAATCTTTTAAAAATATGATTTTGACTGGGCTATTTACGATTTACATCAGAAATATCTCGCAAGAACGAAGCTAACTTCTATGAGCTGCCATCTATGTTTATTTGTAATGTATCAAGATACTGAGAAAGATTCTAAAATATTAGGACAAATATCACTTAGCTGGAGTTTACAGAAACTGAAACTTCAAAGAGTCAAGTCTTCTGTGTTGTAAGATTGTTAAAGCAAACAGCCAATGAATTTATATGGCTTAAGGTTGAGAAGCAAAGCACAATGGCAAGACAAGTTTAAAAAAATTGATGTTAGCTTTGAAGAATATGCTGAAATTAATTTATGTTTAAAATTTGCTTACTGTGAAGGTTAGGGCACCAATTTAAACAGTGATATTATGTTGGAAGCAGATATAATAGGAAGTATATTATGTCTATTAAAATGTGCTGATTAAATATGGTGCTTGAACAAAATAAGTTGGGGAAGAACACCAGTTGATTGTCCACAACCTTATGGCATGAATATTAAACTCTCCAGTTTTGGATAACCATCACCACTGCTGTCCCTTTCTCTCCTGATTTATTCACATCCTCGCAAGCACCTTCAATTATTTCTTAAGCCCTACCCCAGCTTTCAGTTATTCAGTTTCTTTACTTACCCCACCTGCCTATCATTCCCACACTCAAACCACTGGGTACCCATCCCTTCCTCAACTATTTCTATTTGCCCACTATCACTCCCTTAGTTGATTCCATTTATCACCTTCCTTTCAATTCATATTCCATAATCTGCTCCCCTCTCCCACTTGGATCCATCTGTCTATCAGCCCCTCCTCACCTGGATCCACCTACCACCTGATGCCTCATTCCTCCACCTTGCCTCTTTATGTCATCTATCTCCCTTCTACACACTTGGTCCTGATGTAGGGTTTCGAACCAAAGTCTTCACAGGTGTTGCCTGAGCTGCAGCTTTTTTGTGCTCCAAATTCCAGTATCTGCAGACTCTTGTGTCACCAATTAAATGGAAAAAACAAAGGTGGTTTTCAAAGGTAGCTCAGAGTTAAGGTACCTTCTGAGATTGTGTGTTGGTACATCAGTTCAAAGAGAGTGAACAGGTGCAGCCAAAATCAGAGATCCTGCAGGAAATGATAGAGGTGGGTTGGTGGTGGTGGTGGTGGGGGTGGGGTTGGGGGGGGGTGGAATCATGACACAGCAATTTAGAGGGCAAGCTTCCAAATTTCAAGAAACAAACTGGACTCCTCTTTGCACTGGAAGCAAATTGCATAATCCGTTGCTACTATTACCAATATACCTGCATGCACAGTGGTTTCTCATGGTCAAGAATAATCTTTGTAAGTAAATTAAATAGAATGTTTAAATTAAAACAAAACTACAAATTGACAAACTTACAATTTGATAACAAAGTGTTAACAGCAGAAGGAGAATTCAAAAACTTGAACCATCTTTGTGTTTCATCAAGCATCTCCTGCCCTCAGTGCTGCAGAGTATGCAGGTCCCTCACAAGACTCATCAACTTACAAAAGTCAACTGACAGCAGGTAATCCTTGACCTTGAGGGACCATCAACAAGGAGGCTTGGAATAAATCAGATTTCCAATTTTAGTTATAGCCTACAAAGGCACAACTAAAATTTGCATTCTGAGAAATTTTAAGATTGTTTATTTTTGTATTGTGAAAGACTTGAATGAAAATAAATGGTTAAGTATTAGACTAACTCCCTGGAGCCTGTATTGGAATAATCAGATACATTTTCTGAGGAAATTAGGCTTGGAGCCAACCACATATTCATTTTTTAACTTTTAACAGTGAGCCAGAGGAAATTCTGAGACTATCGATGACATTATGTAGGTATTCATTTTAAAAGTTATCAATACTTTGGACATCAGTACACAGACTGGAACTTCAGGTGTAAATCATTACTTAATCTTTTATAGAATCATAGAGAAGTACAGCACAGAAACAGGCCCTTCAGCCCATCTAGTCCATGCCAAAATGATTTAAACTGCCCATTCCCAACAACCTGCACTGGAACCAGAGCCCTCCTATCCTACTATCCATGTACTTACTCAAATTTCTCTTCAACATTGAAATCGAGCTTGCAGGGACTACTTGTGCTGGCAGCTCATTCTACACTCTCAAGACCCTCTGAGTGAAGAAATTTCCCCTCATGTTCCCCTTAAACCATGATCTCTGGTCCCACACAACATCAGTGGAAAAAGGCTGCTTGCACTTACCCTATTTATATCCCTCATAATTTTGTATACCTCTATCAACTCTCCTCACAATCTTCTACATTCCAAAGAATACAGTCCTAACCTATTCAAACTTTCCTTATAATTCAGAACCCCACAGACCTGGCAACATCCTTGTAAATCTTCTCTGCACTCTTTCAACCATGTTTACATCTTTCCTGTAGGAAGGTGATCAAAACTGCACACAATACTCCAAATTAGGTTTCACGCATGTCTTATACAACTTCAACATACATCCCATCTTCTGTATGCAATACATTGATTTATGAAGGCCAATTTGCCAAAAAGTTTCTTTACTTTCAACAAATTATGTACCAGCATTCCAGATCCCTTTGTTCTACTGCTCACTGTGTAAGGCCTACCCTGGCTGGTCCAACAGAAGTGCAAAACCTCATACTTGCTGCCTGCATTAAATTGCATCTGCCATTTCTCAGGCCATTTTTCCAGCTGATGCAGATCCCTCAGCAAGCCATGATAGCCTTCCTCACTGTTCATCACACCCTCAATTTTGGTGTCATCCACAAATTTGCTGATCCAGTTTACCACATTATCATCCAGCTCATTGATACAATGACATACAACAAAGGACCCAGTACCAATCCTTGTGGCAGAGGCCTCCAAGTCAAAGAGGCAACCCTCTGGCTTCTCCCACAAAGCCAACGTCTAATCTACTACCTCATTCTGAATGCCAAGCGAATGCAACTTCCTGACCAGTCTCCCATGCAGGACCCTGTCAAATGACTTACTAATGTCCATGTAGACAACATCTCCTGCCTTACCTTCACCCAGTTTGCTGGCAGCTTCATTGGAAAAACTCTCTAAGATTGGTTAGACATGACCTACCATGCACGAAGCCATGCTGACTATCATTAATCAGTCCATGCCTACCCAAATACTTATATACCCAGTCCCTGAGAATACCTTCCAATAACTTCCCACAACTGATGTCAAGACTCACTAACCTACTATTTTCTGGTTTACATTCAGAGCTTTGTTAATATAGTGGAACAATATTAGTTATGCTTCATCCCTTGGTACCTCTTCTTTTGCTAAGGACATTTTAAATATCTCTGCTTGGGCCTGGCAATTTCTGCACTTGTCTCCTATACGGTCCAAGGGAACACCTGCGGATTTATCCACCCTGATTTGCCTCAGGGTGGCGAACAACCTCTCCTCTATAATCTGTACAGGGACCATGAAATTGATGCTGCTTTGCCCAGACTTGGAAAGACTCTACCTGTCTCCTGAATAAATACAGATGCAAGGAATGCATTTAAGATTTCCCCCATCTGTTGGCTCCACACATGGATTCCCACTCTGATCTTCATGAGGACCAACTTCATCCCTTGCAATCCTTTTGCTCTTAATATACCTGTAGAAATCCTTACAATTCACCTTCATCTTCTCTGCTACAGCAACTTCATGCCTTCTTTTAGCCTTCCTGATTTCTTTCTTAAGTATTCTCTTGCATTTCTTGTACTCCATACGAACCTCATTTGATCCCACTTGCCTATACCTGCTATGCACCTCCTTATTTTTCTCTCTTAACCAGGGCCTCAACATCTCTTGAAAAGCGAGGTTTCCTGAATTTGTTATCTTTATATTTTATTCTCACAGGCACATACAAGCTTTGCACTCAAAATTTCATCTTTGAAGGCCTCCCAATTTCCAAGTACACTTCTGCCAGAAAACAGTCTTTCCCAATTGACACTTGCCAGATCATTTCTGATGCCATCAAAATTGGGCTTTCTCCAATTTGGAATCTCAACCTGCAGACCAGACCTATCTCTTTGCATATTTACTTTGAAGTTAATGGCATTGTGGTCACCAGATGTAAAGTGTTCACCCGCACAAACTTCTGTACCTGCTCTGTCACTTCCCTGATAGCAGATCCAGTATCACATGTTTGCTCATTGGGTCTTCTATGCACTGATGAAGGAAATTTTCCTGAACACATTTGATAAACTCTATCCCGTCTAGTTATTTCATAGTATGGGAATCCCAGTCAATATGTGGAAAGTTAAAAACATCCACTATAACAACCTTTTGTTTTTTGCAGCAGTCTGGATCTCTTTACAAATTTGTTCATCTAAATCCCTCGGACGGTTGGGTAGTCTATAAGATAGCCCCATTAATATGGTCTTAACTTCCTTATTTCTCAGTTCACCATAATGCATCACTAGTCGAGTTCTTCAGTCTGTTCTGAGAGAGCACTGCCATGACATTTTCTCTGACTAATAAAGTTTTCCTCTCCTCCTTTAAACCCTCCCATTCTGTCACATCTAAGACAAAAACCCGGAATAAAGCAACTAAAGGTAGTACTCAGATTATATACCAAACACTCTCTGATCATGCTGTATTGATGGGAAGTCAGAAAAGCAATAAAAATTAAATTCAAAACTACTTTGATCCCACTTCATATTTCTTAATCCCAATAATAGAGAGCAGCATTGAAAGAAACTGCATTAAGTTCATGCATTCCTTTACCTTCAACACATACCAGAATTTGGGTTATAATATAGGGTATAAAATAACATTTTCATTCAGAGATGCTAATTTATTATTTTATATATTTTGTCACAACTTCGGGAGATTACAGGCTAATTGTAAGATAAACTAGGGGCAATTTAATATATCATAAAGATGAGCAGTCACTCATTCAACAATAAGGAACACACATTAATTAATAAAATATTTCAAACTTTGTTGCTTCTGTATTGATCTTTGGTAGTTCATTTGGACTATTTTCAGTGTAACTTCAACTAAATAAAATTGAAGTATATTCTTTTAACTTCAATAAGTAAACTTATGAGTATTAAAATGAAATAAACTGACAGTATAATTTCCCCTGGCCTGGACAGATAAAGTTGCTCTCTTCTTTCAGAAAGACAAATTTTAAGGACTAACATCAATAATAATATGGCTTATATCAGCAGAATGGAATCATGGTTGTGAGAGTAAAGCACACAGCTTGTATATAAATCTGACATCTTAATCTATTGCAACAATAGGAATATAACCTGATCAAATCATCTGTTCACTCTGAATCCTGTTGAATTTCAAATACAATTAAAAAAAATACTACTCATTGTGTGGATTTCAAACATCTTACCTCACATGCAGTAAGTATTAAATCAAAGTAACTTATTATCAAAGCATGCCCAATTAGCTTCAACATTGTAATGGCTTCTCATGTGACATGCCAAAATAGAAGTTAATGAAATCATTAACAGTAATGAAAAAGGACACTGTGAAAACTTGTATCACAACAATCAAGTGAATTCGCTAGTGATGTATCCTTTCATTTGTTGCTGATTTTATGAAAACAGAAAAGTTGAATGAGAGCTGGACAGTAAACTCTGTACATTTCAGACCTAGTAAAGTTGATAATAGTACAACCATTGCACTTTACTTTTTGTGTGGAAATGAGATCATGCCCGAAGGCCTGCTTGACAATTTTTAAAACCACATCTGCAAACCCATGGTGAGAATCTGTGGGACAAAGCACACCAGGGAACACATGCTTGGCTATTGAGCACACTTCTGCAATTTTGCAAATGAGCTCAGTGTATTGATCACAGTAGGAGGAACATTATAAACACAGCCTGCATAAAATCTGCCAATTTAACTCCCTGTTGGGCACTGCACAATTATGTGACTAAGTACGAGATCATTAAAGATTTTATTCTGACATTTTTGAAAGCACAGTTTAGTTGGCATTGGCATCCAGAAGCACAAATAAATTTTATAGCATTTTCAAATCACAGGGGAAAGACAGCTTTACAACACTCTGAAGTTTGCTAATTTAGATGCTACTGAGATGAGCTCCATGAAGAAAATCATCTGCTTGTAGTCTGGCACCATTTTTCAATCAGCAGTTTGAACACATGCAGATGTTCAAGCTTTAGCATTACATCTATGCTTCAAAATTGCAGATAGCTAGCAAAGTAGACTGAGAAGCCTAGAGAGATTTCTTTTAAGAAATACCGTTAGTAAAAATTCTTGAACATTATGCTCCACCAAATTGAGAAGAACTACTTTAAATTGCACACTTAATCCTTTGTTTTATTTCTTTATGGGACATGGGTCCCCTTGTCGGCAAGCTAGACTGATGTCTGCATGGGTATCCTTCAACTAAATGCAAAAAGGGATGATATGCATAAACATAAAATTATCAAATGACGACAAAAACACATTCATAGAAATACAAAAAAATTGTAAAATTTGATTCAGTTAATAGATTTCAATGAATTAAGTATCTAGGTAAAATTTGGCAAATTTTGCTTTCATACTTTACAATTCCCTAAACCTGAGATCCACAAGTTAGAGGGCTGCAATTAAAGTTTTATCACCTTAACATCTCTGAGTATACAGAAAGCACATACAGTGTACAGGCTGCAAATGGATAATCAAGAAGAGATAATACTTAACAGGTTTAGACTGTTTACCTGTCAGACTGCTTCAGGTAACTTATTTTTTATTCTTTCTACGTCTCTTCTAATATTTATATTTATGCACTTGTAATGCTTCTGTGACACTGTAATTTTCTTTCGGATCAATAAAGTATCTATCTATCTATATTAAATGCTCGCATTCAAGAGATATTTAGGTAAAAACCCAAAGTTTAAAGCAAGTTTATTATCAAAAGACATATTTTACCATATACAACCCAAAGATTCATTTTCTTGTGGGCAACCACAGCAAATACAAGAAACGTGAAAACAATCAATGAAAGGCCACACCCAACAGGATGGACAACAAGCGATGGGCGAAATAAAACTTCAAGCTACAAATACAAAAAGCAAAGCATAAATAAAGAAATAGTATTAATAATAATAACAACAATAGCTATGTCCATACTTCAGGTTTTACCAGCCTGAGCTGAGAATAAATAATAATAATAATGATAACAAGATGATAAATGTAGAAAATGCTGAGAACAAAAAACAGAAATAATCCAACACATTACAGGATCCTGCAGCAGTTTAATATAATCCGATTACTTACACAGGCACAATGAAGTGGCAAACATCATTCACTAAACTCTTGTTTTAAAATACGAACTCATAAATGAAATCACACCATACTATAAATAAAAGCCTGAATCAGATTCAGAGACAGAACACCACAAATTATATTATGACTGCTCAGTTATTAGAGATAAGAGAATCCATAATAACCATCCAGATATTATAACACAGAATAAACAAGCAAGAATAACTTAATAGACAGAGCCATTCGAAACACACGTAACTTACATAAATCATTAAGTAAAAAGCACAGAGACAACATAGAAACCCTACAGCACAATACAGACCCTTTGGCCCACAAAGTTGTGCCGAACATGCTCCTACCTTAGAAATTACTAGGCTTACCCATACCCTCTAAGCTCCATGTACCTATCCAAAAGTCTCTTAAAAGACCCTATCATATCCGCCACCACCACCATTGCTGGCAGGCCATTCCATGCACGCAATACTGAGTAAAAAAAACTTACCCCTGACATCTCCTCTGTACTTACTCCCCAGCACCTTAAACCTGTGTCCTCCTGTGGCAACCATCTCAGCCCTGGGAAAAAGCCTCTGACTATCCACACAATCAATGCGTCTCATTATCTTGTACACCTCTATCAGGTCACCTCTCGTCCTCCATCACTCCAAGGAGAAAAGGCCGAGTTCACTCAACCTATTCTCATAAGGCATGCTCCCCAATCCAGGCAACATCCTTGTAAATCTCCTCTGCACCCTTTCTGTGGCTTCCACATCCTTCTTGTAGTGAGGTGACCAGAACTGAGCACAGTACTCCAAGTGGGGTCTGACCAGGGTCCTATTTAGCTGCAACATTACCTCTCAGCTCCTAAATTCAATTCCACGATTAATGAAGGCTAATACACCGTATGCCTTCTTAACCTGCGAAGCTGCTTTGAGCATCCTATGGACTCGGAACCCAAGATCCCTCTGATCCTCCACACTACCAAGAGTCTTACCATTAATATTATATTGTGCCATTATACTTGACCTAGCAAAATGAACCACTTCACACTTCTCTGGGTTGAATGCCATCTACCACTTCTCAGCCCAGTTTTGCATCCTGTCAATGTCCTGCTGTAACCTCTGACAGTCCTCCACACTATCCACAACACCTCCAACCTTTGTGTCATCAGCAAACTTACCAATCGATCCCTCCACTTCCTCATCCAGGTCATTTATAAAGATCACGTGTAGGGGTCCCGAGCAGATCCCTAAGACGCACCACTGGTCACCAACCTCCATGCAGAGTATGACCACTCTACAACCACTTTTTGCCTTCTGTGGGCAAGTCAGTTCTGGATCCACAAAGCAATGTCCCCTTGGACCCCATGCCTCCTTACTTACTCAATAAGCCTTGCATGGGGTACCTTATCAAATGCCTTGCTGAAATCCATATACAGGCAGCCCTCCTTATCTGTGAATTTCGCATGCGCCAATTCAACCAACCGCGGATCAGGAAAACTTGAAAGTGCTCTTCCAGCACTTGTTGTTCCAGCATATGTAGACTTTTTTTCTTGTTATTATTCCCTAAACGATGCAGTATAACAACTATTTACACAGCATTTATAGTATTACAAATAATCTAGAGATGATTTAAAGTATACGGGAGGATGTGCGTGGGTTATTGTGATTTGGGATTAAAAAAATCGGAAGTTCTCTTACTAAGTAAGTCGGAACAGGTATATCCAGTATTATTTAGCTTCAGTTAGTCAAACGTTTGTCTTAGTATATAGTATATATTTTACCTTTCTATGCATATAAAACATTTAAGAACATACGTTTCAGCACCGGGCTCAGGAACGGATGTTCTCGGGACTTAGGACAGACCACTCCCAAGCGCGCTTTCCACCGTGCAGGGTTGACGTGGAGGATCAAAAACTCAAAACCCCAAAACCCAATAATTAAACCATTGCGTTGCTTAGTAACATTGTAGCTCTCATCGGGGCAGAGCCTTTCTCACTTTATCCTTTAAAATTGTTCAGATTGTTGACTGACGTAGCCCAACATTTTTCCAATGACCGATGGTGTTTCACCTCTTTCCAATCGCTTTATTATTTCCACTTAATTTTCAATCATGTTCGTGATTATTTTCGCGAACAGATTCAGATCTCTACCACTCGGTCCTAATGTCCACCGCACTGAGACAGGTTGAATAAGGGACTTGAGCATCCGTGAATTTTGGTATCTGCAAGAGGTACTGGAACCAATCCCCCACGGATGAGGAGGGCCAACTGTACACTCCATCTACTACTCTTCCTTCATCAATGTGTTTAGTCACATCCTCAAAAAATTCAATCAGGCTCATAAGGCACAACTTGCCCTTGACAAAGCCATGTTGACTATTCCTAATCATATTGTACCTCTCCAAATGTTCATAAATCCTGCCTCTCAGGACCTTCACAATCAACTTACCAACCACTGAAGTAAGATTCACCAGTCTATAATTTCCTGGGCTATCTCTACTCCCTTTCTTGAATAAAGGAACAATATCTGCAACCCTCCAATCCTGCAGAACCTCTCCCGCTCCCAATGACGATTCAAAGATCATCACCAGAGGCTCAGCGATCTCCTCCCTTGCCTCCCACAGTAGCCTGGGGTACATCTCATTCGGTCCTGGTGACTTATCTAACTTGATGCTTTCCAAAAGCTCCAGCACATCCTCTTTCTTAATATCTACATGCTCAAGCTTTTCAGTCTGCTGCAAGTCAGCACTACAATCACCAAGATCCTTTTCCATAGAGAATACTGGAGTAAAGTATTCATTAAGTACCTCTGCTATTACCTCTGGTTCCATACACATTTTCCCACTGTCACACTTGATAAGTCCTATTCTTTCACGTCTTATCCTCTTGCTCTTCACATACTTGTAGAATGCCTTTGGGGTTTTCCTTAATCCTGCCTGCCAAGGCCTTCTCATGGCCCCTTCTGGTTCTCCTAATTCCCTTTTTAAGCTCCTTCCTGTTAACATAATTTTCTAGATCTCTAACATTACCTAGCTCTCTGAACCTTTTGTAAGCTTTTCTTTTCTTCTTGACTAGATTTATTACAGCCTTTGTACACCACGGTTCCTGTACCCTACCATAACTTCCCTATCTCATTGGAACGTACCTGTGCAGAACTCCACACAACTATCCCCTGAACATTTGCCACATTTCTTCCGTAGCTTTCCCTGAGAACATCTGTTCCCCATTTAAGCTTCCAGTTTCCTGCCTGATAGCCTCATAAGTCCCCTTACTCCAATTAAATGCTTTTCTAACTTGTCTGTTCCTATCTCTCTCCAATGCTGTTGTAAAGGAGATAGAATTATGATTACTATTTCCAAAATGTTATCCCACTGAGAAATCTGACATCTGACCAGGTTCATTTCCCAATACAAAATCAAGTACAGTCTCTCCTCTTGTAGGCTTATCTACATATTGTGTCAAGAAGCTTTCCTGAACAAAACTAACAAATGCCACCTCATCTAAACCCCTTGCTCCAGGGAGATGCCAATCGATATTTGGGAAATTTTAATCTCCCACCATGACAACTCTGTTATTATTACGCCTTTCCAGGATCTGTTTCCCTATCTGCTCCTCGATATTCCTGTTATTACTGGGTGGCCTATAAGAAACACACAGAGACTCCATAGACAATCCTTTCATGATGTCCACCTTTTCTGCAGCTGTGACACCATCTCTGATCAACAGTGCCACGCCCCCACCTCTTTTGCCTCCCTCCCTGTCCTTTCTGAAATATCTAAAACCCGGCACTTGAAGTAACCATTCCTGTCTGAGCCATCCAAGTCTCTGTAATGGCCACAAATCATAGCTCCAAGTACTGATCTACGCTCTAAGCTCATCCGCTTAGTTCACAACACTCCTTGCGTTAAAATAGACACATGTCAAACCATCCGTCTGAGCACGTCCCTTCTCTATCACCTGCCTATCCTCCCTCACACACTATCTCCAAGCTTTCTCTATTTGTGAGCCAACTGCCTCTTCCCCAGTCTCTTGAATTCAGTTCCCACCCAACAATTTTAGTTCAAACTCTCCCAAGAGGCCTTAGCAAACCTCCCTGCCAGGATATTGGTCCCCCGACATTCAAGTGTAACTTGTCCTTTTTGTATAGGCTACACCTGCCCCAAAAGAGGTCCCAATGATCCAGAAATCTGAATTCCTGCCCCTTGCTCCAATCCCTCAGCCACGCATTTATCCTCCACCTCATTCTATTCCTATTCTCCTAATCCCGAGATTACTACCTTTGCGGTCCTGCTTCTCAACTTCCTTCCTAACTCCCTGTAGTCTTTTTTCTGGACCTATTCCCTTTTCCTACCTATGTCATTGGTACCAATATGTACCACGACCTCCCTCCCACTGCAGGATATCTTGGACACGATCTGAAACATCCTGGAATTTGGCACCTGGGAGGCAAACTACCAACTGTGCTTCTTTCCTACGTCCACAGAATCGCCTGTTGAACTCCCTAACTATAGAGTCCCCTATCACTACTGCCAGGAATATGCTGAATTAAAAGAGGAAATTAAAGGCTTTGGAACATGAACAAGGTCTACATTGTCCCGATAGTAATATCTACACCTGGTGTCATCACAAAGACACTACACAATAGCATTAAATAATTAGGGCTACACAGCAATATTGAAACAGATCTTCAGAAAGCTGCAATAATAAACACCACTAGAATAGTCCATAACTTCCAAGTAATTGATAAATGAGCATGCTTGGCTATGCCTATACCTCAGGGTTTACCAGCTTGGGTTGAGAAAAAATAAATTAAAATAATAATAACAATAATAATAATAAATAAGCAATAAATACTGCAAACATGAGATGGAGTCCTTGAAAGCAAGTCCAAAGATTGTGAAACCAGTCAATGATTGGGCGAATGAAGTTGAGTGCAATTATCCCCTATGGTTCAAGAACCTGATGATTGAGGAATAATAACTGTTCCTGAACCTGACGGTGCAGGTCCTGAGGCTCCTGAACCTACATTCTGATGACATCAGCAAGAACTTTACCTGGTAAGGCTCTGAAAACCTGTGCCAACCAACTAGCAGGAGTATTCAAGGACATTTTCAACCTCTCACTGCTACGTGCAGAAGTTCCCACTTGCTTCAAAAAGGCAACAATTATACCAGTGCCTTAGAAGAATAATGTGGGCTGCCTTAATGACTAGCACTCACATTGACAGTGATGGCATGCTTTGAGAGGTTGGTTATGACTAGATTGAACTCCTGCCACAGCAAGGACCTGGACCCATTGCAATTTGCCTATCGCCACAATAGGTCAATGGCAGATGCAATCGCAATGGCTCTCCACAAGACTTTAGACCACCTAGACAAACAAACACCTATGTCAGGATGCTGTTCATTGACTATAGTTCAGCATTTAATACCATCATTTCTGCAATCCTGATTGAGAAGCTGCAGAACCTGGGCACCTGTACCTCTCCCTGCAATTGGATCCTCAACTTCCGAACTGAAAGACCACAGTCTGTGTGGATTGCTGATAACATGTCCTCCTCGTTATATCCACTACTTTCTGTAAGCTTTTCCACAAAAGGGCAATGGTGCTTCCATACCAGGCCATGATGCAACTGGCCAATATACTCTCCACTATGCATCTACTGACATTTATCAAAGTTTAAGGGAACATGCCACATCCTTGCAAATTTCTAAGAAAGTAGAGGTGCTGCCATGCTTTCTTCATAATGGCACCACTGTGCTGGACCCAAAACAGATCCTCCGAAATGAACATCAAGGAATTTAAAGTTGCTGACCCTCTCCACCTCTGATCCCCGCCATCCCCCCCCCCCAGTGAGAAATGGCTATCGGGACCTTTGGTTTCTTCCTCCTGAAGCCAATAACCAGCTCCTTGGTCTTGCTAACATTGGCAAGACATTTGCACCACTCAGCCACATTTTCAATCTCCCTCCTTTGATTCAGCAACAACAGTGGTGCCACCAGCAAACCTAAATACGGTATTCGAGCTGTGCTTAGCTTCACAGTCCTAAGTATAAAGTGAGCCGAGCAGGGGGCTAAGCACTCAGCCTTGTGGTGTATCTGTGCTGAAGGATATTATGGAGGAGATGTTGTTGGCAATCTGAACCATGTCCTCACAAGTTTCATCTTTCATTAGACTCACCCTGTAATTTGAGAAGGAGGAGCTAAAGTCAGATGTATCAGTATGACAAGTGGAGTAGAGGAAATTAAAGAGGCATGGGAGAGGAGATGTCCAAAACTGATTGGAAAAGAACACTGGCAGGGATGACATCAGAGCATCAAGGCTGGAATTTCTGGGAGCAATTTAGAAGGCACAGGAGGAAGTAGTATTCCAAAGAGGAATGACACAATCGTGGCTCACAAGAGAAGTCAAAGCCAACATAAAAGCTAAAGAGAGTGCACAGAATAGAGTAAAATTTAGCGGGAAGTTAGAGAATTGGGAATCTTTTAAAAACCAACAGAAGGCAACTAAAAAACTGCAGCTTCTAACAAACGTCAGTCCTGATGAAGGGTCTCAGCCCGAAACATCGACAGTGCTTCTCTTTATAGATGCTGCCTGGCCTGCTGTGTTCCACCAGCATTTTGTGTGTGTTCCTCGTATGATAACCCTTTCAGTCTCATAATCATTCTTGTGAACCTCCTCTGAAACCTCTCCAATGCTTGCACATCTTTTCTTAGAAGATGAGGGGCCCAAAACTGTTCACAATTCTCAAGGTAAGACCTCACCAGTGCCTTATAAAGCCTTAGTATCACATCCCTGCTCTTGTATTGTGGACCTCTTGAAATGAATGCTAACAATGCATTTGCCTTCCTCACCACCAACTCTACCTGCAAGTTAACATTGAGGTTGTTCCTCACAAGGACTTCCATCCCTTTGCATCTCTGATTTTTGGATTTTCTCCCCATTTAGAAAATAGTCTGCACATTTATTTTTACTACCAAAGTGCATGACCATGTATTTTGCAACATTATATTTCATTTGCCACTTTCTTGCCCAATCCCCTAATCTGTCCAAGTCCTTCTGCAGCCTATCTGTTTCCTCAACACTACCTACCCCTCCACCAATCTTCGTATCATCTGTAAACTTGGCAACAAAGCCATCTATTCCATCATCTAAATCATTGATATACACCATAAAAGAAAGTGGTTCCAACACCAACCCCTGCGGAACACCACTAGCCACTGGCAGCCAACCAGAAAAGGATCCTTTTATTCCTACTTGCCGCCTCCTATCAATCAGCCAATGCTCTAACCATGCCAGTAACTTCCCTGAAATACATGGGCTTTTAACTTGGCCTCATATGTGGCACCTTGTCAAAGGCCTTCTGAAAGTCCAAATATGCAATATCTACTGTATCCTCTTTATCTATCCTACATGTAATTTCCTCCAAGAGTTCCAACATTTTCATCAGGCAAGATATTCCCTCAAGGAAAATTAAAGATTTTTTTACTCAATGTCTGCAAGACCAAGGAGTTGATTATTGACTTCAGGAGAAAATACTATCTTTCAGGATGTTCTTTATCGACCACAGCCAAGCAATTAATACCATCAACAAGCTTCAATGTCCCAGCTCCAACATCTCCCCATGCACCTGGATGCCCGACCTCCCCACCTGCAGACCCCACCCAGTTCAGATTGGCAACAACACCTCCACGGTCTCTATCAGCACAGGTGCACCACAAGGCTGTGTGAGCTTTAGTTACTATTAAAGACAGCAATCTGGGTAAAATATCTGAATAAATTATCTTGCAGGCAGACTCAATAAATCCATAATAGAATAATAACCATAATAGAATCAATGAAAGGCCGGACCAACTTGGGTGTTCATTCGGTGTGAAAAAGACAAAAAACAATGCAAGTACAAAAATACAGAAATAATAGCATTAAATAAATAGGTAACAAGCATTCCCCTATGAAGTGCGTTTGGTGGCTCTGGACCCGTATTTACCAGAATTCAGAAGAATGAGGGGGTAACCTCATTGAAGACTATTGAATGATGAAAAGCCTTGCCAGAGTAAATGAGGAGAGGATGTTTCCTATGATGGGAGAGTCTAAGATCAGATGACCACAGCCTCAGAATAGAGGGGTGTCCTTTTAGAATAGAGATGAGGAGGTTTTTCTTTAGAGTGTGGTGAATGTGTGGAATTCTTTGCCAGAGGTAGCTGTTGAGGCCAAGCCTTTATGTATATTTAAGACAGAAGTTAATAGATTCTTGATTGGTTAGAGCACAAAGGGATATGGGGAGAAGGCAGAGGATTAGGGCTCAGAAGAACATTTGGATCAGCCATGATGAAATGGTGGAACAGACTCAATGGGCCAAATGGCCTAATTCTGCTCCTATATCTTATGGTCTTATGGTGCTAAAAGTTTCCTTAGATATATAAAATTTGAAAGAGAGGTGAGAGTAGATATCAGACCTCTGGAAAATGATGCTAGAGAGGTAGAATTAGTGGAGAAGAAAATGACAGATGGACTGAATAAGTATTTTGCATCAGTCTTTTTCTGTGAAAGACACCAGCAATATGTCGGAGGTTCAAAAATGTTGGGGGCAGAAGTGTGTGAAGTTGCCATTACTAGGGAGAACATTCTTGGGAAACAAAGTTCTGAAGGTAAATAAGTCACCTGAACCATATTGTCTACACCTCAGGCTTCTAAAGAGGTGGCTGAAGAAATTGAGCAGGCATTAGTAATGATCTTTCAAGAATCAATTGAGGAGAGATTAGTAATGATCTTTCAAGAAGCAATTAATTCTGGCATGGTTCTGGAGGAATAGAAAATTGCAAATGTCCCTTCACTCTTCAAGAAGGGAGAGAGGTAAAAGGAAGAAAATTAGAGACCAGTTAGTCCAACCACAATGGTTGGAGTTTGTTGGAGTCCACTGTTAAGGATGTGGTTTCGGGGTACTTGGAGGCACAGGACAAAACAGACCATAATCAGCATGGTTTCCTTCAGGGAAAATCTTGCCTGACAAATCTGTTGGAATTCTTTGAAGAAATAACAAGCAGGATAGACAAAAGAGAATCAGTGGATATTGTGTACTTGGATTTTCAGAAGGTATTTGAGAAGGTGCCACACACAGTTAAGAGCGCATGGTATTACAGGAAAGATACTAGCATTGGATGACAGACAGGAGGCAGAGAACAGGAATAAAGTAGCCTTTCCTGGTTGGTTACCAGTACTAGTAGTAATCCACAGAGGTCTGCTCTGGGATTCCTTTTACATTTGCATGATAAAATTGATGGCTTTGTGGCCAAGCTTGAGGATGATATGAAGGTAGGTGAGGAGACAGGTAGTTTTGAGGAAGCAGAGAGGCTACAGAAGGATTTTGACAGATTGGGCAAAGAAGTGGCAGATGGAATACAGTGTCGGGAAGTATATGGTCTGATAGAAAAAACGAAAGCATAGACCATTTTCTATCTGGAAAGAAAAATCAAAAGTCAGAGGTGCTAAGGGACTTGGAAGTTCTCATGTAGGATTCCCTAAAGTTTAATTTACAGGTTGAGTTGGTGGTGAGGAAGGCAAATGTGATGTTGACATTCACTTTGAGAGAACTAGAATATAAAAATAAGGATGTAATGTTGAAGCTTTATAAAGCAATGATGAGCCCTCACTTGGAGTATTGTGAGCAGTTTTGGACCTCTTATCTAAAAGAGGATGTGCTGAAATTGGAGAGGGTTCAAAGGAAGTTCATGAAAATTATTCAGGGATTGAAAGGCTTGTCAAGTGAGACTCTGTGCATCTACTCGCTGGTATTCAGAAGAATGAGGAGCGGCCTCATTGAAATCTATCAAATGTTGAAAGACCTCGATAGAGTGGATGTGGAGGGGATGTTTCATAGAGTGGCAGTGTCTGACCAGAGGGCATGGCCTCAGAATAGGAGTGTATCTTTTTAGACTGGAGATAAGGAGGAATGTCTGTAGCCACAGAGTGGTCAATCTGTCGAATTTGTTGCCTCAGGCAGCTAAGGAGGTCATGCCATTGGGTATATTTAGAGCAGACATTGATAGGTTCTTGATTCGTCAGAGCATGAAGGGATATGAGGAAAGGGCAGGAGATTGGGGCTGAGGGTAAAATGGATCAGCCATAATGAAAAGGTGGAGCAGACTCAATGGGCTATATAGCTGAATTCTGCTCCTGTATCTTACAGTCTTATAGTAATGACATCAGTGTAAGATTATTGGTTTTGGTTGATTGTTAATGGAAGTACAGGACTGAAGCTTTTGTGAACATAAAACAACTCTCATGCTTTATTCATAAAATCTTACATTGGCCACCCTGACGCTCTAGGATGTTACTCATTGAAATGTCAACCAACGCAGTCACTTTGAAGCTGCCAGAGTTTTGGGAGCAGCAAGCTACTACTTCCAGTGGTATGGGTTCCAGCTTCCAGGGTCAGCTATTGCTCATTATGGACACTCTTTCAAGGTGATGCTTCTTGTGTGACACGACTGTTCAAGTGAGTGCTGGGGTTGAGCACCACATTTCCACAACTGGATCACCCCACACACCCGTACGCACAGACTGGACTCAGAAAAGCCTGAGTTTGCTAACACAGAAAGGCTTGGCATTATTCGCAGGTCGAATAGCCCCTCCACAGGATCCCCAAGCCTGATGGTGGTTCCCGTCAATGTAGCGATTACCACCGCCTTAACGAGGTCATCACCCCCAATCTTTACCCAGTCCCACATATACAGACTTCAAAGCATGGTTAGCCAGAAAGATAATTTTTTTCTGGTGGACTTAGTCAGGGGCTACCACCAGGTGCCTGTGTGCTCTGAGGACATTCCCAAAACTGCTGTTATAACCCTGTTTGGCCTATTTGAGTTTCTGCACATGCCGTTTGGTCTGAAAAATACAGCACAGACATTCCAGTGACTAATGAACTTGTGTTAAAAGAATTAGATTTTCTTCCTGTTTACCTGGACAAGATACTTGTCACCAGTGCATCCAAAACCAAACACTTATCACATTTCCGCACACTTTTCGAGCACTTAAGCCAACATGGCCTGATTATTAACCCCCGCTAAATGCCAGTTGGGTTCTTTTAACTATTGACTTCCTTAGTCACTGCATCACCACAGAAGATGCAACACCCCGTCATCAAAAATCGCCATTATTATGGACTTTTCACTGCCCTGCAAGAGTTTTTAGGTATGGTGAATTTCTATCACCATTTCATTCTGCAAACTGAACAGCTCCACTTGCATTGTGCCCTTAAAGGCATACCCTACTGGCTTCATGACAACATTTGATGACACCAAATGAGCTCTTTTGAACATGACTCCAGTGGCACACCCACTCCCCAACACACCTATAGCCATCATTGCTGAATGCTCAGATTATGCTGAGGGTGCTTTGCACAAATAATTGGTCAGAGGCATGTGGCACCTTCTTCAGCAGGGAGCTTCACTGCTACCCCACTCCTGAGAGGAAGTGTAGCATGTTTGACTGTGAGCTTCTTGGTCTTTACCTGGCCGTCCATATGTCAGTGTTAAGTGATCACAAACCCCTCATTCACACAATGGCCAAAGCATCAGACTCTGGCTTACATTTCGGAATTTGTGATTGACATAGAACACATCGAAAAGTAATGCTGTGGGCTGACTGTCTCTCACGCTCCCGTCAATGCCATTGGCATCGGGATTGACTATGGCAGCATGGTAGCTGACCAAGCTACCAACCCATAGGTCCAGGCTTACAGGACAGCAGTCAAGAGCCTGTGGCAGGCTGACGTCAAGTTCGGAAATGCATAAGTTCCTCTCCTGTGCGACATCTCAACCAGCTGCCCTTGTCCCATAAGCCCCCTTACAATGGTCCGTTCTGTGTTTTTATTGTAGGGTAAACCTGAATGTATTTCTGTAGATTACCTTAAACTGGTCCACCAATTCCTGGATTGCTCCACTACCATAATCCCTGCATCACAACATAACCATATGTGTGAGTCAGCACACCCCTGGAGATGTCAGAGGCACCGGCTACCTACTCCAGCTGAAGCACATATGGCATGAGAAGAGCAACTCTTAAGAGCTCCAGACAGCCTCACAATGCCGGTTTTGGTGAATTCTGGTGGGGGGGGGCTGTGTAGGGTAATGTAATGGGAGACAGATGACACGTATTGTTCATAATATAAATTGTTCCATATAATTCACAAACACTGTCATTGAGTTGTTGTGTTCATCTTAAGAGATGGTGTATGAGGTAATGATGCCAGAGTAAGGCGACAGGTTTTAGTTGGTTGGTAATAATAGTAAATGGCTGTGGCATTTTTAAGCAAATAAAAGGACCCTCATATACTTTATTCACTAAACCCTACAGTTTCACAGTACATTCGGCCCTCCTTATCCGCAGAGGATTGGTTCTGGGACCCCTGCAGATACCAAAAAACATGGATTCTCAAGTCCATTATTTAACCAGTCTCAGTGCGGTGGACTTTAGGACCCAGCAGAACCCCAGACGTTATTTAACCTGTCTCAGTGCGGTGGACTTTAGGACCTGTCACAGCTCTGAATCCTCAGTGTTTCTGTTCACGAAAGTAATCAAGATCACTATTGAAAATAAAGTGGAAGTAATAAAGCGATCAGAAAGAGGTGAAATGCCATCGGTCATTGGAAAAGCGTTAGGCTATAGCCGGTCGATGATGGGAACAATTTTAATGGAGCATGTGAAAGGCCCTGCCCCAATGAAATCTACAATGATTAATAAGCAATGCAGTGGTTTAATAATTGAAATATGTATGTTTAAGTGTTTTATATGCATAAAAGTAAAATATATACTATATACTAAGAAAAATGTTTTACTAACTGACGCTAAATAATACTGGATGTACCTGTTCCGACTTCAAATCTGACTTAAAGACGAACTCAGGAACAGAACTCATTCATAACCCGGGGACTGCCCGTACTTTTAAATCATCTCTAGATTACTTATAATACCTAATACAATGTAAATGCTATGTAAATAGTTGTTATACTGTATTGTTTAGGGAATAATGACAAGAAAGAATAGTCTGTACATGATCAAACAACGAGTGCTGGAGAGGGAACTCCTGGGTTCTCCCGATCCGCGGTTGGTTGAATCCGTGCATGCGAAACCCGCTGATAAGGAGGGCCGACTGTACTATCTAAATGTATTGACGAGGGCATGTGCAGTTAAGTTGTTGACATTAACTTCAGTAAGCCCTTGAAAGGTGTGCCAGATGGGCACTTGCCCCAAAGTGTTAGAGATCATGTGATCTAATGGCCGAAACCTGGAGACTGGAAGTTCCAAGGCCTGTCCAGGGATCGGAGGAGTGAGTGAGAAAGAGTGAGATGAGTGAGAGTGAGAGAGGGAGAGTGAGTGAGTGAGTGAGTGTGCGTGCATGCGTGTGTTTGTGTTTTGTGGTGTTTGTTCTGTTGTTTGTGTTCAGTGCTGCTCTGCCAAGCACTGTCAGCATGCTATGTTGGTGCCGGAATCTGTGGTGACACCTGTGGGCTGCTTCCAGCACATCCTTAAGTTGTGTTGGTTATTAACATATACAGCGCATTTCACTGTGTTGTGATGTACATGTGAGTCTGGATCTGAATATTCTGAATAGCTTACTCTCTTTGGATACTAACACTATCTCAAATTTCCCATCAGTCCCTCCTGAAAAACCTGAGTTTAAAAACTCAGCCTTGTAACCATTTTCCAATCTTTCTAAAGTCCAACAATTGCTGTTGCCTACTACAACAGTGCTCTATTTTCCCAGAATCCCTTCAGTTTTCAGTACCACTCACAGGAGGGGAACAGCTCTCATCAATGACAAAAATGATATATTTTACCATTTTGATGAAGGCAGTCTTTTGTGCATAGCTCCCAAGGGAATCATCAAGCGCTCCCGTTTACAATTACTACCCCTGAAATCTCCAGACACAGTGAGTGAACAACATTGTTTCAGGTCATTTAAAAGAACTAGTGCCTTCAGAACTGACATGGGACTCAGACCACCCAGGGGCGAGGGCAGCAACCAGAAACTCAGGGAGTACCTTAGTTGTTTTGAGAAACGTGGCTGCAGTGAGGACTGCTGGTAAAACTGAAATGTTATGCCTTACCATACCCTTTACCCCCACCCAGTACCATACTCCTGGGTAACATACAGGCTCTGGGAAATAAAACGGAAAACCTCAGAGCAAGACTGCAGTACAGGATGGATATCAGGGAATATTGTGTACTCTGCTTCACAGAGGCCTGGTTCAATCCCAACAGTCCAGACGAGGGACATCACCATTTAGTGTAGTGGTCACAAACCAGTCGATCTTTGAGACTTTCCCAGTAGATCCTGAAAAAAAATGAAAAATGCGCACTGGGCAGAAAAGACGGGAAGCAAATCCCCGCAACCTGGAAACAAACTCTCCACGCAAACAGCTCTCTGCAGCGGGAGCACTGCTACATCACCATTATTCTAATCGGCATCGATCATATTACAACACTTCTCCCCCTTTAAATTCCAACATTTCCCAAATGTAAAATAACTGGGAAACAAAAAACAGTGGTGTTATTAGCTTGTGTCCCTCTGAAACTTATACTAGTGTCTCAGTAACAGTTTACCAATACAAAACACCTGAAAAACGTGGCAGGTTCAACATTCAGTCTAACAAAGGAAAATATTCAGTCTGTCAGGAGATTTGCGAGGGCACTGTGCTGCAACAGATGAAAATGATTAAATCTAAGTACAGGAGCTGTCTCACTGACGACACCTCACAGACTGTCTCAGACTGACCGTCTGTAGTTATGAGCCAAATTTCAGGGAACTAGCAGAAAGTATTCAGCCCCAGTCATCACACTGAGTGCAGCAGTCAATTTTTATTCATTTATTTTCCGTGTTGAAAATAAAAGTAAATAATGAAACATAGAATTAAACGTGTTGTAATGTGAGCATTATAAAAATAAGTAATACCAATTAAGATAATGGTAACATAGCAACATTCCCACCATGGAAAGCCGCCTGCGACGAGAGACTGCTTCTGGGGCTGCAGGGCTCCACTTCAGGTCCCTTCTGCCCGGTGTGCATGCGTGTGTCTAAATGATTTAGTAAGTCGATCTTGCCTTTCATTAAGGCTGAGGTAGGAGATCTTGGGCTTAAGACGGTTGGCGACCACTAATTTAGTGCATGGATTGGACAGCAGCATCAGACAAACTCAGAGGCAGAGGCGGCAGCGACTGCTTATCCTGCTGCTCAGAACTGACTGTTCTCTCAGTACTGTTTCCCTGATCTAGAACATCCGGCAGTTAAGTGCCACCTGTCCTACCTACTGAGGGAGTTGTCTGCCATCATCCTGGCAGCAGCATACATTCCGCTTTTGGCAAAGGTCAAGCTGACATTGGAGGAATTGAGCACCATGAGACAGTGCACCCTTAGGCCTTCCCAATCATCACAGAGGACTTGAACCAGGCCAGCTTGAAGATGTTGCTGACAAACTACCATCCATATGTCACCTGCAGAACCAGAGGAGCCAACACACTCAATCACTGCTACAGCAGGATCAACAATGCTTACCTTTTCACCCCACTCCTTCACTTTGCACTTGGCTGCATTTCTACTCCCAGCATACAAGTGAGACTGAAGCCCACAGCATCATAAGACCATAAGACATAGGAGATGAATTAGGTCATCTGGCCCATCGAGTCTGCTCCGCCATTCCATCATTGCTGATGTGGCAACAAATTCCACAAATTCACCACCCTTTGGCTAAAGAAATTTCTCCATACCAATGGTGAGTACTGCAAAGGTACGGTCAAGGGAGATGGAGGAGTGTTTACAGAACTAGACCATATTCAGTTCTGAATGAATATGGCATGGTCATATTGAGGGAGTGCAGTGTAGGTTCACGAGGTTAATTCCCGGGATGGCGGGACTGTCATATGTTGAAAGATTGGAGCGACTGGGCTTGTGTATACTGGAATTTAGAAGGATGAGAGGGGATCTGATTGAAACATATAAGATTACTAAGGGATTTGACATGCTAGAGGCAGGAAACATGTTCCCGATGTTGGGGGTGTTCCAGAACCAGAGGCCACAGTTTAAGAATAAGGGGTAGGCTATTTAGAACAGAGTTCAGGAAAAACTTTTTCACCCAGAGTTGTGGATCTATGGAATGCTCTGCCTCAGAAGGTAGTGGATGCTTTCAAGAAAGAGTAAGTTAGAGCTCTTACAGATAATGGAGTCAAGGGATATGGGGGGAAGGCAGGAACGGGGTACTGATTGTGGATGATCAGCCATGATCACATTGAATGGCGTGGCTAGCTCTAATGGCTGAATGGCCTACTCCTGCACCTATTGTCTTTTGTCATTACCAACTACATCAAGACCTGTGTAGATGAGTGTATGCCTTTGACAGCAAAGCAAGTCTTTATAAACCCACAACCCTGATTAAACCAGGTGATTCGCAGTATGCTGAAGGCTAAATTGGTTGCATTCAAGGTCAGTGATCCAGAATCCTATAAGAAGTCTAGGTAAGACATATGGAAGGCCACTGTGAGAGCGAAAAGGCAATTACATGTGAAATTACATACCACAGGTTTGGTAGAGTTTGCATGCCATTATAAGGTGAAATCTAACAGCACAAGTGGCAGCAATGCTCCATTTACTGATGGCTTTCATGTCTGCTTTGAAAGGGAGAATAACAGTACACGAATCCCCATGACATCCTGCAACCCTGTGATCTCTGTCTCAGAAGCCAGCATCAGAACTTTGTTCAAGAACATGAACCCCCACAAGGCATCAGGTCCTGACACCATACCTGCCAAGGTACTGAAAACCTGTGCCAACCCACTGCCTGGTGTGTTTGGATCAGGTTCTCGAACTGGCGTGAATAATTTCAGTCACTACTATTCTGAACTGATATATGACTTAAAAACTCACTCTCAAGGTCAGTTTGCAACTCATGTTCTCAGTATTATTTTTATTTGCACATTGGTTGTTCATCAGTCTTTGTTTATGAATGACCTTTTTTGTAAAATTTTACTGTATTTCTTTGCTTTTCCTCAAATGCCTGCAAGCAAATGAATTTAAAGGCAGTATATGGTAACATACACTTACTTCGATAATAAATTTACTTTGTTCAAGGACATCTTCAATCTCTCACCCCATGGTTTGAAATTCCTACCTGTTTCAAAGGGGCAGCAATCATACCAGTGCTCAAGAATAGCAGGATGAGCTGCCTCAACTAGTAAGACTCAGATCCACCATAATGAAGTGCATTGAGAGGATGGTTATAGCTAAAAATAACCACTTTCTGAGCAAGGATCTGGACCTGCTGCATTCTATGTACCACAACAGGTCTACAGCAGATGCAATCTCACTTGCTCTCCAATCTAGCATGAAGCACGCAGACAAAAGCAAAAAAATAGAGTACAACAGACTGTCATTTCTCAATTATAATTCAACATTCAATACCAGTATTAATCACCTCATTATCACTTCTAATCCTGGGCCTCTGTATCTCCCTTTGCAAGTGGATACTCAACTTCCTCATCAGAAGACTAGTCATAAAGGCCAGTTGTAATTTCTCCTTGCTGACAATCACCACAGGTGCACTTCAACAATATATGAGCCACTGCTCTAATTTCTCTCAATGCACGATTGTGTAGCTGAACATACTTCAAACACCATTTATAAGTTTGTGTACGACACCGCTGTAGTTGGGACAAACACAGTATGCAATGAGGTAGTGTACTGGACAGGGATAGATTGGCTGGTTGCTGTAACAATGACATCATAATAAGTGACAGCAAGACCAAGGAATTGATTGCAGACTTCAGGATTGGGAAGCCAGGAAAACATGCACGTCCTCATTCAGGGGGCAGTGGTAGAACAAGTGGGTGGCTTTAAATTTCTGGGCATCAATGTTTTGGAAGACCTGTCTTGATCCCAACACATTGATGCAATCACAAAGAAGGCACGCCAGTATCTCTACCTCTATCTCTATACGTAGGGTTTGAGTTAGTGAGTTAGGATCATGTTATGTTGGTGGCAGAAGTGTGACAACACTTGCAGGCTGCCCTCAGCACTGTGTTGGTAATTGATGCAAAACAATGCATTCATTGTATGTTTCAATATTTCGATGTACGTGTGACATACAGACCTAACCTGTAATTTTTAAATCTTTATTACTTTCAAGGAAGAGGTACAGGGACCTGAAGACCTACACTCAATGATTCAGGAACAGCATCTTCCGCTTCACCATCATATTTCTGAGTAGTCCATGAACCCATAAAGACCACCTCATATTTTCCTTTACTTTTACGCTATTTATTTACTGTGTGATTTATAATAATTTTATGTCTTTGCAATGGACTGTTTCCATGAAACAACAAATTTCACCTCATATAAGATGGTGACAAGAAACCAGATTCTGACACAATACTGTATCTCTTGACTATCAGACAGCTGAATTAGTCTACAGTCATTTAATTTTATTCTTAACTATCCAGAGAACCACAAGCAATGGGGCCTCAACACATTCCAACACTATTACCTAGCACGTGTCCAAAAGCTATTTTCAACCATCTCCTTATTTTATCTACAGCCTATCCTTTACCTCCAGTTCAACCATGTCATTATACTCTCTATATTTGGCCATTCCACCATTCTAATGTACCACTACTGAGATTTCCATCTCTATAAACTTAAGGTAATCCGAAGCAATCCTCTCCATGTTCTAAATTATCATGTGTCCTATTCTCCCATCATTTGTAGTAACAAGTGTATATATGTCTTGAATAAATAATTTAGTTTTTTACAATTCTTATCCTGGCTTTCAAATACTTCAAATCACATGTCCTTCTTATCTCTGCAACTTCCTTCAACTCATTACAATGTTTAAGATATTCTATTTCAATTACTCCGCCATAGACAACCACAATCCTACAGTCCTTCCTGGACATCTCTATGTCACTTAATGTCTTCTTCCTTTTTTGACCAAGTCCTATGTGTGAAAGCTTGTATGTTTTGCATGAGTTGCTGCTAAAATAATGACTAAAATTGCTTTAAAGTCTGTTACTTCAGTGAACAATGTATACGAACACAGGTATCATTTGTAATAACGTAGTACCATTTAGCATGTCCAACATCCATGTATATAATTTAGAGCTTTATATGTATTTATCTAGTAGAGCAATCATAAAGCATTCCCTTACTTCTGGCTTCTATTCATGCTAGTATCTTCCCTATAATACCATGGGCATTAACACCTCAGATCCCGGTACACAAATGATTCATCCGACACCGTGCGAATTAGACGGTAATATTTTTCCCCTTGTACTGTCTTGCTATTCCTGTATCAGTGCTCTTGAAACACACACTACATTTTCCTAGTTCCCCTTCTATTGTTTGGCAAGAGATTGCAGGAGTTCCTGGAAAACGATTTGGAATACTGTTGCTATCACACATGGGCATAGTGGCTCAAGTTCATTATAGGAGACAACACCTTTACAAAAGTAAGAGGACAACTCACTACTATGCGACATCCGCCTCAAATTACACTAGAGAACACTACAACAAAGAATAAGGTAATGCAATCTTCAGAAATGCAAAGTAAATTTATGATAAATAATGCAATTTTCTTGCAAACATTAAAGAGCTTGTCAGTGTCCTAAAATGGAGCAACAATCCATGTTCTTGACAGTGACACTTGATTCTGTTAGAGTAAAACTAGCTGAGCTCATAAACTGATGTGCCTCAGGGAAAGGATTTTCTGTTTTGGAAATACAGTATGTGTTAATACTTAAAGCCAAAGTACAATTAGCTAACTCATTTAAGCACTGATTCATGAAATCAACGTGCCACGTCTGATTAGAGAACACTGCTGATCATGGATGAAGTGTTTTCCTTTCAGAAACATGTAAGCCAAAGACAACAAGTGACTAACAGGACAATTTTTTCTTGGTTCAGTATCCCTCAAAATTGGACAAAATTTTTCCACAGTTCAATGCAGACTACAATGTAAAACTTCTGTCTGGTGTTGCTAAAATGTAGGAAGACATGTCTTGAGAACAACAATTCTTGGCTGCATCATTACTTCAACATTTGTGATGATGATTTAACTGGTATGTTATTGCAAAAACTTGATTATGATAGAGCACCTTCTTAAATCTAATAATCAAAGAACTGCAACGGGACTAAATTACTTTAATCTACTTCTATACAAGACAATATCGTGGAATTTTGTGAGTAACTCACAGTTTAAGCATACACAAGCTCAAATCCTATTGCAGACAATGCAGAATAAAAGATTCATAATTTAGACCACAAGACATAGGAGCAGAATTAGGACATTCGGCCATCGAGTCTGCTCCATCATTCCATCATGGCTGATTTATTATCCCTCTCAACTCCTGGTTTCTCTGGTAACTTCTGACACACTGACTAATCTAGAACTTACCAACCTCTGCTTTAAATATATCCAATGATGTTGCCTCCACAGCTGAACATGACAATGAATTCCACAGATTCTAGCTACAGAAATTCCTCCTCATTTCTGTCCTAAATGGATGTCCCTCTATGCTGAGACCGTGCCCTCCACAATAGAAAAAATCTTTCCACATCCCCTCTATCTAGGCCTTTCAACACTTGGAAGGTTCCAATGAGATCTCCCCCTCACTCATTGTTCTAAACTCCAGAGAGTGCAGGCCCCAGAGGTATCAAATGCTCCTCATATGTTAACTCTTTCATTCCTAGAATCATTTTTGTGAACCTCCTCTGGACCCTCTCCAATGCAAGAACAATTTTTCCAGTCCTATGTCATCTGTTTCTGAGAATTTAATTTCATATTTTACCAAAAGATCCACCCACCCCATCCGTCTACCTGCCTGTCCTTTTGATACAATGTGTATCCTTGGATGTTAAGCTCCCAATTATCTTCTTCCTGCCCTGATACCCACAATGTCATACCTGCCAATCTTTAACTGTGCTACAAGATCATCTACCTTATTCTGTATATTGCATGCATTCAAGTACAATCTCTTCAGTCCTGTTTTCAATACCTTTTTAGATCTTGCCCCCATGTTATGCTTCAGCTCATACCATTGAATACAATTTTGCCTATCATCTGCCTGTCTTTCTTTGTGGTCCCCTTAACATGTTCTCTAAGGAGCTGCAGCTTGATGCACTTCATGCAGATGTAGTTATCAAAGAGTCTGGAGTTCCCTGGAGATCCTATACCTCACACAAAGGACATACCTCTAGTCCTGGATCCATTCTCAATACTCTAGTCCAAATGACAAAGAAAGAGGAAAAATAGACTTTCTAGAAACTTATCTAGAGTCTCCTCCTATTCTCACCAAAGCTTGTTGAGCCAAAGCCTCCCACTCCAACAATGGCCGCTCCCAGATTGTTGAGATTAATACAGATTAATCTTCCTTTGTGGCTACTATAATTCTGAATCATAATCACACATTTTATGTTTTTCCATCTGTTATGAGGCTTGTTGCTGGCACTCTTGAAGGCTGTAGATTGACCAGTTGACCTTAATGAAGATTGCAATGAGGGAGTTGATGTAGATGCCAGCATTTTGTAGTACTCAGGTATTTTCAAACTCTGTTGTTAGTGGCCAATTTTACCCCAATATTGTTTGTTTACTTTCCGCACTTCCAGATTCAGGTTTCTTTATCAGGTTTTATTTAAAGGATTATATGGGTCGGCACAACATGGAGGGCTGAAGGGCCTGTACTGTGCTGTAGTGTTCTATGGTGTACATCACAACATACCAAACAACCTAAACACCCAAGGATGTGCTGGTGACAGCCTGCAAGTGTCACTACACAGTCTAGAATCAACATAGCATGCCCTCAATCTTCAGTGGAACAACACAAGCAGCAACAACAAAAGAAAACAAGATAACAACAGCAAAACAAGCCCCACTCCCATCCACCCACTCACACACACACACAGAGGCCTTCAATCTGTTTTATAGTCCAAAACAGACAGCCTCTGGGCCTCAGACCTGCAGACAAGATGCCCCAGGAGCATTGGCCTTCAGACTTCTACCTCTAGACATCTCTGGACTTAACTTCCATCTTTGCAAACTGGACTTCATTGCCCTCCAGATATCAAGCCAGGACTTGCCAATCAAGGGTTTGGCCTGCCAGGCATCAACTTACAGGCTTGCTTACACCTCTAATCCCAATGACTTGGGGTTCACAGGCCCTCGTGGCTCCTGCCTGTACAGACCTCTCAAATGGGACTCACCAACCTGGGGATCTCTGATCTCCATCCTCAGCACCTGCTGACATGACTTTAGGGATCCCAGGACTGGCAGATCATGGGTTTGACCTCTAATTCTTAACCATAGGACTGGCTAATCACAGTTTGACTTTTGGGCCTCAACTTCTAGATTTACATTCCACATCTTAACATTGTCTCTACAATATTAAGGGCACGGAGCAACCACTCCCCACTGAACATTGACGGCTCCTCGGTAGAGATCGTTAAGAGCACCAAATTTCTTGGTGTTCACCTGGCGGAGAATCTCACCTGGTCCCTCAACACCAGCTCCATAGCAAAGAAAGCCCAGCAGTGTCTCTACTTTCTGCGAATGCTGAGGAAAGTCCATCTCCCACCCTCCCATCCTCTTCACATTCTACAGGGCTTGTATTGAGAGCATCCTGAGCAGCTGCATCACTGCCTGGTTTGGAAATTGCACCTGCACTGTTTTTGTGCACTTTATGCAGTTCTGGGTAGGTCCGCAGTCTAGTGTAGCTTTTTTTTTGCGTAGTTCAGTCCAGTTTTTGTACTGTGTCATGTAACACCATGGTCCTCAAAAACATTCTCATTTTTACTATGTACTGTACATAGCAGTTATGGTCGAAATGACAATAAAAGTGATTTGACTTGACTTCATCTGTTTATACTGTACAGCTACTATCTATATAACCAACTTCTATGTGTTTCCATTCTGGTTTCACTCCCATCTCTCAAAACTTCCTGATCATTTCTTTCAAACCAAAATTTATCCTACTTACAGCATGGAACTGCTCTGGCTAAAGGTTAAAACAGCACCCTGCCATTACATTCATCCTGGATGTGGAAGCTCTGGAAAGGTTGCAGAAAAGGTTGCCTGGATTACAGGACAGGTGCTATAAGGAAAGGTTAGCCAAACCAGGTAGTAGTTTGAATGGCGGGGACTTATCTGTTCCAATATAAAATTTATGAGGATGTTAGATAGGCACATGAACATCCAGAGAAGAGAGGAATATGGACCATGTCAAGGTGGAAGGGATTAGGTGTTATTAGCTTAAATAGTGTGGCACAAGATCACCTCAACTTAGAACTTTAACTTAACCAGATCTGTCCCTTTCCTTCCTAATCGCACCTAACAAATTCCATCCCATCTAAGCCCTTAGCAGTATGGAAGACTCAGAATTTACTAGGAAAGCTAAAACCTCCAACTATAACAGAGCAATCACTCTTGCAGTCCTCTGAGCTAACGCTGCATTTTGTTCCCATTACCTGTAAAGGGAATAGTACAATAACAACAAAGTGACCGTCCCCTTCTCATTTTTAGCTCCACCCATGCAGCCTCATTGAGCAAGCAGTCAAAAATTTTATCTCAAGTTACTGTTGTGATTAGAAATGCAAATTTAACTCCTCTCTCCCCTTCACCTTAAGCCCACTTATAGTGCTTGTACTGTTAAACATTTAGCTGCCAGTCCTGTCCCTCCCTTGGCTATTTCCCGTAATGACTATAATATTCCAATCCAATGAAGCTATCCATGCCCCAAGTTCATCTGCCTTCCCTGTCAACATCTTGAAATGAAATGAATTAATACAAGTTAATCCAACAATCTTTCCTCGCTTCCTGCTATGCTGTCTGCCTTGTCTACTGACCTGGTCTCCTCATGGCCTGCCAACTTAATCCAACCTGACCTCCGGATCGCTGACCTGTGACTGCAGAGCAGTTCATCCTGGAGTCCGAACACAGGCTCCTGCTCCCAACTCTCTTCATTCTCCCTCATCCCGGCCCCTAAACCCTAACCTGACCCCTACCTCCCCATGCTGTTTTCTAAAGCATCCCTATGAACCTAAAAAAAAAGCAAACCCAGTCTGAACCTTGGCATTGATGGACATCACAACTCAGTGCCAACTTGACCTGAACAGTGGCTCCTGCACCTCATAATTTATAACCCTAACTCTCCGATTCCTGTCTGAGCAATGACATCATGTACAATGCTGCTCAGCACCATCTTGACCAGATTATTCATTTTAATTAAATGGGGTCTTGTATGAAATATTTACATCAACAGCCATCCCAGACACACATACTAAGAAAAGCTCCTTAAATGCGAGAACATGTAAGAACAGGAGTGGGTAACATGGTCATTCAAGTTAGCCCTGCTATTCATCAAGATTATGATCTGCAACCTTGGCATCATTTTTGCACCAAACTTCTTGATTTCCATAATAGCCCACTTCATAATATCTGGCAGAGCACTGATTCAGTATTACACTTTTGGTTCTTCCACCTGAACACTCCCTAGTTGTTACCACACTGTGTTTTGATTAAGACATCACTCAGGGAGCACGCTGCTATGCTGGGAACCTGGCATGATCTCCTGCATTTCCCACTGTTGTGCCGGGAACCTGCTCTCTCAGCAGAATGGATGCTGCTGTCTCCCTCTCTTTGTTTAGCTGCGCAGCTCTCTTGCCCAGAGCCTTCTCTATGGTAACATGCTCAATGGCCAACAACCACTTTTCAGCTTGTTACCATAGAGAAATCTGAGGGCTGTGGAGAACTGTACAGCCAAACAAAGAGAAAGTGAGGCAGCAGCTTTCATCACATCCAATTGAAGGTGTAGAGAAAAACTGTTGGATCTGGGCTGTCTGTAAACACAGGGAGGTGATACTGCCAATTTCGGGCAATGATCTAGGCTCACTGTGCAATAAGGTGCAGTCCTATGTTCATCTCAGTGCAGAGCAGCAAAGCCACTCATCCTGGCTTGTGCAGGAATAGTCCTCACGGCACCTAATCTGCCCCAGTGAGCTTTGAACAGTTCTTCTCTGTGGGAGCACGAGCAGCTGGCAGGGGTTTACACCAGATTCCTGTTCACGTTCTTTCTATGCACGTTGCTGTAATGATTCATTTTAGTGTTGATTTCAATTTAGGATATGATATAAGTGCTCTCATTTCTGGGAAATATTCTGAGCACTAACTGAAGTACCAGTGTATCAGAAATCCACTGAAGTATTTTGAATGAACAGAAATGTCTGAGCTTCTGCAGCTATCCAGTGTAGAAAATTGCAAGAGTTCACCAGCTGTAGACTGAATAAATGTCTCCTTGTCTCTATCCTAAAGTGCCTACTCCTTACTCTGAAATAAAGCTCCATGGTTTATTGCATCTCAGGCAGGGAAAACATTTTCCTGGCATTTTTGAAAACGCTTCAAGAATTTATGTTTTTTTTTTGGGATATCCTCTCATTATTCTAAATTCTAGGGAATACAAGCCCAAAATACTCAATTTCTCTTGATAAAGCCATCTCACTAGCCCTGGAACCAATCTAATGAGTCTTTGCTGTACTCCATGTCATATACTTGCTTTCTCGGATAAAAAGAACAAAAACATACACAACACCGCTGGTGCGATCTTACCAAGGCCTGAGACTTTGGAATAAGACTTCCCTACTGGTCTATCACTTGCAGAACCTGAACATTATCCTTTAGCGACTCGTAAATAAGCACACCATAGTCCCCTCGAACACTGATACTACCCAATCTCCCACCATTTAACAGAGACTCTACAAAAAGGAGAATGTGACATTTTTCCACAGTTTAATCCCATTTGCTGTGCTCAACACCGTCCTGACGAAGGGTCTCGGCCCAAAACGTCGACAGTGCTTCTCCTTATAGATGCTGCCTGACCTGCTGTGATCCACCAGCATTTTCTGTGTGTTGTTTGAATTTCTAGCATCTGCAGATTTCTTTGTGTTTGCTCATTTATTCACACTCTGCTCTTTGATTAATTCTCAAATCATGTCTGATTCTGCCCATTTCTCAAACCACTTAGGAAAATACAAATTCAGAATATCCACGAGTTCCCCTTATATATTCTAACCATCAAATCGTAATCCTGAATAAAATATCTGAATATTTTAATTCCCTTGGTCTTATGCAGTAACTTCATAGAACCTATATAATTTTGCAACATTAGTAAAGAAAACATAGATTTGATTAATTTCACATCTAACATAGAACAATACAGCACAGGCACAGGCCGTTTGGCCCATGATGTTGTGTTGAACTAATTCAACTAATAATTACATTAAACTAGTAATTAAATCATAATATCACTTTGGTTAGCTAACCTTGTAAGTTTGCGCAGGTTATAAAATTGAGGATGAGAGGCCATTTTGATAATTTGAGTCCAGATAGGGCAAATTCATACAGAGGGTGGAGCACAGAATGGAATAAAATACAGCAAGATAGCCAATGTCACAGAGATGGATTCAGGCAGTCATAATAATGAAGAAACTGAGAACGGTTCTAAACTCAGGATCAAGTGCCATGGTGAAGTTACATACAGCCTAGGTCGCCAAAATTGACTGAATAGGGGAAAATGAATGAATTGCAAGATTACCAGCTTTCAATTGATTCAGGACAGAACATTATTTTGGTGTTAACGAATTTATAATGATTGGTTTGAATTTTTATTGTAATTAAACTTAAATTCTTGTCACCTCATCCTCCTTTAACCCATCCAAAATCCCTTCCCACAATCTCACTTCAGCAATACACTTTCAGTATGATGAATACACATTACACAAATTTGAGCTCCATCTACTTCAGCTGAGTTTTAGAGCCAGTAGCCATGCTCTTGATCAGACATTTCCTGTACACCACATTTTTCCCTGTAATTTGATAGTTTAATTGTCTTTCCTGCATGCTAAAAACAGTTTCCATACTTTCCTTGGGTTGTTTTCCATATGTGCATGTTGGAAAGAATTTGATCCAAGGTTATAAATAACATAATTAAATACTATACACATTCATGAGCAATCTTAAAGGATATTACACATTGCAAGGTGCATGGAAAGACTGCATTATATTGCAAGATTTATACCAAATTCGTTTACATTTATGTATATTCCACTGTTAACATAAGAAATATTATGCACAGTTCATTAATGAGTATAGAGATGAGAGACCTCAGTACCCAAATAGTGCTTTTAGGCAAGGCAACACTTCACCTGCAAGTCTCCCGGGGTTATCTGTTGTATCTGATGCTCCCAGTGCGTACTTCTCTGCATCGGTGTAGACTGGGGGACAGTTTCATCCAATATTCAATCAATATTCATTGCTCTGTCTGTGACAAACTGCAGGATTTCCCAGTGGCCTCCCATTTCAACTCTATTTCCTATTCTGAAATATCGGTCGATGGCTTCCTCTGCTGCCACAATGAGGCCACTCTCAGATTGGAGGAGTAACATCTCCTATTCTGCCTGGGTAGCTTCTAACCTGATGACATGAACATCAATTTCTCTATCTTTTGATTAATTTCTCCCCCTTCCCCCATCTCTATTTTTTCATTCCCTATTCTGGCTCCTCTTCTATTCTCCTCACCTGCCCATCACTGCTCTCTGATGCCTCTTCTCCCTCCCTTTCTCCCATTGTCTACACTCCTCTCCTACCAGATTCCTTCTTCTTCAGCCCTTTTATCACCTCCACTTCATTACCTCCTCCCCCAGCCACAAACCTCCCTCTCACCTGCCAGGTTGTACTCCTTCCCCTCCTCTGAACTACTTTTTCTGGCGTTTGTCTCCTTTCTTTCCAGTTCTGATGAAGGTTATTGCCCTGAAGCATTGACTGTTTATTCCTTTCTATAAAAACACACACAAAATGCTGGAGGAACTCAGCAGGTCAGGCAGCATCTATAGAAAAGAATAAACAATCAATATTTTGAGCCGAGAACCTTCTTCAGGACTGGAAAGGAAGGAGGAAGATGCCAAAATAAAAAGGTGGGTAGGAGAAGGAGGATAGCTACAGGTTGATATGTGAAGCCAGGTGGATAGGTAAGATAAAGGGCTGGAGAGGAAGGAATCTCACAGCAGAGGAGAGTGGACCATAGGAGAAAGGGAAGGAGGAGGAGACCAAGTTGGAGATGATAGGCAAGTAAGAAGAAGCAAGGTGCCAGAGAGGGGAAGAGAAGAAGAGGGGAGGGGATTTTTTTTTACCAGAAGGAGAAATCAATATTCATGCCATCAGATAGAAGGTTATGCAAATGGAACATAAGTGTTGCTCCTTCACCCACAGGGTGGCCTCGTCTTGGCACAAGAGAAGGCCATAGAATGACATGTCAGAACAGGAATGGGAATTAAAATTAAAATATTTGGCCACTAGAAGTTCTGCTTTTGGTGGATGGAGCAGAGATGCTCGAGGAAGCAGTGCTCCAATTTACAATGGGTCTCACCAATGTAGAGGAAGACATATCGGGAAACACAATAGACAACAACCCCAGCAGATCTGCAGGTAAAGTGTTGCCTTACCTGGAAGAACTGTTTGAAACCCTGAATGGAGGTGAGGGAGGAGGTAAATGGGCAGATGTAGCATTTTGGCTGCTTATAGGGATAAGTTCCAAGAGGGAGATTTGTGGGAAATATAAACAAGGAACTCATGTAGGAAGCATTCCCTGCAGAAAGTGGAGTGGGGGGGGGGGGGGGGGAGGTAAAGATATGTTTGGTGGTAAGATCACTTTGGAGATGGCAGAAGTTGCAGAGGAGGATGTGTTGGATTTAGAGGCTGATAGGGTGGTAGGTAAGGACAAGAGGAACTCTATCACCCTTAAGGTGATGGGAAGATGGGGAGAGCACAGATATTGGGGAAATTGAGGAGATGCAGCCAAGGGTAGCATCAATGTTGGAGGAAGGGAAACCTGTTCTTTGAAGGGGGAGACTACCTTTGATGTCCTGGAAAAGAAAATGGCATCCTGGGAACAGATGCAGCAGAGACAAAGAAACTAAGAAAGCGGAATAGCATTTTTGCAGGAGACAAGCTGGGAAAAGGTATAGTCAAGAGTCACCGTGGGAATCAGTAGCTTTATATGTTGATCAACAATTCATCTCCAGAGAAGGAGGCAGAAAGATCAAGAAAGGGGAGGGATGTGTCAGAAATGGACTAAATGAATTTAAGGGAAATTAAAGGCAAAGTTGAAGAAGTAGATGCTTTCCTTTCCATAGATGCTACTTGCCCTGCTGAGTTCTAGCATTTGTGTGAGTTGCTCTGGTTTTCCAGCATCTGTAGGACCTCTTGTGTCTCAGCTAAGTTTGTTGCCTATACTTCCCAATCACAGAAACAAATAGGAATTACTGACATCCGAATTTGTTAAATTGGACAGAATTCCATTATCTAAGATTATGACAATGTCAAGTAATGTTTATAGATAGGAAGGATAGCCCAACACAAAGCAATATATGAATATTTGATATTTTTTGCTCATTTTTTTTGTATTTGCACACAGCTTGTTGACTTTGGCTCATTAGTTGTTTGTCCATCTTGTTGGGTGTGGTCTTTCATTGATTCTATTACTTGGAATTACTGTGTATGGCTATAAGAAAATAAATCTCAGCCTAATATATGGTTGCATATACAATATGTACTGTGATTATAAATGTACTTTCAACGTTGAGTGTTAGAAGCAGTTCCCCAGATTACCATTATTGAGCAAGTGAAACAGTACATTACCCATGGCAATGGATCATTTAGCTCTACAACCTGAAATGCTCACTCACCTTCTCTCTCTACAAGTGCCACCTGACTTCCTGAATGTTTTGAGCATTTTCTATTTACATTTTATCACTGGACTGAAAAACTGCCTGAGTAGGAGCTACAGAACATGTTACTTTCATTTTTGAAATGTATATTCTGAACCAGTACATTTCAGTTGTTTCTTCAAATGCAAGATTATGTACACAAAGCTAACACAGGCAAAATAAGTTTGAGTTTAAAATTGGGTAAAACGAAAGGAAAAAACTAAGTATTTTGAATTCAAACAATTTTCATCAGTGATTAAAAATGATATTATATTTGCAAAAATTAAATATCAGTGCAATAACCCAGCAGTAGTTAAAACTAACCCCACCATAATAATTACCTATTCACTTCACTCAGCATGACTTAATGTTTTTCCAGTTCAATTAGTGGGTGACTCCTGCAACTTTATATGTATTTAAAAACTGAGAGTCTCAGTGTGGTATAACTTGTTCAACAGTACTTCAGAATACAGATTTCATAACTGTCTTTTATCATGTTTACGTGTACTTAAAGAACCAATTTAAACCATATATAATACATACATAGCAATTATCTGTTTTTGCAACAACTTGTTTACATTTGTTGATAAAACATTTGCTAACTAATGTTATTCCTTCTTCCCCTGGTACTACTCAAATGATGAAATTGCCCTCGTGTCCAGTCCTTCAACATCTTAAGGTCAACACTTTCAACATTACCAACAAATAATAAACCTGTCTCACTTATGAAGTGCCACATCTGGAGAACATTGATGGCTTTTCACTTCTTTCTTTAAGGTCTTGTGCAAAAAAATCTATTATCTGATTATTCTCAGTATATAAGTTGTTACAAATTAGTGTGATAATATGATCTGGAGTATTTTTACTATGTCCTACGGTTACCTGAGTTACGTCCACAAGCATAAACCTACACATCTGGACTGCAGAGTTGGTAACATTTAAGTGCTATGTTACTCAAACTTTCCTGACAGCAGCAGAGTGCTTTTGAGGCTTTTTACACACACTGTCATCACTTGCAACAGAAAGTAGTCTTGTCTTCCAGACAGAGTGATGTTTGTGAAGTGTACTCCACTGAATGTTGGAAATACAGTACAACATATGTGATTTTAATCCAGCAAACCAAAATTAGACCCCCAATGAATGGAATCTAAACAGGGAAGTATAAAGGATGAAGTACAAATTAGATTTAAATGATGCACAAAAACAAAAATAACAGAAAATGTTTGAAACATTTTGTAATATTCTAGCAGATAAATGCTGAAGATATGACATTCCATGCAAAAAAATACATCAGGACAAAACAAAATAAAAATTTCAAGACCAGTACTTCATACAATTCATTTACTCCAGAGTGCACCATCCCTAACGTCTGATGCACTTCGAAGAGGACAGGGAGACAACTTCCGCAAATTCATGCCACTGCATTCAGATGCCAAACCTGGGTGAGGAACCAGTGCACTTTCTAGGATGCTCAGTTTCCCTGATATTAACTTTCATATTTTGTTCTTAATTATGAATCAGACCTGAGAAAGCATTGTTGAAATTAATTTTCAATAATAGTGATGGCTGTTTGCCTTACTGTCAATCCTATTTAAAATTAGGTCCAATGAGCCTATCCCTTACGTATTAACTGGGACTAACAATAACAATTGTTATCGAAAGTACAGTTGCTTAATATTACCCAATATTTGGTTTCCTTTGAAGACCTGAATGGATGTTCATCACAAGGATTGTGCTTACATTTTGTTTAGCACACAAGATGCTAAGAATTTTCAAGAACAGTTGATTCCATTTAATTGGGCCATTAGTTAATCAGGGCAGCTGCTTATTTGGAAGAACTCTTAAAAAACAAAAACTAATTGCGAAAATTGCCAGGATCCCCTTTGCCGTGTTGGATCACTATGCTGTTTAATTGAGGCAGCACACTTGCCAAACAGGTCCTAACTTGTGTCAGTCGTGCGCACTTGTGTTAGACGTTACATCATGTTTAGAGCGATCAGTTTTTAAATCAGTTGTGTGTGATTTTTGTCACTGATGGTTGGCTAGAAATAAGCAGTAAGACAATTTCAAACTGTTTTGTGGTTTCAGGCATTCAGGTTTGGTGATGCCAGAAATGGCTGGGAGTGAAAATGAAATTATTTCACTACTTTAGCAAGATAGGAACTACAAAGAAGGTACTGCCAATCATCTTGAATGTTGCAATGAAAATGATGATCTGGAGGATATAATCATTGATAGCTTTGTATAAGGGCAGTCCATTATATGCAATTGGTGTCTGCGCTGATTCTTTTCTTTGCATACACTGGATGAATTCATCTGTCAATTACTCTTAGGAACTAATACAGTTTTATAGTTCTGTAGTATTAGTAGTGTTCCAATTTATTATGTATTTCATTTAAATACATAATTTGTTACTCAGTTTGTCTTTCTGTTTAATACCTTTTTAACTATTTCCATGAAAATTTGACCAATTGGGGCAGCTGCTTAATTGGGCAAAAATGTGCTGGTCCTGATGTTTCCCAATTAACTGGAATCCACTGTACCACTGAAAAGAGTAACAATAACATGTAAGATTACCTTGAGGACGCCAAGTGAAAGAAAAGTGCACAATGAAGGTCCTAAATATTATACTATTGTATGCCAAATCTAAATAGCATTTTAAGTAAAATTTCATTATCCTCTTTAATACATGCAAATTATACAGGGTTTCATTATTTTATGGTCTTATGTACTTACTATTGACAACGTAAAAGTAGTAAGCACAAAAGTTGCATTTACAACTACTGTATATTAATAGTTTTGCAGTAATATATTATTTTTAAATATTACTCTCCAAAAATGTGAAATTATACTCTAGTTCATGTTTTTGGTATGATGGTTCACTGTGTTTGCATGCTTTGAACTCTGCAGTTTGCACTCTTTTTTTATGGTCAATAACAGTCTATAGGTAGAAACCTCAACTGTGCTTTTGTACATAATAGTTGTTCTTACTTTACTGTACCAGATTAATTGCAAACTATATATAAAAATTATATGCAATATTACTAATTTCATTTGTAGGCTATTCTGCACACAAAGCAATTACAGGAGCATGCTTGGCCACTTGAGCAGTTTAGGATGAAAGAATACAAGGAAAAGGTACTGGGGCCCCAACTGTTTTATTCAGGATATATCACTGCTTGGATTTATTATGATGCAGGTGGAATATAATCTTTTCTCTTTTATCACCTTCTCTTATGGCTGGGCAAATTATAGTGGTATTGATTTATTATTTTCAGACATATCAAGATATAGTGGAAAAACTTGCCTTGCATAGTTTATGCAGATCAAATCATTACACAGTGCATTGAGCTACAATAAGGGAAAACAATAATAATGCAGAATAAAGCTACTGAAAAGTGCATTGAGGATAAATGATAAAGTGCAAGATCATATTTAAGTAGATTGTGAGGCCAAGAGTCCATCTTATCGTACAAGAGGTTTGTTTAAGAGTCTGATAACAATGGGATAAAAGGTATCATTGATCCTGGTTGTAAGTGCTTTCAGACCTTCATATCTTTTTCCAGATTGGGTGAGGGGAAAAGAGAAAGTATCCAGACAGGAGAGCTCCTTGAAGATGCTGGCTGTTTAACCGAGGCAATGAGAAGTATAGACAGAATTCATCAATGGAGGAGAGTCCAGTGATGTGCTGAACTGTGTTCACAACTCTCTGCAATTTCTTGCAGTCACAGGCAGAGTAGTTGCTGAGGGATGCATTAACTCCCAGGATCTGGAATTCGGGGGAAACAACCTGATCAGTGCATGATCTAAGGACACGGCCAAGGACACAATCCAGACCAGTGCTTTCTGTGAGTATACCATCACAATGTGTGATGTTACGTCCACAACGGTGACCGTACAGTCAGATGGATTGGAGAGTGTCAGGATTTCTTCTGTTCAAAACCTGTATAGAAGGTGTTAAGTTCATCAGGAAGGGATGCTCTGCTGTTGGCGGTGCTTTCTGACTATATTTTGTAACCCAATCCACTATGCAAGTCCTGCCACAGCTGACAGCTGGACTGAGAATGATTTGGGCTGATACTGTCTCCTATATACTATTTTCTATAGCTTTACAGAAGTCATATCTTGATTTCTTAAAAAGGTCATCGTTACCTGATTTGATGCTGCCAACCTAGATTTCAGAAGAGAGTGGATTTCCTGGTTCAGCTATGTTTCCAGTTTGAAACACCAAGATTGTTCTCTTTGGTATATAGTCTTCAACACACTTGCTAATAAAATCTGTGATGATAGTGACATCGTCATCTAGACTGCAGCTGAGTCTGGACCAGTCTACTGATTCAAAGCAATCACATAAAATCTCATCTGTTTCCACAACCAGACTGCATGTAACTTACTGTTCTGGATTCTCCAGTTTCAGCCTCTGTTGTATACAGGGAGTAGGAACATAGCCTGGTGGTCTGATGAGGGATGCTCAGTAGACATTTTTGATGGTTGTGCAGCAATGATTCAGGGTGTTTGGGCCGCTGGTTGGACAGGAGACGTGGTGGTAGTATTTTGGTAACGCACTCTTGAAGTTAACCTGGTTGAGGTATCTGGTGATGATGGAAAGGGCCTCTAGACATCCCATTTTAAGGCTGCTAACAACTAAATATAGTTTATTGAGTGCAAGCTTTGTGTCTGTTTTGAGGTAGGATGTAAGCTGCCATTAGGATAGCTGAAGTGAACTCCTGTGACAGGTAGTATGGGCGACACTTCACCACTAGATATGCCAAGTTGGGTGGGCAGGAACTCAACATCACGTCCAAGAACAAGGAGTTGATTAAGAAGCATACACCTCTAAGTTTGCCTGAGAACAATGTAAGATCCACCCGATGAAATGAAAAGCCCTCAGGTTGAATGGCGCTGTCAGGTGAAGTAGGTCTAAGCTACATTTCAGTGAGACACAGCACTCAACCTTGATATCCAAGATTTGTGCAATCTATGTTTTCTCCCTAAGTTAAAATTTATTTGTTTTGTTATTATTCTTGTTTCTTATGATGAAAAGAAGCAATAACAAAAACTCTCCCAATGACAACAATGTGCTATATTACTGCACTATAACATACTTTATTAAAAATATCTGGGAAAAAAAGCAAAGTGAAGTGCTTCATATTTAGTCCTAGCCTTTTAGCGCATCTTAGCAGATAACATAAAATTGACAAAAGGGACTTAATTATGAAACTGAAATTTCTTTAAAATATTATTTATAATAAGGATATCTTACTTGTTGCTGTCTTTATATTGATAAACATAGCATCCTTGAGGCATTCCTGTCTCTTTGTCCAAGGTAAAGGCAATCTTCAACTGTAAAAGAGACACATTTGATAGCAATGTACTATTTCAAATAGTATTGACAGATATTAATTCTACATATAATCCTATCTAAAATACAACTCCATTTTGATAATAATAAGGTACAATAGGTTGGTGTGGTTTTGTTCATTCTTTGAATGATGCTCAAGCTCAACCTTCCAATGAATATATTCCATAGAAGAGTGGTCAGACATAAAAATGGGATAAATAACAACACTCTGATTTTCAAAATATACAGAAATCAGGTTAAATACATAGAGGAGACAATACAGTGGACTCATTAATTGGGCCATCAACTCTTAAAGAACAACAAATTGAGAAAATTGCTGGGACCCCTTTGATTATTTGTGACCCTATGCGGCTTAACTGAGGCAGATGATGGTTAGTCACTTACACTTATGCGGCTGTCAGACACTCTACTGTGCTTAGAGCGAACAGTTGCATGTGCTTGCATTATGTTATCCATTTACGTCAATGGATGCCAATTCAAAAAAGCAGCGATTTTTGCTAATTTTTCCTTTTATTTTGACTTTAAAAAATATGAGAGAATTGCCATGAAAACATTGAAGATCAGCTGAAAGATTACCCTACTGGACCAAATTAAAACTCATCAGCCTAACAGCTTTCATCGTCAGCTGGCAGAGATAACTGGAGTGCCAAAATCTATAATTGCATGCTTGATACATTTGCAAATAAACTGCAAGATGAATGGGCATTATACAAGGGACAACAGAAAACATCCCAAACAAGAAAGCATGAAGGCAAGGATCCAGATGTTGAAGTGGCCCTCAATCAATGGTTATCCATTGTAACTAAACAAGGTGTGCATCTCAGTGTACCAATGTAAAAAGCAAGTACTAGGAGCTAGCTAAGATGCCAAGCACAGAAATTGTAAAGCAGCAGATGATTGGTTGTCTCAAGGGAAATGTAGGCATCACATTAAATTCAAGAAAGCACGGCAAGAAAGGTAGTGCTGACTCTAAGTTCGGAAACATAGAAATTTATAAAACTCCGTCTTGCTTCAAAATTTTGTGCAGATGATATCTACAATGCTGATGAAGCAGACCTTTTTTTAAAATCATGCCATGCTGGTTGGTTCCCTTTGCTTCAAACATGCAATACTATCAGGTTCAAAGAAAGCAATAGATTACATAATACATTAAGTACTGATAAAAAGAAATTGTTGGTTATTGGGAAAAGCATTAAACTTGATGCCTTAAGAGGCCAAGAAAGGACAGCTTATCAATCGAGTACTATGCTAGCATATACTCAATAAATTCCTCCATTGGTAACCATTACAAATACACTGTAGTAATATTGGTAGTGTCTAATTTGCTGTTTCATTTAAATATATAATTAGCTACTCAGTTAAATGGTAGTTGGTCTTTTTTATACATTTTAAATATTTCCATGAAACTGGATAAGTGGTGCAGGCACTTAATTGGGGCAAAATATATCGTCTCGATGTATCCCAATTAACTGGAATCTGCTGTAGTTTTCGACTTAAAGTGGATCATCAACAAAGAGAAAATTAAATAAAAGTTAGACTTATAGTGATTGACCAAGTCCGGTATAATTAATTGCACTGTTATAATTCATGAGGCTGATGCCATCTGAAATTTTAAAAGTGAAACCATGGTGAAACATCATCCTGAAATGATCTCATGGCAGCAAGTTCTTCTTGATAATAGCTGATATCAGTCAATTATAATTGGTAGATATAATTCTATCCATTGGGATGTGCCCTGGTTCATGAGAATCCCCAGATTTCAAATATTTCACACATAATAACATTTTAAGAAGTCTCCAATTAGCCATGAATGAATATGAGGATGCTGCTATTAAAGAAAAATAATTTCTGTATAGTTTCTGTAAAGGAAATTACACAGCAGTTTCTGACATCTCTCTGGTACTGCAACCTTGCTCTGTAGTCTTCAGTTTTATTTTCCAGTGACTATACATTCGTCAGCAGGGCAGTCAGGAGTTGTGGGGGGAAGGGGGGGGCAGCGGGAAGAGTGTCCAAGTGCTCTGTTTCTCAATCGTTCCTGCAGCCCAGCACGGCTCCCCATTTCCTCTTTCTTAAAGTGGAAGTACTCTCATGTCTTGAGTCTGCCATCCAATGTCTGTCAATTTTTAAAATCAGTATACTTTTTATCGCTCTAAAAATGATGTTGCTTATTGAAGTACCAATGGCAGCGATTGTGGATTTTTAGCTGCAGTACCTCTAAGTGGGAATATTTGATGATTCCCATTGGAGCTGCATGCAAAAAGTCACCACTTATTGGTGCCATTCAATGCAACAGTGCATTAAGATACAACAAGGGAAAACAACAGAGTACAGAATAAAGTGTCAGAGAGAAAATGCAGGTAGACAATAAGGTGTAAGGTCATATCAACATAGATTGTGAAGCCAAAAGGCCATCTTATTGTACTAAGGAACAGTTCACTAGTCTTGTAATGCTGAAGCTTTATAAGGCACCGGTGAGGCCTCACCTTGAGTATTGTGAATAGTTTTGGGTCCCTCATCTTAGAAAAGATGTGCAAGCATTGGAGAGAACCAGAGGAGGTTCACAAGGATAATTCCAGGAATACAAGGGTTATCATACAAGGATTATCTGTACTCGCTGGAATTCAGAAGGAATGGCGGGGGTGGGGGTCTCAATGAAACCTTTTGAATGTTGAAAGGCCTAGATGCAATAGATGTGGAAAGGATATTTCCCATGGTAGGAGAGTCTAGGACAAGAGGGCACAGCCTCAGGTTAGAGGGGCGCCCTTTCAAAAAAGAGATGTGGAGAAATTTCTTTTAAAGGGTGGTGAATTCGTGGAATTTGTTGCCACATGCAGCTGTGGAGGTCAGCAATGGATGTACTTAAGGCAGAGACTGACAGGTCTTTGATTGGACATGGCATCAAAGTTTACAGGGAGAAGGTCGGGAACTGGGGCTCAGGAGGAGAAAAAAAAAGGATCAGCCATGATTGAATGACAGAGTGGACTTGATGGGCTCGGTGGCCTAATTCTGCTCCTATATCTTATGGTCATAAAAGCGGGATAGACACTGGCAAGGAGTGATTGTGAGAGGGGCAGAGAGAGAAAACAAAAAGAAAAAAAAGAAAAAAGAGAAAAAGGGGGATAATAAAGAAATAAGGGATGGGGTAAGAAGAGGAGGAGGGGCATTAACGGAAGTTAGAGAAATCAATGTTCATGCCATCAGGTTGGAGGCTACCCAGCCGGTATATAAACTCCTATCTTCTCCCTATATCGCTTCATGCCCTGACCAATCAAGAATCTATCAACCTCTGCCTTAAATATACATAAAGACTTAGCCTCCACAGCTGCCTGGTGCAACAAATTCCACACACTCAGCACTCTCTGGCTAAAGAAATTCTTCCTCATCTCCATTCTAAAAGGACGCCCCTTTATTCTGAGGCTCTGTTCTCTGGTCTTAGACTCACACACCCTAGGAAATCATTTTCATGAGCCTCCTTTGAACACTTTCCAGTTTCAGCACATCCTTTCTAAGATAAACGGGCCCAAACCTGTTCACAGTATTCTAAGTGAGGCCTCACCAATGCTTTATAAAGTTTCAACGTTATATCCATATCCTCTTGAAATGAATGCTAACATTGTACCTGCCTTCCCCACCACAGATTGAACCTGCAAATTTGCTTTTATGGAATCCTGCACAAGGACTCGCAAGTCCTTTCGTATCTTAGTTTTTGTATTTTCTCTCCATTTAGAAAAGTCAACCCTTTTATTTCTTAAACTAAAGTGCATGACCATACACTTCACAACACAGTAATCCATCTGTCATTTCTTTGCCCATTTTCTTAATACAAGTCCTTCTGCAGCCTCTCTACTTCCTCAAAACTACCTGCCCCCCACCTATCATCGTATCATTTGCAAACTTTGCAATGTAAGTATTTTGATTATAAACTTACTTTGAACTTTCTGAACTTTGAAGTCTGTAGGTGATTTTGAAACATAATTACCTCTTGTTATTGTAAAAGCAATGAAGTTCAGAAACCAGAACTCAGAATTTAATAGAATTCTAATTAATCTTTTCATTTTATGAGCGTTAGCATTGAACACATGCAGAGTTTATATTCAGTACTATAATTAATAGTTTGCTTTCCCAAGCCTTCTTTCTACTTTTGTTTTTTTTAAATAGTCAAATTCAAATATCATCTTACCCATTTAATGCTCAATAAATACATTTTAATTTGTCTTTTATTTCACAAGATGTCAGATAAATACAAAGGAACATGTTTTATATTTCCTAACTACCTTCTGTTTTTGTTTTTGTTATTTACCTTGTATTTAACCATTTAACCTGCTTTTTAACCATACTGAGGAACTTTCAATAACTTGACAAAGAAAACATTTCATTGTTATCTAAACTTTTTCCCATTTCCATAATTAGAAACTAATTCTGGAGCATAAAAATACAACTCTGAGTACAAACCTAGTAAAGATACTACTAATTTTTAAATAGGTATCAGCAGGTTTAGACTCTATTCCAGTACATCTCGAACCCAAAAAGGATTTTGCAAAATACAGTTTGATTACCTGGAAACCTTGCACCCTGGTTAGTTCTCATGACCACGTTGCTCTATTCAACACTGAACAAAAGCTTCACCCTTTCTAATTTCTACATAATGTAATGCTTGGTTAAACCACAAAACCCAAGTTATCAATCAGCGAAGATCAAAACAACTGCCGATATAATGTTAGAACAGCAATGGCCATTGTGCCAAACTTTAATATGATTAAGTTAAGAAGTTTACAAAACACTCAAAAGCTTTCACTTCGTTATTTAAAGCGGTCATCCTTTTAGTTACTGGCAAACCACCGAATCTCTGGAATGGGTAGATTGAGGCGCCAAAAATCCATTTTATTCTTTTGAGAAACCAGACAAAATAGTCATTCACGTCAGTGCATTACTGAAAGTGGTATTGTTTGAGCTATTCCCCATCACCAGCAGGGGTAGTCTCCAGCATGGCTTAAGTTGACGGTAAGGTCATATCACGTGCCACTTAGAAACACAATAAACTGCATCTGAAAACAAAGTGCATTAAGTTAAATTCATGTTCAGATTCTTGGATGTACCAAGTGTATTTTATAAACTACAGAACCTCATCTATCATTCATACAAATGACTTGAAGTGCACATTCTTAAACTGAACATGTTCCCAGGAAAAGGGCACAAGGACAGAAATCAAAATAAACCACTAACTGCTTGCCCTACATTATTTTCCTACTGTGTGGGAGTTATAATTCAGTCTGTGCAATACTGGAATATCCAAGTAAACAGGAAACCAACTCAGTAACACTAGTTTGCAGTAAGAAAAAGAACTTAACTTTGCATAATTCTTTATGGTATTGCTTGAGATATAAATATACTTATGAGGCCACAAACACTTTATAGTTAATTTGATAAACAACTGGCTAACATAAATTATTTGAAAGTTAATACATGTATGCACATTATCAAGATTTCAGAATAATTGGATTTCCCTTGAAACAGGGCCATAGCCAACGTAAATAAAAAATTTGTGTTCTAACTTGGGTTGTCACACAAAGTTTTTCCAGTTTGCAAAGAGGATACAGAAGGATGAAATAATTAAAAAGATGAAAAAATCAGGAGAGAAAAATGCCTGAGATTTTCATGTGGTTTATATAAAATCATAGACTTTGTTTTAACCTATTAAAATCACCTAACTCATTTTGCCTGACTAACTTTGAACATGAGCAGTTAATATTTTGCTGCAGTACATCTTCACTGTGATTAGAACATCTGCAGAAATATTTTGCATTTAGCTTCTAACATGAAATACAGTTGTTGAATTTCAGCTCTGTGGAGATCATATCCAGTCTGGCATCATGATTACTCAATATGTAGCAGTATATATAAAGTTACATCAAAATGCGAGTGTTTTGTGGAAACAAGGTTGGGAAGTTCTTTTGGAAGGTGAAGACAATAATTACCTAGCCATGCTCTCTCATGCTGGGCAAGTTGCCTGGAGATGTTCCATCTGGTACACGCTTCATGGATCAAACCCATGATGGTTATAAGTTCCGCTATAGACCTTTGAAAGGTTCCAAAGTAACCTAGGGGGAATGGTACCTGGCATTGAAGGGGATTGACTGTTTTGAAGAAGAGCTAATAGGTGTTTTAGATGATAGTATTTTAGATGTACGCTCTGTTGAACCCTTACCAGGCTTCCTCTACTCCTCAACCAACATGTCAATCACTAAATCCTAAGCCACACGACAAAATGTTCTATGCCGTTGTACCTGGTTAGATTGTTTGCATTAGCTTTCCTATTGGTCTTGCTGCTTGTTCACCAAATTTAAAAAAAATCTTTTTCAGCAATTATCATAAGAAATGAAGCATAATTGAGGATAACTTGGACTATAACTTCATGTACACTTTTCTTTAATCAAAACATGCTACTTCCCCACCTTACAGCAAAATATTAATTTCATTCGCTATTTTTTTAAGCATATCCTAATTGGTACTTCACTTGTCACTTGAAGTACTGTGTATAGTTCTGGAGGCAACACTGTAAGAAAGGTGTGATTCATTGGATATAGTGCAAAGGAAATTCACCAAGAAGTTGCCTGGATTGGACTTCGATTACGAGGAGCTTAAAGTGAAGGAAGCTTCGAGAAATATGTAAAATATTTAGAGGTATAAATGGGATAGGAGATTAAAAGCAAGAGGGCAAAACCAAAGAGCTGATTGTTGACGAATGGAGGAAGATGCTAATGGTCCATGAGCCAATCCTCATTAGGGGATTGGAAGTAGAGAGGGTCAGTAGCTTTAAGTTCCTTGGCATTCAGCATACAGAATCAGAAAATCTGTCCTGGAACCAGAATGTAGGTGCCATCCAAACGAAGGCACTTCGAATTATTTTAGAAGTTTACGTCGATTTGGCACATCATCAAAAAACTTTCACAAGACTTCTGTAGATGTATAGCAGAGAGTATCCTAACTGGTTGGATCATGGGTAAGTATGGAAACACCAATATCCAGGAACAGAAATGACTGCAGAAGGTGGTGGATGCAGCCCATTTCCTCACAAACCTCTCCCTACCATTCAATATATTTACATGGAGCTGAGGCCCCCATTGGTCAGGGTTGACCACAAACATTGCAGCCTCGCTGTCCAGATACACAAGCCTGGGCAGTACGATATGGAAAGCAAGCTGTTACCCGTGTAGCAAGCTGTCCCTCTCCACGCATTTAATGAACCCAAAAGAAATGCAGAGACAGATGTACAGTTCAGCACCAGCAGTGTTGCAGGAGTTGCCAGTCAGCGTTGAACTCAATGTAGGACTGCCTTAGGGACTCCAGCTCCAGATTTTTCCACCGGGATTTAATTCCGAAGCCTTCCCATGAGTGGGTATAGCCGCAAGGCAGCAGAGGTTTGAGATAATTTCCTTTTCCTAGCTGAGCTGACAACCACGGCTGATCAGCCCCATTTGTCTGAAGCAACTGGTTTTAAGGCACCAGCACCTCACCATTGCTCCTTCTCTCAGTGGAAACGGGTCCACCGGGCCTCTTGTTAAGCCACACATGAAGATCAGGTGAAGACCCATTTAATAGGTCATGGGAGCTTGTCCCCATTACCACCCCTAGCTATAGCAACCTTGGCTACAAACAACCAGCACCCATCATTAGAGACCCCCACCAACCAGGCCATGCTCTCTTGTCACTACTACCATTTGGCAGGAGGTATAGAAGCTTTACATTTCACACCATTAGCTATTACCCTACAACCAGTATCAATAACTTCACTCACCACAGCTCTGAACTCATTCTACAACCTACAGACTGACTTTCAAGAATTCTTTCAGATTCAAACTTACTTATCACATGTAAATTGAAACATACAGAGAAATGTATCATCTGTCTTAACAACCAACTCACACAAGGATGTGCTTGGGACAGCCTGCAAGTGTTCAGAAGCAGACCTTCTTTATCCTTTTCTGGTACGTTTTCATTTGGTCCGATGAAACCATGCTTTTTTTTCAACCCTTATTTATGCCCACGTAATACCACCAATACTTTGATTACCCTTGCATGCCAGTAGAAAATTTTAATCTCCAACAATCAGATGTAGTAAGATAAATTGGAGCTCTGAGGAAGAATTTTTCTGTACATACAGTATAAAAGTTCAAAATAGAGCAACATTTCTGGATCCTTTGAACTTCCTCATTCTGACTGGAATCCTTTCACTGTCTTTTTCTGCAAACCCATTTTGTTTCTTTCAATTCATTTCAATTTCATTCTCAGGTGATCAATTGCGTTGCTATTTATTGTCCATCTCCAAATACCATTGGGAAGCTACCAGCTTGAATTGCTTCAGTCTTAGCACAAATATATACGCACTGCTTTATTTTAAACCCAGACAGTCTCAAACCAATAGAAACTTTCCTTCCCATTGCTAAGCAGGGGACCTTAATTAATAAAGTTGCTTCCTTTTCTCTTCTTTTTTTCCTGAAAATTCTGTAACTGGGAAAGTCATCATACTTCTCAATTTCAATTAAAGTATAGTATAATACCAGCTGCACTTTCAATCTTATGACTTTTTGCACTATGATTTGCATAAAACCGCTCTACCCCAATCCATTCATAAACTTGAGAATTCAGCTGCTTTTTTTCTTTTAACCTTTTATTTAGTCAAAGTTATAGCTCACATTTTCATTGATGTGTTCTTGATCATGCGTGTGATCAACAGGAAGTTTTCTCAACTCTAGTTGTAAGTTTAGATACTTTGTTCCTCTAACATGCACTTTTCACACTGTCAGGTGCTCAGTTAGAAATGACATAAGTTGTTAAAGACTAGATCCAAAGCATTCAATTAAATAGACAATATGTGTGCAATTTATCTAGCTATATATTCATAATTTACAATTATCTACTTTGTTTATATAAATGGTCAATAAAGTTCAATAGATTTTGCAACTAGTTTACAAAAGGATCTATCTCCAAAAACTAATAGATAGATCCTGCTGGCCTCCAAGGAGTTGTATATGCAGCTGTAAAGACACTCTGTGTTTAAGAATGGTATGCAATTACTTGATTTTGGAAGACGCATTTTGAATTTCCTCTGCTCCTAGTCAAGCTTCAAAGCATATTAAAGTCTAGAAAAGCCTTTAATCCTGCATATTGAATTTAATCTCATCACTTGGGAATAGGCATGTTTCTGTAATCCTTATCATAATTTCCTCTTGCTAGGAACCTGATTGAAGCTGTATGAATTCATTTCACAGGGGGCTTATACAACCAATACAGCAGGCATGCTGGGTAATCAAGATGGGAACAAACAGATCGCAAAACTGAAAGGATAATATATGAATTAGCTACATTTCAATTTGGAGAGTTTTTATTGTTAATTCAGTGTATTATTTAAAAGTTTTATTACAAATTAATTTCCACTTCCACATAAGTAACTGAAGACATACACTTGTAATTGCAGTTGGATTTTACATCTTAGGGAATTGCTATAAGAATTTTGCTCGTGTTTAGATATTGGACCAAATTCCAGGTAGGCTCATGTCTAGACTGTACAGTGCAGCAATTAAAACTTTAGGAGTACTTAGAAACAGCATGTGCTCTGACTTCCTTGATTTTTCTACAACTGTAATTTAACTCACATTAAGATTATAACATCAGGAAGAAAATGTAGGTTACTGCCTGCTGTAGGACCTCAACAGGTTCTGTGCACCAGCAATGCATACACCTGCAGGGCAGTTGTCACATGCATTTTTCCTAATCCAAATTAACTTTGTGGACCAGGAAAACTTTTCCATACACTGACCACTTAGTCATAGAAATATTATTTTTGTGGATCAGCTTTACACTTGTCTGCTCAAGCACGGCTACGCCCTCTGTTCTAAGTTTATAATGGTTTGCATTTCAAGTCCCAGTGGAATGCTGAAACTATCATGCTTTCAGCTTTTCGCCCCCACTAAGAAAATGTCACATTTATAAAATTGGACAAGGTAATGGACAGATGTTTGCGGTATCATGCTTGAATTTTAACTTGACAATATCCAGGAGGAAGGTTTGCCTTACACCTTGGCCACAAACTCCAGAAATGCAAGGACACAAAATGGTGGGATTTTGAACAGAAAATGACAATAGATTCTCCAGATCCTTCTTCTATTTATGTCACTTTTCCACTGGCTTCTATTTTGCATCACCTGTCTTTGCTTAAATCCAATTTTTATTAATTCTGCTAAAGGTCAACCAGAATTTATAACCCAGCTCCTCTATCTACTGGTGCTGCTGGACCTGCTACATATTTCAGCATTTCTATTTCATTGTATTTTGCACAGAACTTGCACAGAAGCAGTATCATAAAAAGTTTAAAATGTGCAAAATTGAACCTTTGAAACTTGTTATATGATATTAAAAATTAGATAAATAATAGAAGAGTTGCATGTCTAAAAAATCAGGGAATTGTATTGGGAAAGTCTAATTATGCATGGATCATGAAATGAGCTCAATAGGCTCTACTTGTTATTAATTAAGCATTTGTAATTATTTATTGAGAAAACACCAAGCAAGTTAGACAGTATCAGTCAAAAGTGAGAGAGTTAATGGCCATTGATCTGCAACATTAATTTTGCTTCTCTTTCCCCACAATCAAAGACATCTTGAAACAGCAGTGCCTCAAGAAGATGGTATCCACCATTGGGGACCCTCGCCATCCAGGACATGCCCTGTTCTCATTACTGTCTTCAGGGAGAAGGTGCATGGTAAGCCTGAGGATACACATTCCACACATTAGGAGCAGCTTCATCCCCTCCACCATCAGATTCCAAACAACCCTTGAACCAGGTTTGAAGTCTTTATTGAAGGCCTCCCTGTTTGTTGGCTCACAGTTTAACTGCTGATTATTTTATTATTTTTTTTATTATTTTTTTCCACTATTTTTTAATTTTTGATTTTTTTTCCTCTCTGTAAATGGTTGATAAGTACTCTTCCTGAATCTATAATTTTCCCCTTCCTCCCTTTTTTTTTCTTTTTTTTCTTCCTTTTTTTCTTTCCTTTTTCTTCCTTTATTCTTCCATAATTTTTCGCGGGTAGGTTAGTTTTGGTTTTCTTCCGATTTTCTCTGTATTAAGTTTTATATTTCTGCAGAAGATGTTCCCATTTGTAGTTATGTTTTCTAGTGCATAAACTAGTTACTATTTGCTGTAATATTTATACAGAACTGCTGTTAATGGCACAGATCTGGAAGTTATATTTGGGTTAATTTTTTTGGTAGAGCTAGCTGCGTTTTTTGGTAGCCGTCTAGTTTTGGGTTGTGTGGGTGGGGTGGATTTTCCAGTTCCAACATCATTCACTGTATTTATTGTTTTTCTTTATTGCTCAGGACATGTTTATGTTTTGATTTTACGAATCTATGTTTATATTTCTGCTCCCAGACTGCTACAGTATTTCTTGACTTTTTATATGCCTGCTGCCTTTTATTCATTAGTAATTGATAATGGCTAGTGCACTTAAATTCGTGAGTGGGAATGTAAAGGGACTGAATCACCCTGTTAAAAGGAGGAAGGTATTCTCACATATTAAACAACTCAAAGCTGACATTGCTTTCCTTCAAGAAACTCATATTCGTTATTTGATAACTCCTGGCTTCTGTCAAAGTGGGCGGGTCAGCATTTTCATACATCCTTTGCCGCTAAAGCTAGGGGAGTCTCCATTCTTATTAACTCAAATATTCTGTTTGAACTCCATAATAAAATATCTGATACAAATGGTCGTTTTATTATTGTTTCTGGTAAACTATATAACACCAAAGTTGTACTAGCAAACCTGTATGCCCCCAACTTTGATGATGTTAACTTTTTTGAACGTTTTTTTTCCTCACTACCAGACTTAAGCTCATACTCTCTTATACTGGGTGGTGACTTCAACTGTTGGTTAGATCCTAATCTGGATAGATCGTCCTCTGTTACCAGATCACCTACTAAATCTGTCTTAGCTATCCAATCGTTTCCCTCTAATTTTGGTATCTCTGATATATGGCATTTCCTTCATCCTACTGAGAGAGATTATTCTTTTTTTTCACATGTTCACCATATCTTCACTAGAATTGACTATTTCTTACTCGATAACCAACTTATTCCATTTGCCTACTCTTGTGAGTATCAAAGTATATTGATTTCTGACCATGCCCCAATTACTCTCTCTTTAAACCTTCCTGGTCTCCCTCAGAGGAATAAACACTGGCGGTTTGATTCAACTTTATTATCGGATGATGATTTTCTAAAATTTATTAAGGATCAGATAACCTTTTATTTTAACACTAATACATCACCTGAAGTGTCATCCCAGATTGTCTGGGATGCCATGAAAGCATATCTGAGGGGTCAAATAATCTCTTACACAGCAAATCTCAACAGAAGAGCCTGTGCAGACCGATTAGACCTCATTAACCAACCAGATTAAAGAATTGGATCAACTGTATGCTCAAACTAAGAACCCTGAACTATACAAGAAGCGTGTAGAACTCCAAACTAAATTTAATCTTCTGTCTACTCAACCTGTCGAATGCCAACTTCTCGAAAGCAAGAGTTGCTTTTACATTCATGGGGATAAGTTTGGTAAATTTCTAGCCAATCAGCTGAGGCGCTCCAAAGCCAAACAACATATTACAAAGATCTGGAAGAAGAACGGAGACTTTATATCGGATCATTTGGAAATTAATGATGCATTTAAAAATTTTTATTCTCGGCTTTATTCCTCTGAATCTTTGAATGACAATATCTCTGTTGATCAATTTTTAAATAATCTGAATATTCCTTCACTTTCATCTGATTTTAAAGCCAAACTTAATGCGCCTATATCATTAGAAGAAATATCTTTTGCAATTTCTGCACTGTCCTCAGGGAAATCTCCTGGACCTGATGGGTTCCCTGTAGAATTTTATAAATCATTCTCTTCACTTCTTTCTCCTCAGTTACTTACAGTATTATCTGACTCGTTGAATTATGGCAAATTGCCACCCTCTTTTAATGAGGCATCTATTATTCTCCTATTAAAAAAGGGTAAAGACCCAACAGAGTGTTCCTCGTATAGGCCGATTTCTTTGCTCAATGTTGATGTAAAGATCTTAGCTAAAGTTTTGGCTTACAGATTAGAAACCGTTATTCCCTCTATTATCTCTGATGACCAATCAGGTTTCATTAAAAACCGTCTCCCTTTTTTTAACATTCGGCGTTTATTTAATATTTTATATTCACCCCCAACTGGGATTTCTGAATGTGTTATTTCCCTCGATGTGGAGAAAGCATTTGATCGTATGGAGTAGAACTACCTTTTTGCAGTCTTAGAAAAATTTGACCTCGGTCAAAGTTTCATCTCTTGGATCAAATTGCTGTCCCTGTGTCCTACTGCTTCTGTTTTAACTAATTTTCAGAAATCCCAGGTATTTAATCTCAAACGTGGCACCCGCCAGGGATGCCCCTTAAGTCCCTTTCTCTTTGATTTGGCTATAGAACCTTTGGCGATAGCATTTCGAAATTGTCCTGAATTGACCGGGATTTGGAGAGGGTGAGTTGAGCATAAAGTTTCTCTTTATGCTGATGACTTATTACTCTTTCTCTCAAATCCGTCTACATCCTTACCTCCAATGTTTTCACTTTTTGACCAGTTTAGCCAGATCTCTGGCTATAAACTTAATTTACATAAGAGTGAACTTTTCCCAATTAGTAAAGAAGCACAAGAATTAACATTTTGTGATCTCCCTTTTAAAGTAGTCCATAATCAATTTACTTATCTTGGAATTACAGTCACAAGGAAGTTTAAAGATCTCTTTCGTGAAAACTTTTCCAATCTTTCATATACTATAAAACAGAGTCTGGTACAATGGTCACCTCTACCTATGTCTTTGGTAGGTCGTATTAATGTTGTTAAAATGTATGTTCTCCCCAGATTTTTATACTTATTTCAATCTATCCCAATTTTTATTCCTAAATCTTTTTTTGACTCCTTAGACTCTATTATTTTGTCATATCTTTGAAAGAATAAGCGCTCTAGAATTAGTAAAATCCATCTCCAAAAACCTAAAAAAGAGGGTGGCATGGCTTTACCTAACTTTCGTTTATATTATTGGGCAGCTAATATACATTGTGCTACCTTTTGGTCTTTCTTCCATGGCCAACCCGAGTGCCCTAATTGGGTGGCAATGGAGTTGAGCTCCACTAAAGAATTATCTATCTCTGCACTTCTTGGCTCTGCACTCCCTAGTAGTTTGTCCAGATTAATAGCTAACCCTCCTGTTAGACACACTTTGCGTATATGGGCTCAGTTTAGGAAATGCTATGGTTTCCATGGTTTTTCCGTTTCCAGCCCTGTCGTACATAATCACCTTTTTCTACCTACTACGTACGATTCAGCATTCCATGTTTGGTATAGGAAGGGCATTAGGCATTTTGAAGATCTTTTCATTGATAATCGCTTCGCTTCTTTTCAGCAGCTCTCTGTTAAGTTCAATCTGCCCAATGCTCATTTTTTTAGATATCTCCAAATTAGACACTTTATTGCTCCTTTAATTCCCAACTTTCCTGCAATGCCTGTGAAAAATGCTATGGACTTATTTCTTTCCATTAATCCACTAGGTAAAGGTTTAATATCAATTATTCGAGATAAGTTAGCAGCCTTACGATGGGCCCCTGTGGATAAAATTAAAATGGCATGGGAGCAGGATTTAAATATCTCCTTATCTGATGAGAGTTGGGACTCGATTCTCAAATCAGTTAACTCAACCTCCCTTTGTGCTCGCCATTGCCTTTTACAGTTTAAGATTGTTCATAGAGCCCATATGTCTAAATCTAAACTATCTCAATTCTACCCTAACATTAGTCCGCTCTGTGATAAATGCAAGAGGGGCGAGGCCTCTCTCATTCATATGTACTGGTTCTGTCCTAGCTTGGAGAAATTTTGGAAAGATGTCTTCAATACGTTATCGTATATTCTGAATCAGCACCTAGAACCAAACCCCTTAATTGCTTTGTTCGGTTTCTGGGGCGAGACAGATTTACGTCTGAGTCCGACCAAATGCCGAATATTATCCTTTGCCTCTCTCCTGGCTAGACGCTTGATCCTCCTTAGATGGAGAGATGTTGCCCCGCCCACTCATGCTCAATGGCTTAACGACATTATGGCCTGCTCGGACCTCGAAAAAATCCATTATTCAGTTCTTAATTCGGATTTAAAGTTCCGTAAGGTCTGGAGACCTTTTATCGAGTACTTTCATAACCTTCCTCTTGACTAGGGTTTTTTTCTTCTTTTTTTCGGTCCCTTGCTTTCAGCTCCCTTTTTTTTGGTAGTAGGCATTATTATCCTCTGTTGCTAAGTGTATTCACAGTCTAGGAGTTTGATTGTCCTGATTTATATTCTCTATATTGTGTTGTGGTTGATCTGGAGTTTTTTTATTGTGTTGTGGGGTTGGGGGAGGATACTAAGTTTACTTGTCTTCAATTTAGGTGATTTTTTAAAAAAAAATTCTCTTTCTTTGTATCATATTGTCATTGTATGCTTAATTTTGCATTGTATTAATGTTCCTCATTCTGATTTGGGGTTTTTTTAATTTGTAAAATGTATAAAAAAACTAATAAAAAAAACAATCCTTGAACCTATGAAAACACCCCCCAATATTTGGTCTCTTTTTAGACTATTTTCATATATTTCTTATTGTAACTTACAGTAAATTTTCAAGTATCACACTATAGTGCTACCACAAAGCAAAAGAAAAAAATCACAATATATATCAGTGATAATTAATGAGAATCTCATTCAGAAGCTGCCTCATCTACTGAGCATTTCCACCATTTTGTTTTTTCGATTTTGGGTAGTTTGATTTTAAACATCCTATTCAATTAGTACATCACACTTTGATAAATTCTTGAGAAATACACAAGCTGTTGGAGAAATATACTTAAATTGGCCTTTTTTATAGTTTGTTAGTCTGAACAGACACACTTGTTCATTCTGTCAGAAAATGCCTATACAATACACCTTTCTCAACAGTCTGGAATCAATTTAAATTTCTTGGAAGAATTGGCAAAAAGCATACCTCACTAACATACAACACCCAAGAGAATCTAGCACTATTACATGGTCCAGATTCCATAACAACTATTTCTGTAAGTAGATTTTATAGATTACAAAGAAAATGATTTCATACCAGAGTAATTCCAAGTTTTATTGTACTATGTGAAACCACAGATTGGAAAGTAATTCAGATTATGGTAAGGAAAACTTAATTTACATGCAAACGCAAAGTAATTTTTCAGAAACCTTCAATTAAAGCCTTCACATTGATAATACAAAATGCTGATTTTGAGTGCCTGTGATTCTGTCTGCCTTTTGTCTACACATTTACAGGTTATTTGGTTCTTTCTTCTACAACCCTATTTTCTTCTTCCAATTTCTCAATCCTGATATTTTCCGAAAAGGCACAACTTCTCTGAACAGATCAATACTAAGTCCTTCCACTTTCTCTCTAGAATTTGATCACTATCTTTCATACCAATTGTTTTCACTGAGGCACAGGAATACACAATTTAGAAGCAAGAATCGGTTAGTCAGTTATTCTAATGTGCTCTAGGGTTTAGTAAGATTATAACTGACTTGGCTGCAAGCTCAATAGTGCATTTCTATCCACCTGATATATTGAATACCATTCCAACACTGCTTTGAAAATATCAAAAAAAACTCAACTTTCCATTGCCCTTTGAGGAAGCGGGTTACACAGCATAGAAAACAGGGCTTTCAGCCCAACATGCCTATGCATACCTGAGCTAGTCCCATTTGCCTGTATTTGGCCCATATCCCTCTAAACCATTCCCATGCACATATCTGTCCAAATATCTTTCAACCTTTGTAACTGGACCCACTTGCCTCTTTCTTTGGAAGCTTGTTCCATATATTCATCACTGTCTGCGTGAAAAATTTTGACCCTCAAGTCCCCTTTAAATCATTCCACTCTCACTTTAAGTGTATGTTCTTTAGTTTCAGACTCCCCTACCCAGGGAAAAAGACTGACAATCCAGCTTCACTTCCATCATAACTGGTTCACTTAGAAAGTGGAATGAGCTGCCAGAGCTGCGGGTTTAGCTGTAAAATTTAAGAAACGTTTGGATAGACACATGGATGGAGGGCTATAGCCTGGATGCAGGTAGATGGAACTTGCAAAGGACTACGTTGGCATGGGCTAGATGGGCCAAAGGGCCTGCTTCCATGCTACTCTATAATCAATGCCCTCCCTTGAAGACCTATTTAGATATTGCTTGAGGAAACATTCCTGGACAACTTAACACATTCTGCCTCATCCAATACCCTGGCTCTGTAGCAGTACAGTCAATATTAGGGAAGTTAAAATTCCTTACTATTATAATCTTCTTATTCCTGGAGCTCTCTGTGATAAATGATAATTTTGTTAATTTTCCTAATTACTTGCTGTAGTTACATACTGGTCTCTTTTGAATGTTGCATGAGAACAACCGTTAAGTTTTCAATTTACCTCTTTCAAATCTCAGTCAGAATGCAACAGCTTGTCATGGTCCACTTTCGCTAAGTGCATATTGGTCTCATTCATTCCTCAAACTTACTTCTACTCGAAAGAAAACATTAGAAAGAATCTACCAGTCAAAGTTCTTTACAAACTATAAAGACCAGAAATGCACAGTGTTAATAGTGTGTCTGAACTGATAATGGCTCATCTGCCATGTCATTTCAGTTTAATGTTAACCAAATCTTACACATCTAACCCTGAGATAAACTCTATTAGACAAAGGTAACTAATTATATAGTATATTTTAATGACAAAACAGAACATCAGTCCAGAGAATGGCCATTGTTAAGATTGTGCCTCCTTTAAGATTTCGCTGGTAAACATCAGGTGCACAGACTTGTTCTATCCAATTCATTACATTAAGTTGAGAAATGCCAAAACATTGTGGAATATTATATTAATGGAAACATCTGCTCAATTTTTGAAAAATATCTTCCAGAACAAAATGCCATGAGTTATCCAATGGGATCCAAATGTACATTGACAGTTTTGCATTTTATTTAAGTATTTATTCACATATCTACAGTATATGCAGTATTTCACACAGAAGTTGTTCCACAGTCTTTCACTTTTGAATTGCAAGACCACTTTTCAGAGAGTATGAGTAACATTCTGCATCTGCAGCCTCTACATACAAAATATTGTTTAAGTAGTGTTGGCTGAATAGTATTTGTACAGTACATAAATAGTATTGGCTGAATAGTATTTGTATAGTACTTAAATAATATTGGCTGAAGAATGATAGTGACCAAGTCACAATGGACAGAGAGTTTCAGTATATGACATTCTTTTTACTCATCCTATGTATATTTGTTGACATCATCCAAAAATATAATTCAAATTAACATACATGCCAACTCACCATGGTGCTACTTCATCACCACCTCTTGAGTTGCATTCGATTTATTATGGTTTTTGCGTGACATTCAGTTTCAATGAATAGAAAAGCTTCTGATTAAAGAATCCAGCATCTTCAATCTCCATCATAAATGCCCGTGATTCCAACTCCTTCACTTACCACCATTTGAGTCTAAGCAAGATCATTTGGAACTTCTGAATCCCATGATCCATTCATTAAACTAGAAAATCCATGAAGATCCATCACCATGACAGCATACTTCTACCTCCATCTTTGTGATGTTAGCCACATCTGCAAAGGCAAAATGAGTTCAAATCTTCTCTTTGGAGTTGCTTTCATTCCACTAAATGTCAAAAGTTAGTGCTCAGAAAAAAATAAAGTGAAATGTATAAAACATAGTATTTTGGAAATTTGGTTGATAAGTTATCTGAAATTGTGGAACAATTATTGGGCCAAATTGTTTTTAGAGCAGCCAGACACTGGGAATTATCAGAGCAACACACACAAAATGCTGTAGGAACTCAGCAGGCCAGGCAACATCTATGGAAAAAAGAAGTACAGTTGATGTTTCAGACTGAAACTCTTCACTCAGGACATTACCTAAAGCTGGGCAGAGAAAAGTAGAAAAGCCAAGGAGCAGAAGCCCTAAGGGAAATGCCCACGGCAAATGTCTCTGGAAGTTAACACATTGGCAAATCTCCAAGCCAACCGAACAGCAGCATTTTCTTACCCCTTCACCTAGGAAATAAGCAGTGACCTACTCATGTTAAAAAAATTTACTCCGGGTCACTAAGGATTGTGAGAGTAGCGAATCTGGTATGAAGGCCAGCTGGGAGAATTACTTAAATTTGATAGACAAATTTGTTGTTGTGAGTTTGGTACAGGGTCAGAATTGGTAAGTTACTATTACGATTCTGATACAAACTGTTGATTCAGGACCTTAAAGTGAGAGATACTAGGAACAAAATAATTTGAATATGCTGAAAATAAAGCCAGGCTAACTAACCCTATTTTGAAAAGACTGGTTTTGTGACAGGATCAGACCGGGTATTAATAGAATTAGAAATTTTCTGTCTACACAATCCTCTGATTACAATAAATGGACGAAAAGGAGAAGGCCAATCACTAGATTTATTACATTAAAGGTAACAGCTTAACATCTCCAGGTGACATTTCAGTATAGCACCAAAAACTTGAGATGCTATTAAAACCAATCATCTTTTTGTTTGAAACATTAAAACTGATTCTGCTTGAACTCACAGGAGTAAAAGATTCATGAAACAATCCAAATAATAAGTTCTTCTAGCCGATATATCCTTCAAATTTAGCAGGTATATTCTGTATACTAAATGAATGTCCTATATCCAAGACTGTGCGTTTGGATCTCAAACTATTCAATTTACAGGAACATCCTCCCCACTTCCACTCTATCCAAGCCATTTGGGTTTCAGTATTCAACCTGAAAAGGTGCCATTTTTTTAAGTCACCTTTGAAAGATAAGAAATAAAAATTGGAGAATCTCTCTTTCCTATGAGCCTGTTACAACACTCGACAAGATCTACTACATTCACCCTATTGCAAGAGAATAAGTTGCTGGAGGAACCCAGTTGTCCAAACAACACATATGTGAAATGTTCTGAAAATTTTGAAACCTGATAGTATGTGATTAAAAATCCAAGAACTCATTATAGAATAAAGATAAATGATCAATAGAGCCAGAATAGTTTTAAGCCATGGTTAAAAAAGGCAATAAAGATCATCCACTTTCCACTTCAGATAATTAAAATAAGTCAATACACTTAAATGAAACCACTAATCATGTCATACAACATGGAAACAGGCACTTTGGCCCAACTAGCCCTGGCTGATCAAGATTCCATCTAAACTAGTCCCACTTGTCCACATCTCTCTGAGCTTCTCGTTTCCATGTAGCTGTCCAAGTGGCAGAATTAGAATTATAATCAGGTTTATTGCAACTGATGTTAGTCATGAAATTTATTGTTTTTTGGCAGTATAGCATTTGTTTATTTTAGTGTAATTTATAACAATTTGTTACATTTCAAACAAATAAATAACTAGTGCAAAAGACGAATAGCGACATAGTGCCCATGGACTGTTCAGAAATCTGATGGCAGAAGTGAAGAAGCTCTTCCAAATGTTAAATGTTCCTAAAGTGTTGAGTGTGGGGCTTCAGGCTCTTTAATGATGTATGCCATTTTCATGAGGCCTTTTGAAGAAGTTCTCAATGGTGGGGAGGCTTGCAGGCATAGCATCTTTAAGCAGATGAATGTGCATCACAATGGCAGATAGAGATAGGAGGGTAGGACCAACCTGGGCTAAAATGCCACAGGGGATTAAAGAACTTCTACCCATCATTTTGTCAGCAAACAGTCACTGGAGAATAAGTTGGAAGTTCAAAAGGCAAGATTGTTGTATCGGAGGGAAAGGAGGAATTGCTACGCTCAGAGTTTTATAGAGACATGGCTCATTCTGGACATGCCAGATACATTGCAAGAGCCAAGGACTTCTTGAAACGCTGGATGGACTGGAATGCTGAAAAGACAAAAGGTGGAGGTCTGTGTTTCACGATGAAAAGTTTTTATGGTGTTCAGATGCAGCAATCTTTTCACACTCTCGTTCCCCCGACTTGGAACATCAAATGATTAAGTGCTGACCATTCTACTTGCCAAGAGAGATCTACTCTGTCATCCTGACTGCAGTCTAGGTACTGCCAAAGGCATTCAAGAGACTGAGTGCCATCATCAGCAAACAAGAAACTGCCTACAACAATGCCTTTAAAATCATTGTCAGGGGCTTTCATCAGGCTTGTTTAAAGAAATCTTCGCCCAATTATCATCAACCTATCACCTGCAGCACCAGAGATACCCGGCACACACAACCAATGCAACATACAATTAGGAATGCCTACCGTCCCGTGCCTAGACCACATTTCAGGAAATTTGATCTCTTGGTTGCTCGCCTCCTACCTGTATATAAGCAGTGGCTAAAGTGAAAGGCTCCAGAGATAAGGACTACAATGAGGTGGTCACTGGAATGGCTGCAGATTTGTTTCAAGTCGGTGGACTGGGCTGTGTTCAAGGAACATCATAGAGTATCTTAAGGAATACACCGTAGTTGTTATGGCCTTGATAAAATCAGTAGCAGACAATTGTGTCCCCATAAAATCATCCAGACTCTTCCCCAACCAAAAGCCCTGGATAAACTATGAGATCCACAATCTGCTGCAGGCCAGTTCAGTGGCATTCCGATCTGGCAACCAAGTAAAATACAAAAGGTCTAGGTATGACATCTGAAAAGCTATCACTTATGCAAAGTAGCAATTTGGACCAAACGTGAATCAATGAAGAATGCTCAACAGCTGTGTCAGGGCTTGAATGCTATCACCTTCTAAAAAGTGAAACCAAGCGACATTGATGTCAATAAGGTTTTGCTCCCAGATGAGCTCAATACCTTTTATTCTTGCTTTGATCAACAAGACAAGGAACCTTCACAAACTCCCATGGCCCTGTAATTTCAGTCTCTGAGGCTGACGTGAGAGCATCCTTCAACTCTGATGCTCATAATCTTAGTACCTGGCCGAGTACTAAGATTAACTGGCTGGAGTGTTCACTGATACCTTTAACCTCTCACTTCAGCAGTCTGAGGTACCCACCTGCTTCAAGCAGGCTTTAATTATACATCCACTGTGATGAAGTGTTTTGAGAGGTTAGTGATGAAACTCCTGCCCGAGAGGTGACATGGATCTGTTTCAATTTGCCTACTGTCACAACAGGTCCACAGCTAGATCCATTTCTTTGGCTCTTTACTCAATCTTGGAACAGCTGGACAGCGAAGATACATACATCAAGATACTCTTCTTTGACTACTGCTCGACATTCAATATTATCATCGCCTTAAAACTAACCAGTAAGCCTCAATACCTCCTTGTGCAACAGGATCTCCGATCTCCTCACTTGCAGACCCTGGTTAGTTCAGATTGGCAACAACATCTCCACCACAACCTCAATCAACACAGCACAAAGTTGAGGGCTTATTCCTCTGCTTGACGTGCTTTACACTTATGACTGTGAGGCTAAGCACAGCTCCAATGCCATATTTAAGTTTATATCCACACCATTGTCACTGGCTGAATAAAAGGTGACAACAAATCAGTACATAGGAGGGAGACTTAAAACCTGGTAAAGAGGTGCCAGAACAACAACTGCCCACTCCGTGTCAGTTAGAGATTATTAACTCCATGAAGCGGAAACCAGAGGTATATGAGCCAGTTCACTCTGGGGCATCAGAGATGGAGAGGGTCAGCGACTTTAAATTCCCTGAAAAATTCATTTCAGAATCTGTCCTGGGTCAAGCACACAAGTGCTATTACAAATAAAGTCTGGCAGCCTCTACTTTCCTAGAAGTTTGTGAAGATTCGGCATGTCATCTAAAATTCCGATAAATTTGTACAGTTGCGTGGTGGAGAGTATATTGATTGGTTGCATCATGGCAACCAATATACAATAAACACCAATATCCTTGAACAGAAAATCCTGCAAAAAGTAATAGATATGACCCAGCCCGTCACAAGTAAAGCCTTCCCCACCACTGAGCACATCCATCATCAGGGACACCTAGCACCCAGGTCATGCTTTCTTTTTGCTGCTGCCATCAGGAAGAATGTACATGAGCATTAGGACTCACATCACCAGCTTCAGGAGTAGTTATTACTCCTCAACCACCAGACTCTTAACAAGATGGGATAACTTCACGTGTCCCATCAATGAATTATTCCCCCAACCTATGAACTCACTTTCAAGGACTCTTCATCTCATGTTCTCAATATTGATTGTTTGTTTATTTACTTATTTTCTCTTTCTTTTAGTGTATTTGCACAGTTTGTTGCCTTTTACGCATTAATTGTTTATCCATCTTGTTGGGCGCAGTCTTTCATTGACTCTATTGAGCTTCTTGTACATCTTGTGAATGTCTGTAGGAAAATGAATCTCAGGGTAGCATATGTTAACAAATATGTACTTTGATAATAAATTTACTGTGAACTTTGAAGGAACTCCAAGAAATTTACTTTCACAAACCTTCTGCATCTCCTTAGTCTTTTCAGTAAAAGGTCAATACCAAAGATCTGCAACAATTATATAATTAATTGCAATATATTAACAATAGAAGTGTTTGGAGTTTTGGTCTTATTTTCGGAAGGGCGTAGAGATGATGAGAACGATATACGAAGCAATGAATTTGAATACCATAAAGGTATCTCTGAATGCCAAAAATAAGTGGATTCAAAATTGATGTAGCAATTTTAAAAAATGCAACTGAAATTCAAAGATGTTTAATTAAATAGATAAATATGACAAGCAAAATGTATTTCAAAGAAAAATTGCTGCAATAATTCTGAAGGAAAAGAACTTGAAAATCTTCGGTAAGAAAGCTATGCTGAAATACTGGATTTACTTTACTGATTTGATCCTGGTCTGCCAGACTTGCAGCTGAGTCTAATTTGAGGTCCATTCTATTATATCTAGTTTCTACAATCTCTCTTCGGGATATTTTTGGCCTCCCAATCTTTTCCAAATCTGGTTTCCTACTCACTATTGTTTTGTCCAATAGTTTCTTATATTTCTCAGAAATTTATTCTAATATCTCCCAAGTCAGTTCTGATGTTACTTAAACGTCTTCTGCTCTAATGAGTCTCATGACCTTCTGATTTTCAATTTTTCTACAAATCTGAATCTTATTGTTTTTTTGAGAGGTTCCACCAAATATTTCAGTTCCTGTGATATCAAAATGCCAATCAGTAAGAGTTAAGTATATGATTTAATAACCTGACCTTTTGTTATTATACTGTTCTTGACACAATATAGCCAAAAAAGTTCAAAAATATTAAATGCTGTTTTTCAGAATCAAAGGATACACTGAATGCTTTCGGAACAGTTTCTTCCACTCTGCCATCAGATCTCTGAGCGGTCCACAAAACCGATGAACATGACCTCTCTTTTTGTTCTCTAGTTGCACTACGGATTTTGTTATGTACTTCTCTTTGTAACTTACAGTAATTTTTTATGTACTACTCTGTACTGCTGCTGCAAAGCAACAAATTTGACAACATATGTCAGTGATAATAAACCTGATTCCAGTTCTGAAATAATATTTTATGAAGTAGAATGTTGTACCGAAAAGCATTAACTTCCTTTAAAACCTAGGCTTATATTGGAAACCATGTTCCAGATGCATTTTTACAATTCTCTGACAGAAAGCTGGCAAAGTACTTGCTGTGAACATATATTGGCAAATCTTGTTAATGTCCTTTGCATTTCATAGCTTGTGACAGTTTTATTTTCGTTACTCAATATTAAGTCATCAAGTTCTGCAATTCTACATTATCAGATTATATGCACAATTAATTTGCATTGTAACATTTTAAGCAGCAATATATTCAAACAGTTAAGGATGCATTTGCCAATATGCTTTCTATTGTACTTGAAAAACTCATTTTTGTATAACAGGTAAACAACTAACCTCCACCCCTTCTCTTGCTTTTACTTACATTAATTTCAAGAGTACCACTGAAACAATTGTCAGCATGCACAGTGACTCTAAGAGCAGTAAGGGAAACACAGTGGCACTGTGGCAAGTAGAGTCACCGTCTCACAGTGCCTGCAGCATAGATTCAATCCTGACCTCAGGTGCGGTTTGTGTGGAGTTTGCAGGTTCTTGCTGTGACTACATGGATTTCCTCCGGCTACTTTGGTTTACTATCACATCCCAAAGGAGAGCAGACTGGGAACTTAATTGACCATAGTAAATTTCTCCTAGAGTGGAGGTGAGTGGTAGAATCTGGAGTGCAAAAGCTGATGAGAATGAGGGGTGAAGAATAAACGGATCAATGTAGGATTAGTGTAAATGCCTGATATAACTGCAAGAAGCTGCAGAGTTGTGGACACTACTTAGCACATCACACAAAACAGCCTCCCCTCCGTGGATTCTGTCTACACGTCTTTCTGCCTCAGTATAGCAGCAAGTGTAACCAAAGATTTTATCCACAAGACATTCTCTCTTCTCTCTCTCATCAGGCAGAAAAAAAACCGGAAAGGACATATAGCCAGGCTCAAGGCCTCGATCCTCTCCTCTTCAATCAATTTCCTTCTTCTCCAGCCGTTGACCTTTCCCACCCACCTGGCTTCATCCATCACCTTCCAGCTGGTCTCCTTCCTCTCCCCCACCTTTTTATTTTGGCGTCTTCCCCCTTCCTTCTCAGTCCTGAAGGAGGGTCTCGGCTGAAAACATCGACTGTTTATTCACTTCCACATATGCTGCCTGACCTGCTGAGTTCCTTCTGTGTGTTACTTTGGATTTTCAGCATCTACAGACTTTCTCATGTTTATGATCAGCCTCTATCCTGCCGCTATAAAAATCCTGAACATTCCTGAGCACAGTAAGATAGACTCTGGAACTCAAACTCTAACTTGTTGTGATGTTGCACCTTACTGTCTACCTCCACTTGGTAGGCAACAGTAACACTTTTCTCTACTCTGTTGTTTTACCTTGTACCAACTTGATGCACTGTTGTAATGATTTAATCTGTAGGAGAGCTACACAGAGCGTTTTTCACTCTACCTCAGCACGTGACAATAATAAACCAGTTCACCAAATTTCTACAAAATCGATGAGTTAAAGACCTTGTTTCTATGCTGAATACTCTCTCTCTCACTTTCTTCATTAGGGAGTACAAGCAGCTGTTCATGTCACTTGGGTATCAACCAGGAATTGCAGCATAAGACCACAAGATATAGGAGAAGAAATAGGCCATTTGGCCCATCAAGTCTGCTCCACCAACTGATCCACATTTCCTTTTAGCCCCAATCTCCTGCCTTCTCCCTGTGTCCCTTCATGCTTTGACCAAACAAGGATCTATCAACTTCTGCCTTAAATATCCGTAAATACTTGGCTTCCACAGCTGCCAGTGGCAATGAATCCACAGAATCACTACTCTCTGGCTAAAGAAATTCTTCCTCATCTTCAATCTAAAGGGAAGCCCACTATTCTGAGGCTGTCCCCTCTGGTCTAAGACTCCCCCACCATAGGAAACATCCTCTCCAGATCCACTCTTATCGAGACCTTTCACCATTCGATATGTTTCAATGAGATCACCCTTCATTCTTCTGAATTCTAGTGAATACAGGCCCAGAACCATCAAATGCTCTTCAGATGACATCCTGAGATCATTTTTATGATCCTCCTTTGAACCCTCTCCAGTTTCAGCTCATCTTTTCTAATACAAGGGACGCAAAGATGCTCATAATACCCTAAAGTGAGGTCTCACCAGTGTTTTATACAGGCTCAACATCCTTATGCTTCATCCTACTGAAGGGTTTTGGCCCAAAACATTGACTGTACTTTTTTCCTGCACGCTGCCTGGCCTGCTGAGTTCCTCCAGCGTTTTGTGTGTGTTGCTCATATTTCAAGAATCTTTTCTCTTGTTTGTGATTACATGATATCCTTTCTTTTACCTTCTTTTTCTCTTGAAATAAATGCTATCATCGCATTTGTGTTCCTCATCAAGTCAAGCCAAGTCACTTTCTATTGTCATTTCGAACATAACTGCCAGTACAGTACACAGAAAAAACAAAACGTTTTTCAGGACCATGGTGCTACATGAAACAATACAAAAACTACAATGAACTATGTAAAAACAACAGAGAAAAAACTACACTAGCCTACAGACCCAACAGGACTGCATAAAGTGCACAAAACAGTGCAGGCATTACAATAAATAATAAACAAGACAATAGGCACAGTGGAGGGTAGTAAGTTGGTGTCAGTCCAGACTCTGGGTATTGAGGAGTCTGATAGCTTGGGGGAAGAAACTGTTACATAGTCTGGTCGTGAGAGCCAGAATGCTTCGGTACCTTTTCCCAGATGGCAGGAGGGAGAAGAGTTTGTATGAGGGGTGCGTGGGGTCCTTCATAATGCTGTTTCCTTTGCGGATGCAGCATTTAGTGTAAATATCTGTAATGGCAGGAAGAGAGACCCCGATGATCTTCTCAGCTGACCTCACTATCCGCTACAGGGTCTTGCGATCCAAGATGGTGCAATTTCTGAACCAGGCAGTGATGCAGCTGCTCAGGATACTCTTAATACAACCCCTGTAGAATGTGATGAGGGTGGGGAGTGGGAGATGGACTTTCCTCAGCCTTCGCAGAAAGTAGAGACGCTGCTGGGCTTTCTTTGCTATGCAGCTGTTGTTGAGGGACCAGGTCAGATTCTCCGCCAGGTGAATGCCAAGAAATTTGGTGCTCTTAACGATCTCTACCGAGAAGCTATCGATTTTCCGTGGAGAGTGGTCGCTCCATGTCAACAACCATCTCTTTTGTTTTGCTCACATTCAGAAACAGGTTGTTGGCTCTGCACCAGTCTGTTAGCCGCTGCATCTCCTCTCTATATGCTGACTTGTCGTTCTTGCTGATGAGACCCACCACAGTCGTGTCATCGGCGAACTTGATGATGTGATTCGAGCTGTGTATCACTGCACAGTTGTGTGTCAGCAAAGTGAACAGCAGTGGACTGAGCACACAGCCCTGGGGGGTCCCCGTGTTCAGTGTGAGGGTGTTGGAGATGCTACTCCCGATCCGGACTGACTGAGGTCTCCCAGTCAGGAAGTACAATATGCAGTTGCAGAGGGAGGTGTTCAGGCCCAGTAGGCTCAGCTTTCCAATCAGTTTCTGAGGAATGATTGTATTGAACGCTGAACTGAAGTCTATGAACAGCATTCGAACGTATGTGTGTCTTTTTTGTCCAGGTGGGTTAGGGCCAGGTGGAGGGTGATGGCAATGGCATCGTCTGTTGAACAGCTGGGACAGTACGTGAACAGTGAGGGGGGCAGTAGGGTCTTGGTGCCTCATGACGAGCCTCTCGAAACACTTCATGATGATGGATGTGAGTGCAACAGGACGGTTGTCATTGACGCAGAACATTGAAGACTTCTTCGGCACGGGGGCAATGATACCACCCTCTCAACCTGGAAAGTAACCTTTATGGAATCCTGCACAAGGATTCCCAAGTCCTTTGCGCCTCAGATTTTTGAATTTTCTTTCCATTTAGAAAATAGTCGACCCTTTTATTTCTTCTACCAAAGTGCATAACCATACATTTCCTGACACTGCATTCAATCTGGAACTTCTTTGCCCATTTTCCAAATCTGTTTACGTCCTTCTGTAGCCTCTCTACATCCTCAAAACTACCTGCCCCTCCACCTATCTTTGTATCATCTACAGACTTTGCAACAAAACCATCAATGTCAACATCCAAGTCATTGACAAATAACGTAAAAAGAAGCGGTCCCAACACAGACCCCTGTGGAACACCACTAGTCACCTGAATGCCTGCAGAGTTCCTGTAGATTAGCAAAACTAATCAAATGCAAGACCCTAACAAAACTGCAGCACAAGCTTCAAAAAATTACTGCTAAGTTGCAGACAAAATCGTAAATTTTTTAATCAACTGTGGTCATTTCAAATACCTGTAGGCATATTCATTTCTAGAGGTTAAAGCAGTGATTATAAACTTTATAAAAAGCATGTGAATCACATCACTGTGGGATTGGGATAGAATTAAATTGGGGAACTGAGGCTTCTGCTCTGAGGATTTGCGAGCAAAGCGGAGGCTAGGTTGAGGTTTCTCCCAAGTTTCCTTTTCTTTTTTTATACATGGATATCCAACGTGAAGAGCGTGGATCCTAGGTTAGTGGTGTGCTCCTCATGCAAAATGTGCAAGATCTTGGAGACCTCCAGTCTCTCTGATTACTAAATCTGTGAGAAGTGCATCTGGGTGCAGCTCCTTATGAACTGCAAGATGGAGAACTGGACGACGGATGACCTACTGATCATTTGGGAGAATGAGGGATTCACAGACTGGAGCTACAGGGAGGCAGTCACTCTTAAGCTACAGGAGGCAGGTAGCTGAGCAACCATCAGGATAGGGACTAGGCAGTAAGTCATGAGTACCCCTCAGTAACAAGTATACCGCTTTGGAGGAAGTAAACCTACTAGTGGAAAGCCACAGCAACTAGGTCTCTGCCACTGAGTCTGGCTTAGTGGCTCAGAAGGAAAGGGGGCAGAAGGTGAGAACAGTGGAGATAAGAGAATCAAGTTAGGGGAACAGACAGGAGTTTCTGTGGACATGAAAGACACTCCTGAATGGTATACTGCCTCCCTCCCATGTTTAAGGGTCAGGGACTCACAAATCAGATGCACAGTATTCTTAAGGGGGAGGGTGAGCAGCCAAAAGTCATGGTATATATTGGTACCAATTACAAAGCTAGGAAAAGCGATGAGGTCCTGAAGAGAGAATACTAGCTAGGAAGCTGAAAAACAGGACCTCAAGGGTAGTAATCTCCAGATCGCTGCCTGGGTCACACAACAGTAAGGGTAAGAATAGGATGATATGGCAAATGAATATGGTGGAAGAATTCGTACAGGGTTATGGATATATTGATCACTGGAATCTCTTTTGGGGAAGGTATGATCTGTACAATAGGGATGAGTTACACCAAAACTCGAGGGGAGACAAATATCCTTACACACAGGCTTGATGAGTAGGGTAACCAGAGTGACAGGTCAGAGGTTGGAGCAATTGGCAATTGGTAATGTGTTGAGAAATTATGAGGAAGGATAACCTGTGGAAAGGGCATAATTGCAGTCAACTGGGTGGGTTGAAATGTGTCTATTTGAACACAAGTAGTATCTGGAAAAAGGGTGATGAACTTAGGGTCTGGATCAGTGCATAGAACTACGACATTGTGGCCATTGCGGACATTTGGTTGTCAAAGGGGCAGGAATGGCCACTAGATGTCCCAGAATTTAGATGTTTCAAGAGGGACAGGAAGGGAGGTAAAAAAGGTGGTGGAGTGGCATTGCTGATCAGGGATATCCCAAATGCAGAAAGGGAGACCATCCTGGAAGGATCATCTACTAAGCCAGTATGGGTGGAAGTTAGAAACAGGAAAGGAGCAATCAATTTACTGTGAGTATCCTGGAGAACTGCCTCCAATTGCTAAAGAGACACTGAGGATCTGATTGGAAGGAAAATTTTGGAAAGGTGCAAAAATAAAAGGGTTCTTGTCATGGGTGACTTCAACCTCCTTAATACTGACTGATACCTCCATTGTGCAAAATATTTAATGGGGTGAAATTTGTAATGTGTCAAGGAACAATATGTACAATACATAGACAAATTGACTAGAGGTGAGGCCACACTGAATCTAGTACTGGGCAATGAACCTGGTCAGGTGGCAGATCTCTTAGTGGGTGAGTCGATCGTACACAGTGACCACAACTCACTGAGCTTTACTGTAGCTTTGGTCAGGGATAGGAGCAGAAGGTATGGAGAAGTATTCAACTGAGGAAGATGAATTATAATGCTATTTGGCAGGAACTTTGGAGTGTAAATTTGAAACAGACTTATTCTAGGAAATCCACAACAGGTATGTGGAGGCTGTTTAGGGAGCACTTACATGGGGTTCTGGTTATGTTTATCCAACTGAGGCAGGTCAAAGAACGAACCATACATGAGAAGAGATATGAAACATCTAATTCAGAGGAAGAAAGATATATACTCAAAGTTTAGGAAGCAAGGATCAGACAAGGTTTTTGAGAGTTTTAAGGTAGCCAGGAAGAAGCTTAAGAAGGAACTTAGGATAGCTTGAAGAGGGCACAAGGAAGCCTTGGCAAATCAGATTAAGAAAAAGTCCAAGGTGTTCTAAACATACATGAAGAACAGGAGGATAACTAGAATGAGGGTAGGACCAATCAATGATAAAAGAGGAAATTTGTGCCTGGAGTCCCAAGGAGGCAGGGGATGTCCCAAATAAGTGGTTTAGTATTCACCAATGAGAGGGACCTTGATGAATGTGGTAGTAGATGGAGCATATTATACTTAGAGGTCAATGACAAGTGGTATTTCACAGGGTGTTGTTCTCAGACCCCTTCTCAATCTGCTCGCTTTTTAAACACTTCCGCTGCCTGGCGGGCCGACTTCCACGTGCTTGCGCAATCATGCCCCGTTCAAACTGAAGAAAAAAAATGTTGCAGCTCTATAAAATTCAATTGGGCATTAGCAAATGTCATGGCACAAGTGAACACGTGGCATGCAAGAGAATTCCTAGAAGCGTGGTTATCTGTGGTTCTATGCTACGGTTTTCCACGTGAGTTTGTGTTTCCAAAGTGTACCACCTGTTATGAATGTACCACAGCTCTGAGGGGCCGAAGGGGCGGGAGCAGCCCCCTCCTTCTGGAGAATCGCAAGATCACTATTAATTTGGGTCTCGGACCCAGGAAATGAGAGACAATGCAACAGTTTTGACCATTGTTCTTAGAGACACCTGTGTGAATTGCAACTCCCTGCTAGTGCCAGCTACCAGGGACATGGACACCCTCGGGCAATGTGGGGGTGGGGATTGCATCACCCTACTTTGATGGACATCTACAACTCTGCAAGTCAAGATAAAAGGGGACTGCAGGAGGCGGTACCCCAGCGACGCACCAGAGGGACACACCATCGCTCAGCGCTCCCGTGCTAGCGGGAAGCCATTTAAAGTCACATGCGTCCCGTTCTCCTTTGCCTAGGGAGCGGGTGGCTGATAACACCGAAAAGGACTTCGAACTAACAATGGGGAACCAACGTTCCCGATTCAATAGATTTGCTTCATAAACGACTGGGCAAGTTTCTTTTTTCACAAGTCTCTCTTTCTAACAAGTGAAACCCAGCGGTCCCCAAAAGGCTGAAGCCTGCAGACTTCTGAGTGACTTTTATATTTCCATCGGACTCAGTATTATCCCCTAGACCGGGGGTCGGCAACCTGCGGCTCCCGAGCCATTTGTGGCTCTTTCACCTCTGTGCTGCGGCTCCCTGTGGCTTTGGGAAATAATTGGTCAGTATTTAATTAAAATGTATTTTATGTTAGTTTGTTAGCTTTTGAAATGTAATTCTAAATTTGAAGATTATGGTGATCTTGTACAATCTAAGTGTGGCGACACATTTCCTGGCACATCCGAAACGGCTCACAATTAGCCAGCATTCAGGCTAAGGGAGATAGCCTACGGGGGTTTGTGAGTACGCGTCTTTTGCAGCATCTGCGTCCATGGGGGCTGGGTTGAGGGAGGCTTAAAAGCAAGGCTGTTTAGTTCGAATAAAGTTATTCGACTGCAGTTTACTGACTGCGTGAGCACACCGCTACAACGTGTTTTTATCGCTATTAATATACGTCACCACTGCCAATACCTGACACCCGCCAGTGCGCGATTTCTTTAATTTTTCGATCCAAGGTAAGCCAACTATGGAGAATTCTAAAAAAAGAAAAGTGACTGAAGAAAACAGAACGTTTAATGATACGTGGACAGATTCATTTGCTTTCACTGTTGACGAGACTGGTTTACCGGTATGCTTAATATGCAATGAGAAACTAGCAAACAACAAAAAGTCAAATGTCGCAAGGCATTTCCAGAATAAACACGCAGCCTTTGCTCAAAAATATCCGGATGGAGATGAGAGAAAAAAAGCCGTTTCGGAACTGATGCGGAAGGTTGATCTGAGCAAAAATCATTTCCAGAAATGGATGAAGTCTGGAAAATCAACGACATACGCCAGTTATATTGCCGCTCAGGAAATAGTCAGGCACGGGAAGCAGTTTACAGATGGTGAATATATAAAAGAATCTTTCATTAAGATTTCAGAACATCTATTCACGGACTTTAAAAACAAGAGTGAAATTGTGCAGAAAATCAGGGATATGCCCCTCTCTGCAAAGACTGTCAAAGACAGAACCATAAAAATGGCAGAAGACATCACAAGACAGCAAATTAAAGACATCAATTCAGCTGTGGCCTACTCGATTGCCTGTGACGAGTCTAAAGACAAAGGTGATATTGAACAAATAGCGTTGTTCTGCCGGTATGTAAACTCTGCCGGGCCACAGGAAGAACTGATTGAGTTGATACCTCTAAAAGACCAAACACGGGGGGAGGACATCTGTGAGGCTGTCTTGAATTGTTTAAGAGCCAAAGGAATAAAGACCACCCATCTGGTGTCAGTAGCTACTGATGGGGCGCCGAATATGACGGGAACGCACAAGGGATTTGTGGCTTTACTGCAGAAGTCGCTGGACAGAAAGCTGCTGACTTTTCACTGCATCTTGCACCAAGAGGCACTGTGCGCTCAAACATTTCCTCCGGAATTCACAGAAGTAATGGATGTTGTCATTCAGATTGTCAATAAAATAATGGCAAAAAGTTTAAATCACCGTCAATTCCGTTTGTTACTGGACGAGCTGGAAAGCGCATATTCTGATCTCCTGCTGCACAACAAAGTCCGGTGGCTGTCCAATGGGGAGGTGCTGAAACGCTTTGTCGCGTGTCTGGAAGAAGTGAAAACTTTCCTGGGCAGCAAAGGGCTCAACTTTCCTGAGCTGGAACAGCCAGAGTGGCTGGAAAAGCTACACTTCATGGTAGACATGACAGCGCACCTGAACACGCTGAACACAGCTCTTCAACGGGGTAAGGACGTACAGCCCTGCACATGTTGGAGGATGTTTTGGCATTCGAGCGCAAGTTGACGTTGCTTGCCAGAGATTTACAGAAAGGCACATTGTCTCACTTCCCCAATTTGAGAGAGTTCAAACAAGGTCACGACATGATAAATTCGGAGTATTTACATTCTGCAATCATCGCAATGCAAACATCGTTTGGGAAACGCTTCTGTGAGTTCAGAGAGGAAAAAAACACATTATCCTTCCCGGTCACTCCCCTAAGCATCGATCCATCCCTACTAAATACGACTGCATTGTCAGGTGTGAGTCAACCTGAACAAGTATGATAAATATTTTAATTGCCTATTATTTTACGTATATTCATATGTTTTCATTGTTCAGTGAAATAGTCCTTTTATTTTTCAGGTTGACAGCTGGCTGACGTTATTTTTGGTTTGCTGCTGGCGGCAAATTTAAGTTTGGTGTTTTTCATAAATACAAGGACTCAAATAGACGTTGAGTATTTTACTTAAAAGTAACCTTCAACCCAACGTCTTTTTTTCGGAGTTCAAAATGTTTTTGTTGCATGCAGAAATGTAATTTCATTTTCTCTGCAGGAGTTCATCAATTTCATAAATGCAACACATTATAGTTTGTTTATACATAGCATAAAGGCAAAACAAAACGTTGTATGCAGTGTTATTTCATTTTAAATGTCAAGCGGGTTTTGCGGCTCCCAGTGTTTTCTTTTCTGTGGGAAACGGGTCCAAGTGGCTCTTTCAGTGGTAAAGGTTGCTGACCCCTGCCCTAGACAAACAATAGAACTATTTCTTATTGATGATTATTACTATACCCACGCTTTAGATGGAGCATTAACGACGTATATTATCTGAATGTTTGCATTAACCTTACTTTTGTGTCCCTTTATAAAATAAAGACTTTTAAAAATAGTACCATCAGACTTCAATGGACCTCTCTATCTTTGCTGGTAAGTGATCCAGTTACGGGATACGTAACACACCTCACACTTCTCCGGGTTGAACTCCATCTGCCACTTCTGCATCCTATCAATGTCTCTCTGTAATCTTCGACAATCCTCAACACTATCCACAACACCAACAACTTTTGTGTTGTCTGCAAACTTGCCAACCCACCCTTCTACCCCCACATCCAGGTCGTTAATAAAAATCACGAAAAGTAGAGGTCCAAGAACAGATCCTTGTGGGTCACAACCCTCCAATCCAAATGTACTCCCTCCACCACGTCCCTCTGCTTTCTGCAGGCAAGCCAATTCTGCATCCAACTGGCCAAACTTCCCTGGATCCCATGCCTTCTGACTTTCTGAATAAGCCTACCGTGTGGTACCTTGTCAAATGCCTTACTAAAATCCATGTAGATCAAATCCACTGCACTACCATCATCTATATACCTGGTCACCTCCTCAAAGAACTCTATCAGGCTTGTTAGACACAATCTGCCCTTCACAAAGCCATGCTGACTGTCCCTGAAGAGACTCTCATATAGGAACATGGATGAAAGAAAAATGGAGGATTATGGAGGATCTTGGACTAGGTTGGAAGGTTGGCACAACATCGTGGGCTGAAGGACCTGTAACTGTACTTTTCTAAGTTCTATGTCAATAAATCAAGATTTAATGTGGTGTTTCATTTTAGTAACTATTTTTAAAATACTTATTGTTTGGTACTCTTTGGTTCATTGCTGAAAGAACATAGATGTAATTGATTTGGTTCATTGAAAAAGGTGAGCCTGAAAGCTGGGATTAGATGTGAAGAAGTGACCAAAAGGAAGAACAAACACAGCGAAGTAGGAGGCTCATGGACCAGGGTTTGGGTAACTTAACTCATTGTGGTAGAGGCAATATCATAATTTAAGTAGCATTTTCAAGAGTCAAACAGGCTCAAGCCACTGCCAGCTTTTGTCTTAAATATCAGAACTTCTTTGGTATAACATTTCTCATAGCTGCACAAAAATTAGCAAAAAGATAACCCTCATCAATAGTAATTAATCACTACTTTAAACATTTTACCACCAGTGTTACAAAGGCCAAAGAGAAGTCATGCAAAAAGCACATAAATGACCAAAAAAAAAACAAGAAAACAAAAATAAAAATTGATGTAATAACAGAAAATCCTGGAATCACCTATTAGTTTCCATCACCATTTGTGAAGAGTGACCAAATTTACATTTCAGGTTAATGTCTTTTATCAGAACTGAGAATAAGAGAAAAAGCTTATTTTAAGCTACAAAGAAAGGGGAAGAGGCAACAAATACAGTGTCTGGGTAGAAGGAAAAGCTGTGTAGACTTGTGCCAAAGGCACAAGTGTAATGCAAGATAAGAATTCTAGTGGATTTATGAGTGTAAAAACATTATCTGAAATTACAAAAAGAATGTGGAGGGTAGAACAGCCTTCTGGATGTTGAGTTAATTTTCAGATAATGGAGCATATCATGCTGGGTGTAGCTGTTGGCTTTGTAGGGAACTGCTGACATTCAGCTGCTCCCACATAAAACAAGTCTCATACTTCTGCACTATGCTGGGAAATCTGCTTTTCTGACGTTACATTAGATTGGTACTGGTATTCATTTTGTTGTGTGTTTATAAACCTTTTTGAATTATTTACTAGCATTTTCATGTGCTTGTGTATATTTTAAAATTCTGTTTCTATTCTTAAAAGTATTTACAGCAATCTTGAACATCAGAAGCATTCAAAAACTGCAAAGAAATCCTCACACATTTTGATACAAGGCAAAGTTCCATGCCTAGCTATATCCCCTTTCTCAGGCTATCTGCACAATCTGTGGGTGAGACCTAGCAAAGATCTGCAGGAAGCCAGCTAGTTACTGAGGCAACACCAGACAGAATGTTCTCCATATGTGGAACGTCAGTTAAAATGGATCTCTGCAAGTAACCCAGCTTGCTCTCTCCTCCATCCAGCACTCCTCCTCTGCTTCTTAAAACTTGTTTTATTCTTCAACAATTCTCAGTTTTGATAGAAGTCATCAATCTGAAACATCAACCCTATCTGCCTTTCCACAGAAGCCCCTTGACATACTGGGTAGTACCTGAATTATTTTTGTTTTAGCATTAAAACAAAATGCTAAATATAGTGATCAGTATTTAATTTAGACTTGTGTGGAATTTATGAAACAGACCTGCAAAATACAAGTATCAAAGGATCTTATCTCGATCAATCTTATTTGATTATAACAGTCCCATGCCACGATTCACACCCTCTGAGATTTCAGCCGTGAGATTACCACATGATATGTACAGTTTGCTAATACCTTAAGCAGTGAGAAATGCATTCTTATCTCAAAGTTACTAACAAGGGATAATACCACTTCCCTTTGAACATACAGTGGTATGCAAAAGTTTGGGCACCCGGTCAAAATCTCAGTTACTGTGCATAGCTAAGCAAGTAAAAGATGACCTGATTTCCAAAAGACATTAAGTTAAAGATGACACATTTCTTTAATATTTTAAGCAAGATTACTTTTCATTTCCATCTTTTACAGTTTCAAAATAACAGAAAGGGAAAAGGGCCCGAAGCAAAAGTTTGGGCACCCTGCATGGCCAGGACACCTCCTTTGGCAAGTATCACAGCTTGTAAACGCTTTCTGTAGCTAGCTAAGAGTCTTTCAATTCTTGTTTGGGGGAGTTTCACCCATTCTTCCATGCAAAAGGCTTCTAGTTCTGTGAGATTCTTGGGCCTTCTTGCATGCACTGCTCTTTTGAGGTCTATCCACAGATTTTCAATGATGTTTAGGTCGGGGGACTGTGAGGGCCATGGCAAAACCTTCAGCTTGTGCCTCTTGAGGTAGTCTATTGTGGATTTTGAGGTGTGTTTAGGATCATTATCCTGTTGTCGAAGCCTTTTTTTTTAAACAGACTGTGTGATGTTTACTTCCAGAATTTGCTGGTATTTAATTCAATTCATTCTCCCCCCCACCAGTAAAACGTTAGCCATGCCACTGGTTACAACACAAGCCCAAACCATGATCGATCCACCCTCATGCTTAACAGTTGAAGAGGTGTTCTTTTCATGAAATTCTGCACCCTTTTTTCTCCAAACATACCTTTGCTCATTGCAACCAAAAAGTTCTATTTTAACTTCATCAGTCCACAGGACTTGTTTCCAAAATGCATCAGGCTTGTTTAGATGTTCTTTTGCAAACTTCTGAAGCTGAATTTTGTGGTGAGGACGCAGGAAAGGTTTTCTTCTGATGACTCTTCCATGAAGGTCATATTTGTGCAGGTGTCACTGCACAGTAGAATAGTGCACCACCACTCCAGAGTCTGCTAAATCTTCCTGAAGGTCTTTTGCAGTCAAACAGGGGTTTTGACTTGCCTTTCTAGCAATCTTACGAGCAGTTCTCTCAGAAAGTTTTCTTGGATTTCCACACCTCAAGTTGACTTCCACCATTCCTGTTAACATTACAAACTGAGGAAACAGCTACCTGAAAACCCTTTGATATCTTCTTATAGCCTTCTCCTGCTTTGTGGGCATCATTTATTTTAATTTTTCAGAACACTAGGCAGCTGTTTAGAGGAGCCCATGGCTGCTGATTGTTGGGACAAGGTTTGAGGAGTCAGGGTATTTATAAAGCTTTGAAATTTGCATCACCTGGCCTTTCCAAATAATGACTGAACAAGCCATAGCCCTAACAAGCTAATTAAGGTCTGAGACCTTGGTAAAGGTTAACTGAGAGCTCAATCTCTTGGGATGCCCAAACTTTTGCATGGTGCTCCTTTCCCTTTTTTCACTCTAAAATTGTACAAAACAAAAATAATACACTAATCTTGCTTAAAATGTTGAAAAGAATATTTCATCTTTAACTTTATGACTTTTGGAGATCAGTTCATCTTCTACTCACTTAACTATTCATAGTAACATAAATTTTGACCAGAGGTGCCTAAACCTTTGCATGCATCTGTATGTTTTGAAAAGCAAGATCAAGTTGCTACATTTTAACTCTTCTACCGTTATTCCTCCACATTTAAGGTCCAAGTGTTTTTTTTTAACAAATTTAGGTCCAACCTACTTTAATTCTAAACTGGCATATTATTGAATTCCGTTAATTCTTAATCTCTTTGAGCATTTGTTGTTAATATCTACAGTCAAATGCTGCGACTCAGGTGTAGAAATAGACCACAAGAGCATAAGACCCAGGAGAAGTTGGCCATTTGGCCCATTGGATCTGCTCCACCATTTGATCATGGCTGATCCATTTTGCTATTAACCCCATTCTCCTGCGTTCTCCCTGTAACTTAAAATAATCTATCAGTAAAGAGTGCAGTCCATCTGGTCCAGCAGACTTACCTGCCTTCAGACCTTTCAACTTCCCAAGCACCTTCTCCTTAGTAATAGCAAATATACTCACTTCTTCCCCCTGACACCCTCAAACTTCTGCAATACTGTTAATGTCTTCCACAGTGAAGACTGATGCAAGATGCTTATTTAGTTCATCCTCCATTTCTTTGTCCCCAATTACTGCCTCTCCAGTGGTCCAATATCTATTGTTGTCTCTCTTTTACTCTCTATAGATCTGAAAAACCTTTTGATGTCCTCCTTGATATTATCAGCCAGCTTACCTTCAGATTTCATCCTTTCCCTCCTATTGGCTTTTTAGTTGTCTTCTGTTGTGTCATCTTGCCTTTAGAATACTTTTTCTTCAGAATGTACTTATCCTGCACCTTCCCAAATTGTTCCCAGAAACTCCAGCCATTGCTGCTCTTCCGTTATTCCTGCCAATGTCTCCTTCCAGTCAATTCCAGCCAGCTCCTCTCTCATGCTTCTGTAACTCCCTTTTTTCCACTGTAATACTGTCATTTGACTTTTGCTTCTTCCTCAGGGTGAATTCTATCGTATTACCATTTTCTATAAGGTAAAAGAACCCATCAGGGCAAGTGATCATAATATGATCGAATTCACCCTGAAATTTGAGGAGTCACATGGTCAACGAGACAAGGTTGCTTACCAGCCCAGCTTATTGGCAGAAGGCAAATAGCAGAAATAAAGGGTGCCTTTTATGGCTGGCTGCTGGTGACTAGTGGTGTTCCACAGAGGTCTATGTTGGGACCAATTCTTTTTACGTTATATGTCAATGATTTGGATGATGGAATTGATGACGTTGTTGCAAAGTTAGCAAATTATATGAAAATAGGTCGAAGGGCAGATAATTTTGAGGAAGTAGAGAGGCTACAGCAGTACTTAAACATTATGAGAATGGGCAAAGAAATGGCAGATGGAACCTTGTATTGGAAAGTGTATGGTCATGCACTTTGGTAGAAGAAATGAAAGGATTTACTATTTTCTAAATGGACAGAAAATACTCAAAACTGAGGTGCAAAGGAACTCGAGAGTCCTTTTGCAGGATTCCCAGAAGCTTAATTTGCAGGTTGACTCTGTGGTGAGGAAGGCAAATGCAATGTTAGCATTCATTTCAAGAGGAATATAAAAGCAAGAATGTAATGTTGAGACATCATAAAACACTGGTGAAGCCTCACTTGGAGTACTATGGGCAGGTTTGGGCCCCTTATCTTAGACGGGATGTGCTGAAACTGGAGAGGGTTCTCCAGTTCAAAGGAGATTCACAAAAATGATTTCAGGATTCAATGGCTTGTCATATGAAGAGTGTTTGAGCCTCTACTCACTGGAATTCAGAAGAATGAGGGGTGATTTCATTGAAACCTGTCGATGGGTGAAAGGCCTTGATAGAGTGGATGTGGAGAGGATGTTTCCTGTGGTGGGAAGGCCTAAGGCCAGAGGACACAGCCTCAGAATAGAGGGGCGTCCTTTTAGAATGGAGATGAGAAAGGTTTCCTAATGCCAGAGAGTGGTGAATGTGTGAAATTTTTTGTCACTGGCAGCTGTGGAGGCCAATACTTTATGTATATTTAAGGCAGAGGTGATAGTTTCTTGATTGGTCAGGAATTGAAGGGATAGAGGGAGAAGGCAGGCGATAGGGGCTGAAAGGAATATTGGATCAGCCATGATGAAATGGTGGAGCAGACTCAGTGGGACAAATAGCCTAATTCTGCTCCTTTATTTTATGGTCTTATATCTTATATTATGATCACTTTCTCCAAAGGGTTTCTTTACCTTAAGCTCCCTAATAAAATCCAATTAATTACTCAACATCTAGTCCAGTATAGCTGATCCCCTAGTGGGCTCAACCACAAGCTGCTCTAAAAAGCCATCTCATAGGCACTCTACCAATTCTCCTCTCTTGGGATCCAAAATCAGCACCAATTTGATTGCACCTGCATATTGAAAAAAAAATTATTATTGTAACATTGCCCTTTTGCATTCATTTTCTACCTCCCATTGTAATTTGCAGACCACATCCTGGCTACTGATCAGAGGCCTCTATATAACTCCCATCGGGGTTCTTTTACCCCTGCAGTTTATTCCTCTTCCTTCCATATTTCTCCAAACATACAACAAAAATGTAGGAAGATGGCATCCAAAATGATTCATAAATTATTCCTATCTCACATTCAAAAAATCCAACTCAACTGCTCAATCATGATGCACATCCATTCAAACCTGATCAAATCACACTTGTTCAAAGTGTTCAGTTACTTTAGTTCTGATTAAAGATTCCAGTAACATCTTCACACTAGACATAAAACTAGTGATGCACCATCAATAACTCACTCTGAGACGTAAAGGCGAGATATCGGCTTTTATTGACTGGAAGAAGGAACAAGCAGTGAGTGACCACCATACTACATCCTGGAGACTGAGAGGCCGGGCTCAGGCCTTGATCGCCATTACACAGGGGTCTGTGGGAGGAGCCACAGGAGCAGTCAGCAGGGGGTGTGTCCAGACAGGTATATGTAGTTCACCACAACTAGTTACAGTACTTATACTCCCTTTTCAAATAACAGAAGAGAGGAGGGCAAAGAGAAGGGAACAAGAGAATGCAAATAGGGGCCATTCATTCTTCCTCTTGATCTCTCACTCTCTCCACTCTTCATTCTCTGAAGCCCAGACCAGCCCCAACCTACCTATCACAACATTCTTGTAAAAATGAAATGCAGAAGAGATACTTGAGAATTAGCACTGTAAAGCTATTTAACAGCAGACCACTACATTAGTTTGCAACAAAAGTAAAAGAGGTCAGGAATGTGCAAGCAAAGGCTGGATGACCACAAACATTGTCTGTTTGTAAGGCTATTGGAAGTAGGCAGGAATATAGCTGAGAATTTTAATTATTAAATACGTTTTTTTAAAATGTTGTCATCTCATTGATATTAAATATAAAAAAGTTATTCTTGCAAATATGTTTCAACTACAATTGTACAGCTGCCATTTGTCCTTTTTCTCTATTGGAGCAGAGTTACACAACATAGAAACAAACCCTAAAGCCCAGCTCGTTCATGCTGACCAAAATGCCTTCCCAAGCCCCGTATGTCTGCATTTGGCCACCCACGAGTGAAAAATATGGCCCTTGAGGCTCCTTTACAGCTTTCTTGTCTCACTTTCAATCCCTACCCTCCTGCTTTAGATTCCCCTAGCCTATGGAAAGACTGTGATCATCCACCTCATCCATGCTCCTTATGATTTTATTAACTTCAATAAGGTTCTGAGAAAGATGCTGGGTCCAAAATAAGAACAGAAACTGCTGGAAACATTCCGCAGGTCAGTCAGTGTGCATGGAATGAATTAACATTTTATCTCAAAAAATGTTTGTCGGATCTGGGAAAGATTGTTTTCAAGTTGTAGGAAAGATGGGGTAGGAAGGGAAAGGGCAAAGGAAAAGTATGATAGTGTGAGCCTATGGTTGACACAGCAGTGAGGTTGTTGAAAGATTAATGAGGGCAGTTAGAAATAATGTGGGCATGAGATGTGGCCAATTTGAGAAAAGAAGATTTTCTATCCCATCATAAATAGCTGAACTTTAGGCATGAACATACTGCTGCCCATTTCTTTATCTGCAGTCATCAAGACAACGAATTGCTGGTTTTCATCAATACCCTGCCCACCAGTACCTCAGTTTTGACAAATTCTACTATTTTTAAATTTGTACATGGCCTTCCAGCTGACTATCTTTATAATCTCATTTAGATGGATTCCTCAAATTCTAACATCAAATGTCATCTGCTATCCTGATTCCTAATATTGGAGTTTCGTCAATAGTGTTTATTCTCCTACAGCAAGCAACTTAACAATCTATTTCTGGGTAAGCGTTTTGTCATATCCATAAGCAGTATGATAATTATTTAGAAGTTTTTGGGACAGTTAATTTATATATAGATCCTACATTGTAAATATTAAATAATGGCAATGACACTCAGCAAGCCAAAAAAATCCAGCACTACAAAGCCGTGTCTTTATAAAAAACTAATTTACAAGCATAGTGTCTCAGAAACTAGATGAATTGCAAATTGCACAAATTAAGAGAAAAGTGGGGAACTGATTTTTTTCACATTTGTACACAAACGTACAAGCCTAAAAGTTCCATACCTTTAAAAAGACAGGAAACCGTGTTGCAGCTGTATATAACTATGGTCAGGCTGCACTCACAGTAAGCTGTGCAACTCTGCTCACCCCATTGCAAAGAATGTGGAGGCTATGCAAAGGGTGTAAAGAGTTTACATGATGCTGCCTGGATAAGAGGGTGATAAGAGGGTTATAAGAGGGCTATAAGGAGATGTTGGACAAACCTGGGTTATTTTCTCTGGAGAGTTGGAGGCTGAGTGGAGACCTGATGGCAGTCCATAATATTATGAAAGGCATAGATCGGGAAGACAATCAGAATTTTTTCCCCAAGGACAGAAATACCAAGCACTAGAAGACGTGCATTTAAAATGAGAGAGATAAAGTTGAAAGGAAATATGTGGTGCAAGTTTTTTTCTAAAACAGAGAGTAGCAGGCAGCCAGGGAGAATTTCTCAAATTTCCAGTAATGCCCCCCTTCACCATTCCCCTCTCACTTTATCTCTTCATCTGCTTATCACCTCGCTCTGGTTCTCCTCCCCCATTTTTTCCATGACCTTCCATCCCCTCCAATCAGATTCCCTCTTCTCCCAGCCCTGAAGTTCTTTCACTAATCAACATCCCAGCACTTTACTTCACCCCTACCACCTTTCCCTGCTTTACCTATCACCTCCCATCCCCCCACTTTCTTACTGTGACACCTCATAATTTTTCCCAGTGCAGATGAAGGGTTTTGGCCTGAAATGTTGACTGTGCTCTTTTCCATAGATGTTGTCTGGCCTGCTGAGTTGCTCCAGCATTTTGTGTGTTGATGCTAAGTAGAAGTGAGTTTATTCAACTTAACTTCATGTTTGACATAGGACACTGTGAGCCTAAGGACATGTTCCTATGCTATACTTTCTATGTTGTTCTAAAACAGTGCCATTTCTGTCAAAATAGAACTACCTTTTGCCCGACATAAAATGTGATACTTTATATATACATTCAAATTAAAATGCAATCATTAAAAATTTTTCTTGGTAGATTTTTCCTTTACATGAGGCGAAGTGAAAGTAGGCATCAAGGTAGCAAGAGTATCAGATCAAATAACTCCAGCTAAACCAGAAGATAGTCGTGATGGTTCAAAGTCAATCACCTCAGCCACAGAATCTTTCTGCAGTTGTTCCTCAGTGTAGTTTCCTGGGCCCAACCATCTTTAGCTACTTCATTAATGACATTCCTTCAGTTTAAAGATCAGAAATAGAGATGTTCACTGATGATTGCACAAACTTCAACACCATTCACGACTCCTCATGTAATGAAGCCGTCCAAATCCAAAAGCAGCAAGGCATGGACAAGATGGTAAGTCACAAATAACATTTGTACCACAGAAGTTCTAGATAATGAAAGTAACCAACAAGAGAAAACAGAGCTATCAAGCTATCACCTCCTGATGTTCAATGGCATTACCATCACTAAACATGCCAGTATCGGTATCCTGACCATATGTCCAATGTGGGTACAAGAACAGGTGTGAGGTTAGGAATCCACCTCCTAACTCCCTGACATTTTCCACTATTGACAGGGCTCAGCAGGAGTCTGATGGAAGACTCTCCATTTGCTTGGATAAGTGCAGTTTCAACAACACTCATGAAGCTTGATGGCATGGAGGACTGAGCCGGCTGTAACTATTTATTCACCCCAGAATGATACACAGCAGCATCAGTGCGTGCCATCTACAGGATAGACTAGAACATCTTACCAACACTTGTTAAACATCATATTCCAAAGCTAGATTTCTATCAGCTAGGAGAACAAGGGCAGCAGAAGCATGGGAACACTACCACCTAGAAATTGTCCTCTAACCAGACTTGGAAAAAAACAATTCCTTCCAGGGTCTTATTCTAGCAGCGTTGTAGACCTACCCACACCCAAAGTAGGCCAGCAGTTCAAGAAGGCAGCCCATCTTCTCAAGAGCGATTAGGGATGGACTAACTAACTCAGCTCAAATCCTTTGAATGAATAAGAAATAACTGGTTAGTTCAAATTGCTGAGTTCAACATAACAATATATATATAAATAAGTACATGACTGGTCTGAAGCATAATTATGTTCAATTAGGCACAAAAAAGTAAATTTGATTTCAGAGAAGCACAAGGAAATATATACTCAGTGGCCACTATATTAGGTACTGTAGAGGAGCTTCGTGTGCTCTTCTATTGCTGTAGCCCATCCGCTTCAAGGTTTGACATATTATGAGTTTGAAGACACTCTTCTGCACACCACTGTTGTCACGCATGATCGAGTGACTGTCGCCTTCAAGTCAGATTGAACCAATCTGGTCATTCGCCTCTGGCCTCTCTCAAGGTGCTTTTGCCCACAGAACTGCTACTCACTGGATGTTTTTTGTTTTTCGCATCATACTCTATAAACTCTAGAGACTGCTGTGCGTGAAAATCCCAGGAGACCAGCAGTTTCTGAGATACTCAAACCACCCTGTCCGGCACCAACAATCATTCCACAGTCAAAGTCACTGAGATCACACTTGTTCCCCATTCTGATGTCCAGTCTAAACAACAACTGGACCTCTTGACCATACCTCTGCATGCTCTCATGCAATGAGTTGCTGCCACGATTGGCTGATTATATATCTGCATTGATAAGTGTACAGGTGTACCTAACAAAGTGAGTGTATATTCTGCTCCTAATTTAAAGATGCTGAATATAAATTGATCAAATTCTTCTAAGCGTTAAATGCCTCAGTTTCCTTAATTACAATGCAATTTATTTTTGGCAGAGAAACAAATTTGAATTTTGGTAATTAGTCATTTAAAAGTACATTGTCATTGGAAAACAGATTTCAGAGAATGCTCAGATTACATTTGCTTATCAAATTCTTTCTTGGGCACCATCAAGTTGTTTAGAGACGTAATAAAAATAACTGCAATGGATAAAAAAAAAATGGACCTTTGACACCTACAATATAGATTATATAAACAAATAAATGGAAATACTGACAAAGTACAGATTAGTGTTTAATATCAGATTTTGATTTTTTTTCCATGTTCTCAAATGTTTTTGAAAGGAAATTCATAATGTGCTGCTCTTTCACTGCTAGCCTGAATTGGTTGATAAAAATTGTATTTCTATGGTGCAAAGGAGATCTACAATGAACAGTTTCCCACACCAACTTGTCTGAAAAATATTAATGAATCACACTGCTCTGAGCATTAATCCTGAACTTTACATTTCCATATAAGATAGCATTGAAATGCTTTTCAAAATTCTATACTAATAATTTTGCTCTTCTAATTCCAGTAAGGTAAAACATTAGAAGTACACAATTATACTGAGGAACTGCGTTCAAAGCATTAATAAACTTGTTTGACAGCACCACCTAAAACTGCAAAATCGGCCCTCCTGGGTAGACAAGAACAGCAAGCGCCATAAATCACATCATCATTTGCAATGTATTGTTACTCCTTCATTATTTCACAGGAAGATCCCAGAACTCCTTTGCTACTTTCACCACAAGGACTCCACTGAGTCAAGACTAGTGCTAGTTAGGGATGGGTAGTAAATGCCGGCCACTAGCATCCGCAACAGACTTGCAGGTGAGTGGCCCGAGGTTCAAATCCATCAGTGCTGGGTTGAGTGTCAGGCTAGCAACTCAGCCTCATAAAAAACAAATGCTAAAGAAACAGCAAGGTTGCCACCCAATGCAGCACATGGCGTTGAGAGGAACTAACTAGCTGATCTTAATGGAAGAAAAAAAATCTATCTTAAGTATTTGTTTAGGCATTGTTGTTTAATCATATTTTTAAAAAAGGAATACCATTTCAAAACATTTGCATTATATGTGGTAATGTTATTCTTCAGTATGCCCTCTGCAAAATAAAAGACGCTCACCTGGTCCAAGCGTAAAGCACCGCTGTCAAACCTCTGCTTACGAAGCTGTTTAGCAATGTTATGAAGATTGATGACTGCAGCCTTTACTTCAGCAATACTATGATCTGGTGAAATGGGTGGCAGTTCATCAGGGGTTAATATCTTTTCTGGATCTTCAATAATGCTTTGTGCATGGTTATAACTCAGCTTTACGCAGGAACGAATAATGGTTCGCCCATACCACTGATTCAGTATCTGCAAAATATACATTAGAGAAAGATTTTTAAAAGTAACAATTACTTTTTTTTTCAGTTCCACATCACATTTTCCATAAATTGAATGACAAATTAAAAGCATTCATATTGTTCAGGCCTCCAGGTATGTAGTTCATTTGTACGAGCATCACTTCCTATACATAAGCTGTTCTTTTATATCATTTCCTGCGTGGATTAGTTTTGATTCGATTTGAAGTATGGTGGAAGACACACATCTCCTTCTACTCTTTACTTGCTCTTGAAACAGCAGTATCTGTGAGTCTTAAGTTCTTGGTAATACTGTTAAACACTCAGTAGATAGATTTTGAAGTAAGTATTATGTTTATCTTTGTGCCACAAGTTTAGTCTTAGTTACACTGTGTAGTTATGAAGTGCTGCATACGTACACTTTCTTGTTTAACTCTGGTTGTGATAATAATTGATAGTATTAGTATATTCAGGCATGCTATGATTCTGCATTGAATTTCATACATATCTTACTGAACTCTCTGCAATTTCATAAGTAAAGAGATCTCATGAAAAACCGTGAAGAAAGCTTTCATCTCAGATGATTTTTTTAATATTTTGATTTAAACAAGTTGTTTAACTCACTTTGTATTTGTGTACATATGCACAGTGAGGGCAATAGAGTGAAAAGATAACTCGTCTTCAAAGGCGTTGCTCACAGGCCAAAGCTGCTATCTAAAAGTGTTTCAAATTCTGTGACTGGACAGCACACCAAGCAAAAAGACTGAAGCTACCATCCACTGTACTGAGTACAACAGTGATCAGTGTGTATCAGCACTTCATTAGGATCGTTACTTTTCAAACTGCTGATCAATGATTTAGATAATGGAAATGATGGCTTTGTAGCAAGGTTTGTGGATAATGCAAAGATAGGTGGAGGGGTAGGTAGTCCTGAGGAGGCAATCCGATTACGGCAGGATAGACAAATTGTAAGACCAGGCAAAAAAAAGTGGCAGATGGAGTACAGTTGGGAAATGAATGATAATATATTTTTGGTAAACAGAATAAAAGTGTAGACTATTATCTAAATGGGGAGAAAATTGAAACATCAGAGGTACAAAGGGACTTGAATCCTTGTGCAAGACTCCCAGAAGATTAATTCACAGGTTGAATCTGTAGCAAAGAAGGCAAATGTAATTTTGGCATTTATTTCAAGAGAAATTGAATATAGAAATATTTATATCTAAATATTCCGGAGATGATGCTGAAGCTTTATAAGACACTAGTCAGGCTGCATGTGGAGTATTGTCAACACTTTTAGGACCTTTATCTCAGAAAGGATGTATTGTCATTGGAGAAAGTCCAGAGGAGGTTCACAAGGACAATTCCGGGGATGAAGAGGTTAACATATGAGGAGCATTTGACAATTCTGGGCCTGTACTCACTGGAATTTAGAAGAATGCGGGGGGTATCTCATTGAAACCTACCAAATGTTGAAAGGTGGATGTGGACAGGCTGTTTCCTATGATGTAGGTATCCAGAACTAGAGGGCACAGCCTCAAAATTGACCATTTCAAACAGAAGTAAGGAGGATTTTTTTTTTAGCAAAGAAGTGGTGAATCTGTGGAATGCTCTGCCAAAGACTGCAGTGGAGGCCAAGTCCATGGGTATTCAAAGCAGAAGTTGATACATTCCTGATTGGTTGGGGCATCAAGGGATATGGTGAGAGGGCAGGTGTAGGGGGTTGAATGGGATCCAGGATCAGTCATGATGAAAGAGCAGAGCAGATTCAATGGGTGGAATGATCTAATTCTGCTCCTATGTCTTATGGTCTTATTTAGGTCCAGCATCTTGAGCTACTACTGGTTCCAGCACACCCACAGCAGAGCAGGGATCCTCCATCAGACATTGCTACTTCCTCATGCACAGAAGTATGCAAGAAAGGCTTCCAAGGCAAATCCAGCTCTAAAATATGTCGTCAACACCTACTCAAAAGGACATTATCCAGAGCAAAAAATAAAGGCATATGTGACTATTAGACGATCAGAGAAATGTGTCATTGGCAAAGTCAACATACTTTCACATACAGAGTACTTAAAGTTCATATTTCCCATCCACTCTAAAGACATGTTCTGGAATGTCAGAAGTTTGCCAAAGAAGAGATATTGAATTTGTCATGGAGTCAAAGGGACTGGAGGTCTGCTTATCCTTGTCAACTTTCATGGAATGTGACTATACTCCCTAAAACAAGGATAAAATTTCAACTCCTGAAGCTGCAAGCGATCATTCACATCTTAATGCCATTGCTGACAAGATTCCACCACTAACTTTTCTGCTGCAATTCTCCTGTTGCTTGGCAATGACACCATCCATGCACTTGAATGTGAATAGTGCAGTGGTTGACACAATGGACTTTAGATTAGATTATGAGAACATGCAGTCCTCATTTATTGTCATTTAGAAATGCATGCATGCATTAAGAAATGATACAATGTTCTTCCAGAGTGATATCACAAAAAGGACAAACCAAGACTCACACTGACAAAACCACATAATTATAGCATATAGTTACAGCAGTGCAAAACAATACCGTAATTCGATAAACGCAAACCATGGATGCAGTTTTTAAAAAAGCCGCAAAGTCCTGATCAGCTCCAATAGTCCCGATATCAGGCAGCAAAAGGGAGAAACTCTCCCTGCCATAGACTTCCAGGCACTGACAATTAATGCCTCAGAAGCACCCGATGACAGCAGTCTGAGTCCGTCCGAAAACTTCGAGCCTCTGACCAGCCCTTCTGATACAGCCTCCCGAGCGCTGTCAACCTCGTCCCGGCTGCCGAAACAAGCAAAGCCAAGGTCTCGGAGGCCTTCTTCTCCGGAGATTCCAGACCGCACAGTAGCAGCGGCAGCGAAGCGGGCATTTCAGAAGTTTCTCCAGATGTTCCTCCACGCTCTCACGTCTGCCTCCATCAAATCAGGATTGTGCACGGATCCCTACTTAACACATAACAGATATCCATTCTCCAGAGAGGCCGCGCGCGCTGCGTTGCGATCTTCTCCTTGTTTTTCTGTTTTATGCCCATTGACAGAACCTGGGTTGTGTTATAGTGGGTGAAATCTGCTTTGATGGTGCTCGTCAACCTACAGTCAGCACATTTAAGATTAATGTCCTGGAGAACAGGCACCCAAGTCATTTCAGACCCTGTGAGAGTAGAATCTGTATGAAAGAAAAGATTGTAGGCAAGCAAGCCAAGCACACTGACATATTTACCTCTACTCATCCAGATTTAGGCAAGTGGGTCTCCTGTCACTTGGGAGATGATTACAAGCTGGCACCTTAAGCGGACAGTTACCTAGGGAGAGAAAGTTTTCAGGACAGAACCCTTAACTGGCCCAGTATTTCTTGCTGATCCTCAAAGGGAAAATAGTTAGCAGGAAACTGGTGATTAGCCAACTCTAAGGCAGATGTAGAAATACGTCAAATGTCGACCAACATCACTCATTTCTCACTGCTCCAACTTGGCAGTGCATGCTTTGAGCATTTTTCAAGCTGGAAGTCGCTTACCAGAACAATTGCCTGGCTCATTCCTTTAAAGGAGTAGTCAAAGACTGCCTTTGTAGTGGTTGGTACATTTGTAAGCAACGTCTCAGTGCAGAACAACTGAATCAAACAATGGTTAGACTCCTTGTTGCTCAAAGACAGGTTTAAGCAGAGGAAGTGTCATGCATCACAAAGCAGGAATCAAAATAAAAACAAAGTTCCCTGAGTAAACTGCCCCTTTCTTGACTCTGAAGAGCAATGCAAGTGGGAGGTCGTGATAGGACAACTCACTTCAGAAGTAATTCACACAATCATCATTCTGGGTGAGCATCATATCACCTCTGCTCATTAGACACTACCAGGAGCAAGTATGTCATCAAGTTCATCGTTTTCAAGCAGAGAACGGTTAAAGACTAGAGTAAGATGGCTTTCAAGATCAGTCACTGAGACTGTCATTCTTTTGCCGCAGATTTAGTGAAGTGATCATTGACTTTTAGTTTGAATAGTTAAGTTTGACAGACAGACAGACATACTTTATTGATCCCGAGGGAAATTGGGTTTTGTTACAGCCGCACCAACCAAGACTAGTGAAGAAATATAGCAATATAAAACCATAAATAATAAATAATAATAAGTTAATCATGCCAAGTGGAAATAAGTCCAGGACCAGCCTATTGGCTCAGGGTGTCTGACGCTCCAAGGGAGGAGTTGTAAAGTTTGATGGCCACAGGCAAGAATGACTTCCTATGATGCTCAGTGTTACATCTCGGTGGAATGAGTCTCTGACTGAAAGTACTCCTGTGCCTAACCAGTACATTATGGAGTGGATGGGAGTCATTGTCCAAGATGGCATGTAACTTGGACAGCATCCTCTTTTCAGACACTTTATGACATTTTATGGATGTCAGGCAGGATGTGTACTGGCCTCTAGGGATGTAGTTCATTTCTATGAACACCATTTCTTGTACATAAGCTCAAAGTACACTGCAGATGCTGTGGTCAAATCAACACGTACAGAAGCTGGATAAACTCAGCAAGTCAGGCAGCATCCATCGAAATAAGCAGTCAATGTTTTGGGCCGAGACCCTTCGTCAGTCCTGACAAAGGGTATCGGCCTAAAACCTTGACTGCTCATTTCAACAGATGCTGCCTGACCTGCTGAGTTCATCCAGCTTTTGTACGTGTTGACTTATACATAACCTGTTTTTTTTATATCATTTCTTGTGTGGATTAATTTTGATTTGATTTTAAGTATGGCGGAAGACACATTTCCATCTACTCTTTATTTGCTCTTGAAACAGCAGTGTCTGTGAGTCTTAAGTTTTTGGTAATTTTGGTAAACACTTGGTAGATATATATTGAAGAAAGTTATTATATTTAAGTTTATTGTTGTGTGATGAGTTTACTCTTGGTTACACTGTGTAGTTATGAAGTGTTGCATATCTGAATTATGTTGGTTAACACCCGTTCTGAGAATAATCGACAGTATGAGTATATTCATGGATCTGTATTAAATTTAATGCTTATTTACTTAACTCTGCAATTTCACAAGTAAAGAGAACTCACTAAAATGGTGAAGAAAGCTACTGTCCCCAGGTGATTTTTGAGAAGTTGTTTAACTCATTGCATAGTTGTGTATATATGCACAGTAAAAATAGTAGGTATATTGCAAAATACACCCAAATCATGTTTTAATTGCTAATACTGGGATAACAAAACCAAGTACTTTCATCTGCTGTTTGAGACCAAGCAAGCAACTTGTTTACTCACACCTATTCTCTCCTTACACACATCTCTGCTGTAACATCACAACAGATTACTCAAGGATCAAAGATCAACTTTTTATGCCATATACATGTAATAGGAATTTGTGTCTTGGTCAGGGTATGACATGCAACAAAAATCAACAGCATTCAACAATTTTAAAGAATTACAAAGAATAAAGTTAGAGGTTAAAGTATGGATACAGAATAAAGTGTGCCATAAAAACAGAAATACCAGAGTGTAAAAAAGCATTATAAAAAATGGTCTGAAGTGCACTGCTATCCCATGACAGGAATAATAGACAGAGGAGGGTTGGTGGGGGGGGGGGGGGGGGGGCTAACTAGAATGGTTGATCAGATTAACTGACTGAGGGAAGAAACTTTTAAGATGACATGAAGTTTTTATTTTAATAGCTCTAAAGCACTTTCCAGAAGGGAACTTTTGGAAAAGGCAGAATGTAGGATCGGTAATGTCCTCAATGATCTTTCCTGCCTGCTTCTTTTTCTTGGACATATACAAGTCCTGAAGTGATGGTAGACTGCAGCCAATGACCATTTCTTCTCACCTGACAGTTTGCTGTACCTTTTATATATTGTGTGAGGATGCTGCACATAGCTGATGTGAGAATGTTCTCTATGATGGTAGTGTATTATTGCACCAATAAGTTCCAGGAAAGATGGGATTTTACCAACTGCTGAAAGTAATATATCCTTTGCTAATCCTTTTTGTTAATGGAGACATGGTTCTCCCACGAGGTCCTACGAAATAATAATGCCCAGGAACTTGAATGTTGAAATGGTGATAAGTGTAGAACTGTTAATGATGAATGGGGAGAGGATTCAGATTGTTCTCAGACTGATAAATAACTCCTTCAATCCAAAGAAATCGAATTGCTTTGGAAACCCATCATGTTTTTCTTTTTAATTGCATATGTCATTTCATATTTCAGTTTGACTAAGGTAAACTTCCTCACCATCTGTACAAGTATAGAGGTAACTGCACCAATGCCATTTCACCCCGAACTTGGAAATTTCATTGCCTTAGCTGCCAATTTGGACTCTGCCATTTTAAGGTCACACAATTATGTTGTCAATTTCTATGTCCATTTCCAGCAAAATATCCATAGCATCTTCACACCTATCATTTCCCACCTTTTCCATATCATCTATTCCGACATCGTCAATTTTCACACTTGCACTTCCTCAATAATGGAATCTCTGCCACCACAACTAACAGTGCCTTGGCTTCAGCCATTCATTCTCTGCATGCTTACTCAGAGATCTTGCCTGTACTCACTGGGATTTAGAAGAACATTGGGGAGCTTATTGAAGCCTACCAAATGTTGAAAGGACTGGACAGGGTGGATGTGGAGAGGATGTTTCCTTGAACACCCAGCAAGTTGTCTTGATTCCATGCCTGCCCTTCGAATGACTTGCAATGCTTCTAATTCAGCTTCTACACAGTTAACCTATCATTGGACATTCTTATTTTTCATCTTCAAACCATCCTATGGTATCACTATAATAAATGATGTCAGGTATACTGACAAGATCCTCATCAAATTATCGTAACCCCTTTACTGAACCTCATACAGCTATTTTCACTCTTACAAAAACCAAATGAACTCTGCAGGGAATACTGCATAAAATTTGCTCTGTTAAGAATGGAGCAAGTTCAAACCAGAAATTGATATGTATTGTTTAATGAAGCAGATTTACCAAACTAACTAAAAACACACTACATACACAGTGTCCCACAAGCAAAGAATTATTAGATCACAAATATTCACAAGTTCCAGTATTTTCTTTAACTGCTCCCCAAGTTTCCAACAAGTAGGACTGCACTTGCTGTAATACAACAAACATCACAGCTGAACATACAAGCTTCAAGTATCTTGGGGAAATCACTGATATCAAAGGTTTTGCATGCCTATAATAACAAGGAAAGCAAAAAGAGTTCAGTACAATAAGATTGGAAAGAAAACTTCCACATTATGCCAACATAAAGACAAAAATATAGAGGTATATATTGAAAGGACAATCTCCATGACATTCTAAAGGCAAATCTAATATTCAGGTTATTGCAAATGTCCTAACTTTAATTTGAAGTTTTTGAAAACAGAACAGACTAAAGTGACATCTACCCAATTTATAAGTTAGGAAAACTCAACATGACAACATGGCAGCCGTGAACACAACCAAAATGTAGACCAGTGTATACAGTTTTCCAAAATATATTAAAAATCTTGAATCTGACCTGGTGTCATGACTTTTACTATCGTAAATACTACTGTTATAACAGCAGCCTAACACAACATTTTAATTAACCACCAGAGGGTGGTGCAATACCTTTTCTCCATAAATCAAATAAAATGATTAGACCCTGTTAGATCCTGCACTCTGGAATCCACTGTCTAAACCTGCCTCCCTACCTATCACACATCTGATGATACTCACTCTTATTAACTACTTAATCATCAGCCTAATCATACCTTACATAGATAGGCTGACGCCTTTGTTTCAAAATGCTGCTGTACAGTACCCAGTGATTTTGTTTAATTACATTAGAGATTATACTTAAATGCAAACTGTAATTGTTAGGTTTTATAATGTCAAGTTCAAGTTTATTGTCATTCAACAATACACGTGTATACTGCCAAATGAGACAGATAGCTCACACACATAAAACAAGAAATAATATTACCAGAAATAACTTTACAAATAATAAGGTATACATACAAAGTATACTGCAGATGCTGTGGTCAAATCAACACATACAAACAAGCTGGATGAACTCAGCTGGTTGGGCAGCATCCGTGGAAACGAGCAGTCAATGTTTCGGCTGAGACCCTCCGTCAGGATAACATGTGCATACAAGTTCAAAAGTAAACAGTATAATGCTAATGGCACTTCATACGGGTGGTGGCAGGGAGTTCAGTACTCTTATAGCTTCATAACCTCCTGTGACAAAAACTAAAGAAATTACAGTAAAGAAAGCAGCAATGCTTTCCTCTCAATGGATTTATAGTTGTTAATTTGTAAGGATACATTGAATTAGTACAATAAATTACAGAACTCAACAGCTCAAATGGCTTAGGTAACTGAGTGGAATTTAAGTAAAAGTCATGGCCAAAGTGAAAACTTTGGTCATGATTTATACATGCCTTTCAATAATAAATGTTTCAATTCTAACAATAAAATGGATGCATTCATCTGGGAGTGTTAAGATGTGAATATAATATTCTATTTTATCAAAGATATGACATAAGAATTTCTTTAGATTCACCGATATTGTGGTTTAGGTGAAAATGATCAAATCAAAGGGCGGAACTGCTGAATAATAGGAAACTGCACTTAGCATCCGGCTTAGTCTGCCTGATTCACTTGCCAAATTTTTGATGAGTTGCTGTGAGTGCACATTTACACATCTACACAGTGCTGACAAAAGGAAACGTGGACAAGGAAATCATGTATTACACGTCTCCTTTGTTGGTGCAAACTTATAGTAATGGATAAGAAAGTGGCAGTTAGTGAGTGAATACACATTTAGAAAACTAAACTGGACAGATCTTATGGCCAATTAAATATTCTTCCATGAATCTCCATAACCTGTTCCATGTATTTCCGCTTTTCCCATTGTACTATTCCAATGCAAAGTCTCTTCAACATATGCCGTCATATCAATATGGTTATAAAGAAGGCAAGACAGCAGCCATACCTTATTAGGAGTTTGAAGAGATTTGGCATGTCAACAAATACACTCAAAAACTTCTGTAGTTGTACTGTGGAGAGTATTCTGTTAGGCTGCATCACTGTCTGGTATGGAGGGGCTACTGCACAGGACCAAAAGGAACTGCAGAGGGTTGTAAATCTAGTCAGCTCCATCTTGGGTAATTGCCTACAAAGTACCCAAACATCTTCAACGAGCAGTGTCTCAGAAAGGCATCATCCATTATTAAGGACCTCCAGCACCCAGAGCATGTCCTTTTCTCACTGTTACCATCAGGTAGGAGGTATAGAAGCCTGAAGGCACACACTCAGTGATTCAGGAACAGCTTCTTCCCCTCTGCCATCTGGTTCCTAAATGTACACTGAATCTCTGTTCACTACCTCACTTTTCTTTAAAAATATACAGTATTTCTGTTCTTGTACATTTTTTAAATCTATTCAATATATATAATTGATTTACTTGTTTAGTTATTATTATTATATATTTTTTCCTCTCTGCTAGATTCTGTATTGCATTGAACTGCTGCTGCTAAGTTAACAAATTTCAAATGATAATAAACCTGATTCTGATTCTTTAAAGAAATTTTCCTTTCAATTTTCTATGTCTTGAGAAACCATTTTGGAAATCAAAGTGATCATAGAAGCAATTATCCAGACAATTACTGACAAACAAATGAAGAAGATTCCCAAAGTAATTTATGAATGCCATGCATTAAAAATTCAACAGCATCACAAGGTATGTGATACATTGTAGTAGGCCTCCATTAGTCTTGACAGACCATGGATTTGTACCTTGTAAAGTTTTCAGGGCGCAAGCCTGGGCAATGTTTTTTTTTAAATGGAAAATTACGTCAATATGCGTCAACATGTTGGGCCCAGGACAGATCTTCAGAGATGTTGACACCTCAAGGCTGCGGGACAGAACGGCATCCCAGGGCAAGTACTTAGGATGTACGTAGCACAACTGGCAGGTGTGCTTATAGACATTTTTAATCTCTCCCTGTCTCAGTGTAGAGTGCACTCCTGCTTCAAATTATCCACCACTGTTCCTGTAAGCTCATGATGAGGCATATCAAGACCCTGCTGCCCCCCTCACTGGACCCACTGCAGTTGGCGTACCGTCCCAACCGCTCAACAGACAATGCCATTGCCATCACCCTCCACCTGGCCCTAACCCACCTGGACAAAAAAGACACATACATTCGTATGCTGTTCATAGACTTCAGTTCAGCATTCAACACAATCATCCCTCAGAAACTGATTGGAAAGCTGAGCCTACTGGGCCTGAACACCTCCCTCTGCAACTGGATCCTAGACTTCCTGACTGGGAGACCTCAGTCAGTCTGGATCGGGAGCAGCATCTCCAACACCATCACACTGAGCACGAGGCCCCCCAGGGATGTGTGCTCAGTCCACTGCTGTTCACTCTGCTGATCCACGACTGTGCTGCAACACACAGCTCGAACCACATCATCAAGTTCGCCGATGACACGACCATGGTGGGTCTCATCAGCAAGAACAGAGAGGAGGTGCAGCGGCTAATGGACTGGTGCAGAGCCAACAACCTGTCTCTGAATGTGAACAAAACAGAAGAGATGGTTGTTGACTTCAGGAGGGCACGGAGCGACCACTCCCCTCTGAAAATTGACGGCTCCCCGGTGGAGATCGTTAAGAGCAACAAATTTCTTGGTGTTCACCTGGCCCCTCAACACCAGCTCCATAGCAAAGAAAGCCCAGCAGTGCCTCTACTCTCTGCAAAGGCTGAGGAAAGTCCATCTCCCACCCCCCATCCTCATCACATTCTACAGGGGTTGTATTGAGAGCATCCTGAGCAGCTGCATCACTGCCTGGTTCGGAAATTGCTCCATCTCGGATCGCAAGACCCTGCTGCGGATAGTGAGGTCAGCTGAGAAGATCATCGGGGTCTCTCTTCCTACCATTATGGATATTTACACTACACGGTGCATCCGCAAAGGAAACAGCATTATGAAGGACCCCACGCACCCCTCATACAAACTCTTCTCCCTCCTGCTGTCTGGGAAAAGGCACCGAGGCATTCGGGCTCTCACGACCAGACTATGTAACAGTTTCTTCCCCCAAGCTATCAGACTCCTCAATACGCAGCGCCTGGCCTGACACCTTGCCCTACTGTCCTGTTTATTATTTATTGTAATGCCTGCACTGTTTTTGCGCACTTTATGCAGTCCAGTGTAGGTCTGTAGTCTAGTGTAGTTGTTGTGTTTTTTTTCTCTGTGTTTTTTTTTACGTAGTTCGGTCTAGTTTTTGTAATGTGTCATATAACACCATGGTCCTGAAAAACGTTGTCTCATTTTTACTGAGTACTGTACCAGCAGTTATGGTCGAAATGACAATAAAAGTGACTTGACTTGACTTGAATCCCTATGTGAGTTTGCCTCTTAGTGTAACCTTGCTCAGGGCCACATCCTTGAGTCTCTACCTTTCTCTAATTCAGTTCTCTTGTGCACCTCTAAGTTCTTTTGCCCTGTCACTGGTGATGCATGTCAACAGTCTTAGGTACCCAATGCTAAGCCGAAGTTCTAAGAATTGCTTATTTTTAAAATCAGCGAATGCTAGAGAAGAATGACAAACCAAGAAGAATATGTAGCCGTGTAGGTGGTCAAAACTGACTGGAGTCCATAGAAGTGCATGTACTCAATTTGTTAGTGATTGAGTTAGACAGAGAGAAACGTGAATGATGCAATAGTCATGAGACAACAATATATTAGATCTACGTCCAAACAGATATGCAAATAGAGATATAAAATGACATTCACAATTGTCAATGCCAGGGAAGTTGTTAAACTTGGTGTCGTCCCACCCCTGTGGTCAGTAAATTCAACGGAGATCCAAAATACTAATTAGAGAAACCAAGTCTAATCCAATCTGGGGGGGGGGGGGGGGGGGAAACATCGTCTTTGGCTGCATTTTTCTCCCCTTTGCTCTCTCTCCTAAAAAGTCTCATTATCCTCTGCTAAAGGCTAGCTCGAAGATCAAGGCAATAGTCTTTAGCAGGGCAAGGCAGTGAAACACAGAGCAGAATTAGGAACGAATGAAGTCCAAAGCAAAAGTAATGAGTCAGATGCATCACATTGGAAATATTAGTGACCAGTTATTTTCAAAATAGTTTAATTTATTGACACAAATTTTTTTTATCAGATCTACCATAACATTCTACTCCAAAATGGACAACTATATTCAGTTCAAACTGAATATCTAGATGATACTGAGCTTTTGGGAAAGGAGAAGGATATGAACCAGTTTATTATTATAAATTATTCAGGTGGTCTAAAAAGCTTCTATATTTGAAAAGCTTTGCTATGGGACTGATGTAATTTTGTTTTATATGATGATGGGAATATATTGCATTTATATTGGCAATTTAAGCAAGATTCCTAATGAATACTTTGCAGTTATCTTCAAAGAAGGGAGGAGGAAATCACACTGCCACTATAGTTTAGATGGTAATTTGAAAAATAGTAGATGGAATAAACACACAAGATAGGAATTATTAAGATAGTTAGTGTCTTTGAAAGTTTATAAATTGCCTGGCCCAGATGGAACATAACCAAGACTTTAAAAAATTCAATGCAGAAAATTGGTGATCAACATTTTCAATTCTTGGAGAATGCTTGGAGAACTGGTAATGTTGTACCACTACTAAAAAAGGAAGATTGGTATATTAAAAAAAATTACAGCCCACTAAGTGTAAAATTAGTGCAGTGCAAATTACTGAATTCATTTCTGAGGGGAAGTAATAACCGTCATTTAAAAAAGTACAAATTAAGCACAGTCAGCATGGATCAGTTAAAGGAAGATTGTGATTGAATTTGTTTGAGAAGGTAATAAGTTTATTGCAAATGGAATTTAATCCAGAGTTGTCAAGAATTGTACTGGAACCCAAAATAAGTGCATACTATATGTGGATACAAGAAGTAAGGCATTGGTGAGGCCAAATCTGGAGTATCGTGTACAGTTCTGGTCACTGAATAATAGGAAAGATGTCAACAAAATAGAGAGTACAGAGGAGATTTACTAGGATGTTACCTGGGTTTCAGCACCTAAGTTACAGAGAAAGGTTGAACAAGTTAGGTCTTTATTCTTTGGAGCATAGAAGGTTGAGGGGGGACATGATAGAGGTATTTAAGATTATGAGGGGGATAGATAGAGTTGACATGGATAGGCTTTTCCCATTGAGAGTAGGGGAGATTCAAACAAGAGGACATGAGTTGAGAGTTAAGGGGCAAAAGTTTAGGGGTAACACGAGGGGGAACTTCTTTACTCAGAGGGTGGTAGCAGTGTGGAACGAGCTTCCAGTAGAAATGGTGGAGGCAGGTTTGATATTGTCATTTAAAGTAAAATTGGATAGGTATATGGCCAGGAAAGGAATGGAAGGTTATGGGATAAATGCAGGTCGGTGGGACTAGGTGAGAGTAAGCGTTCGGCACGGACTAGACAGGCCAGTTTCTGTGCTGTGATTATTATATGGTTAAGTGCTACAAACAGAGGGACAAGTGCAAGACCATATACAGTTAAAGGTCGCATAAGTGGTTACTGAGACACATGAGATAGTTTCCTTTATTGGAAAGAAAAGAGAATTTGACAGCAGAGATCATGTTAGAACAAATTTATTTGGGACAAAGCCTGAGTATTAGATCCAGCTCTGGTTGAGACTTTATACACAAGATGTGATTCCATTAAATAAGGGATTTACACAGCTGTTGCTGGGACTAGAAAAAGGCTGCTCTTGAATAATTTGTGATCAATTGTATTAGAGGCCAGGAGACGTGACAGGAAATCCAAATAATATGGGGACTAAGTGGAGCAAAGCAGCAGATGCTTGGATTATGGACTTAAAGTTACTGGTAAAAGAATTAGAGGGGAGATGGGGAAAGTTATTTTCACCCATAGAGTGGAAAGGATCTGGAACTCACTGCTTGAAAGGTTGCTCCTAGCAGAAATTCTCATCACATTAAACAATACTTGGGACACGGATTTGAAGAGCTTTAACCTGCAGAACCAGATAACAAGTGCTGGAAGGCAAAATGAGGCAGTGCAGCTCTTTATCACTTGGCACGGACATTATACACCAACTGGTCTCCTCCTGAGTCATACATGTTACATGATTCATTAGTTTCAATAATTAACTTAGTGAGTAGCTGGGGCCATGAATTTCTGTTGTGTTTTAACGTCGAATTTTTTTTTAACATGAAAATGGGAGTTCTCTGAGAAAGGCCCCAGGCACATGCAGTGGATTCATGGATATTCTCCTACTCAGCAGATAAAAAATGCATTATCAATGACAGGTGATGCACAGGATTAATTTTGATTGCTTAGGAAGACAAAAATATAATTTCCCAAATATATTCTTCACATTAGCCTGGATCTTCAATCTGGGTTTGCACTGTTCTCCCAACAGTTGCATAGTTTTGACAGGCATGTATACCTATACAAGGTATCACATTTATTTAGTATATACCAGCTGGAACTTATGGTCTTTTCCTTTCGATATTATTTTCTGCAACTTGACAGTTGTCATCTTTGTATGATCCTCTAATACACACAGTATTATAAAGGAGACAGCAAATACATGCTATTTTAAAAGAGGAACTGACTAATTACAAGGTATATTGTTAAAAAGAATATGGTTCATACCAAAATTAATGTTATAATTTTTCTCATTTTTAAAGAATTGACTGAAAAACGATGCTTTATTTCTTGTTTGACTTATTATGAATGTCATCATTAGGAAATATGGAGCTGGCCTTGCCTACCCATGGATAATAAAGCTGCTATACCAGTAACACAATCAATTACTCAGCAGGCGATAAAACATGCTCTGACACATTTTATTCTTTTTCTAGATTCACAGAACATAAGAAAGGTTTTCTTTCAGCTCCTCAAAGACTGCTTCTCAGTTGGGCAGCAGATTATCAGTACATGTAAATTAGCATTGTAGACTGAGTCATGAACCACAATGTTTATTAACTATTTCCTTTCATTTTAATGAAGAATGAAAATGACTTTGACAAATATGAAAATATAAAAAGCAATGGTACCTCCAACTAAAATATGACAAGCATCTAATTTATTTCACCGTCAGGTCAGTTTGAAGGATTTTCCTACATTTTGCAATTTGATTACAGTTACAATATAGCTCCAAGAATTAACAGAGGAATGAAAATGACGGCATTGTTTTAAGAGCAGTATAAAGTGACCCCCTTTCATATCATAGGAAAACAACAGCAAAAATATGAAATAATTATCAACGTGCTTTGGTAAGCTACCTTTGCTGAGGAATCTTAAGCCACCCTAAGGCAGCAAAATTCAATGATACATGCAAGAAAGGCAAGACTGGGATATGATCAAAAGTTCGGGAATTTCAAGAATAGACCAAGATAGTGTTACTTTGCAGATAAACACACAACAAACATGCTGAGCATCTGATTTGCAAACAAAATCAGTACAAAACAGAATATATAAACCTTAAATATACAGACTTAATAGGTTATTTACAAACTGAGAAAGAACCTATTTAATAATAAGGGTGACCATTCAGCATTAAAAAAAAGAGAAAGATTAATTTAAATTAGAATTAGTTACTACACAATTAGTTGCAAGCACAGGAACAGAAGTGATGTGACTGACAGTAAACTCAGGTGAATTATTTTGTGCACTGTTAACTCTTACAAAAATTGTACCATTCCTTTGAATACTTATAACATTCTTCAAAAATGAAGATAATGAAATAAGAAATTCTTCCATTCAAGATGGTGCTGAGCTGCGATGTCCATCAAGGTCATGACTCAGTCTTAGTTGTTTTCTAAGTTCGTAGGGATAGGTTTGTGGATAGTGCAGGGAATTGGGGTTCAGATTAAGGTTTAGGAACAGAGATAAGGGAGAGTTAGAGGTTGGGGTAGGAGCCTGTGGTTGTAATTCAGGTCAGAGTGCTTCACAGTCAAAGACCAGCGATCTTCAAGGATATACTGTATGTCAGGTCAGCAGGGACTGCTGATGAAGAACAGCAATCTCCATGGACAATGATAGAGGTTGGTAGGTCCCTTGGATGAGGGCTGGTGACCTACCCATGTCATTAGGTCCCTAGACAGGAGGTCCATGCAAGCAGGAGGCACAAGGTTGGTGAGTTGGTGACCTCCCAGTTGGTGAGTGCAGAAGCCAAAGCCCTTGAGTCACTTGTCCAGAAGTCAGAGGCCTGATGTCTGGCAGTCTGAGAATCCACTAGAGATTGGTGGCCTGGAGGTGGGGGCATATCAGTGTGTATATGTTGGTGGCTGTGTAGGAGGGAAGAAAAGGCCTAGTTTTGTTGCTATTTCTTGTGTTGTTCTGTTGAACATTGTGGGCATTCTATGATGGTGCCGGAATGATCTGCCCCCAGCACATACTTGGGGTTGACACTTGCGATCTTCCCCAGCACATTCTTAGGGCTGTGTTGGCTGTTAATACAAATGGCACATTTCCCTGTATGTTCTGATGTATACGTGATAAATAAATGAATCTGAGAAATAAAATTAGTACCTAGAGATGAGAAAATGGCCATTTCTATTAGTGTACAGTATATCTGAATCGCAATTGTTCCACCTTTGATCATTTTGCAATTACCATTCAATTACATTAGCAACAGCAGCAGAGATCAGCTGCATGATGTTTCAGTGCCTTCACTTAAGCTGAACTTAATGGATTCCAAGAAACATTTGAGTGACATCTTCAAACCTACGAACAAAACCTGTACGATAATACCTTCTATGGAAAAGCATATTGTCCTGTTTAGGCATGTAAGTGAGAGAAAGTGCTTCCTTATGCATAATAGTGTTCAAAATTCAGTTTATGTTTTGGAATTACCATAACCACAAAATATCCAAAGATAAGCTATTTTGGTGAAGGAAGTATCAGAGGGAAACTCTGATTGCTTTGTGTTTACTAAAATACAAGACCATCAGATCACAAGACATAAGAGCAAATTAGGCCATTCAGCCCATTAAGTCTGCTCCGACATTACACCATGGCTCATTTATCATCCTTCTTAACCCCATATGAGTCAGAGTCATAAAACACTACAGCACAGAATCAGGTCCTTTGGCCTAGCTAGTTCTTGCCAAATCATTAATCTGCTGAGTCCCATCGACCTGCACCCAGGTCACAGCCCTCCACACCCCTCCTATCTATGTACTTACCCAAACTTAACTTAAATGTTAATATCAAGCCTGCATCTGCCACTTCCACCCACAGCTTGGTCCACACTCTCAATACTGTCTGAGAGAAGAAGTTCCACCTCAAATTCCCCTTAAACTTCTCAACCTTTCATCCTTTTCCAATGACTACTAGTTCTAGTTTCACTCAACCTCAGTGGAAAAAGCCTTCTTGCAGTTACCCTAGTCCTAACCAACCTTTCCCTATAATTCAGATCCCAGCAACATCCTTAGAACTTTTCTCTGCACACTTTCAATCTAATTGACATCCTTCCTATCGGCAGGTGACCAAACCTGCACATAATACTAGAAATTAGGTCTCACCAACATCTTATACAATATCAACGTAACATTCCATCTCCTGCACTCCTTTGATTTATGAAGATCACTGTGCCAAAAGCTGCTTTTGCAATCCCATCTACCTGTGACACCAATTTCAAGGATTTATGGATCCATATTCCCAGATCTCTCTGTTCTACCGCATGCTTCAGCGCCCTACTACTCACTATTTGAATTCTGCCCTGGTTTGTCCTTCCAAAGAATGCAACACCTCTTGCTTCTCTGCATTAAATTCCATCTACAATTTTTCAGCCCATTTTTCCAGCTAGTCCAGATCCCACTGCAAGCTTTGAAAGTCTTCCTCACTGTTCACTACACCCCCAATCTTGGTGGCATCTGTAAATTGCAAATCGAGTTTACCACATTATCATCCAGATCATTGACAGAGATGACAACCAACAAATGAACCAGTACCAATCTTTACGGCACACCACCAGATGCAGGCCTCCAGTAAGTGAGGCAACATCTGCTATCGCTCTGACTTCTCCTGCGAAACCGATGTCTAATCCAATTTACTACTTCATCCTGAAAGCCTTCTTAACCAGCCTCTCATGCTGGTTCTTGTCAAAGGCCTTGCTAAAGTCCATGCAGACAACATCTACTGCCCTGCCTTCAACAACTTTCCTGGTGACATCCTCAAAAAAACTCTATAAGATTGGTTAGATAGAAATGACCTCTCATGCACAAAGCCATGTTGACTATTACTAATCAGTCACTATCTATTCAAATACTTACATATCCGGTCCCATAGAATAGAATAACTTACCCACTACTGATATCAAGCTCATCAGCCTATAATTTCCTGTCTTACTCTTACAGCCTTTCTAAAACATGGAACAACATTAGATATCATCCATTCCTCCAGCACCTCACTCATGGCTAATGATAATTTAAATATCTTTGCTAAGGCTCATGCAACTTCAGCACTAGCCTCCCACAGGGTGCGCTGGAAAATCTTGTCAGGCAAGAGGGACTATCACCCTAATTTGCCTCAAAAGAGAAAACACCTCTTCCTCCGTTATCTGTATACGGTCCATGACTTCACTGCTGCTTTGTCTCACTTTTATAGACTTAAGATCACATAAGTCTTATGGTATTATGATCACCAGATGCAGAATTCCCCTACACAAAACACTGTCACCTGCCTTGTCTCTTTTCCTAATAGGAGATCTAGTATTGCATTTTCTCTCGTTGGGACCTCTGTGCTAAACACATTTAACAAACTCCATCCCATCGAGCCCTTTTACAGTATGGGAGACCCCGTCAATATGTGGAAAGTTAAAATCAATTACTATAAACTAAATCCCAAAAATCAGAGGAAAGAAGATACAGAAAGTTAGTTCCATCTTGGGTACTAGCCTCCGCAGTATTCAAGACATCTTCAAGGAGTGGTACCTCAGAAAGGTGACGTCCATTATTAAGGATCCCCATCACCCAGGGCATGTCCTCTTCTCATTGTTACCAACAGAAAGGAGGTACAGAAGCCTGAATGCACACACTCAGCAACCCAGGAACATTTTCTTCCCTCCTGCCATCCAATGTCCAAGTGGACATTGAACCCATGAACCTATCTCACTGCTTTATTTTAAATATATTGTATATTATTGTTTTTACACTATTTAATATACATATATAGACTTACTGTAATTTATTCTTTTTATATTATCACATATTGCATTGTACTGCTGCTGCTAAGTTAACAAATTTCACGACACATGCTGATAATAATTAACCTGATTCTGATTCAACAAAATTATTTTTCTTGCAAAGGTCTGTGATCTTTCAACAAATCTTCTCCTCTAAATTCTAAGGACTGTTGGGTAGTCTATAATATAATACCATTAACATGGCCATCCCCTTCCTGAGTTATATTCCTCAGTTCCACCCATATAGTCTCAGTAGATGAACTCTCCAGTCTGTCCTGTTGAAGCACCGTAACATTTTCCCTGACTAGTAATGCCACCCCTCCCTCTTTAATCCCTCCCACTCTATTATGTCTAAATCAACGGAATCACGGAACACTGAGATGCCAGACCAGGTCTCACTAATGGCTACAATGTCATAATTCCATGTGCTGAACTATGTCCAAAGCTCATTCACCATTCCTACAATACTCCTTGCACTGAAATACACACGACACAGAACATTAATCTCACCACATTCAACCTTTCAATTGCTGACTTGGTCTGCAGTTTTAACAGAATCTGTCTCCACAACCTCTCCACTATCTGTTCCGGCAGTCTGGTTCCCATTCTCCTGCAACGCTAGTTTAAACTCCCTTGTGCAACGCTAGCTAATGTTCCTGCAGGGATATTAGTCCCCCTCCAGTTCAAGTGCAAACCATCCCTTCTGTACAGGTCCCACATTCTCGGGAATAGAACCTAGTGATCCAAAATTCTGAAGTTCTCCCTCCCGCACCATCAACTAAGCCACATTTTAGGCTGTATGATCTTTCTATTTCCGGCCTCACTAGCATGTGCCTCAAGCAGCAATCCTCAGATCACAACCCTGGAGGTCCTGTCCTTTACCTTAGCACCTAACTCCTTGACTTACTTTGCAGAACCTCAGAACTCTTCCCATCATTATGTTCCATAATCACAGCTTCCCACTTCAGAATGTTGAGGACTCAATCTGAGATGTCCTTGACCATGGAACATAAGTGACAACATACCATCCAGGAATGAAGTCTTGTTCACAGAATCTCCTGCCTGTTCCCTGAACCAATGTGGATCGCTACAGCTCACCTCTTCTCCTCACCTCCATTCTGAGCCACAGAGCCAAACTTAGTGCCAGAAAGCTGACCGCTGTGGCTTTCCTCTATGAGGTTATCTCCCTGACAATATTCAAAATAAACTATACATGTTACTGAGGGGAATGGCCACAAGGGTACCCTGCACTGGCTGCCTATTACCTTTCCCCCTCCTGACAGTCACCTAATACTTGTGTCCTGCACCTTGGGTACAGCTGCTTCCCTCTGTCTCCTGTTGATCAACCCTTTAGTCTCCCAAACGATTCGGAGTTCATCCAGTTCCAGCAACAATTCCTTAATACAGTCTGAAAGAAGCTGCAGCAGGATACACCTCTTGCAGGTGTAGTCATCAGGGACACTGGAGGTCTTCCTGCCTTCCCACATACCATAAGACGTGCATCCCACTATCCTGCCTGCCATCCCCAATGCCTTAAATGTGTAAAAAGAAAGAAAAGTTAAAAAATAAACAAAAGCATCTACCTACAGCCCCTGCCTCTTCTTGTCAAGGCCTCAGTTCCCCACTCTAACACTGGCCCACTCACACAATGGATGTTCCAACAATGGCCACTCCACTTAAACTCAACTTCTTTTTGTTGGCCCTTGCCAAGTGCCTAATTATGCACAATCCAACATCTCTTCGGGAACAATGACACACAAAATGTCCTGATGGCCCATGCTCACATCTTTTGAACTCTCTCACCCACTACAGTCCGTCTCCATGGGAATTGTGGTGCACAGAAGGCATTCTCCTGCTTTCTACTTATAACCTTTGATGCATTCACTAATAGAGAACCTATCAACCTCCTCTTTAAATTTACCCAATGACTTGGTCTCCACAGCTGCCTATGGCAATGAATTCTATTGACTCACTACCTTCTGTCTGAAGAAATTCTTCCTCATCGCTGTTCCAAAGGGACAACCTTCTATTCCGAGGCTGTGCTCTCTGGTCCTAGACTCCCCTACTATAGGAAACATCTTCTCCACATCCATTCTCTCCAGGCATTTCAATATTCAGTTTCAATGACATCCCCCCTCATTCTTCTGAATTCTACTAGGTACATGCCCACAGCTATCAAATGCTCCTAATACGTTAACTCTTTCATTCCCAGAATTATTCTCATGAACCTCTTCTAAGATCCTCTCCAATACCAGCATATCTTTACATCTTTTCTTAAATAAGGGACCCAAAACAGCTCACAATTCTCGGTGTGGTCTGACCAATGCCTCAGCATTATATGGTTCCTTTTATATACTAGTCCTCTTGAAATAATATCATATTGCATTTGCCTTCCTTACCACCAACTCCAGCTACAAGTCACTTTTTAGGGAATCCTGCACAAGAATTTTCTCATTGTTTTGAAAATAGTCTGCTCCTTTATTCCTTCTACCAAAGTGAATGGTCATATGAGACCTGATGAAGGGTCTTGGCCCGAAACATCGACAGCACTTCTCCTTATAGATGCTGCCTGGCTTGCTGCATTCCACCAGCATTATGTGTGTGTGTGGCCATATACTTCCCTAGACTACATTCCATCTGCCACTCCTTTGCCCATTCTTCCAATTGGTCCAAGTTCTTCTACAGACTCCCTGCTTCCTCAACATTACCTGCCCTTCCACCTATCTTCATATTGTCCACAAACTTAGACACAAATCTATCAATTCCATCATCCAAATCACTGACATATGACATGAAAAGAAGCTATCCCAACACTGACCCCTGTATAAAACCACTAGTCACCGGCAGCCAACCAGAAAAGGTCTCCTTTATTCCCACTCTTTGCCTCCTGCCAGTCAGCCAATCTTCTGCCCTTATATTGCCATAGGCGTTGTCTTGTTAAGCAGCCGTACCTTGTCAAAGGCCCTCTGAAAATCCAAGTATTGAACATCCACTGACTCTCATTTTTCTATCCAGCCTGTTATTTCCTCAAAGATTTCCAACAGATCTGTCAGGCAAGATTTCTCCTTAAGGAAACCATGCTATTTTATCATGTTTCTCCAACTACTCTAAAACCTCATCCTTTTTCATGGACTCCACATCTTCCCAACAATTGAAGTCAGACTAACTGGCCTATAATTTCCTTTCATCTGTTTCCTTCCCTCCTTAAAGAGTGGAGAAGCATTTGCAATTTTCCAGTATTAGAAACATAGAAAACCTACTGCACAATGCAGGCCCTTCGGCCCACAATGCTGTGCCAAACGTACTTACTTTAGAAATTACCTCATGTTACCCATAGCCCTCTATTTTTCTAAGCTCCATGTACCTATCCAGGAGCGTCTTAAGAGACTCTATTGTATCCAAACCATTCCAGAATCTGGTTATTCTTAAAAGATCACTAGTAATACCTACATAGTTCCTCAGCTACCCCTTTCAGAACCCTGAAGCCTAGTCCACCTGGTCCATGCCACTCTTAACACTTCCAGATCTTTCAGCTTTCCAAGCACCTTCTCCTTAGTAATAACAACTACAGTCACTTTTGCCCTGACAGTCTAGAATTTCTGGCATACTGCTGGTGTCCTCCACAGTGAAAGCTGACACAAAATATTCATTAAGTTCATCCACCATTTCTTTGTTTTCCATTATTATTTCTCCAGCATCACTTTTCCAGCTGTCCAATATCCACTCTCTTTTACCCTTTACACACTTGGAAAACTGTTCGGTATCCCCTTTGATATTATTGGCTAGTTTGCCCTCATGATTCATCTTTTCTCTCCTTATTGCTTTTTTAATTGCTTCTGTTGGTTTTTAAAAACTTCCCAATCCTTCATCTTCCCACGAATTTTTCTATATTAAGTGCTCTGTCTTTTGCTTTTATGGTGATTTTAACTTCCCTTTGTCAACCATGGTTGCCTCATCCTCCCTTTAGAACACTTCCTCATCTTTAGGATGGACCTATCCTGCTCCCAGAAACTCCAGTCATTGCTCTTCTGCCATCATCCCAGCTAATGTCCTCTTCCAATTAACTTTGGCCATCTATTCTCTCATGTTTCTGTTATTTCCTTGACTCCTCCAGTTTGCTTTTGACATTTGAGGATATCAAAATGAGGAAACCACCAATATACAGAAGCTCTGTGATTCAGACAAATCATTGCCTCAAAGGAAAGCTGCGTTTTTACTTATTACACTTAGTACAATTTCAATAAAATTTCTTCATTTGGAATTTCAATTATAAGAACCATTTCCAGTGCTCTCCAACAATGGCAAATATTCTTCAATGCACAGCCTGACCCAGAAACCTCAGAAATAAGGTACTCTTATTGAACACAAGTAATAATAAAACAGTACCTTTCCTTGAGGAGTCAATGTCCAAGTGATAGAGAAGGTTAGCTTATCCTCCATTGGATTCAAACTGCAAAGTTCTTCACAGAGGAATCTTGGAAGCATTGGGATAACCTGTATTAAAATATTACCAAAGCAAGACAAATGAAGTTTAAATAAAGGATATTTTTATGAGATGCAACCTCATTCATTTCTTTCTCATTTGTTACCAAACCTAAAAGCTTAACTTACTTTGCAGGTGCTAGTCAATCTCTCCTAGCACAGCTTATTAAATTAAGTAAAAATCATATTGTAAACTAGTTCCCAAAATTGTCCCCATTCTCATCTCCCACATATTCCTTTTTGCTGTCAGCTTTATTATTCCGTGACTCCTACCATAGAACTTTATAAGAGAGTTGAGCTTCAAATGGAACATAGCTTATTATTATCTTCTTCAATTGAAAATCAATTAATTAGGACCAGGGCTCAATTCTATATTCACAGTGATCAAACTGGTAAACTGTTAGCTAATCAATTAAAAACTATTTCGACCAAGCGACAAATTATTAAAATTCGTAAACAAGACGGTAATTTAACTACTGATCATAAAGAAATCAATAATACTTTTCAAGATTTTTATAAATCTTTATATCAATCAGAAGTTGATGGTGACCTGTCCATGATGGATAATTTTTTTAACAATTTGAATATTCCTAAACTGATTGGTGAAGATCATAGCTTGTTTGATGCTCCTATCTCTATGGCCGAAATAGGTGAGGCTGTTTCATCAATGAATTCAGGGAAAGCTCCTGGCCCTGATGGTTATATTGTAGAATTTTTCAAAACTTTTTCTTCTTTGCTTTCTCCTTGGTTATGTGAAATCTTTAATGATGCATTTGCTAAGAAGAGATTACCTCAATCTTTTTATGAAGCTACTATTTCTCTAATTCTTAAAAAAGATAAAGATCCTACTTTATGTACATTATTAAATGTAGATTCTAAGATTCTTACAAAAATTTTAGCCACTAGATTAGAAAAGGTACTACCACAGATTATTTCAGAAGATCAAACTGGTTTCATTAAGAATCGGTATTCTTTTTTTAATGTTAGAAAATTGATTAATATAATTCATACTTCATCACCCACAGTCCCAGAATGTGTTATCTCATTAGATGCTGAAAAAGCCTTTGATAGAGTTGAATGGACATATTTATTTAATGCATTGAGAAATTTTAATTTTAGTCCTAATTTTATATCATGGATTAAACTAATATACTATAAACCTGTTGCTTCTGTTCTTACAAATAATTATAGATCCTCCTTTTTTCAATTATCTCGTGGTACGAGACAAGGTTGTCCTTTAAGTCCTTTATTATTTAATATTGCATTAGAACCTTTAGCCATTGCTATTCGTGAATCTCCTAATATTTTTGGTATTACCCGTAATGAGAAATCATATAAATTATCACTTTATGCTGATGATTTGCTGTTATATATTTCTGATCTTGATAGATCTATTCCCACTATTTTATCCTTGTTGGCTCAATTTGGTAGTTTTTCTGGTTAAATATTAAACTTAGATAAGAGTGAATTATTCCCTTTAAACGCGCAAACTTTATTGAATGACAGGATTCCATTTAAACTTGTTACTGATAATTTTATCTATTTAGGTATAAAAATTACCAAGAAATATAAAGATTTATTTAGTGTACATAGAGCTTATATGTCTAAAGATAAACTTGCTCGATTTTATTCTCATATTAACCCTCAATGTGACAGATGTCATTCAGAAGTGGCTTCACTGACCCACATGTTTTAGTCATGTCCCACTTTACATAACTATTGGAAGGACATATTCGTTACCATTTCCTCAATTTGGAACATCGATTTACAACCTCACTTTATTACTGCAATTTTTGGTATACCAAATGAGGATGGTAATCAGTTTTCTCCTTCAATCAGACGAATGATTGCTTTTGTAACATTAATGGCCAGAAGGTCTATATTACAAAATTGGAAAGAAGTAAATCCTCCTACCACGTCTCAGTGGCTTTTTCAAACTATTTCTTATCTGAGTTTGGAAAAAATTAGAAGCACTATTTTTGACTCGTCAATTAAATTTGAAGAAACTTGGGGACCGTTCATTCGACATTTTCATATGAATTAATTTGGCCTTTCCCAGACCTTCTCTCTGTTTATTCTTGTTCAGGTATGGAGTTCCGGAGTTCTTTGACACTATCATATACTTGTAAACTGTTATTATTGCCCATGTTAGTTTTAGTTTTAGTGTTTGTTTCATATATATATTTTCTTTCACACATTTTTAATTTTTTTTTCTTTTTCTTTTGATGATTATTTTTGTTTTTTTTCATATATAATTATATAGACTCGATTGATTAATGTACTTTTTTTTGTTGATATTTAATAGGATATTATTATCCTATTATCAATGTAATCTCAAGTCTATTGTATTCATAACCTATTCATTATTATGTTATGTTTTTTTATATTTATATGAAACTCAATAAAAAGATTGAAAAAGAAAAGAAAGCTTTATTATTCTTCCTCATGGTCATCCCTGAAACTTCATCTTGTTCTGAAGACCATTCATATTGCTTTTAATGGAAATTTTTAAAACTTAGCCTTGCAGCAATCCACATGAAGATGTCATGGGCACAGGCGTGAGCAATGCTCTAATGATTCAATGTCAAAAATGTGGCTCTTACAAATGCTATTTTATGTGACCTTGCTACAATCTGAGGAGTATTTTGCTGCTTTTCTATGGGAACAAATATCTCCGTCATGAACCAAAGATTGTTACTTACTTCTATAACTAAGAGAGATAAAGTTTTTTTCCCATAACATTCAAGGACACTAAAGATAATTCTGCAAATAAACACCTATAAGGCTTATACATTTTCATTTACCTCATATTAAACAAAGCTTCTAAAACTTCTTACACAACCATGAAAATTCCACATCATTCATCAAAAATTATTCCTTGGATCTTGGCCAATATTTACCCTTGCAATAAAAGTAAGATTCTCTCTTATTATTATAATATCCATTACTGAATTTCCTACTATTGAACTACTGTGCTCACAAGGAGATAACATCCAGATGCCTTTCCTGCAGCTCTAACAGTGAAAGTAAAAGGAGGGCACCTTAAAATTCAAGGTACAGACAAGGCCTTCAAGAGATGCAATTAAATTTACTGCAAAATGGCAGGAACAATTAGCCATTTGTGATTGTACCTGCAAAGAAAGTGTGATCAGTCATGTCTCACTTTCCAAAAAAACTCATGTGCTGTAAGAATGCAATAAATCAAAAGTAAAGTCTGCTTATTTTAACAAACTAAAACACACAATATGCAAAGTACAAGTCATTATCAAATGACCATGATTGCTAGGTAGAAGATCACAAGAGCTCAACATAAGTCTTTATTACCCCCCCCCCCCACCTTAAATCACTTACTTAACTGAATCATTTATCACTGACCATTAAGACTGTTGAATCTACTGGCATTTTTTGGGGGGGGGGGGAATCTGTGCTTGAAAGACAGTCTCCCAATGCATTCCCTACCCTTCATTGCTTCAATAAAACTTACTTCAAGTTACAAATTTAATCCTTCACTGTGGCAGTAATTTATTATCTGTATCTTCGCTGCTTAGAGAGTGGTACTTCAGCTGGAGTTAGCAATTTATCCATTTTCAAAGATGATAAACACTTAACCCTTAGATTTTTTTTACTGATTTTCAAATCTGGTACTTTACGTTCTTCTAAAATGTTTGCACCATTCTCCTGTTTTAAGAAGGTGGTCATAAAATATTACTTAAAACTTACAGATATCCTGTACATCCATACTGAGGCAATTTTTTGTCCCAACTTTCCTTAGTTATCTTCTTAATGTACTTATAAAACCTCTTTGGATTTTCTTTGATTTTGGTTGCCAATATTTTCCCTAACCTCTCTTTACTTTTCAACCATCTCTCTAATTTCAATTCTATATTTTCTACACTTTTCCAGATTTTCCAGTCTATTAAACTCTCAATGTATAATATATGGATTGCAAAAAGAGTATCAGGTTTGATTAACCAAAGGGCAATAGAAACAGAGACAGCAATAGATATATAATGAGTGAATATCCAAAAAGATTTTGCATTAGATTCATGTCGATGGTCAGAAGATGTCAAACAGCAGAACAAATAGAAAGCAGGTTACAAATTGAAAACGAAAAGGCAGGGTGAAAGTTAACTAATGTAGACTAGGAAAGGGTAGGAGTTTTTACACAAAAATTTGCTGCTGCTCATTACTCACTGGCACATTGTTAATGTTAAGGGCAAACTTATAATTAGACTGGGAAGACAGGTTTTCCCTTATCATGAGCAGTTAAACAAATTAGATTTCTATTCTTTGAAGTTTAGAAGATCGTAAGATTCTCGGTGGCGTGAGAAGGTATATTAAGCTGCTTCCAAGATAATTAGGGAGCACTTATTTTAAAAAGAGACATAGGAACACCTGGCAGGAGTAAATACCGTATAGCAGTATAGATAAGAAAACTTGTATAGATATTAATAAATGTGGAAGAAGTGTGTGACAGTCAAATAAACATGAACACATTGGTAGGAAAAAAAAGACCATGTAATCCTTGGAAAATATGTTAACTTGGTATAAATCCTTGATTGCAATTCACTTTGAATACTGCGAGCTGATCCTATCTCAATGTCATATCAGATGATGCCAGCAGACAACACTCCCTCAATCAGCATTTTCCAAAAAGCTCACAAAAATGTCTTCTTCACTCTTTTACATCTGTTTTTTACCTTAAATGTGTTTCTGGGACTGTCAGAGACTGTGATTTACTGTTTGGAGGTAATTTAAGTGACCTAGTGCTTTGCTGTCTCTGAGAAGATTCCAGGAAGCGAGTACATACTCATACGGCCTGGATGCAAAGACGGGCGCGAGCTGATGTTTGACTCCATTTCACTGGTAAAGTGTCAATTAATCGCCAATTAAAGCATTGAGGAAGATTGAGACATCAAAGCGAAAGCAGAAGACGAGTTAGAGTTCTGCACCAAATGCTTTCCTTCTGATCGCAGCCGGAGAAGGAATCTGTGAGCAGCCTATTGCTCTGGCAGGCAGGTACGCCTCTCTGCCTCGTGTGGTGTCCCTCGCTTTTGATGAATGTCAGTGATATCAGGGGATGGTATCGTGGTTCTGTGTTTATGGATTGGACTGTGGACTTTTTCAGACTAATGGCTTTTATGTTCTGTGCTCTTTATCACCTGTTCTTTTTCCGTTTTGTCGTGCGAGGGGAGGGTGTTTGTCGGTTCCGTTGCATCCTGTTAGCTTTTTTGTGGGGGCGGGGAAGAATTGTTTTATGGGGGGGGGGGCGATGTTCCTGTTCCATTTTGTGTGGGGGGAGGAGGTTAATGATTGGGATGCTATTCTTTTTTTGTGTGGGGGTTGGGGTTTGATGTTTCCCTCTGAACAACTTTCATGCTCTTTCTTTGTTTCCTGGCTATCTGGAGAAGACAAATTTTAGAGTTGTATACGGGTACATGCTTTGATAACAAGTGAACCTTTGAAATCAGAGACATTTCACAAAATATATAACCTAGCTTTACAAAAATTATACCACAAGGTTCCAGGTTTACAAAGATTATACCACAAGGGGGAGGTTATAACTCTCAAGAAAGGCAAGCTGAGACTTCTTAACTTCTCAAAAACTTTAAAACAGCATTAGTCACAGAGTGATACAGCACAAACAGGGCCTTCAACCCATCTAGTCTGTGCTGACCTGGTTTTCTGCTCGTCCCACATACCTGCACCCAGTCCATAGATCTCCAAGCCCCTCTTATCCATGTACCTGTCCTACAACTGAACCTGCATCTACCACTTCTACTGGCAATTCCTTCCACAGTCACACCATCCTCTGATTATCTCAAACATTGGTTGGGAAATACTTCCATTTACAGACAAGTCTCAAGCAAGGGCCCACAAATCCAAGACGGTCACTGATAAGTGCAGAGGGAATTCAAAAGGAACTTATTTAATCAGAGAGCGGTAGAATATGGTATATGATGCCAATGACGATGACTAAGTCAAACTTGTTAATGGGGTCATGTGAACATGGGTGGTGGAGAACTAGATGTTGTCATCATAAAAGTGCCACCACTGTTATAAATGTAGTTCCTAATCATGTCCACCAAAATAATTAAAATTATTCCATCACTTGTAGGTCTTTTAGAGCAAAGGTTTATCTTCATATGCATTACCTTCTGAACTAGGTAGACACTGGTTGCCCTCTTGCTGGCAATTTCATCAACAGCAGTCCCTTCACGAACAAAGTAACTCACATCTGCAATATGTACTCCAACCTCCATGTTTCCTTTAAATAAATCATTAGAAATATTAATCAATTATACATTCCTCATAAATAATGAACAACTAAAATTTACCAAATTTATAACCAATATATCTTGAATCAATAATCCAGTATTAAATGAAATAAGATTTCATATCTTACCTAACCTAAAAGCTTGCAGTGGCTTGTTTAAAACCAGCTCCCAAACATAAATCAGTACAGCACAGGAACTGGCCCGTTGGCCTATGATGTCTGTGCCAACCATGGAGGTCAATTTAAACTGCACATGGTCCATTGCCTGTTTATGAGCCTATTTAAATGTATCCCAAAAAAATCAGGGTGTCACTGATTTTCAGTCACTAATTTTGTTGCATTTTACCACTGGACTTCTAAATCTTGAAAAAGTCCTAAAAGATCAAATTATCTATAGCAATAAAATCAGTAGCAAAGTGCAAATATTTAAATGACTAAAACAATTACAATACAATAGCTTAAATGCAGTAAAACATCTCAAGTTCAAGTTTAATGGTCTTTTAACTATACACAAAAATACAGCCAAATGAAACAGCATTCCTCCAAGCCCAGGGTGTAAAACATAGTACCAACAGTCACACACACAGCACATATAGCAGAAAACAGTCACAAAAATAATATAGCCAAAGTCCCTGAGTCACGTGGCCTGAACACTGATGGTACATAGAATGTTGCCCTGGAGCCACAGTTCTGCAAGAACAAGCACGCAGCAGTTCCTCATCTCTTCCTCATTGCTAGTGCAGCCACTGATGAACACAATCCAGCTTGTCTTCCACCGACGGGAGGGGCCAGTCCTACTTCAACCAAACCTCTGCTCTCTCCCACTCCTGGGCAGCTGCAACAGGCATTACCAACGGGATCAAGGCCTGGTCCACACAACAACTGAGGTTTCGCAGCTCCCCCACCATCAGTGTTACCAATGAAGCAGTGAACAAGACTTGCTGTCTTCTACGTTACCTATGCCCTACAGGGTCTTGCAATTATAATAAATACATCCAAGATAATCATTTGCACCATTTGTTGGACTGCATACTGCTTCTGCACAATGGAAGACAAGTCCTGGCAACAACGCAGTATGCAACAAGTCCAGCTCTGTCACTATACAACAACTCACTGATGAGATAGACCTGATATTCTTAACATCCAGCAGTGTTTTGTGATTGATAAAAAGGCATCAAGGACAAAAAAATTACACAACTGGTTGGATCGGGAGGCCTCCATGACCAAGTACACCATTATCTTACCAACTCTTATCGGTTCTTAGCAATATTATCAAGACCTCCACCTTACCCATTTTATCAAGAACTTTTTTAAGAATGTTATCGAACAAAATTGGACACAAAGAGCCACTTAAAGGTAATCTATTTAGGTGATAAAAATTGGATTATAAAGGAAGGATTTAATGAGTATCTTTGGAGAAGATGAAGAAAGTGAGAAAAGTTTAGGTTTTAGAAAATTTAAGATATGTTGGAATGACAGAGGTTGTGGACAGCTAAAGCAGATGTAGTGGTGTAAGCCTGAACTTAATTCACAGAGGGTTGCTGAAAGGGAAGATAAGTGCCCTAAATAACTTTAGCGCAGGAATGAGTAATAAAAACTAAGGTTTAGCTAAACAAAGGGCCTGGACAGATCAACGAGTGCAAGGGATTGCGATATTGTGAGGGAGTTCTGTGTTGAATTCCAATTATCACATGGTGAAAGGCAGGATGACCGGGAGTCCCGAAAAAATCCATGCGTTAAGTATAGGTAAAGACTTCAGTCAGACAAACAGTGTTGTGTGGCCATCTTGGAGCTGGTAGTAGGCAGTTTTGGGTATGGAGAGGTTAAAATTTGAAAAGTTGCCTCAAGAAAATGCAAAGATATTAAATCACTTTAATTCAGCCTCACCAATGGCAAGAAATCAGTGAGACTGTGTGCGGCTCTGGTCACTCAGCTATAGAAAAGATGTCATTAAGCTGAAAAGGGTGTTGAAAAGATTCAGAATTATATTGCCAGGGCCAAAGGGCTTGAGTTATAAGGAGACACAGAATAGGCTAGGGTTGTTTTCCCTGGAGTGTAAGAAGCTGAGGGGTGACCTTACAGAAGTAAATAAAATCAAACAGCATGGCTTAAAAAAAGAGGGGAACATTTAAGGGGGACCTTGGGGAAGACTTTTGCACCTAGAAAGTGATGGGTATGTAGAATTTTTAAATGTTTGGACTTCAATTGCATGTCAAATGCTATTTGCTGTTTAAACTGATAATTTTGACCAAGAATAAAATTCTAATGGTTTTGAGAATCAACGCACATATACACACACACACACACACACACACAAAGGGAACATTTTTCAAATTTTCTGCTAGTTCCAATCATGTAATATACTTTGATTTAAAGATCTAAGAAAAACAGTAAGTGTCTGTTAACCAATAGGATTGCTCTCAATAGCAAGTGACCAGGCTTATGGATTTTTATGGGTAGTTCAATCTTTGATCCATTAGATTTTGAGACTATTGAGCCAGCAGTGCTTTGGGTTGCTTTCCCTTGTTTCTCCATTGTCATGAGTCCAATGATGGAGCATATTTAAGCGGCAGCATCATCCAATATTATTACTTGATTCCAATGGAACAGCACGAACTTCATCAGTCTTCCAAGTTCTCAGGAAAGGAAATATACCCATTGGGCTTAGAGTACGTTAGATCATCCACATAATGCAGCCCACTGCAATTAAAACTAAGAAATAGCTACTGGATGAACAGTAATTAATCCTTTAAAACTAAATGACTTAAATTTTAAAATTTAGTTTTAAACTGCATGTATTCTTTAGTATTCTAAGTTTTACAACTAATTTCAATTTTGAAAAGGATTTTTGAAAATGCACCTTGGTTGATTGGTGACCAAGGTTATCCATAAACATTCAATTTCAGTAACAGCTTTCACAGCATGTGAACTTGGGGATAGGGCCGCACACAGCTGTTCTGGCCACTTTTGCTATAAAAGGCCTTGCATTAAACAATACCAATATACTAGGAATCAGACAACAAAAAAAGGTACCCAAGGCCACAGATGAACAACCAGGCAACATTAGGATCAGCAGATTAGTCACATTTTTACTTTCTCCACATTAAATTCCAGAGAAGCTTACTTCATTTTTTTTTGAGAGAGATAGATCTAGTATGCTTTTTCACAAAAATTCAATTACATTAATACCATTGTATAATTTCTGAAGTACTTCAGATTACAATCTACTATGAGCCCTGTTGCATGGCTCCTTTCACTGACTTTCCACTTTTTTTGTTCCTTCTGTTCATTGCATCAACTTGCCCAAAAATTCTTGATTAATAGCAGGAAGGCTATCTGAAATTTCCACCATGACTGCTGGCGTAGAGACTGCATTAAAATTTAAGGGCCGGCTCCATCTAGATACATTTTTTTTTAACTTGCCAAGCCCAAGCCAATGTCTATGAGTTCTCTGATAAAGGATCATTTGATTGGAATCACTACCCTTTTGCCTCAAGTAATGAAAAGTAAGCATTTAACTAATTTTAAGCTTTTGTCAAATAGCAGAAGATTAGCAGATTCAAGATTGTAAGACACTAGGCCATTACCTATAACTACCAGCACAATATTACAGGGCAGAACACAGGGCAAGTAGTCAATAACATCAATAGCTAACAGGATATCAGCTTCATGTTGTGACAAATTCTATCCTCTGACTCATTGTTGGCAATCATGCAGGAAATCAACTAATTTGTAATGACATACAATCATAGTGGCTGGCCCATTCATCATTTGTCAGCATGGAAATAAAAGTAATTTTTCTCTGAACCTACCCAAGACAAATGGAATATTTTCCTTCATATATCATCAGACAAGAGCCAAACTACTAAAGCTACCTTCATTTACAATATTAAACCCAGGAAAGATATGAATCAGTAACTATCTGAAACAATAACAGACTGATTACGACTTTGCTAAGGCACACCTAAAATGTCACATATCTAGGCTTACAGATGGTGACTGATCTGCCATCCATTTCTTTGATCTTATATTTTGCAGTCCAGGTTAATTTCATCTAATATATTTCCTTTTTAGTTTTATTTACACATTCTCAATGCAGAATCTTCTGTGCTAATGGTGATCTCTAAAAGCTAGCTTATGCAGAATTAGCAAGGCATGCAGAGCTTTTCCCATTCTTCTTCTAGCCCTGATTTAAAAAAAATGTTCTATGCATGTTCAAGTAAGATCATTATAAATGTAAGTTTCCTAGAGATGGAAGGGAAAGAGAAACTTTACTTCTATCAAACCAACTGAAAGCTTATTTCACTGAAAAGTTACATTATAATTTTCATAGACATTTTCACTCACTAATGCTCAGAAGCGATTAGAGACACTTGCTCTTTTCCTGTTTTAATAACTTTGTATAATATTTCATAAAGAAATATAACAACAAATTTTCAGCAAATAATTTCTAAGACAAGGGTTCCAAACCTTTTGTATGCCATGGACCCCGGATTGGGAACCCCTGTTACAAGATAAAACTAATAAAGAGAACATACCATCAGGGAGTTCACGGCAAGATAATGCATCATCCAAATCCCTTGCAGTTACCGGATCAATTGTGAATATGCATTCATTCCTGTCAAGAAAATCATAAATTATAAATCTTCTTTTAGAAACTATTAATTTTCTGATGAAAGCTATGTAGGAATCTCTTGGATTGCTGATTCTGTTTTGAAGGTCCAAGAGATCCCAAGATCCGGTTCAGAAGACCATTACCAAACAAATTCCAATTCCAAACCACTTAATACATTATTAAGACCAGATAGGCAAGCTTAGAAGTGCATCTCAAAGACAGAAAGAGGGGCAGAGGCACAGAAAGAATCAGACAAAGTTAAAGTTAAAAGACTTGGGAGCAAAAAGCATATTTGCCAATAATGGAATAATTGGAACATAAAGAATCAAGAAGTGGAGGAGTTCAGATAGCATGCAAGGTTAAATAGTTGAAGATCAAAGAGTGTATATTTACAAATAGAGATCAGCAATTTAAAATTGGGATATTATGTAATTGGGAGATAAAGGATAATCAAGCAAAGGGGCAACAGCTACATGAGAATGAGTCTGAGCGCAAACAACAGAGTTTTAATGTCCTCAGATTTACGGAGCATAAACCAAGGATAAGTATCCTGGAGAGTCCTGGGCTCTAAATAAATAGATGACTGTTAGAAAACAGGTGAGCTGAGACAACAGTCAAGTTAAGTGGCATTTTGAAAGTGGAAATTGGTAATTTTGGTGATGCTGTAGTTCATCCTTAGTGAGAAATGATATCAAAGTTTGAATAAAATTTGGAAATGAAGTTCATATCTGGGACTGAAGATACTGTCAGTAACCAGTTTGAAGAAATTCCTGTTCAATGAATATCTAACTTTGACGAAACGAAGATGGAGTCGAGATATGTGAAAATGAAATGGCATTGGATGTCACAGTATATATGGAAATTATTGGATCAGATCCTACAGGTAAATACCAGCAGTTCCATTTGCAAGAACAGTCTTGGACAGCATTTTGATTGGTTGCATTATCACCTGATATGAAAGTACGGGATCGAAAAAAGCTTCAGAGGGTTGTAGCCTCAGGCAGGGTGGGGCACTAAACTCCCCACCATTGAGGACATCTTCAAAAGGCAGTGTCCTAAAGAAGCAGCGTCTATCAATGAGTATCCGAACCATCCAGGACATGCCCTCTTCTCATTACTACCATCAGGGAGGAGATACAGGAAACTGAAGACACACTCAACATTTTACAAACAGCTTCCTCCACTCTGCTACCAGATTTCTGAATGATTTATTAACACCTGCTTTGGCAGATTTTTCACAATTGTCTTCTGCTGAAGCACAAAGTTGCAGAAATTCTCCAGCATTGACACCAATCATTGCCTAGAAATACATTCAGTGATCACTTTATTAGTGTCCATTGGTGTATGTTCATGGTTTTTACCCCTGTAGCCCATTCAGGCAAGGTTTGACGTGTTGTGCAGAGATGCTGATCTACAGACCACTTTGTAATGTGTGATTATTTGAGTTACTGTCACTATCCTGTCAACGTGAACCAGTTTGGCAATTTTACTCTGACCTCTCTCATTAACAAGGCATTTTTGTCAACAGAACTGCCACTATTAGGATGTCATTTTTAAATTTTCGCACCATTCTCAGTAAACTGTTGTGCATAAAAATCTCAGGAGATCAGTAGTTGCTGACATGGTCATATCACCCCATCAAGCACCAACATTTATTCCACAAAGTCACTTAGATCACAATTCTTCAAAGTTCGGAGCAAGAAGGCTGCGAGTGAACTGCTGATTTTTCGGAGCGAAGGGAGTTTTTTACCACTCAGGTTAAAGAGAGGCAAGACTGCGCAGGCGCGTAACGTTAGCCAGTTGAACGCGAAAGGTTTCCGAAGGCAAGGAACCTTCAACGGTTTTTAATTCAGAGCAAGAAGACTGTGAGTGAGCTGCTGATTTTTCGGAGCAAAGGGAGATTTTTACTACTCGTGTTAAAGAGAGGCAAGACTGTGCAGGCACGTGACGTCAGCCAGTTGAGCATGAAAGGTTTAAAAAGAAGACCGTCATATCCAGTGGGCAGTGGACTGAGAGGCAGCAGAGTGTTAGGGCTTTGGCTCAACTGGCTTAGCGGTAACGGGGCGAGGCGAAGTAGGAAATATGTGTGTGAGGCCAGTTTTCTGTGCTCGGTGTCAGATGTGGGGGGTCCTGGAGCCTCCCAGCTTCCTGGACGGCCATATCTGCACCAGATGTGTTGAGCTGCAGCTCCTGAGGGACCGAGTTAGGGAACTGGAGATGCCTAGTCAGGGAGAGCGTGGAAGTGATAGAGAGGAGTCATAGGCAGGTGGTCACACCAGGGCCACGGGAGACAGACAAGTGGGTCACAGTCAGGAGGGGGAAGGGGAAGAGTCAGTACTAGAGAGAACCCCTGTGGCTGTACCCCTTGACAATAAGTACTCCTGTTTGAGTACTGTTGGGGAGGTCAGCATACCTGTGGGAAGTGGCAGTGGCCTTGCCTCTGGCACGGAGTCTGGCCCTGTGGTTCAGAGGATAGGGAAGGGAAAAAGGCAGCAATAGTGATAAGGGATTCTATAGTTAGGGGGTCAGATGGATGATTCTGTGGACACAGGAAAGAAACTCGGATGGTAGCTTGCCTCCCAGGTGCCAGGGTCTGGGATGTTTCAGATCACATCCACGATATCCTGCAGTGGGAGGGAGAACAGCTAGAAGTCGTGGTACATATTGGTACCAATGACATAGGTAGGAAAAGGGGAGAGGTCCTGAAAAAAGACTACCTGTGCCACGCGACAGTGAGTATAGGAACAGAATGAGGTGGAGGATAAATACATGGCTGAGGGATAGGAGCAGGGAGCAGAGATTCAGATTTCTGGATCACTGGGACCTCTTTTGGGGCAGGTGTGACCTATACAAAAAGGACGGGTTGCACTTGAATCCCAGGGGGACCAATATCCTGGAGGGGAGGTTTGCTAAGGCTACTGGGGAGAGTTTAAAGGAGAATTGTTGTGGGGGTGGGAACCGAACTGAGGAGACTGGGGAAGAGGAGGTTAGCTCACAAATAGAGAAAGCTTGTAGAAAGTGCGAGGAGGATAGGCAGGTGATAGAGAAGGGACGCACTCAGACCCAAGGCTTGAAATGTGTCTATTTTAATGCAAGGAGTGGTGTGAACAAAGCAGATGAGCTTAGAGCGTAGATCAGTACTTGGAGCTATGATATGTTGGCCATTGAAGACACTTGGATGGCTCAGGGACAGGAATGATTACTTCAAGTGCCCAGTTTTAGATGTTTCAGAAACGACAAGGAGGGAGGCAAAAGAGGTGGGTCGTGGCACTGTTAATCAGATTGAAGAACAGATAAAGAAACAGATCCTGGAAAGGTGTAATAATAACAGAGTTGTCATGATGGGAGATTTTAATTTCCCAAATATTAATTGGCATCTCCCTCGAGCAAGGGGTTTAGATGGGGTGGAGTTCATTAGGTGTGTTCAGGAAGGTTTCTTCACACAGTATGTAGATAAGCCTACAAGAGGAGAGGCTGTACTTGATTTGGTATTGGGAAATGAACCTGGTCATGTGTAAGATCCCTCAGTAGGAGAGCATTTTGGAGATAGTGATCATAATACTTATCTCCTTTACAATAGCATTGGAGAGAGATAGGCACAGACAAGTTAGAAAAGCATTTAATTGGAGTAGAAGGTATTATAAGGCTATCAGGCAGGAAATTGGAGGCTTAAATTGGAAACAGATGTTCTCAGGGAAAAGTATAGAAGAAATGTGGCAAATATTCAGAGGATATTTGTGTAGAGTTCTGTATAGGTACATTCCAATGAGACAGGGAAGTTATGGTAGAGTACAGGAACCGTGGTGTACAAAGGCTGTAACAAATCTAGTCAAGAAGAAAAGCTTACAGAAGGTTTAGAGAGCTAGGTAATGTTAGAGATCTAGAAGATTATAAGGCTACTAGGAAGGAGCTTACGAAGAAAATTAGAAGAGCCAGAAGGGGCCATGAGAAAGCTTTGGCAGGCAGGATTAAGGAAAACCCCAAGGCATTCTACAAGTATGTGAAGAGCAAGAGGATAAGACATGAAAGAATAGGACTTATCAAATGTGACAATGGGAAAGTGTGTATGGAACCGGAGGAAATAGCAGAGGTACTTAATGAATACTTTACTTCAGTATTCTCTATGGGAAAGGATCTTAGTGATTGTAGTAATGACTGACAGCAGACTGAAAAGCTTGAGCATGTAGATATTAAGAAAGAGGATGTGCTGGAGCTTTTGGGAAGCATCAAGTAGGATAAGTCGCCGGGACCGGAGGAGGCTATTGTGGGATGCGAGGGAGGAGATTGCTGAGCCTCAGGCGATGATCTTTGCATCATCAATGGGGACAGGAGAGGTTCCGGAGGATTGGAGGGTTGCAGATGTTGTTCCCTTATTCAAGAAAGGGAGTAGAGATAGCCCAGGAAATTACAGACCAGTGAGTCTTACCTCAGTGGTTGGTAAGTTGATGGAGAAGATCTTGAGAGGCAGGATTTATGAACATTTGGAGGGGTATAATATGATTAGGAATAGTCAGCATGGCTTTGTCAAGGGCAGGTTGTGCCTTATGAGCCTGATTGAATTTTTTGAGGATATGACTAAACACATTGATGAAAGAAGAGCAGTAGATGTAGTGTATATGGATTTCAGCAAGGCATTTGATAAGGTACCCCCATGTAAGGCTTATTGAGAAATTAAGGAGGCATGCAACGGGACATTGCTTTGTGGATCCAGAACTGGCCACCGAAGGCAAAGAGTGGTTGTAGACAGGTCACATTCTGCATGGAGGTCAGTGACCAGTGGTGTGCCTCAGGGATCTGTTCTGGGACCCTTACTCTTTGTGATTTTTATAAATGACCTAGATGAGGAAGAGGAGGGATGGATTAGTAAATTTGCTGATGACACAAAGGTTGGAGGTGTTGTGGATAGTGTGGAGGGCTGTCAGAGGTTACAGCAGGACATTGATAGGATGCAAAACTGGGCTGAGAAGTGACAGATGGAGTTCAACCCAGCTAAGTGTGCACTGGTTCATTTTGGTAGGTCAAATATGGTGGCAGAATATAGCATTAATAGTAAGACTCTTGACAGTGTGGAGGATCAGAGGGATCTTGGGGTCCGAGTCCACAGGACACTCAAAGCAGCTGCGCAGATTGACTCTATGGTTAAGAAGGCGTATGTGTATTAGCCTTCATCAATCGTGACAATTAACTTAGGAGCCAAGAGGTAATGTTGCAGCTATATAGGACCCTGGTCAGACACCACTTGCAGTACTGTGCTCAGTTTTGGTCTCCTCACTAAAGGAAGGACGTGCAAGCCACAGAAAGGGTGCAGAGGAGATTTACAAGGATGTTGCCTGGATTGGGGAGCATGCCTTTTGAGAATAGGTTGAGTGAACTCTGCCTTTTCTCCTTGGAGCGAAGGAGGATGAGAGGTGACCCGATAGAGGTGTACAAGATGATGAGAGGCATTGATCGTGTGGACAGTCAGAGGCTTTTTCACAGGGCTGAGATGGTTTCCACAAGAGGACAAGGTTTAAGGTGCTGGAGAGTAGGTACAGAGGAGATGTCAGGTGTAAGTTTTTTTTATTCAGAGTGGTGAGTGCGTGGAATGGGCTGTTGGCAATAGTGGTGGAAGCAGATCCGATAGGGTCTTTTAAGAGGCTTTTAGATCGGTACATGGAGCTTAGAAAAATAGAGGGCTATAGGTAAACCTAATAGTTTCTGAGGTAGGGACATGTTCGGCACAACTTTGTGGGTCGAAAGGCCTGTATTGCACCCCAGGTTTTCTATGTTTCCCCATTCTGACGTTTGGTCTGAGCAACAACTGACCCACTTGACTATGTCAGAATGTTTTTATGCATTGAGTTACTGTAACTTGATAGGCTGATCAGATATTTGCCGGTGTACCTAACAAGTGGCCACTGAGGGTAATCAGTATAGGATGCTTCCATTTGTTTAAAAGCACAGTAACAAAGAACGATGGTTGCGAAAGCCTTTGGTTACAATCACTTTACACATTTTGTGACTGAATTTTGGTTAAATGATTTTAAACATTTTGAGACAAGGGCCAGTGGTTTGCAAGGTTTTGAGCAGGAGGGGTGGCTTCTAAATTTGTTTACGGAGGAAGATGGTTAGTATAGATTTAAAAGAGCCTGACGAAAGGTAACCTTTAACAATGTCAGCAAATATGGGCCGCAGTTTAATACAGTTAAGGGAAAGGGAGCAGGAGGTAGATTTTGTAGTTATGGTAAGCTCGAAGAGAGCTTGGAGGGAGGACAGGAGAGAAATGAGAGAAATTTATAATTTCAGGTTTAGGCACATTTCCAGTCCTCCGGAACCAATCTATAATCTCATGATTCTGCATTCTGTCGAAGTTTTACCTTATGCTACCTCACTGCACTGCTGTAATGAATGACATTACAGGAAGAATTATAGGAAGAAAGCAGGTTGAGGTCCGACAAGCTGAATTTAGGGAGCTAGGAGGTAAATTAAAGAATAGGACTTCAAAGGTAATCATTTCGGGATTATTACAGGTGCCATGTGCTAGCCAGAGTTGGATTAACAGGATAGCTAGAGTGAATATGTGACGAGCGGTGGTGCAGGAAGGAGGGTGTCAGATTCTTGGGGCATTGGACCCACTTCTGGGGGAGGTGGGACTAGTCTCATCCCGACGGTCTACACCTGCGCAGGGCCAGGATCAGTCCTAGGGAGATTGTTCGCTAGTGCTGTTGGGGAGGCTTTAAAATAATATGGCAGGGGGATGGGAACCCACACAGAATAGAAAAGGGAAGTGATGCAGAGACCAAAGTGAGAGTTAGTGAAGAAAAAAGTAAGAGTAGAGTGCATAAAAGTAAAAATCAAGTAAAAAGCAAAAATCGCATAGATCTCTAGATTCTAAAGGGACAATGAGTTTAAGGGCATTTTATCTAAATGCCCGTAGTATTAGAAACAAGGTTAGTGAACTTGTGGCACAGATCAGTTCCAAGGCGTATGGATTTAGTGGCCATTACAGAAACCTGGTTGCAAGGTGGAGATGGCTGGGAATTAAATATCCAAGGGTATCAGGTAATATGGAAAGGTAGGCAGGAAGGCAAAGGAGGTGGAGTGGCGCTCTTGATTAGAGATGAGATCAGGATATAAGACCTACAGAGCAGAATGTTGAGTCCAGGGAAAAAAATCCACTAGTGGGTGTTGTCTACAGGTCACCTAATAAAAATATTGCAGTGGCAGAGGCAATTAACCAAGAAATAACTGAGGCCTATAAGAACAGAACAGCAGTTGACATGGGGGATTTTAAATTCCACTTAGATTGGATGAATCAGGTTGGTTAAGGAAGTCTTGAGCAGGACTTCATAGAATGCATCCCTGATGGCTTTCTTGAGCAGCATGTTAGTGAAGCTACAAGGGAAAATACCACCTTAGATCTAGTCCTGTACAATGAGATAGGTAAGATTAATGGTCTTGTAAGTCAGGGATCCTCTTGGAAAGAGTGATCATAGTATGACTGAATTTCACTTTCAGATAGAGGATGAAATAGTTAGATCTAAAATTAGTGTATTATGCTTGAACAAGGGAGACTACAAATGTATGAGGGAGGTGTTGGCTAACGTGGATTGGGAGCACAGGCTATTTGGTAGGACAGTTGAGGAACGGTGGAATACTTTCAAAGAGATTTCTCACAGTGCTCTACAAAAGTATATTCCAGTCAAAAGTAAGGACAGTAAGAGTGGGGAGAGCCAGCCTTGGATAACTAAAGAAATAAAAGATAGTATCAAATTAAAAGCTCGTGTATACAAAGTCGCAAAGAGTAGTGGGAGACTGGAAGATTGGGAAAACTTTAAAAAACAACAGAGAACAACTAAACAAGAAATAAGGGAAGATAGAGTATGAAGGTAAATTAGCACAAAATATAAAAACAGATAGCAAAAAGTTTTTATAAATATATAAAGTGGAAGAGGGTGGCTAAAATCAACGTAGGTCCCTTGGAAGACGAAAAGGGGAAATTGATATTAGGTGATAAGGAAATGGCTGAGGCACTGAATGACTATTTTGTATCTGTCTTCATGGTGGAGGACACATCTACTATGACAAAGAAGGATGTTATGGATGAAATGGGAGGTGAGGATCTCAATCAAATCACTGTCACTAAAGAGATAATGATGAGCAAACTAGAGGGCCTCAAGATAGATAAGTCCCCTGGTCCTGATGGGGTGCATCCCAGGATGCTGAAGGAATTGGCGGAGATTATAGCACACACGTTGGTAATCATCTATCAAAACTCTCTAGACTCTGGGCAGGTTCCGGCAGATTGGAAGACAGCAAATGCCACGCCACTTTTTAAGAAAGGATGTCGGCAAAAGACAGGCAACTATAGGCCAGTTAGCTTAACATCTGTAGTCCGGAAAATGCTCGAAGCTGTCATTAAGGAAGAAATAGCAAAGCATTTAGAAAGGAGTGGGTCCATTAGACAGACAGCATGGAGTCAGAAAGGGCAGGTCCTGTTTGACAAACTTACTGGAATTCTTTGAAGACATAATAAGTGCAGTGGATGGGGGGGGGGGAGGGGGAACAGGTGGATGTCGTATACTTGGATTTCCAGAAGGCGTTCGATAAGGTGCCATGAAAGAGACTTATAAATAAGATATGGATACATGGAGTTGGAGGAAGTGTATTGACATGGATACCGGATTGGTTAACCAATAGAAGGCAGAAAGTTGGTATATATGGGTGTTTCTCCAGTTGGCAGTCAGTGGTGAGTGGGGTGCCGCAGGGGTCGGTGCTGGGCCCGCAGCTGTTTACCATTTACATTGATGATTTGGAAGAGGGGACTGAGTGTAGCACAGCAAAATTTGCTGATGACACTAAACTGAGTGGAAAAACAAACTGTACAGAGGATGTGGAGAGTCTGCAGAGAGATACAGATAGGTTAGTTGAGTGGGCCAAGGTCTGGCGGATGGAAAACAACATTGGTAAATGCAAGATCATGCACTTTGGAAAGAATAATAGAATAGCAGATTATTATTTAAATGGTGAAAGATTGCAGCATGCTGTTGTGCAGAGGGACTTGGGAGTACTTGTGCATGAATCGCAAAAAGTTGGCTGCAAGTGCACAGGTTATTAAGGAGGCAACAGAATGTTGGTCTTCATTGCTAGAGGGATTGAGTTCAAGAGCAGGGAGGTCATGCTGCAACTACACAGCGTACTGGTGAGGCAGCACCTGGAGTACAGTGTCCACTTCTGGTCTCCATACTTGAGGAAGGATATACTTTGGAGGCAGTGCAGAGGAGGTTCACTAGGTTGATTCCAGGGCTGAAGGAGTTAACCTCTGAGGAGAGATTGAGTTGCCTGGGACTATACTCTCTGGAGTTCAGAAGAATGAGAGGAGATCTTATAGCAACATACAAAATTTTGAAAGGGATAGATAGGATAGAAGTAGGAAAGTTGTTTCCATTCGATTTGTACTTCAGGGAGCACGAAGCATAGAATCAAATATCACTGTAATAATTGCACGCTCTGGTATCAATTGTTTGGTGACAATAAAGTAAAGTAGGTGAGACTAGAACTAAGGGACATCGCCTCAAGATTCAGGGGAGAAGACTTGGGACAGAGATGAGGAGAAACTGTTTTTCCCAGAGAGTAGCGAATCTGTGGAATTCTCTGCCCAGGGAAGCAGTTGAGGCTCCCTCACTAAATATATTTAAGAAACAGTTAGATAGGTTTTTCCATAGTAAGGGAATTAAGGGTTATGGGGAAAAGGCAGGTAGATGGAGCTGAGTTTACAGACAGAACCATGATCTTATTGAATGGCGGGGCAGGCTCAATGGGCCGGATGGCCTTCTCCTGCTCCTATTTCTTATGTTCTTATGATCCATATGAACAATTTGAAATATCTGTTTTTCACTGAACCTTGGTACATGTAACAATAATAAGCAAATATACCAAATAAATTTCTTCCAGGGATGTCCAAACATCTAACTCTAGCTTCATTCTCTAACAGAATGCATAAATCTAAGCATGGATTAACTAACTAAATACAAAGTTAAAATTTATTTGAACAAACATTCACCGTAAATCTTTACGGTCTCTAAGTTCTTCACTTGGGATTGTCCATGGTCGAGATTTTGGTAGACATTCCAGAACTTCAGCAGAGAAATCCGAGAAATCCACATCATATTCTATAAGGATGCCTTCAGTTTCAGGTTCAATTTCACCAGCTTGTCCCAGACTTCTGGTCAAATGCCTATTACAGAGAAACATATTACAACTAAATTTGTGAAGAACTTTGACATTTTATATGTTATTTCCAAGCCATTTTTAATCCTTAACAGATTTGCCACTAAGACCTGCCAAACTGATTTTAAATTCTGTCTAAAGACTAAATTGTATCAAATAATGCAGCACCAATTAGATTTAATAACATTGACTGCAAACACAAAAAATATACATTGTATGTTTTTCAGTTAAGTTGAGCACTGAACCACTGCAATGAATATTGAGATCTCAAGGGAAGTAAGATGGAGAAATTCAGAAAGGGACTAAAGGTTAAGGCAAGAAAACCAAATATGCTCATGTTCCATAACAATTATAGGGTACAGATGAAGGGTCTTGGCGCAAAATGTCAACTTTTTATTCCATTGATGCTGCCTGACTTGCTAAGTTCCTCCAGCACTTTGTGTGTGTTGCTCAGGATTCCCAGCATCTGCAGAATCACTTGTGTTTATAATTATAGGTGCTATTTACTCTTTTTTAAAGCGACTTATACAAAGTCATGATTGGAAAAATTGCTTTTGGAAGCTAGAGAGCTGGAGATAGGCAAAGCCAAGCAGGGTTCAACATGAGGGTACAAATTTTAGGTATGCTTTGCTGGTGAATCACAACATATTGTAGATCAATAAACAGAGAAAGATTTTGATTTGACTAATTAGATAATTTTGAATAGAAAAATGAATACCAGCAGCAATAACTATTTTGTTCACACATATCAATAAGGAAAGGATGACAAGTTGGTCTATTCGGTTTTTGAAGTCACTTTGCTAACGTACAATAACTTATAATGAGGTGGACTGCCCAGAACTGATCTGCACACAGGATTCAGACATACAATGTTTGAAAACTGCTTAAATTGGGCAAACAATTTCACAGACTAGGCAAGCATCTGCACACTCAACAGCATCACTTCCAGTTGATAATCACAACTTCTCTATCACATTCCTATGTGCATACATTCAATCCCACCAGAAGAACTCATCTATAATGAATGCAGGAAAATGAGAAACAGGCTTGATTGGTCCATTATTATCAACTTTAGACACCATGACTACTCATGGAATTAGATTACCACAAGTGAGGAATCCTGTTGCTGGTCACCAACCCTTAGCAGATGAGTTAATGCTTCAACATACTGAATATCATTTGGAAGAAGCACTGCAGAGAAATAGGATGGAGGACTTCAAGATCTGTCACTAAATGTAGCTCAATTGCATTGTCACTCATTGAAGTGGCAAAATTTCTGATGGGCGTAGTTGTCAGAGTCTCTGTCTTGCCATTTATAGCCATATCACTGTACTGACACAAACGGATCTGCCTATGATAGCAACAATAGAGAACAGCATCCCAAGAGATGCGGCCTAGTTTTTACAAGATTAAATTCTACATTGCACTATGCATTACTGCCACTCTGACAAAGAGGACAAATTTTAAAAGGATCCACAACTTAAAATTTGAGTAAATGCAACACCATCACAAAAGCAAGCAAACCTTTGGCTTGCATAACAACACTACTATTACCATCAAATCAGGGGACAAACTTTGGCTTACTGATGAGCGTAGAGGTGCCAGATAAACTAATTAAGAATTTACTGGTTGATTATTGAGATAAAAGAGTTTATCTCCAATGAAAGTAGAAGAGGATAGGGATTTGGAGAAATGATATAACTAAAATGTAAGGTTCTGAGAAACACAAAAGTGTAGATGGTGGATGGTTAGAGGGGATTTCTCTTCTCTAGATCTAGTCCCATAAGAGACAATAAAGACTGATAGGAGGAATTTCTTCAGCTAAAGAGTTCTTAATCTGTGGAAATTTTTTTTTGCACAGCAAGTTATGGATATTTTGCTAATCAAAGTCAAGTCTAAGACTGATAGATATTTTTATCCTAAAGGAAGCAAGAAATAGAGACTCAGGCAGGAAAGCAAAGATGATCAGCCACGATCCTTTGGAAAGGCAGAGCCACATGATCTTCTCCAACTTTGTATTTTTATGTCCTTGCTGGAAAATATAAATATAAGCATCAGAAAAAAGATGCCGAACTATCAAGGCCAAAGTAGAAGACTGTATCTCAAAATTACAGCAGAGACCTGCAGCCTTGCCATACCAAGATTGTGGAGCATTCAACATCTGAAAGGAAAGAAGGAAGTTCTTTGGACATTCTATCATTGGTGATGGCAGAAATAGAAATTAGTGCAGTCAACTGAAGTAATTACAACCATCTTCCTTCAGAAATACTAAATGGGTGACTATTTTGCTTCCCCCTAAGATCTGAACCATCAGGGAAGCCAATTTTTTGTCAATTCAATTCACTCCAAAATTCAGGCAAAAACAGTGTGCAACTAATGATTGAAGATACCTGGCTACATCACATTCTATTAAAGGTTTAGTCTGAAGACCGATGTTGCCATGCTCAAGCCAAATGTTCCATTTCAGTACTGATATAACACTGCTATCGCTTCAGTAAAATGAAACATATGTCCTATTCACTAAATTCAGAAAATACTGTCCACCTTTAATCATCAGCAAAATGATGGAAGGTGTTCCTAAATCACACTACCCACCAAAAATCTACTTACCAATGAACTCTTTTGGTTCACAAGTGCAACTATTCTAAGACTTCACCATAGTCTTTGTCCAAACATAGACAAAAGAACCACTTTCCTGAAAGACTTCAGTGCTCCATGATATTCAAAGTAACATTTGATTATGTGTGACATCAGCATGCCCTTTGAAAGACAAATATGAAAGAAGGGCATTTGGCCCAATGAGCCCATACCAGTGCCAATCCAGCTAATCCCATTCCTACACACTCTCTGCATAGTCCTACGATCTAATGTTTTCAAGTACGTACACAGCTCCCTTCCAAATGCTACAAGTGAATGTGCTTCTTCTACATTCTAAATCTAAAAATCTATATTTATATATATGTTTTCCGATATAGATCTAATCTAAATCTCTCTCTCTCTCTCTACATATATATATAAAACATAAATATTACTATATATTTATAAATTACAATTTCTTTGTCTTCACTGGCCTAAAAGGCTGAAATTTCCAACCTACTATGGAGCTTTAGGTCTGTAGATTTTCAAGGCAGCAGTTCACAACTAATTTTTATGCACTCTGCTTTTACTACCTTGTACTACTTTAATGCACTGTTGTTATGAATTGATCTGCATGAACAGCGTGCAAGACAAGTTTTTCTCCGTACTTCAGTAAGAGTGATGACAATAAACCAACTCACTGAGGAAAATATTTATTAACGTATTACCTGTGGTCTAATCCTCTAAATAATATTGTGACAAAGTTGTCCTACAATTCTGGTGGCACAGTGAACTTTGATATAAAAACATTAATAAAATATCTTATTGAGGCATGTATTTGCAGCACTGTACAATTACATCTAGAAACATAAAAAACCTACAGCACAATACAGGCCCTTTGGCCCATAAAATTGTGCCGAACATGTCCCTACCTTAGAAATTACTAGGCCTACCCATAGCCCTATAATTTTCCAAGCTCCATGTACCTATCCAAAAGTCTCTTAAAAGACCCTATCGTATCCGCCTCCACCACTGTTGCCAGAAGCCCATTCCACGCAGTCATCACTCTCTGCATAAAAAAACTTACCCCTGACATCTCCTCTGTACCTACTCCCAAGCATCTTAAACCTGTGCCCCCTTGTGGCAGACATTTCAGCCCTGGGAAAAAGCCTCTGACTCTCCACACGATCAATGCCTCTCATCATCTTATACATCTCTGTCAGGTCAACCCTCATCCTCTGTCGCTCCAAGGACAAAAGGCTGAGTTCACGCAACCTGCTTTCATAAGGCATGCTCCCCAATCCAGGCAACATCCTTGTAAATCTCCTCTGCACCTTTTATGTGGCTTGCACATCCTTCCTGTAGTGAGGAGACCAGAACTGAGCACAGTACTCCAAGTGGGGTCTGACCAGGGTCCTATATAGCTGCAACATTACCTCTTGGATCCTAAATTCAATTCCACGATTAATGAAGGCCAATACACTGTATGCCTTCTTAACCACAGAGTCACCCTGCACACAACCACTTCACACTTATCTGGGTTTAACTCCATCTGTCACTTCCCAGCCCAGTATTGCATCTTATCAATGTCCTGCTGTAACCTCTGACAGCCCTCTACACGATCCATAACACCCCCAACCTTTGTCATCAGCAAACTTACTAAACCTTCACTCCACTTCTTCAGCCAGGTCATTTATAAAAATCAAAAAGAGTAAGGGTCCCAGAACAGATCCCTGAGGCACACCACTGGTCACCAACCTCCATGCAGAATGTGACCTGTCTACAACCACTGTGAGCAAGCCAGTTCTGGATCTACAAAGCAATGTCCCCTTGGATCCCATGCCTCCTTAACTTCTCAATAAGCCTTGCATGGGATACATTATCAAATGCCTTGCTGAAATCCATATACACTACATCTACTGCTCTACCTTCATCAATGTGTTTACTCTCATCCTCAAAAAATTCTGACCTGCTTTTCACAAACCCATTCTGACTATTCCTAATCATATTATACCTCTCCAAATGTTCATAAATCCTGCCTCTCCGCTTCTTCATCAAATTACCAACCACTGACTCACTGGTCTATAATTTCATAGGCTATCTCTACTCCCTTTCTTGAATAAGGGAACAACATCCGCAACCCTCCAATCCTCCAGAACCTCTCCTATCCCCATTGATGATGCAAAGATCATCACCTGAGGCTCAGCAATCTCCTCCCTCGCGTCCCACAATAGCCTCATCCGGTCCCGGCGACTTATCCAACTTGATGCTTTCCAAAAGCTCCAGCACATCATCTATCTTAATGTCTACATGCTCAAGCTTTACAGTCCGCTGCAAGTCATCATTACGATCACCAAAATCCTTTTCCATAGTGAATACTGAAGTAAAGTATTCATTAAATACCTCTGCTATTTCCTCCGGTTCCATACACATTTTCCCACTCTCACACTTGATAGTTCCTATTCTTTCATGTCTTACCCTCTTGCTCTTCACATACTTGTAGATTCCCTTGGGGTTTTCCTTAATCCTGCCCACTAAAGCCTTCTCATGGCCCCTTCTGGCTCTCCTAATTTCCTTCTTAAGCTTCCTTTGTACACCACAGTTCCTGTAGCCTACCATAACTTCCCTGTCTCACTGGAACATACCTATACAAAACTCTACACAAATATCCTCTGAACATTTGCCACATCTCTTCCGTACCTTCCCTGAGAACATCAGTACCCAATTTAAGCTTCCAAGTTCTTACCCGATAGCCTCGTAATTCCCCTTACTCCAATTAAACGCTTTTCTAACTGTCTGTTCCTACCTCTCTCCAATGCTATTGTAAAGGAGATAGAATTATGATCACTATCTCCAAAATGCTCTCCCACTGAGACATCTGACACCTGACCAGGTTCATTTCCCAATACCAAATCAAGTACAGTCTCTCCTCTTGTAGGCTTATCTACATACTGTGTCAAGAAACCTTCCTGAACACACCTAACAAACTCCACCCCATCTAAAACCCTTGCTTTAGGGAGATGCCAATCAATATTTGGGGAAATTAAAATCTCCCACCACGACAACTCTGTTATTATTACACCTTTCCAGGATCTGTTTCCCTATCTGTTCCTCGATATCCCTGTTACTATTGGACAGCCTATAAAAAACACACAGCAGAGTTACTGACCCCTTCCTCTTCCTAACCTCCACCCAGAGACTCCGTAAACAATCCCTCCATGACGTCCACCTTTTCTGCAGCTGTGACACTATCTGTGATCAACAGTGCCACGCCCCCACCTCTTTTGCCTCCCTCCCTGTCCTTTCTGAAATATCTAAAACCCAGTACTTGAAGTAACCAGAAGTAGCCATTCCTGTCTGAGCCATCCAAGTCTCTGTAATGGCCACAAAATCATAGCCCCAAGTACTGATCCACGCTCTAAGCTCACCCACTTTGTTCATGATACTCCTTGCATTAAAATAGACACATCTCAAACCGTCGGTCTGAGCATGTCCTTTCTCTGTCACCTGCCTATCCTCCCTCTCGCACTGTCTCCAAGCTTTCTCTATTTGTGAGCCAACCCCCTCTTCCCCAGTCTCTTCAGTTCAGTTCCTACCCCCCAACAGTTTAAACTTTCCCCAGTAGCCTTAGCAAACCTCTCCACCAGGATATTGGTCCCCCTGGGATTCAAGTGCAACCTGTCCTTTTTGTACAGGTCACACCTTCCCCAAAAGAGGTCTCAATGATCCAGAAATCTGAATCCTTGCCCCCGCTCCATTCCCTCAGCCACGCATTTACCCTTCACCTCATTCTATTCCTATTCTCACTGTCACGTGGCACAGGCAGTAATCCCGAGATTACTACCTTTGAGGTCCTATTTCTCAACTTCCTTCCTCACTTCCTGTAGTCTGTTTTTTCAGGATCTCTTCCCTTTTCCTACCTATGTCATTGGTACCAATATGTACCACAACCTCCCTCTGCAGTGTTCTCCCTCCCAATGCAGATTATCGTGAACACGATCTGAAACATTCCAGACTCTGGCCCTGGCACCTGATGGCTTTTTGGATTATTCAACACCTTCTTTTGCTGCTGCTATTTCAAATAACAAAGACGAAAAGATCTGATTTCACTGAATTAACTACTGACTAAAGATTTGAACTCAAAAGGGCACGGATTTGAAACCGTGGTGACGTGAGGGAGATATATGGGAGATTAGCTATCAAACTGGTAAGCAGATAAATTACAACGAAGGTTCACAGCAAAATAACAGCAAGGTTTAGTAAGGACAGCTTCAGGTAGTGGTAGTAATTTAATCAAAGGGGCGTTTGGGATTCGGGAAGGCAATTGGGAAAAAACTTAGAAATATTTGTTTCAAATTGGAAATCCATCCAAGGTGGTTAAGGGCCATAAATAATCGAAGAGACAGATGAGAATGAGGATGGTGTCCCAAAGGACAGCCCAGTAAGTAAATTATTTAAAGGGGCCTTCCCAAATTCGGCTATCATGCTCGCCTACTCAAGAAGATGCCCTGTATGATGCATAAATGCAGACTTCACAGATGCTTGCTTCTTTTGGCATGTGAATCATATAGATTCATACCAATAAAATGCAGGACTAACAGCACAAAAACTCAAAAGCAATTAGCTGATGTAAAATTACTATTAGTACAGAAATCACCGGGACTGAAGGATCTAATAACTTGCATCTTGTAGTCATGCCTTCAATGAGAATGCATAGGTCATGATAAACCAAAAAGAGCAGAAATCCTACTTCAAAATGCTCAGTGTTTATACTGAACTCTTAAAGCAAATTTATAAACTTAAAGGAAAATGTGTTGATAGAAATACAAGCATTTCCCTGGACTCCTGCTTTGAGATAAAGGTACCAGAAGGTACAAGTTATGAAATTGCTATGTTTTTATAAACATTACTGCACTTCTATAAATGTGGGAACTGAGAATATTTAAGACAGGGACTGATCAATTATTAGATACGTTGGGAATCAAGGGGTACAGGGTTAGGGCAGTGCACTGGTGCTAAGCTAGAAGATAAACCACAGTTTTATTACATGGTGAAGCAGGCACAAGGAGCTATATGAGTCACACTTGCACCTATTTCTTATGTTCTCAATTACTGCACTGGTTTTCAGCAATCTACTATCACATGTCAGCAAGTTACTCAGCATGTTACACAACAGATGCAAGGAGAAGCCGAAAACAGAAAAAATTCTAATCTTACGAATCCTCATAAATTACTGACCCTCACAGATTTTTCAGATATTGTACCACATAATGCTCAAAATGATGCACTGTACAGTACAATGTGGAAAAACTATTTAAGATTATCAAAAAATTCAATCTTTATGATTAAAATAAATTGCACCACTATAAAAAAAAGTACAGATTGGAGCACATCTTTTTCTGGTTAACATGTCCTGAAAATGAATCATTTTCTTTCAAAATGAAACATAATTTGATATTAATTTAGTCAAAATTAAATGAGCAAAAATATATTTGAATTTCAGAATTTAAAAAGGCATAATTTAGACACTCTAATAGAAAACAGTGTTAATTATTTAATACTTAATACATTTTTAATCCTTAAGTGCTACACATTTTCAACAAATTGTTCCTACCCAGATGCAAAATTGCAATCGTGTTTCCAGTCCACAATCCGACAAATGAACAGAATGTTGGCATAATCTCCTGCTCTGGCCAGGAAGTCTTCTGGACAATCTTCCAATGGCACCAAGATTCTAGGTACTCTATGATCAATGGGTGAAAATATAATGCACTCCTTGTAAAGATCACTATTTTTATCAGTAAATGGCTTGATGAATCCTGTCACAGCTCTGGAATGTTTCTTCTCCACAATGTAAACGACCTATATTAATGAGAAGAACATTATTAACAATATTAAACAAATTTCATAAATTCAAGAAAATCTTCAGAAGATATTTTAGATATTGTGAACACTAATCAATTGCATATACTTCAGCTGTGCTGAATGTTCAATATGCTGAACTCATGCTAAAGTTAAACATCTGAACTTGAAAAGTAGGGGGAAAAAACACCTTTCGCCCTTAGTTACTTCTTTAAGCTGGGGATTAATGACTGGATCATCTGCTTTGATGATGTAGGTTGAAAAATAAATATTATCCAGAATGGCAGAAGATGTCATTTTTAAATCATGCCATGGAATCTTTTCACATCCATCTGAGGTAGCAATGATAGATATTCAATAATATAAACAGAGTATCCCATATTATCACATCAATTGAGGTTAAAAAAATCATAATGCTATCAATCCACATGTCATCTTGTATAGACCCACTTTCATTTACCCTGCTCATAACTTCCTTAAATTTAAAAATCATCATACAATGTGGTTCTAAAGACAATGAAAAAGTGGCAGAACCTGCAGTGACACAGTGAAGAAACCCACCCCAAATCAAACCTCACAGCTTTGAAGACATGCAAGGCCCTACCCTCCATTAGCAGTAAAAATTGTCATTTTAATAGTTTTTAAATGTCTCTGGTATTCAGAGATAATTAAAAACAATTAAAATTGAAATAAATCCAGGCTTATTAAAATTTTTCAACAAAATCACATAATTAAAAGTATTGAACAAAGACACTTTTAAAAGGAACTTCCCCCCTCCCTTTTGCCTAACAATTACTTTCAAAATCAATAAAATCAGCAGTGATCACCACAAACTCTCAATCAAAGCCAATCATTTGCAAGGCTGAAATCCAGTTTGACCCAGAGGTAAGTTTCCAATGTCCTAAACACTTCCATCACCATGGCCTCTAACTTCCATTTCATGCTGCAACACTTATGCATGTCTGTATTACGTTTGGATCTGACTTGACTATTCGCAAGAACACAAGCATATTGGAGCAGCAGTAGGCCATCAGACACTTCAAATCTGCCCCACTATTTAATATAACAATGTCTGCTCTATGCTGTCTTCAACTCCTCTACTGTACCATTTCTCCAAACCCCTCTGTTCCTCAGTCAAATATTTATCCACCTTAATATATGTACAATGACCCTGCTTTAAACACCTTCCAGTACAGAAATGCAGAGATTCACCACCCTCTGTAAGAAGGAAATTTTTCTAGTAGTTACATCCCCTTATCCAAGAAGCAAAACATCCAAACATCGACCCTGTCAATCCCTCTTAGAACATTATCAGAATCAGAATGAAACTTAACATTATTGCCATATGTCATGAAATTCTCTGCTTTGCAGTAGCAGAGCATTGTAATACATGATGTAATGCGCTGTAAGGTTTCACCACTAAAGTGATGTTTGGGTTATGACTGCAGATAATGGGGCTTTGGAATGTGAAGCTATCCAATGAGAGGGTTGTTGTTCTTTCTTGTGGGTCTGGGAGCAGGGATTTCACGGTCTTTTGCTGGGGAGAGATGAGAAGACACAAACAGAGAGAGTTGGTAGACCGCCAGACAGAGTGGACTTGGACCGAGGGTCCGAAGGTCAGCGATGCTCAGGGGAGATCAATGGTGGACAAATGGCTTTATCAGTGAGCTCCAACATTGCGTATTAGACTGTTTCATGAGAATGGGGCTCTTTTTTTTTGTTTCTTTACCAACTATATAGTCAAATTAAGAATTATAAACCTCAATTGTTCAATCGCATGTTGTGTACTGTTTGTTATTTTATGGTACTGATTTGTAACAGGGGACACATCGTGCAGCACCCACCCAAGCAAAATTTCTCAAGTTTGGCTGGGCCAAGGGCCATCATCCCCTAGATAAAGCCGCTAGCCGAACCAAGAGTTACAATAATAATAAAAACTGTAAATTATGGTAAATATATATATATACACACACATACACACACACATATTACAGTTAAATTAAATAAGTAGTGCAAAAAAGCAGTGACATAGTGCTCATGGGTTCAATATCCATTTAGAATTCTGATGACAGAGGAGAAGAAGCTGTTCCTGAATCAGGAGTGTGTGCCTTTAGGCTCCTGTACCTCCTCCCAGATGGCAGCAATGAAAAGAGGGTATGCCCTGCATGGTGAGGGTCCCTAATGATCAACACTGCCTTGAAGATGTCCTGGATGCTGGGGAGGCTAGTGCCCATAATGGAGCTGACTGGGTTTACAACTCTCTGCATCTCAGTGTACATTTTCTAAAGCTTACTTCAATCCGTGCGGTGCCCCCCACCACACACCAGATGGTGATGCAGTCAGTTAGAATGCTCTCCACAGTACAAGTGTAGAAATTTACGAGCGTCTTTGGTGACATGCCAAATTTCCTCAGACTCTTTTATTCAAATGTGGTTGAACTGCCTGCTACCTTCTTGTGACTTGCACACTAGAACATCTAGATTTCTCTGTACTTCACTCACTCGTGGTCTTCCTGTCCTGTTGCCGCCTCACTCAATCTATCTATATTCCTTTGCAAAACCTCAGTATCCACAATCTGCTTTTTCCTATCTATTTTCATATAATTTACTAATATGTAAAGCCTACATACTGTTCTTTCCTCCAGATCACTGATTAACCTAGTGAATAATTGAAAGCCAAGAGTAGTAGTACTCCATGATTTCCTCCTTCCAGTCTGAAGAGGGCCTATTTATTCCAATTGTTTTGTTTGAGAGAGCCAAATTTTAAACCATTTTAACACACTTTCTCCAATATCATGGGATTTTAATCTATGTACCTGTCTACTATGTGACACATTGTCAAACACTCTTTGGAAATGCAAAACACCACATCTACAGAAACTCTCTAACAATAAGACTTGTTACATCCTCAAAAGTAAGAGCAATTTGTCAAATATGATTTACCTTTCATAAAACCATATTGAGAATGCTTCATAATATTCATCTTACCAAAATAAATAGCTATTTCCTCTATGATTATTGACTATAGCATCATACCAATAATAGCTGTTAAAACTAACTGGTCTGTAGTTTCCCACCTTCTGCCTTTCTTCTTTTTTAAACTAAACAGTTACATTGGCTGTTTTCCAAACTTCTGGCACTGTTCTGGAGTTTTGAAAATTTTCAGCAAATGGGTCCACCATGTCTGCAGCCACATTCTGTAAAACTACAGCATTTAGTCCATTAGTTCCTGGCAACTCATCTGCCTTTAGCCCTCAATTCTCCTTGTGATTGAGATTTTTCTAAGTTCTAACATGTTATTGTCAATTAGTTCATCTGATATTTTAAGGATATCAAAAATTGTATTCAATATATCAGCTTTTTCTGTTTGTTCATATTAATTTACCATTCTCGTTCTCACAAGACCTCTGTTACGCCTGTGCCCCCCCCACCCCACCTTTTTGAGAATCGCGAGATCGCTATTAAGTCAGGTCAGGAGACCCAGGAAATGAGAGAAAGACGTTTGGAATGTCCTGGCCCTCAGAGATACAAAGCCACGGAACAGGTCATTGTCTCTTGGAGACGGAATTGTGTATTGAGTACTGTACTTCATGGAAGCCCTCAGGCAACGTGGGCTGGTTGGGGGATGGCATCATTCCACCCTGAGTGACATCTGAGACCCTGTGAGTCAGGATAAAAGAGGGTCTGGGGAACAGCCCCTTCAGATGCACCAGAAGAAACGCTAGAACTCCTGTAACAGCGTAATAACGAAAGCCGGTGGAAAGCCCACGTGCGTCCTTTTCCATTTGCCTCGGAATTGGTGGGCCTTACCACGGAACAACGGCTTTAGCTAACACAAAGGAGAAATCAGCCCCAACGACTCTCAAAGGATTGACATCATAAAAGGAATGGGCAAGTTTTAAACTCTCTCTCTTGACTCCAACAAAAGGCTGAAGCCTGCAGCTTGAAGGAACTAAAGTGACTTTTATACTTCCATCGGACAATACATTATCCCCTAGACAATGATAGAGCTATTTCTTATTGAGTATTATTATACCCACGTTTTTTTAGATCTAGTATTGACGACGTATATTATCTGTATGTTTGCATTGATATTATTTTTGTGTATTTTTATCAATAAATACTGTTAAATATAGTACCATCAGACTTCAACGGACCTCTATCTTTGCTGGTAAGTGACCCAGTTACAGGGTACGTAACACCTCACATTGACCTTGGCTGCCCTCTTCCTATTTACGCACCCCATAAACTTTTACTCTTTGTTTTTATAAAACATGCAAGTTTTCTCTTGAAATTCATTTTCACCTTTTTTATATGAGCTTTGGTCTTCTACGGTTAGATCCTAAAATCTTCCCAGTTCTCTGGTCTATCACTAGCCCTTGCCATGTTTTACATTAAATATTATATTTACCTTCTTTAGTAGCAATGGATTTTCCTCTTTCTCATGGAATCCTTCTCTCAGATTAGGACAAACTCTTGCTGAACATCATAAATCATCTATTACTGTTCCGCTGCCGATCTGTCTCTTAATTTATTTACCTTAAACAACTTCAATCTCATACCATTATAATTGCCCTTAGTCAAACTGAAGACACTAGTTACTGATCTGAGGGGATATCCTCAAACTGCATTTGCAATTCTATCATACTGCGGGTACCAATCAAGGGAATTTTTAAAGACAAGAGCCTTCATTTGTCCCCCCTCATTCCATAAAACCAAATGCAAACAGCCCATTCACAGGTAGGCTGTGCAATATACTGCTCTAAAAACAATCCCTTACACATTCAAGAAATTCTTCTATGATTCCATTGGATAAATGAAACTGGCAATTAATATATAGATTAAAATCCCCCATAATCTCAGCTCGCTTCATCAAACATGCTCTTGATATTTCCCCATTTATGCTTTGACCTACTGAGAGATCAAGTTTTGAGGAGTTATAAACTATTCCTTTTCCCAGCTGCTGACAAAAATGGAAACTGAGTGCAATGAAGTTGGTCTTCGCCTAAATGCTAAAAAGACAGAGCACATGGCATTCAACTGCGACAAAGGTACTCTCAAAACCGTAAAGAATGATACAATTAAGAAAGTACCTCAGGTCAACAATGATGAGCTCGGAGAAGGACATAAAGATACCGAAGGCGCTGGCGTGGAGGACTATGAACAACATGAAGGAAAGCTGGAGGTCGAACCTGACCAGAGGGCTCAAAAAGAGGATCTTCATAGCAGTCATAAAGTCCATTCTCACGTACGGATGCGAGACGTGGACACTCACCAACACCAAGTGAAAGTTACTAGATGGTTGTTATACACGAATGCTCCAGAAGGTTCTTGACATGAGTTGGCAACAGCACATGACAAATGTTGAGCTTTATGACAACCTACCAATGCTCACTAAAGTCGAGGCGAGCAGACTGCAACTAGTGGGGCACTGTCTACACCACCCTGAGATACCTGCCAGCCTAGTCGCCACATGGGAGCCCAAGCATGGGAGGATAAACCCTGGGCGCCCTTCCAAGACTATGGTCAACTCGCTCCTAGAAGATAGTGGCACGGCTAATGTAGATGAACTGAACACACTAATGAGGGAGAGGGAGGAGTGGAGAGTCTGTCATCGTGCCTGACGCCAGCCCCCGAGGCCTGAGTCAACATGGTAGTAGTAGTAGTTTTCCCTGCTATTGACAAGTTCAAACCAAACTGATTTCACATCACTATCCATTGCTATTATATGTTGACTCAGAATCTGCAAAAGTATCTTCCTTGTTTAACAATGCCACCTACCTCCTTTTCCCCTTTGGTGGCTTCTTTTGGGAACCTGCATAACTTAAAATATTAAGCACCCAGTTCTGGTCACCCTGCAACCATGTTTCTGTTACAGCGACCATATCATACTTTTGTTTTGCTATCTGTGCTATCAACCTATCTGTTATGATGTAAATACTACATGCATTCAAATAAAGAACATGAGGTTTTGATTTCTTACAGCTATTTACAACTCTGGATTTGCTCTGTCTTTCATGTTTTCTTTTGCATCTTATATCTGGGCATATCACACTATGACCATTAGTTCCACCCCCAACCCCTCACTGCCCCATGCCACTGCTCCTTCATTGCCCTCTGATTTATCAACCTGCAGATCTTGAAGCCTTTCTCCACCCCGGTTCTACTGATTCTATGATCTGCAAACTCTCTCTCAAGGACTCTTTATAATTCATATTCTCAGTGTTATTTTACACGCACAATTTGTCTTCTTTTGCACATTGGTTGATTGTCAGTCTTTTTTCTGTCATGTATAGTTTTTCCATAAAATTGTATTATATTTCTTTTTTCCTGTAGATACCAAATGGATCACAAAGTAGCATATCTATATTTTGATAATAAATTTACTTTGAATTTTGATTAGTTTTAAACCCTATCTGCAACCCTAGTAATTCCAGTGGTCTCCAGCACAAACTCCAGAGCTCAACCTTCAATAAACTTAAGATCACCCAAAATACTGTTACACATTTCCTAAGTCACTGTATATCCCATTTATTCATATTAATATGAATAAATATTAATCTGCACATATTAATCTAAACTGGCACCAATTTCCAAAATTACTCATTTGCAAATCACCCCGCATTGACCTCTCCTTTTCTCTATAACCATCACTGAATTTTAAAGCACTATCATGGCTATTCCCCCTTCGAATCCTTCCATGATTTTTTAAAAAATCCATAGCCTGGTTTTAGACCCGTCCGCTAAGATAACAGGTCCTCATTATTTGTTTTACTGAGGATCTTCAATCTTATACACCTCAATTAAGCCTGCCCTCAGTGTCCTCTGTCACAAAGAAAATTATCACAGCCTATACAATATTTCCTCATAGCTATAATTTCCCTATTAATACCTTTAAAAGATGATAAACATTTTTTTCTGTTACAGGGTATGCAGAACTCTACACAACAGAATTACAGAATGGCAGGTGTTGTATAAAGTTCTACCATAACTACCATGCCCTCAAATTCTATGCCTCATAGAATAAGGAAAATGATCTTATACAACTTTTTAAGCATTTCATCAACCTGTCCTATCATCTGTAAGGATTATGCATGTATATGCCAACATCCCTCCATATATATCCTTCCAGTTACTGTGATGTATTCCTTTGATGAATTGGTGTTCCCCAAATGCATTATTTTGTTGCTTCTCTGGATTGAATTCCATTTGCCAGCTTTCTCCCCAACCAATCGGACTGTACATATCTTTCTGCATTTGACACTTGACATTGTCAAGTGCTAAATTATAAATCTTCAGTACAGTATCAAGGGACCTTTGCTACATTAAAGGTGCTATCTAAATTTAAGCCACCGTTGAAGAATTTTGAAAGTGCAATATAAAGTTGATAAAATGATAATGGATGGATACATAGGCAAAAATAAAACTGGTACACACAGTAACCTCAACATTTCCTCAGTCTGTAAAAGGGAAGAAGCAAAATTCTGAATGTGCATTTGCATTGAAACAACTTGGGATTAAATTTTTAGTTAAGTAAAATTCCATAGTAAAGTAATAAAAGAAAAAGACATCAGCTTGATTCTTATGAGCATTGATATGTAGAATTAAACCTATCACATAAGCTCATGATCCCTGCTCTTCATTTGTATTAAAATTGGCAAAATTAAAGATACATACAAAGACAAAGTAAGCAAATTTAGTAGACAAGTGACTATTTGCTGCAAGGGTGTAACATTTTTCATGAAATCTGATACTCATCTAAGATTACCATAAATTTGGATCATTATCCCCCTATAAACAACTGACTCACCTTGCCAGTTTTTTGAAGGAACCTATCTGGATGATTTCTTGAATCATTTGCAGCCATTTTGCAAAACTTATCCTGTGTTGAAGTTTGCATTCTGGTGAAACCATCAGCAGGTTGTAATCCATCAGAACCAGTGGCTGCAAAAATCAATTAGAGCGAACATATAGCATTACATAAGAGGTAAGTTACATTTATCTCATTTGCTAAAAATTTGATCAAAAATGTACTTTGTTAAGTTCTAAATTCAGGTTAGATAAAACATCCAAATGAAAATTAATTCTTGTATTACTAAGTATTGGAGACTAAATATAGCAGTTCTTGAAACAGTAACCATATAACAATCACAGCACGGAAACAGGCCATCTTGGCCCTCCTAGTGCGTGCCGAACCCTTAATCTCACCTAGTCCCACCTACCCGCACTCAGCCCATAACCCTCCACTCCTTTCCTGTCCATATACCTATCCAATTTTACTTTAAATGACACAACTGAACTGGCCTCTACTACTTCTACAGGAAGCTCATTCCACACAGCTATCACTCTTTGAGTAAAGAAATACCCCCTCGTGTTTCCCTTAAACTTCTGCCCCCTAACTCTCAAATCATGTCCTCTAGTTTGAATCTCCCCTACTCTCAATGGAAACAGCCTGTTCACGTCAACTCTATCTATCCCTCTCAAAATTTTAAATACCTCGATCAAATCCCCCCTCAACCTTCTACGCTCCAATGAATAGAGACCTAACTTGTTCAACCTTTCTCTGTAACTTAATTGCTGAAACCCAGGTAACATCCTAGTAAATCGTCTCTGCACTCTCTCTAATTTATGAATAGTAACCATGAACTAATTGAAAAACTTTTAAAAAAAAAATCAAATGTGTGGATCTGCACAGACAATAATTTAACAATAGTCCTTCTAAAAGTTAAGATATATTGCTGAAATTTCTATCCTGCACCAAAAGATGCCCGGCATAAAGTTTAATCCAAGGACCTAATTTATGGTGCTGTAAAGCAATCAATTCTAGAATAAAATGCACACTTCTGAAGAATTACAGCACTGTTTACAGAAATTTCATCTGTCATGTAGATAACATAATTAATGTTTGATTCTTCTCACGTTCCAGGTAAAGGCATCAATCCCAAATAATGAAATAATAGAAACCGATTTCTGAGACAATCAAATAAGACTCACTCCATCACTGATAACTACACAAGCAAGTGGTTGTGTAGAATAATTTGACATAACTGAAGAATTGCTAATAACAAGAAGGCAAAACAAAATAGCTTCTAATAATCTAAGACAAGTTGCCTACAAACTCAATGTGGTTTGCAATGGCTTATGCTTCATCAGTCTTTTTTTGTTTGAAGCATCAAATTAGGTAGATTCCTGAGGTGATAAGACATAGCTTAATCGAGAGTGTGCCGTGCTATGTGGATCATGACAGTTGACTTGTCATATGTGGAAATCCAGCTAATAAGGAGCAATTATCTTAGAATCATGTAGAATTTGGAGAATAGTAGTCTTAGTATGCACAGTATGAAAAATAATCTGACTTAAAATCATAATGATCACCTGTTTATGGAATTGCTTAAAAACCAGGTTGGTGTGGGTATTAAATTCTTCCCTGATACAATTTTGACAAAAAAAACAATTAAGTGCTATTTTACTTCTGTGAAACAAACACAAGGATGATTAGAGACATATTTTTTACTTAATTGTTAATTCCAGATTAAAAACCTTGGTTCATGAAGAAATATTTAGGCAGTTTCTTTCCTCATCTCAAAAATTACTTCTTGTTCATTCAGAGCAGAAAGCTGAGAACTTTCCCTCCAAATTTCTTTCCTCAAAATTGGCAATTATCCATTATTTCCATATCACTCCAAAAAATTTCCCACAAAGCTGAAAGAATTGAAAAAAACACTGATTTGTTCTCAACTAGTTTTTGAATATTCTGCTACTATATAAACAATTAATCTCAGCCTGCACATTTATCACATTTCCAGTATTTTTTGTACAAAATTTCATAAAGTATGTCTCCTAAATTTCATATTATTAAAAGATAACAAATCCAAACTATTGGTATGACAGCTGTGAATGATGCAGCTCATCATACACAAGTCAATGTAAACCACAAATATTTAAAATTACCACAGCGGGAAAGAAAACAAGTTAATCAGAGGACTGCCTTGCAGACAGTTCTCTGAATATTTATTAGCAGGATCAGAAACAAGGCGAAATTTACAAGATAGTAACCTGCATAATTTTCGTATGTTTTAGAAATACTACTGACAACTTTCTTGTTAGAGATCAGCTGTCAGGGAAAAGTATGAGGCTATGAATACCACAAGGTCCTTGACCCAAAAGAATATGGCACAACTTAAGGCTTTCATTCTGACATAATTTGTTCCACCCATCAGTCCACAGTGAGTTCAATAAAGAAAGATCAATAGATACAAAAGAGTGAACAAACACAAGTATGTGACTGAATGGTTATGACAAAGAATTGCAAGCATAGGGCTGAAATAAAAAAAATGACTCAAGTTCTCCACCCCCCCCCCCCCACACACCAAAATAAGCAATGGGACATCAACTCATTTCTTTTCATCTCTTCTATATTCCTGCAACAGAAAAGCAGATCCTTTGACAATGCACATGCAACGTTAAGTTGCATTAATACACTGAACAATAAAGAAAATTGTAAATTTACAAAGAGGATTTGGTCATAAGTAGCGATGTTTCATGGTCCTTGTATGAAATGTTCCAGTGAATATGGTCAAACAATGAATTAGTAATGGTAAAAATCATTTTTTGAAATGCACACTGATAACAAAGACAACCACACAAATTGACAATTCTATCTCAAATTTAGTTGTGCAAATTATCACCATTTCTTTTTGTAAATAATGCAGAGCATAGAATTTATTAAAGGACAAATTATGAAAAGAAAGCATGGCTGATATTCAAGGAAGTGAGATGAAATTGTCTAATAAATACATTTAATGGCATACTACTACTGAAAAGATGTAAAAAAAATTCAATTTCTATAACATCAAGTCATTGTTAAAAAGACTGAAGAATCCAGAAATATTGTGTAATATAGAAATGCCATTCCGATGTTTACCATGATATTTTAAAAAATATTGTTTATATTAGTGCAGGTTTGATTTAATGCGACAAAAAATTACGTTGCTCATGTATTATAAATTCCATGATAAAATTTAAGTTATACAAAAATTAAATGTATTTTCACATCAACATCTAAACAATTTTCAATTCTCAATCTTCAAAATAGAGACAACGATTATATTAATTTTACAAAGCCACCATTTTTTTCCAGTCACTTTTCTTGCCTTAAGGAGAATAATGAATAAACTGCCATGAATGAGCAGTCTTCTGCAAGACCAGGTCGAAGCACCTGGCAAAAAAAAAATTTACTTTTATTAAAGCAAACAGCTGGCATGCATAATTATGAAATGTGGCTGATATTATTTAAGGATTGTTCATAAAAAGGAAACCGGAAGTACTCAACATCATTCACCTTGAATTAAATCCTGCCGGTTTTCTCAAATTATTATAATTGTATGCCTAAGCAAACTAAATTAGATTTTAGGAAAGAATGAAGTCATTTCTTTGCAAGACTTTTTCTACATATAATGAGCAAAGGATATGATAGTTTAGCAATTTCTTCAACTGGTCCAGAATTGCATTAGCAATATGTTCCATTCTATAATGGAACATTTAGCTTTTAAAACTGTGGAGAACAAAGAATTTGAAAATCATGTCAGAACCATTCTGCTATAAAAAGGGCCATATTTACATGAGTAGACGAATTTTCCAGATACAATTTTCTTCCATGGATCAAAGCCAAGTCGATATAGAGTATCCTTCTGGTTGATCTGCAACTCTAAACTTACATGAATCACTCCCATACCAAGTGAAATACACCAGTGCAGGACATGTGAAATAACAAATTGTTGAAAATATCCATCAGGTCAGCTGACATCCATGGGAGAGAGAGTTAAAGCTTTAGTCACAATGGCATTTCCCAAACTCTGCCTTGTAGAATGAGGAGAACCTGGGACATAGGACCTTCCAAGATGCATGGAAATATACTGCCATTATTTCATTTGTGGCTAGCTAAAAGTTCTGAAATGCACTTATAGAGTAACTTCACCCCACAGACTATGATGGCTCAAACAGAGATTCAAAATTCCTTTCTTTAGGACAATGAGAAATAAATATTTACAGTGGCATGCAAAAGTTTGGGCACCCTTGGTCAAAATTTCAGTTACTATGAATAGCTAAGCAAGTAAAAGATTACCTGATTTCCAAACGGCATAAAGTTAAAGATGACACATTCCTTTAATATTTTAAGCAAGATTACTTTTTTATTTCCATCTTTTACAGTTTCAAATAACAAAAATGGAAAAGGGCCCGAAGCGAAAGTTTGGGCACCCTGCATGGTCAGTACTTAGTAACAACCCCTTTAGCAAGTATGACAGCTTGTAAACGCTTTCTGTAGCCAGCTAAAAGTCGTTCAATTCTTGTTTGGGGGATTTTCGCCCATTCTTCCTTGCAAAAGGCTTCTAGTTCTGTGAGATTCTTGGGCTGTCTTGCATGCACTGCTCTTTTGAGGTCTATCCATAGATTTTTGATGATGTTTAGGTCAGGGGACCGTGAGGGCCATGGCAGAACCCTCAGCTTGCACCTCTTGAGGTAGTCCTTTGTGGATTTTGAGATGTGTTTAAGATCATTATCCTGTTGCAGAAGCCATCCTCTTTTCATCTTCAGCTTTTTTTTTACAGATTGTGTGATGTTTGCTTCCAGAATTTGCTGGTATTTAATTGAATTCATTCTTCCCTCTACCAGTGAAATGTTCCCCGTGCCTCTGGCTGCAACACAAGCCCAAAGCATGATTGATCCACCCCCGTGCTTAACAGTTGGAGAGGTGTTTTTTTCATGAAATTCTGCACCCTTTTTTTTCTCCAAACATATCTTTGCTCATTGCAGCCAAAAAGTTATATTTTCACTTCATCAGTCCACTGGACTTGTTTCCAAAATGCATCAGGCTTGTTTAGATGTTCCTTTGCAAACTTCTGATGCTGAATTTTGTGGTGAGGATGCAGGAAAGGTTTTCTTCTGATGACACTTCCATGAAGGTCACATTTGTGCAGGTGTTGCTGCACAGTAGAATAGTACACCATCATTCCAGAGTCTGCTAAATCTTCCTGAAGATCTTCTGCAGTCAAATGGGGGTTTGATTTGCCTTTCTAGCAATCCTACAAGTAGTTCTCTCGGAAAGTTTTCTTGGTCTTCCAGACCTCAACCATACCTGTTAACTGCCAATTCTTAATTACATTACAAACTAAGGAAACCACTACCTGAAAATGCTTTGCTATCTTCTTATACCCTTCTCCTGCTTTGTGGGCATCATTTATTTGAACTTTCAGAGTGCTAGGCAGGTGCTTAGACGAGCCCATGGCTGCTGATTGTTGGGACATGGTTTGAGGAGTCAGGGTATTTGTAAAGCTTTGAAATTTGCATCACCTGGCCTTTCCTAATAATGATTGTGAACAAGCCATAGCCCTAGCAAGCTAATTAAGGTCTGAGACCTTGGTAAAAGTTATCTGAGAGCTCAAATCTTTTGGGGTTCCCAAATGTTTCCATGGTGCTCCTTTCCTTTTTTTTCCACCCTAAAATTGTACAAAACAAAAATTAGACACTAATCTTGCTTAAAATGTTGAAAAGAATGTTTCATCAAACTTTATGACTTTTGCAGATCAGTTCATCTTCTACTCACTTATTTATTCACAGTAACAGAAATTTCTACCGGGGTGCCCAAACTTTTGCATGCTACTGTACCTTTCTGAGCACGCCTAACTATGACAATTTCTTTTTAAAAATTCATCCCCCACCCTTCCCAGTCACTAAAAACTTATCCAAAACCTTACTGTCCTCGAACAAAATTAGGGTAACTCTGGCATACTTACTATCATCGGTAAAACTGCCTTCAGCTTCTTCAGACCAAACATTCAAAATTCTCTCTCTAAGACATTCCACCTCTTTATCCACCCCTAAGAGGTTTCTTAAAACTGACTTATTTAACAAGGCTATTGATTATCATTTTAAATCATTAGTGAAGCTTTTTTCCCCAAGTATTCACACCAAACAAATCCATTAAGCAACTGAATTTAGAGGTAATAGGGTGGCTGAAAATTATTTGCAAGAGGATATTACGGAGAATATAAGAGACTGGAGCAAGTATAGATCTCTTGATGAAAAGGATGATAGGTTAGGAAGCTGGAAGGCTGATTGTAACAATGTGGAATAAATTGTAATTGCTACAAAAAAGTACAGTGCAGGTAAACAATAAGGTACAGCTGATGCTCAAGGAAACGCAGTAAGAGTGAACCCAGTGTAAAACGAAGGAAAACTGCAAAAGTTCAAAATGTAAGGCAAGAACAAAATTTGTCAGTCAAACAAACAGCTTTTAACAAAATAATGCAGATGAGATATCACTGCAGTATATTAATTCCCTGGATGACAGGAGATTCCGAGGCTCTAGTGAGGGAAAAGAAGGAATTACTGGAGAAGTAAGAGCAGCACAGGAGCATACTTCAGAAGTAAGTCAGGAGGGTAAAAAGAGAGTGTGAAATATATATGGCAGAGTAGATAAAGAAGAATTGATAGAGATTTTGTGTATATTAAGGGATAAAAAGTAACTAGGGAGAGAACAGGGCCTCTCAAAAACTAAAGTGCACATTAATGTGTGGAACCACAGGAGATGTGCATGGTCCTCAATGAATATTGACTGTTCCTTTATTGTTACCTTGGTGAAAGACATGGGCTAGAAGATTCAAGTGAAACAGGGGTGTCTTGAGGATAGTCTGCATTGCAGGAGAGGAGATGATGTCCAATCAATGCCCAAAAAGAATATGGTGACTTGCTTCAATGACTATCATCCATTGCACTTTCATCCACTGTGGTGAAGTGCTTTGAGAGGCTGGTCAATGAAATATTTCAAGAATCTGCTCCAATTTGCCTATCATCGCCATGGGTCAACAGCAGATGCCGTTTCATTATCTCTTCACTCAACCCTGGCACATTTGAACAGTGAAGATGCATATATCTGGATACTCTATATTGACTACAGCTCGGCATTCAATACTATCAACACCTCAAAACTAATCAAGAAGCTCCAATACCTCCTTGTGGAACCAGATCCTCAGTTACCTCACTTGTAGATCCCAGTCAGTTCAGATTAGCAATATCTCCTCCATAATACCATCAGCACAGGTGCACCACAAGGCTGTATGCTTAGCCCCCTGCTCTACTTGATTTATGTTTATGACTGACACTCAACATAGTGCCAATGCCTTATTTAAATTTGCTGATGACGACACTGCCATTGGCCATTTCAAAAGTGATAATGAATCAGCATGTAGGAAGGAACCAAACAACCTCTCTCTCTTCATGCCAGCAAAACCAAAGAGCTGATTTTTGACTACAGGAGAAAACCACAGATTCACGTGCCAGTCCTCATCAGGGAATCAGAGGAAAAGGTCAGTAACTTTAAATTCCATGACATTATCATTTCAGAAGATCTCTCCTGCGTTCAGCACAGAAGTGCCAATACAAAGAAAGCACAGCAGTGCTTCTATTTTCTTAGAAGTTTGCGAAGATTTATGTATCATCTAAAACTTTGACAAACTTCCACAGGTGCATGGTGGAGAGTAAACTAACTGGTTGTACTATGGCCTGGCACAGAAACACCAATGCTCTTGAAAAGAAAAGCATACAAAAAGTAGTGAATAAAGCCATGTCCATCATAGGTAAAGCCCTCCCCACCACTGAGCACATCTACAAGAAGCGCTCTCACAGGAAAGCAATGTACATCTTTAAGGAATCCCACCATCCAAGATCATGCTCTCTTCCCACTGCTGCCATCAGTAAGGAGGTACAGAAATTTTGGGTCCCATTCCACCTAGTTCTGAAAGTTATTACCTCTCAACCAACAGGCTCCTGAACCAGAGGGGATAACTTCACTGACCCTAACACTGAACTGTGCGCTCAACCCAAGGACTCACCTTCAAGGACTCTTAATCTCGTGTTCTCGATATTTATTCCTTATCTAATTATTACTATTATTAGTATTATTTTTGCATTGTCTTTTGCACATTGATTGTTTGTCTTGCGTGCAGTTTTTCATTGATTCTATTGTTTCTTTCTATTTACTGTTAATGTCTGCAAGAAAATGAATCTTAGGGTAGTATATGGTGACATATATGTATTTTGATAATAAATTTACTTTGAACTTTAAAACTTCTGAAGTTAAATAAATCTGTGGAGCCTGTCTGATGAGGTATATCCTCATTGTCCTCAATGCAATCCTCAATGCAATATCCTATTGCATTGTCTTTTGCACATTGATTGTTTGTCTTGCATGCAGTTTTTCATTGATTCTATTGTTTCTTTCTATTTACTGTTAATGTCTGCAAGAAAATGAATCTTAGGGTAGTATATGGTGACATATATGTACTTTGATAATAAATTTACTTTGATCTTTAAAACTTCTGCAGTTAAATAAATCTGTGGAGCCTGTCTGATGGGGTATATCCAGAACACTGTAGGAAGCTAAAAAAGAAATTGTTAGAGACAGATGAGGTGGCAAAATTCTGAAGAGTTGCGAATGCTGCACCTTTAATTAAGAAGTGCTGCAAATAAAAACATTGGAACTACAGACCAATATGTCTAACATCTACGACTGGCAAGTCATCGGAGAGGATTCAGAGGGATAAGGTACGCACACGGAAAGACAGGGGATGATATAGATACAGGTAGTCCCCGAGTTAGGAACGTCAGACTTACGGACAACTCGTACTTAGGAACCGAGGAAGGACGACGTCGTCCGCCATTTTAAGTCAGATCGCGACGCCGTCTGCCATTGTAAATCAGATTGCGACACCATCCGCCATTTAAAGTCGTTGCCTTTGACACTGTGTTGAGTATTTAACTTTGTATTTGGCTTAAATTTTTCTTAGTAAGATTCACCCTGACCCCGCCCCCCCTCCCCCGTTCCAGTTGGCTGGTGGCGCAGTGAGATCAGCACTGAGCTGGAGAATGGAGGTTCCCGAGTTCAAGTTAGTGATAGATGTCAATCCAGTGACTCCCGTACCATCTGTGCTGGGTTGATGTCGAGCTCTCAACTCAACCTCGCAAAAAAAAACTGTCACCTCCAATTTAAATTCCCATGCAGAATATTGTGGAGGATCAAATACCCAAACCCAGCACAGCCCCCACTTGTCCCATTTAACCTGTCTCAGTGGGGTGGGGTTTAGGACCCGGGGAATTCAGTGCGGTGGTCCTTAGGACCCAGCGGACCTCAGGAGCCGGCAGACCTCAGGACCCGCCATCCACAGTGTTTCTTTTCCGTTGACAGAAAGCAATTGCAATTGAAAATAAAGTGGAAATAATAAAGCGTTTGGAAAGAGGTGAAACACCATCGGTCATTGGAAAAGCGTTAGGTTACAGTCGGTCAACAATCGGAACAATTTTAAAGGATAACGGATGAAGTGAGAATAATGGAGCATGTGAAAGGCCCTGCCCCGACGAAAGCTACAATTATTACTAAGCAACGCAGTGGTTTAATTATTGGAATACATACATTTCTTAAGTGTTTTATATGCACAGAAAGGTAAAATATATACTAAATACTAAGACAAATGTTTGACTAACTGACGCTAAATTATACTGGATGTACCTGTTCCGACTTAAAGACAGACTCAGGAATGGAACTCGTACATAACCTGGGGACTGTCTGTAGTCAGTATGGCTTTGTGCATGGCAAATCCTGCTTTACGAATTTGAGATTTTGAAGTAACTAAGAGGATCAATGAGTGAAGTGTGGTAGACATAGTCTACATGGATTTCAGCAAAGTCTTTGATAAGGTTCTGCATGACAGGCTGCTCTGGAAGGTTAGATTGTATGAGATATTAGCTCACTCAATACTAAATTGGCTTGATGGTAAGAAGCAAACGACAATGGTGGAAGGTTGCCTTTTGTACTGGAAGTCAATAACAAGTGATGTATCTCAGGGTTTGGTGCTGGCTCATCATTGCTTGGCATCTCTAATTGTACAAGATAATTTTGCAAATATCCACAACAACACAATAAGAAATAAAAAGTTAAAAGTCAAACAGCAGGATGGCAAGATAATTGTCGGAAGGTTCAAAAAAATCAAAACTGTCATGCATATTCAGTAATAAATATGGAGGAAGGTGCAGAGATGGGCTGGGCTCTCGTACATGAGGGTTTCAAACACTGAAACTGAAAAAAGTTGGGAAAGTGTAGGTAATAGGTAAACTACATAGGAAGAGATTGATGGGCAATAGAACCAAGATTTGGGGCGGGAGGGCAGAGGAGAGGTGAGATTGAGGCTAGTAGGAGAAAAGTGAAGCCAGATGAGGAGGGGAGTGTGAACAGATGAATCTGGATGAAAGGAATACACAAAGGAAGAAGAATAGGTGTGTATGGGAGGAGAGTACTAAGGGAAAGTTAACTGAAATATGAAAATTCAATATATATTACACTGCAAGTTACCCAACAAGAGTATGGGATGTCCAATTTGTGCTTAGCCTCTCTCCATCAGTTCCACCCACCAGCCTCTGTCCAATCTCCAACTCACCTAATGTTCTACTATATACAGGCAAACCTACTCATTCCCTTTCAGTCCTAATACAAGGTCTCAATCTCAAATGTCATCTTAAATCTTTTATCTCCACAGGTGCAGCTTGAATTCTTTCAAAATTCTGTTTTAGTTCAATCTCTGCTGCTCAAGTCTTTCCCGTTCCCTCCAGCACTTGTTCCCTCAATGGTTTTAACATACTTTTGTATGTTAACTTCTCTTTCAGGGTTCCCAATTGTCCTTTTATCATCTAATTTTAAAGCTGTTTGTCATCCTGCTTTTTACTTTTATTACTTTGTTAATCAGTAACAAAATAATGTGGCATGGTGATACAGCAATTAGTGCTATCATCTTACATCAAGAGACTGGGATTCAATCTTCTGTCTATGCAGACTTCTTCCATTTTTTCCCTGGTTTCCTCAGGATACCCCAGCTTCCTCCCACACCACAAATATATGCTGACAGGTTAAATGACTGCTATAAATTATCCTTTAAATTCATTCATGAGAAGAAGAATCAAAGGAGAGTTGATGGCCCTGTACAAAAGACGATAGATTGCAGATGTACAAGGAAACAGAGAGAGGAATGTGATTAATGGCAATGTTCTCCTGGAAACCAGCATGAATTCAAAGAGCTGATTGACCTCTCTATGTGTTGTTATAAGGTGGAGAAAAAAATAAACGGATTATGGTTTATTTTGCATTCCCACTTTTATATTAGCACATATTCTAGTAAAGGCAGAATGTTCCTGCTGATATATTCTGTCTTCTCTTGAATTGTTTTTTTCTATTTTCCCAATCCACCTTACTTTTATTATTTTCTCCTTTCAAACTGATTTTCTTTCTGCCTGCACCTTTAAGCAGCAAATTAATTATCACTTTGTTTTCAAGGACTCATCACCATTTTTTGAAATATTTGTGTGTCATGCAGTACTTAACCACATCTTTAAGGTTACCAAAAATCCTTCCATGTAACAGAGAAATCCTTTGATAAAGGTCAGCTTTGTCTTTTCTTCTCTTTGTTAACACTCTACCTATCACCACTCTGCTCTCCTTTTTTGAGTTTTTCTACTCTAGCTCAAGTTCATTGTTGTCATAGGCATACATACACGGGGTAAAAACATGAAAAATAGCATTTTGCTACAGCAGTACTACATTACACCAATCTTAAATTATTAAATATGTTGACTGATAGTGCAACATTTAAATGTTACTATGTGTTTAATTAAACAGGTAATCTGGTTTGCTAGCTAGGTATGTTAATAGCCTAGTGGAGAATCTTGAGTTAACAATGATGCTTGCAGTTAGAAAACCTTTTCCCAAATATTATACTTGTCAAAAAGTGTTAAATTCCAACTTTAATGTATGTTAAGGTTTCATCATTCTTATCTCTAAGAGTTTTATTTTATCAAGGTTTATATATGTTTTCAATACAACAAATAATGATTCAAGTGTAAAAACACTGAACAACAAACAGATTAAGTGAATAGAAAGTATTACATTATATCCATCATGGAAGTTCCTAACTATGGCACGACTTTGTGCATTAAAATGTGTAAGAATAGTTGGGCATTATTATATCCCACACAGAACAAATTTGTAGTTCTACCAGGAGTTAAAAGTTAATCATTTTGCTCTTCAAAAATTATTTGGTACACCAAGATAACAAACTTAATAATTTTTAATTATTTACCTACAGTAAAAGCAGTTACAAGTCAAAACAATAAAGATCATTTAAATTCCAGAAATATGAGAATATTAATTATGCAATACACAATACAAATCTTACCCTTTCCTGAAGCACCAAGGTTTGTCTTGCTAACATCATGAGCTTGTGCATCTTTCAGCAAATCAGAAGTTCCATCCACATTCTCATCTTGGCTGTCAAATTGTTCTTCAATAATAACATCAGGACTCTCCACAACCATATGAACTTTATCCTGATTTGGAACAGCCTCAGAGTTAACATGAATAATTTCACCAGGCACATCAGATTGAGCAGGTGCATTAGTTTCTAAGCCATTCCTCTCTGGCACAATAATCTGCAAAAATACAAAAAAAAACACAAAATAAAACTGAATTTAATCAATAGAGATCAAATACCATTGCCTAAATTACAATTAACTTCACAAAAGTACTGAGTAATAGTGAATCAGAGCCAAATTAAAATCCTAGTGTACAATAAACGGGAATGCAAGTCATTGAATCATACAGCATGAAAACAGCTCCTTCAGCATAACTCCTTCAGCCAATCCAGGTACCTATCTGAACTAATCCCATTTATGTGTGTTTAGCCCATATCCCTCCAAACTATTAAAAACTTATAATTGTATCTACCAATTACAGAGTCACAGAGCAATACAGAACAGAAGCAGGCCCTTTGGTCCACCTACTCTGTGCTTAACTATAATTCTGCATAGACCCATCAACCCACACCTGAACTATAGCCCTTTATACCCCCACCTCCCCCCACCAATCTGTGGTTTTAACCAAACTTTTCTTAAAAGTTGCAATCAAACATTCTCTTAAATGTTGCAATCCACCACTTCTACTGGCAGCTCATTCCACACTCACCACCCTCTGAGTGAAGCAGCTCCACTCAGGTCCCCCTTAAATATTGTACCTTTCACCTTTAACCTTCAGCATCCAGTTCTAGTCTCATTCAACCTCAATGGAAAAAACCTGCCTGCATTAACCCTATCTATACCCTCAATGCTGTATACCTTCAACAAATCTCCTACGCTCCCAGAAATAAAGTCCTAACCTATTTAATCTATCCTTATCAATAAAGTATGTCTGTCTGTCTGTCTTATAATTTGAGTCCCAGCAACATGTTCAATAATTTTCTCTGTACTCTTTCAATCTTAATGATAGCTTTTCTGCAGGTAGGTGACTAGAACTCTAAATTACATAATACTCCAAATTTGATCTCACCAACATCTTATGCAACTTTAACATAACATCTCAACTCTTCTACTCTATACTCTGATTTATGAAAACCAAATTCTATCACTTCCTCAGCAGCTAGTTCCATTTATCTTTCTCTGACTGTGTGAAAATCTTTTCCTCTAACCTAAGTATCTGCCCTTGAGTTTTAGACTCCCAACCCTGAGAAAATGACTGTGATAATCCACCCTCTCTCTATACCCTTTAAAATGCTTTACCACCACAAGGTCAGCCCTCATCCTCTTCTGCTCAAAGAAAATCATTCCCAGCCTATCCAGTCTGTCCTTACAATTGAATCCCTCCATTCCTGGCAAGATTCTTCTGAATCATTTCAGCACCCGTTTCAGCTCATTAATATCTTTCCTATAGCTAGCTGCCAAGAACTGCACAAAATATTTTAAGTGTGGTCTTGCCAACATCTCACAGCTGTAATATGACATCCCAACATTTGTACTCAGTGACCTGGTCATGAAAGTAGACTAGCCATATCTCTTCTTCTCCAACCTGTATACATGTATACCACTTTCAGGGAACTATATGCTAATATCCTGAGGTCTCTACTCTAGAACATCTTCCAGCATTTGTCATTCATTGTGTACTTGCCATTCACTGTGCATGTTCAATCCTGATTTAACATCCCATAGCATATGGCTTCACACTTCTCTGAGTTAAATTCCATCTGCCATTCCAGTTGATTTAGATCCTTTTGTAACTTTATTTAATATGACCAATACAACCATACGACCAATTTGGTATCATCTGTAAACTTACTACAAACGCCGACGACATTCTCATTTAAATCATTAATACAGATGGCAAACAATTGGAGGACCAGCGTGGATCCACTGATCTCACGTTTCCCATTTGAAAAACAAGCCTCCACTACCACTCTCTGACTCCTTCTACCAAGCCAATATTTTATCCGATTGGCTAGCTTGCCCTGAATTCCATGTGATCCAACCTCCAAACCTGATCAAAGGCAGAGGCGTATCTACGGAAAATAGCACCCATTACAAGCACTGAAATTGCGCCCTGTCTAAACATCTGACACCCATCTTTGAAATAACTTTACCATAATGTCAGCTCTAAAATACAAGTCAAGCTCATTAATCTTTTAATTAACAAATTATGGCACTACATGAAAATTATAACTGCACCTTCCTTGCTTTCACTGATGCAAATTGATCTATGATATGATCAGTTTTTCAGTTTCTTCTCTTTCTACACTCAGCAGAGCAAGATCACAGAATCTGCCTTGAATCATGGAGGCTCTCAAATACAAAAGTTTTAGTTTTAACTTGCTGAATGATCTCTCACAGCTAGCGATGGAAACTGTGATGGTTAGCATTATCTGAATAGCAATGCAAAGATTGGGGAAGACACTCTCATCTCCATACTGAACAATAAATTCAAGAAGCTCTTCAGGTCTTGATATTTTCATGTTGACCCACCTTGATAGCAACATTCTACAATCCAAAATTTCTTCATACAGCTGCTGTCCATCAACATCAGAGCTGTACAATTTGCCCAAATTTTCACACTTCTTCTTTAGGTCATTACTGTTGGCGCTGTAACACAGTCCCTTGACATCAAACTTGGTGTCAGCGTCATGCAAACGAGCGAACCTTTCGTCCATTTCTCTGTGAAGATGGTAGAGTGTTCCCTTCATGACTGTTCTCATCAGCCATTCGTTTCTTTCGTCTCTGACATCTTTCAACTTCAATATTCCATTCTTGACAAAGACCGTCCCCTTCTTCGAGTGACTCACTGACCAACACCTCTTTCATGATAAAAATGATCTCGGAGGGCTTTCAAATCCAGGGCAGCATCATGGAAGTTCATGCTAGGATCCTACAGCCTATTTTGAATATGGTCAATGCGAATGAGTACTTTGTTCCAAAATCCTAGCAAAATCAGAAAATTGTAACTCAACATGTGGTTGTACAGCTGCCTTGTGTCACTTCTTGTTTCACTAGTCTCATTTTCATTGTCTATCATGTCCTGGAGAACTTGAAGTACCTCCTCAGGGTACTTGTTGACAGGCTTCACTGCTTCTGTCCTTGCACTCCACCTGGTTTCGGACTCCAACTTAACAACCACAGGCATGGCGTTTTTGAGTTTTTCCCAGCGCTGTGTTGAACAAGAGAAAAACACGTAGAGAGCTTCAATGGTTCCAAAAGACATGACCATCACTGTATCCTGCTTGGCTGTATGTACACCCACCAAGCTGAGTAAATGATTACTGCAATTCATAAACACTGTCAGGTTGTTTTTCTCACTTATTCTTTGATGAACACCACTTCTGTGTCCAGCCATCACAGCAGCATTGTCATAGCACTGTGACTGACAATCTTGTAGCTTCATTTCGTCCTTCTCTTGCTGTTTCAAGATGTCTTCAACCAAGCTCTCAGCATCCTTCTGGCTTATCTGGATAAAAACAAGAAAGGACTCTCTAACATGGACTGTTTTCCTCTCAAAATCAACTTCCACATACCTCACTACTTCTTACATCTGCTCACGGTGTGCCTGATCAGGAGTCGAATCGAACCTGAGATCATAATATTTAGCTTTACAAATACTTCTCAGTAAACTCTGGCGAACAGTGGATGCCAGCATGTGGATGAATTTGTTCTGGACACCCGGTAAAAGATAAAGACATGGATCCAGGATGACTTTCCAAATGAGTGAGGTGTTCTTTTATGACAGGGTCAAAGATGGCCAGTAGTTTCAGCCAAGGAAATTTCCCACATTGGAGTCATTGTCTAGCTGAAGCGACTCCGTGTCCTCGCAAAGCCAGGTTCTGAGTCGCAAGGAATTTTATGGAGTGAAGGATTCTCTTCAAAATATCACGCCACTTCTGCCTTTCCTTCTCAATCTGTGACTGAAATACCGCGTCAATAACTCCTCAGTTTCCAGCTAAATTTCTTTCCATTTCTTTCCACTGTGTGAAGCATTCCCAATGATTCTTGGCACTTTCATGAACACTAATCCTTTCAGGTGGTTTCCACTGGTTGAATCCACTTTCCTGGTCCAATGAGAATTGATGGTCTGACCAGGAATAGAGAAGACAACAGATACAAAATGCTGTCTTTTGAGAAGGGGAATAGACCAGCCATGAGCAAGTCACTTCCTCACCACAACCATTTCCTAATTTCCTCTTGAACTAAGTTTTCTTCATTGAGCGGTTATTTGTTGGTAGGAAAGGCCCCTCACTGTTCTGGAAATACTTCAAACCCAGCTTTATTATTTTTGTTCTCAACGCATCAGGCAGAATTGCATTTCCAGTATCTTTGTTGAACTTCAGAAGTCCAATGTCATGTTGTTCAATCACTTCTGGTATGACAGTTCGAGGCTCTTTGACACCATCCAATTCACTAGATTCAATGTCATCAGGTTCGATCTCATCAGGTAAAATCTCGTCAATAAACTCAACATCATCACCACCACCATCGTCCTCTCCTCCTGTCATGTCCATGTTCTCTGTGGCAGCCTCACTATTAATCTCGTCATACTCAGATTTATCTAACTTGACTTCATCCTTGGCTTGTGACGCATTTGTACTTGATCCATCTTCAGATTCTAACAAAGTTGTAACAGGTGTAGGCAACTCCATGGAACATGTCGAACTACTTGTTCTGGGCTTTTCAAAGAAGGTCATGAAGAGCTTGCTCGACTTCTTGGCTTTCTCCGCCTCCAACTTTCGTCTCTTCCGTCCTTCAGCTCCACTTTCCTCCTTCGTGAAGAAACATTTCACGGTCTTCTTACACAATACTCTGAAATAAGGCCATCCTAGTGCTTCTCACCCATGATAATCAAAGACAGATCATACATCTGAAGAAAATTATTCTTCAATATCCCAAAATGGCTTGTCTGACTTTAATAGAAACTGCTCAGTGGCGTCCCCCTTCAAGTGGTGCCCAGGGCACATGCCATACCTTAGATATGCCACTGATCAAAGATCTTGTTAAAGTCCATGTAAATAATGTCTACCACCCTGCCTTCATCAATCCTCTTGGTCATCACTTCAAAGCTTCAAATTCCCACGTACAAAGCCATGCTGACTATCCCTAACCAGCCTTTGCCTTAGAAAATACGAGTGGATCTCAGAATTCTGTCTCTCAGAATTTTCTCTATTAACTTTCCTTCCACTGATGTTAGGCTCATCAGCCCAGAGCTCCCTGGCTTAACCTGGCAGTCTTCTTGAATGAAGGCATAACATTAGCCACCTTCCAATATTTAGGTATCTTTCCTGTGACTAATGAAGATACAAAGGATATACTTCGTCAGGCCCTAGGTATTTATCCACCTTTATGCACTTTAAAACTACCAGCACATTTGCTTTTATATGTTTCAATGCATCACTATTCTCGTTCTTGCATTGTCAAGCTTCCATAACCTTCTCCAAAGTAAATACAGATGAGAAATTTCCATCTCAGATCTTGCTCTTAACAACACTGATTGTTAAAGGCACCTGCTCACTGTCTAATCACCCTGTTGCTCTTAATATACTTATAGACTCTTGTAAAGTTCTCCTTTCTCTTATCTGCCAGAGCCATCTCATGTCCTCTTCATGTCCTCGTGATTTCTCTCTTAAGTGAATTCCTACATCCCTTATACACCTCAAGGAATTTCACTGCTTATGTTGATAAATATCTCCTTCTTCATCCAGCATGTCATATTCCTTCATCAACCAGTATTTCCTAATCCTGCTGACCCCTTGCCCTTCACTCTTACAGCACGATGTTGGCCCTCAACTCTGCCTCTCTCACTTTTAAAAGCTTCCTCCTTGCTAGATGTCACTTTACTTGCAAACACCCTCTCCCAAACAACCTTTGCAAGTTCCTGTCTAATGCCATCAAAATTAAACTTGTCCAATTTAGGACTATTAACATGAACTAGTCCTTTTTCTCCCATGACTACTTTAAAACAAATACAGTTATGAACAATGGACCAAAATGTTCCCCCACATCAATCAAGTGGCCAGCCTCATTTCCTAAGAGGAAGTCGAGTGTAATCCTTCTCTGATAGGGTCATCTACATATTGTTTTTGATAGGGTCATCTACATATTGTTTCAGAAAACTTCCTTAGACACACTTAACAAATTCTGCCCCATCTAATCCATTAGCACAAAATTTGTCCCAGTTAATACTAGGGAAGGTGAAATCACCAACTATTATGATCCCATTTCCTAACTTCCTAACCGGATGAGCATAATCTGTGTGGATTGGTGATAACATATCCTCCTTGCTGACAATTAATACTGGCACACCTCAGGGGTGTGTGCTTAGCCCACTGCTCTCCTCTGTATATACACTTGACTGTGTAGCTAAGCATAGCTCAAATACCACTGATAAATTTGCTGACAATACAACCATTGTTGGTAGAATCTCAGGTAGTGACAAGAGGGTGTACGGGAGTGAGATATGCCAACTTGCAGAGTGATACTGCAGCAACAACCTGGCACTCAATGTCAGTAAGACAAAAGAGCTGATTGTGGACTTCAGGAAAGGTAAGGAGAAGGAACACATACCAATCCTCATAGAGGGATCAGAAGTGGAGAGAATGAGCAGTTTCAAGTTCCTGGGTGTCAAGATCCCTGAGGACTCCTACCTGGTCCCAATCTATCGATGTAGTCATAAAGAAGGCAGGATAGCAGCTATAATTCATCAGGAGTTTGAAGAGATTTGGTATGTCAACAAATACACATAAGAACTTCAAAAGATATACCGTGGGGAGCATTCTGACAGGCTGCATCACTGTCTGGTATGGGGGGGGGGGGGGGGGGGTTGTCTATTGCACAGGACCAAAAGAAGCTGCAGAGGGTTGTAAATCTAGTCAGCTCCATCTTGGGTACTAGCCTACAAAGTACCAGGACATCTTCAGGAAGTGGTGTCTCAGAAAGGCTGCATCCATTATTAAGGACCTCCAGCATCCAGGGCATGCTCTTTTCTTACTGTTACCATCAGGCAGGAAATACAGAAGCCTGAAGGCACAAACTCAGCAATTCAGGAACATCTTCTTCCCCTCTGCCATCCGATTCCTAAAAGGACATTGAACACTTGGACACTAACTCACTGTTTTTAATATACAGTATTTCTGTTTTTGCATGCTTTTTTTAAAAAAATCTATTCAATATATGTATACTGTAATTGATTTACTTGTATAATTATTATTTTAATTTTGTTTTTTTTCTCTTCTATATTATGTATTGTATTGAACTGTTGCTGCTAAGTGAACAAATTTCACATCACTTACCAGTGATAATAAACCTGATTCTGATTCTAGTATTCCTATGCTTATCTAAATCTCCCTACATATTCCCTTTAACTTTCAGAGGACCAATAGAACAGACTCAACAGTGATCACTCAATTCTTAATTCTAAATTTTATCCATACAACCTCACTGGATGATCTCGTAAGAATATCCTCTCCAAATACTGCAATTAAAGAACATATTGTGACATTTGAACATAGGGTTAAAATATGCTGACCGATGCCAACATTTCCTTAACAATGTATCAGCAACTAACAGTTCTGAAATCTGTGCAAACAGGCACCTCAATGATCACAATTATGCTCAGATGCTGAACTCTGCATGGAGTCCAGTAAGGAAGCATTAACTAATTAAGTCCACCAGTAACTGTTATGGGGAATCTGCATCAGGCTAAACATGAGATGCATTTGGACAGCAAAGGCTGATTTGAGGAAGAATTGTTAAGTTTAAGGTAATTTATTAGTTTTAAGTAATTCAATTCAATGTAGTATTTTAAAGCTGTAAGCTTTTAAAATAGTTTAGTGATATGGTTTCATGTTTAGTTTTTCCATTAAGATAAGAACATAAAAAATAGAAGCAGGAGTAAGCCATCTGGCCCGTCGAGCCTGCTCTGCCATTCAATAGAATCATGGCTGATCTGGCCATGGACTCATCTCCACCTACCTGCCTTTTCCCCATAACCCTTAATTCCTTACTATGCAAATATCTATCCAACCTTGTCTTAAATATATTTACTGAGGGAACCTCTACTGCTTCATTAGGTAGAGAATTCCACAGATTCATCACTCTCTGGGAAAAGCAGTTCCTCTTCATCTCCATCATAAATTACTCCCCCAAATCTTGAGACTATGTCCCCTAGTCTCATTTATTAGTGGAAACAACTTTCCTGCCTCTATCTTATCTATCTCTTTCATAGTTTCATGTTTCTATAAGATCTCCTCTCATTCTTCTGAATTTTATCTAGTACAGTCCCAGACAACTCAATCTCTCCCCATTGAATTTTTGTTGAATGGCTTTGAATGACTGGAGCATTGAAACAATCAGAAAAATTAATAGCTTTCAAAAGGGTGCACAAAAGGCAAGTTCTAAGTTTCTGTGCATGTCAGTATTAAGCAACAAACCACTCTGCAAAGACATGTTCACATTCAAGATATGCTAGTGGCAAATAAATCAGGGAAATGGGGGTACAAATAAGAATACCAGAGGGAAAGGAAGCATTGGAAAGTTGAGGAACTGAATGAAGTTACAAAATGTTTGAGGAGTAGAATCAGAACAGGAATTTTTTTTTAATATAGACAACATACACTAAATTAAAGACTTCAGAGAATCAGAAGCCAGTGTGGAACATAACAGGATGAACTTGGGATTTCAGTAAGCAAGACAATGTGGTCAAGTTACGACCAGCAGAATACTGCGTGAACACTAGTCCATTTTGTAGGGAAGTGACAACAGTTAAATGCAGAACATTTCAAAACTCCCAAAATGTAGCCTTCTTCTGTGCTAAATTCTCTGTTGCACTGTAAACTGGGCCCCTCATGAAATCGAGCAGAAGAGTGCAAACTTGCACCAGCTTGTTGGTACCTTTGTTGAAAAATCTACACTAGGCCACTGCAGATTTGGCAAAACAACAGGATCTCCATTCATTTGAATGGAGGACCAAGTGCAAGGGACAATACAGGATTAGATCACCTTCATTGTATTGGCTGCAATATTATTATTTCTTGCCTGCTTTCCCAAGGCAGCAGCAAGTGGGTACCTTTGTTACGCATATATTTCGGAGATGAATGTAGAGCGTGGGAGATGGCGTCTGCAGTGGACCTGTTTCTTGAGGTAGGTGAATTGCAATGGGTCAAAACCAGCCTCTTGAAGTACTTCATTACATACAGGAGTGAAACAGATCAGCTGGTTGAGTGGTGTCACAATATCAACCTTACACTCAACATCAGTAAGACTATGGAAATGACTGTGGACCTCCAGGAGAAATCAAGTGAACACAGAGCAGTCCTTATCGCAGGATCAACAGTGGAAAAGGTGAACAGTTTCAAGTTCGTGTGTGTCAATGTCTTTGAATATCTATCCTAAGCCAAAAAGAAGTTATATTTCAATTGGAGTTTGATGAGACTCTGCATGTCTCTAAAGACACTTACAAATTTCTACAGATTTACTGAGGAGAGCATTCTAACTGGTTGTTTTATCATCTGGTGTGGAGAGGCCAACGCAGAAAGTTGCCAACTCAGGCAACTCCATCATGGGCATTAGCCTCCCCAGCAGAGGACACCTTGAGGATGATGCCTCAAAAAGGCAGCATCCATCATTAAGGACCCCCATCATCCTAGGCCTGCCCTCTCCTCATTGCTACCACTAAGGAGGGTACAGGAGCCTCAAGACACACACTCAAGAACAGCTTCTTCCCCTCCATCATCAGATTTCTGAATGGACAATAAACCTATAAACTCTATCTCAGTACTTGTTTTGCTTTCTTTTTGCACTAATTTATTTTTATCATTTTATAAACGTACTTATTATAATTATTTTATTATGTATAGTAATATACTGCTGCTGCAAAAACAACAAATTTCATGGCATATACCAGTGATATTAAACCTGATTGTGATTTTGACAGTTGTCACTATCAGGACCACCAGGCAAAAGTCATTAAGGCACATTACCTTTTATCTCTTTGCCACTGGGATGAATGTAGTCCTAAATCAAATGAGAACCTCAGACTAGTGGTAGGGAAAGGTTAAAAATGTCTGTGACTACATTTTCTGTTTTTATTCCATGCTCTGATCATTTAAGATGACACCACTTGAATGTGAGGACATTTTACACACTGCTCTCTATTCAATGCATCTAATATAATCATTTCACTCAGATCTAAATTCTTTGACTTTAAGAATTAATAACGTTCCCTTCAGGTCTGCTGATCTGCCGACCTCATGGAATGACTTATCTTCCAAACCGGACCCTCAGACTTGAAATAACCTTACCATAGAAGCTTAGGATGGCTCTGACCAGCTGCAGCACCCAAAAACAATTACTGACCAGTTCTAACAACCAACACTGGATCCAAGGCCTACAAACTTACTATCAGTCAAGCTATGAAATTCAACCTAGGTAAATGCATTTTCTGTACATAAATGAGCAGCGACAATAGATGGCTTGCTGCTGCTTGGAAAATCATCGCTAATGCAGCAAGTGGCAGGCACTCCTACCAGTACTTTGTAACAATCTTGGAAGGGTGGGTGAAGTTTTCAGCAGCAGATAGGCTGAAGCAAGAGCAGAGGCAGATGAAAGTGAAAGGATAAAAAAATCAACTTGCTACATCATTTTAATAGTGAGCACCCACAAACAACAATGCAAGAACAATTCTGTAATGCTGAACACTGCAGTAATATTAGATAAATTACCAGGAATTTATCTACTGTACATCAAAATAGTGCTACAGCACTTTTTTTCATCTTTATGAGCAAAAGAAACTTGGGTTACAGTGTGCTGCCTGAGATGATATATCCAACAGTGCCCCGTCCCCTCAGTATTGCACTGTAATATCAGCCTGGATACTGTTCTCAAGTCTTCAGACAAAAACCTGTTGATTTCTGGCTCAGAAGTGAGAGAACTGCCAATGAATGAAGGTGGAAGAATATGGAGTCAGAAGATCAGTTCAGGATCAATTAGAAAGATGTTTCTGAACAGATGTATTTGCAAAAGGAAACAGTTTGTGATACAGAATGAAGACTTCCACTTTAATGGTTCCATTTGGAATAACAGTGATTGAACAAAGAGTGGAATATCAAGATGAGGCAGACAACTGACTCTTCAAAGGCAAGTGCAAGGGTGAAAGAAATGCAAATGGAAGGAGATGAGTTAGGGGGAAGAGTAAGGAATGATCTCCATGTGTGAATGGTGCAGCAAACTGGATGGGCCAAATGACCTGATTCTGCTCCCATGTCTTCTGGTTTGGTGCATTTTAAGTTAACTGCACTAGAGCTAGAAAAGCAATCATACCTAAAGAGGGCTGACTGATTCACTACTTCAGCAAACTGGGTCCCTAGCATAGTAGATGCAGGTCAAGCTGGACAATTTTCTATTCAAATACATTAATAAGTTAGAATATTGAAGCTCCCTTGAATTTGTATAATGAAGGAACATTCTCAACTAAATGTTTCACTACTTGAGAAACACAGAGGACATGAACTAAAACAGAGACGATCTTCAGAGAGAGAGACACACACATCAACTGTGGCTGTTGCCTGATTTGTTTCATTTTCTGTTTAATTTCAGATTTCAGGCAACTGCAGTATTCTGATTTTCTCAAATGAACTCTTGTAGCTGCCAAGTATTAGGCACCCTTGAAGTTTAAACATAAGCTTATGCACCTGACTGAGTTCCAACAGATCAGGGCAAATTTAAAGCTCTTGGTCATGCATTTTAATTGTCTTTAGTTTGTGTTGATCAGATTCACAGCGTGGGATTGATATGACCACAGGTGCCAATTCCCTTGTTCACAATGACATAAGATCCCTGAATGGAAGCAATTGTCAGTTTTGTCTCTGGAGACTGCTTTGGCTGAAGTCACATTGAACCAGTGTGACAAAGCACAAATTTTCAGCCAATTTAATGCCAAAAACATGAAGAAAAATGTCTGTGTGTTAAAAGGTGATCCATATCTAGACTCCTTCAGTGCATAAGTCACAAGGCTTAGAAACAGATCTGGACGTAGTGAACAGAACTTTTCCTCAGGAGGTTAACTGGAAGGAATTATGTATAACCTCCATTGTAAGGTAGCAACATTCAACCATTCAATAATGCTCTCAACTAAGATGTTAACTTTGGGTTCAAATGTAACATTTTAAAAAAGGTGATTAGTGGGCTAAGCTTGTAATTGATGGTAATAAATAAGTTCAAAGAGTGGAAAATCTTGTATCACTGGAGTCAGTGTAAGGCATTCCCAAAATTCAATTAGGTAAAGAATTTAATGGTATAAGTCCAGTGCTGACCAAGCTGGGATGTTAGAGTTAATGGCACTTCCATACAGGTAAACTTCTATCGTTTCAGATGAAGGATGAGAGGTTGGGTACAGCCCTAGAAATACTGTAGTTGCCTTGGTGTAGTATTTGCTATTTGCAGAATGCAATAACAATGGAGGTAATAAATATGTAAGATATCTTGAATGAATCTGAACATTTTGGGTGCCAAAGCTACATTGATTAATATAGTTGAAAAGAATAGGACATTCTTCATAGTTAAAGTGAGATGACCAATTGCTTTGACATTGAATACCCAACTTCTGATCTGCTTAACATATATAAGAAGTTCCAATTTCTGGTTGATAGTGATCCTCAGGAAGATAATTGTCCAAAATTCAGAGATAGTAATACTATCAAGTTTCAAGCCAAAATGGTTAGACTCTCTCCTGCTAGGGACTGGTCATTGCCTTGGAGTTGTGCAATTTGAATGCTGCATGACGGATATTGCTGTAATTCATGAAGCAGTTTAGCTCTCGCTATGTGCATACACAGACTGATTAATTATCTCTGAAATTGAAAATGTAGTGGAAATACAATTTCAGTGAACATTTTTGATTTCATGATAGAGGGAAGATTATTGATAGAACAGTGAGCATTGGATTGTGCCTTGACAACGTGTTGTGGCTTTCTACTTGATTCATTGTCAGTATTTTTAGACAACATCAACTTAAAAGTATAGAGCAACTTTAGCTGAGTAAAATGTCCAATCTGGAATAACAAAATTTGACAACAAGGCAAAGATGATCGTCAGTAAAATAATTCAAAAGTTTGCCAGAATAATAGCGCTGAAGGCAGACGCTTCAGGGTCAGGAAAATACAGGGTACATGTTAATGACCCTGAATGCAATCAGTAACTTCAAAGGGTAAAGTTGGGAGGATAATATTTAAGAATCAATGGTTTATAGGATTAGGAGCCCAAATGAAAAGTGTAAAATTGGAAAATCGATTTCCCATAGTTCCTATAAAGTTAATTGCACAAAAGCAACAGCTTATATTGGATCACAATTCTGACTGACTCAGCAAGTAGAAAAGTTACCAAAAACCTTATCTGGAGAACACACTTTGTGGCAAATAAATGAATACAGAAAATTCCAGTATTTAAAGGTGTTTTGTTATCATATGGTCTCACTTGAAGGCACTTTTAAAGATGCAGATTTACAAAGGAAGCAGAGAATTATATGGCTATGTTTCTTATTCATATCTATTCCAATGTAGAAGTTCAAGCTAAAGTTGGTTACAGCATAACAGTTTGCACAATGCTTTGCAACACCATCGCTGACCGATGAGGTTCAATATTCCAGCCACTGTCTGCAAGGAGTTGGTACATTCTCTCTCTGACTGCACAAGTTACTCCAAATGTTCCAGTTTTCACCCACATACAAAAGGGTTAGCGTTAGTTAGTTGTGGGCATGCTACGTTAGGGCCACAAGTGTAGTGAAAATCCTCAGACGGCTCATCATTGACACAAAAATGACACATTCCACTAGATGCTTCAATGTCTCGATGTACATGTGGCAAATAAAGCTAAGCCTCATTTGGCTGACAGATACAGTCTATTATAATGCTGAAGAAATTTGTAACTTTTGGTAATAAATTGTCATCTAATAAAACTAATTTCACAGAAAAATATCAGGAGTGTCCATATATGAACAAGTAAATATCAGAATCAAAACAGAGATAAAGCAGATTTAAATCTATCTCAAAATGCTTCAACTTAGAGATGTTAATTTGCAGTTTAGTACACACAAATAAAAAAAAATTCTACCAATTGATTCAACAAAGTGTTGTGCTTACGGATATTTCCCTTTTAAGAGAAATTCAATACAAATGACTTCTGAACACAGGCCATTATTCCTATTAGTATGAAGTTCCAATACCTTAATGAAGCCCAGAATACATGCATTTTAAGCACATTTTACAAGCTCAGCAAAGAAACAAAGCAAAACACTGTTGAAGAAATTTATATGTAAGCCAAAAAAAGCAATAACTTTCCACAGTTCACTTTAGCTTCTGGCAATAGTTCTTTCCCGTAAAAGTTCGATTTTAAATCTGTCATATTAAATATCAATTTATGGAAGTTCCCAAGGGTACTCATATAGTGGGAACTTCCTTTTGGTGGTCTGCTCAAAATTACAGTAGCATTTGTTTATTATTTATTGGTATCAATAAGTTATTACACTTGATAGACTTGGCCTCTTACAAACTTTTAATTCACTTGTTGGGAACAATTTCACGAGCTATAGCCCTGTTGCAGAGCTTTGACCCGAGACATCAATTCCTTCCCTCCCCCAGATGTTGTTGAACCCATTGAGTTCCTCCAGTTTGTTTTTTTGCTCCAGACTCCAGCATCTGCAGTCTCTTGTGTTTCCACTTCGCTGGTTGTATCTTGATGGATGTGGATAATTTACTAAGCATGGCTGGACAACAACTTGCACTTACAAAATAGTCAAAATATTATTCTGCACAATATCTAACACTTCTGGGTGTAAACTTAATTTTTGGATTAATTGCAGGTCAGTTAATTTGTTAAAATATTAATGTCAAATACTGAGTTTTTCTGTACACTGCATTATTTATTAATTTTATTACAATTATGATGAAAATTGCAGCCATGAAAAGCCATGTTGAACAGGAACTAATATGGCTGCACACTCGGCTTTGGAAGAAATGCTTAAAGTATTCCAATGCTATTGCAGTCTAACCCCTGAAGAATCTCTGGAGCATTGAGTTATCAATTTAAAAGCGTGTCTTTAGCATATCAGGTGAAACATCACTAGTTCATCCTCAGAATCGCTGCTAGCTAGCTGAAAATGGTAAACATTTTGAGATTCTGCAGATGCTGAAAATCCAGAGCAACACATTCAAAATACTGGAGGAACTCAGCAGGTTAGGCAGCATCTATGAAAATTAATAAACGGTCACTGTTTCAGGCTGAGACACTTCCATCAGACCTGGAAAGAGGGAGGGGGAGAGAGAGAAGCTAGAGTACAAAGTTGTGGGAGTGGAAGAGTACAAGCTAGAAGATCATAGGTGAAGCCAAGTGCGTATGGAGAGATGCGAAGAAGTAAGGAGCTGGGAGGCTTTAGGAGGAAAAGATATAGGGCTGGAGAAGAAGGAACCTGATAGAACTGGAAAGTAGACCATGGGAGAAAGGGAAGGAGGAGGGGTGATGCAGGGGAAGGGGGTGATAGACAGGTGACGAGAAGAGAAGGGGAAGGGAGCCAGAATAGAGAATGGAAAAAGAGAGAAGGGGGAGAAATTGCAGGAAGTTAGAGAAATTGACTTTCATGCCATCAGATTGGAGGCTACCCAGATGGAATATGAGGAGTTTCTCCTCCAACCCAAGAGTGGTCTCACCTTGGCAGGATCTTCAATAGAATCCTACCACCAAACACATTTCTCTCACTCCACCCACCCACATTCTCCGCTTTATGCCAGAATCATTCCCTCCATTCGCCCCTCACTACTATTTTCTCTCCTTGCACTTAAACCTGCAAATGCAGGAAGACCTATACCTGCTCATTCACCTCCTCCTTTACCTCCAGTTAAAGCCCCAAACAATCCTTTCAGGTGAGGCAATACTTCACTTGTGAATCTGTTGAGGTTGTCTACTGCATGCTCCCCATGCGGCCTCCTCTACATTGGTGAGACTCCCCACTCTGGCCCCCCCCCCTTACCTCTTCTCTTTACCTCATCTGCCTATCACCTCCTCCTTGTGCCCCTCATTCTTCCCTTTTGCCCATGGTCAGCTCTCCTTTTCTATCAGATTCTTCCCCAACCATTTACCTTTTCCACCTATCACCTCCCAGCTTCTTACTTCACGCCTCCCCCACCCACCTGGCTTTACCTATCACCTTCCACAGCCTGTCCTCCTTCCCCTCCCCCCCACCCACCTTCTTATTTTTGCTCCTTCCCCCTTCCTTTCCAGGGTTTTGGCCCACAACGTCAACTACTTATTCATTTCCATACCAGTTGAGTTCTTTCAGCATTTGGTGTGTGTACCTCAAAATGGTAGAGCCCACAAAGAGAAACTCTAATGTGTAACCAATCCCTTAATTCCCATTAATTGTAAAGGTAATCAATAAAGGCCATTTGAAGGGTTCACAGTGCAAGCTCCCATTTCCCCATCATCATAATTTAGTTTTTTATATTTTGGCAAGGTACCAGTAAGGATGAAAGCAAATGGATGATGATAATTCGAAAGGTAATAGATAAGTATTGGGAGTGTTCACTTAGTGATCGTTTCTCTTGCTTAAAGTCACTTGGGGTAGGATGTTCTGGTTTGTACTACATTAAGGAATGATGAGGTTTTAAGGTATAGAAGATAAAGTGACAAACCTAAACAATCAGCAAAGTCAGATAACTAAAGCAATGGTCCAGTTTGACTGTGTTTACACAGTCTTGCCTGAAAACATTATCAGATGTTCATTCATTGACTGTGCTTATAGTAACACAGTGGTTCTTTATATGGTCTACAGCTATGCACAGGCTCCTGGCTAAAGTTATGAAGCATCTCTGGGACAGGAAGTTAGACAGTTTTCTCTCATGATCCAGTTAGATGTCCTATTTGGAATAAAGGTGAAAGAGAACGTTGGCAGAGGATAGAGATCACAGAACAGCAGCAAAGCATGCTTGTGGTTGTAAAGCAATTGTTAGTTGAAGAAAGCCTTTTTGACGGCTGAAGATTGCATGTAATTATGTATTCTCCCTCATGGTATGCATTAAGTAAATTTCTCCAGTAACATTTCAACAGAATATTTCTAAATAAAGCAGAAACAATTTAAAGTATCCACTTCAAGATCTTTCAATACTTCAATGACCTAAAATGCTACCAGTGGATACAAACCACATTTCACAAGTTTCTTCTTATTCCAATGGAGCATTAGCCAATTATCTTAAAATTTAACACTTAAATAAAATGAGATAGAGAATAAAATGATTTAGAATAAAAGAACTTGAATAATATGCACTTAAATTTCATTGAACATAGAATTTGTAATGAACATTGAATTTATACATGGCTTGCAGATGTCCGTTATCTATTATAGCAATAAAGGAAACAAGTTAATTGTTCTACTCCACCCAATAACATTTCCCTGTGATTCCGGTATCAAAGATCATAGCCTTGCCACTCTATCTCATTTGTCACTTTCAGGATAATGGTCTGAACTCAGTCCTATTTTAAATCACATCGCAACACTGACAAAGCAATTTCCCTTTCCTGGGTTTTGTTTCTCTGAAAGATTTTTCATACAAGTTCCACACCCAGATACTCATTTGTTTATCGTAGAATGTTGTCAAATTTGTTACACCCATGGAAATAGATTGCAAAAGTCTACAAATTATGATGAATGTTCACAGAACACTTCATTTCCCAAATAAAACTTAATTCAATCTAGCTCATAACTGTTCACTATCTTCCAATACTAATTTATCCACCCTTCCTGTTCAGAGTCCAAAATGTTCAACTCATATCAATATAGATATGTAGATATTGAATCACAAACAAGAAAAAATCTGCAGATGTTGGAAATCTGAGCAACATACACAAAATGCTGGACAAACTCAACAGGTCAGGCAGCATCTAGGAAAAGAGTACAGTCGATGTTTCAGCCCGAAATGTCGACTGTACTCTTTTCCTAGATGTTGCCTGGCCTGTTGAGTCCCTCCAGCATTTTGTGTGTGTTCATGTAGATATTGACTAGAGTTGATGCACAACTTATTAAAATTACTATTAAGTGCACAACTTCTAAAACATTCTCACAAACTATTCAAAAATCTCATAAAACAATCAATAAGAAAACCATTCTCAGAATAAATCTTCTTAGGCAGCTTCTCAGGATCAAGGATAGCTTGCTTCCAATTCAGTTATAATAGTTCCAAGTTGACTGATAAAGTCAACATGGGAAACACTGACTCTTTCACAAAGAGAAAAAGAAGTGCCTGATATGAAGTACCCTAGCATTTTGTGAGGTGGCACACTCATAGCTCTCCTGTATATCTCCAACACATGGACTCAAGGTTCTCAAAATCATCTGAATGCTGCTTCTTCATTTCACGTAATCATAGGCCAGAGGTTCCCAAGACTCAGGGGGAAAATTCCCTTATGTTAAATACAACTCCTAGCAAGTCCTTTTATCTTATATTATGCCTGCCTGGTAATTTGCTTCACTGAAAATGCCCATTTTAGGAGCCTGGTGCAAGTGCTATAGCTTGATCAACAGAGCAGAGCTTCCAGTAGGATGGCAGGACGCTCAGACACAGTAGTCCCTCCGCATCCATCCACAGTGCATTTGTTCATTTCGGTCTCGGCCCGAAACATCAACTGTACTCTTTTCCATAGATGCTGCCTGGACTGCTGAGTTCCTCCAGCATTTTGTGTGTGTTGCTTGGAATTCCAGCATCTGCAGATTTTCCTTTGTTCATTCTGTGTGTCTTTTTTACAATCGCAAGTCACTGCTGAACTCTAAGAAAATCAAGTACAGGTTGAGTATTCCTCATCCAAAATGCTTGGAGCCTGAAGTGTTTTGGATTTTGGAGTATATATTGAGATGGCTTGGGATGCCATCAATTCCAACTCTGAATTTATGTACTATTGGTAAGGAGTTTTTGTCTTACACTTGTTCATCACACATATGTACTTAACAGCAAAAAATATTACATAACATAAATATAATGACAATATAATGTGTGCAGGGTAACAAAAAGCAGTACAGCAGCATCGGAAGAATACCTGAATCTGCTGCTGAACAGTTGAATTTCAGTCTTCACCTACGATGCCATGATTTGATTAGAAGGTTGTAGTACACTGTATTTATATTTTACTCTTTTCTTTTAGGTTTTATGTAAGGTATAAAAACAATCAGCATTGTAGACTTGTTCTGGTGTTAAGATTTTCATTAGTGACACTTTAAAAATTTAATGCCGTTATGAATGATATAAAAACCATCAGCTTCATAGACTTGTTCTGGTGCTAGATTTTCGTGATCGCCAGATGCTTTAAAAATTTAATGTTGTGCCTTTTCTTAAATTTCTCCAAGCAGCCTACTGAAAATTTACAATTACCTTCAAATTTCAGTTCATCATGATAGATCTTTGCTTGTTTCAATGATCGTCATACTGTTAAACAGCACATCATCATTCCGACGCTGACGATCCACAATTGACATTTTCGTTTTTCACTTTATACATTGTTTTTCATTTTCCATTCACTTCTGTTCATTTCACATGTAAGATTACCTCTCAGAACTCTTTGTGGTGTTCAGAGACCTGCACTTCACCTTCTGGAATTCTCCCTTTGTAACATGGTATCAGTGCTCAAAATAAAAAAAAAATCAGATTCTGGATGTTTCGGATTTTGGAATTTCAGATTCGGGGGTACTCAACCTGCACTGCAGGTCAATCGCACCCGTGAGTTGCTCGATAGCATTGGAGCTGGACTTAATGCATACCGTCGTTGTGCTGCCTAAACTTGTTGTATACCACTGTGCCAAGGTGAACAGTCCAACAATCGATGCTATGATTGCCTTGGACGTTTTTATTGGGGCCGCAAGACCCTGCTGGACATTGGTAAGATAGAATACTACACATCTGGTTCACTGGTTTATTGGCGAGACTGACAGCGGGGGAGTAGCGGTGCTTCGTTTATGACAAGGACAAGGCCTAAGCCTAGGCCACTGGGTCACCTGTCGCAGCCGTCATGAGAGATGCAAAGGCAGTTTGGGAGAACCTCTGTAGGATGCACTGGAATCCGTATTGGTTGGAGGCTGACTCCTCCCATCAGTGCTGCCCTCACTCGATGCAGCCAGCCAGTGTTCACTCAGTGGAAGAACAAGCTAGATCAGGACAACATCCCATAAGTCTACAGTCATGCCACACAGGAACTTGGACTATATTTTTTTTTCTTTCTGACTGAATGACTTTCTGAAATCATAACCATATGTCTAATTGTGCTATATGCCATTAATGATGCGCTTTGCACCTTGACCTGGAAGAGTGCAGTTTTGTTTGTCTATATTCATGTATGATTGAAGATAACTGGACTTGAACTTAAACTTCTACAAGTAGGGCCTCAATGATGGGGTTGTTAGCTTTGGAAAGGACATTCATGTTAGCTCACTTACCTTTGTATTGAATATTTTTAAGAGTATTTTGCAGAGACAGCATTGATAATATCTTTTCAGTGGCCTGTGGTCACTGCTCTAAGTTTTCCAGGACACTGTAGGTCTATGCTACCTAGTACACTATGAACTTTGAGATCCTGAATTACAAATGTACTTTTGCTGGCACTTTGAAAACAATGATTGAAGTTTGCCTCGTGCTCCATTCCTCGTACAACGCTGTAAAGCGGGAACAAGCTGATAGATAGTCTTTGTTATGCAAATGTTGCATACTTATGCTACTCATACACTAGTGAACTAATCGATGAAGGCCTGGAGTATGGCCTCCATACTTAAACACTAATATCAATATCATACAGCAGCTGGACTAACAAGGTCGGAATAACCTTGGTGGCAGAGTGTAGCTGCCAAAAATTTAAGTTTCCCATTAGTTCTCAGGCTTAGTTCCAGTCCCATAGGAAGGCTGTTGGAGGAGAGGTGCACAACAGAGCTAGAAAGATTGAAAAAGTGTTCATGCAATGATGCAGCCTTATTTGTGGCCAGATTTCACTAACATTATGTGTTGTAGATCCATAATTAAGCCCATGACTTGCACGTCATCATGAACAAATGTAAAGTGAAGATAAGTTTCATATTCTCCAAAACATTTCAGTCAATTATAATTTTACACTAACACATCCAAAAATGCACTTTCAATTAACTGTGACAGTCTTTTGTGTAGTACAATCATATGCCACCTATCTAATCAGACACCTACACAAATAGTCTACACAAACACTTACCCAAAGTTAATTATTCTATTAATAAAACTATACGTGACCAAAAGATGCATAAGCCAAAGGGTATCATGTGGAGGAATAAAGCAAATATGAAAAACAAAGTTAAAATTGTAATCACTAATTACCATTATTATTTAGTGCTAGTTTCACAGGAGTAAACTTTGAAAACTTTCAACATAAAGCAGACATTAATTGACAATATATATTGCATATCAATACATCACTACGCATGATGTTTAATGGAGAAGGATCAGGTGTTTAATGCGAAAGAAAGTTTCTTGCGGCACAGTACTTGAAATGCTTTTTAAACTTGTGCAGTGGAATAATCATAAAAGATCAATATCAAACAATAATATAAAAAACAAATGAAATATTCTGTACAAAAAACAGAATACTTAATGGTTGTGTATAATATTTGCCCAGAACCTATAGCTTTAATAATATTTCTGCCCCCTGCTGTACAAATTTGTTATCTATATCTTAAACTGTCAAACAGATGCCGTGATCAAATTAGAGAGAAAACAAAACTTGTTACTCTGAAACTGAGCAAATAGCCAAATTTGGTGAATACACAAAACCTTTCAGGCAACTTATGTAAATCCATTTACATTATTTATGGCCAACTAAACAAAATGGCAATTCATTGAATTCAGTTTTTATAGAAACACTGCAACTTTCAGAATCAGGATTAGGTTTATTATCACTGGCGTATGTCGTGAAATATGATGTCTTGTGGCAGCAGTGTGCAATAGAGAATAATAATGGAAAATCCCTATACATTACAATACTGTGCAAAAGTCTCAGGCACATATTGTATATATAGCTAGGGTACCTAAGACTTTTGAACAGTATTGTATTTGTCAAAGTAGTGCAGAGAGTGAGTTTGTAAATCTGGCGGGAGCAAAGGATACTGAGAATAGCAAGGATAGAGTGCCACAAGAGGGCTGTGGGACAATGGTACAGGAGATGTGCTGGGGCAGAGAGTGGTGCAGGTGCAGACACACCCAGCCCTGAGACACAAGGCAAGGTAATTTGATTCCAATCAACTAGCTCATTGTTCACTGCACAACATGTCCCAGGTGCTTCCCATTCCCTTCCCTTCCCCGCCCCCCTCAAACACGATTCCCCTCTCCCCCTTCCTAGTCTCATTTATTTATGATCCACAGTGACTGTGGTCTCCCAGTGAGGAAGTCAAAGATCCAGTTGCAGAGGGAGGAACTGAGGCCTTGAGGGTATGATTGTGTTAAACACTGAGTTGTAATCAATAAACAGCAGCCTAACGCAAGTGTTGCTATATTCCAGGCGATCCAAGGCCAAGTGGAGAACCAATGAGATTTTAATAGATATCTCAATTGAGCCAATTATTACAATCATTTAACTTACAAAAACAATTTAACTGTACTTTTGCTAATCCTTGTACTATAATTTACACTGTGCATTTTAAAAGTATCAGGCAATTCAAGGAAGCCTCATGGTAGCAATGATTTAATTAAGTTTTAGTTCAGAAATTGATTAACACTCAAGATGTAAGATCAGCTTCAAAAGTTTCAAATTTTGGTACCTTAAGTAGTCCAGTATTCTAACATATGTCAGGCTGAGGAGGATAAAAAAGGATCAGCCATGATTGAATGGCAGAGCAGACCTCGATGGACCAAATGGCCTAATTCTGCTCCTATGTCTTATAGTCTTATGGTATTATACTGTATAATATCCATAAAAACATTCTGGGTAATACAGATATTCTCTGAAATTTAATTTTCAACAGAATAAATGATGAATTCAAAACAAAAAAAAGTTGGAAATGCTCAGATCTTAGGCAGTGTCTGTGGAGAAAGAAACAGATTTGAAATTTAAGATCCATCATCTAATAAAACTGTTTCCTTCTCCACAAATCCTAATTAATTTTTGGAGTGTCACCTGAATTTTCTGCTTTTAATTCCAATTGCTAAACATTTGCAGTATTTTTTTGAACAGACAGAACTGATTGAAAGTGCAAACAACAAATTATGTTATAACCTTACTAATGTATGCAAGTAGGAACTTGTGTGAAGCAAATTCAATAATTCATTCAGCCAAGTTTTTCACCCTAGCAGTATGTTTATAGTGAGAATTAACTGGCCCTAGATGGTACTCTAGATAATCTTTAATTACAATTGCAATACCATGAACAGTAAAATCCTGACAATCCACTATCCAATCCAAGTTCAGCATCTGGTTCACCAGACCCTTGCTTCCCTTTAAATTCACCAGAGCCTTTTGAAGTCTCTGGGGCCCTTTTCCAAAACGTCTTTTAACTCACAAGGGCCCTGCTCCCACAACTTGTTTTTTTAAACTCACCTTGGGTCCGTTCCACTCTTCTTCTAACTCATTGGAGTTTCAGTCCCTACTTCTTTTAAATCCACCATGCCTTGATTTCTCTACTCCCTTTAAACTGTGCTAGTTCACTGGAAATATTTTATACTACCATACAACATCTAAAATAGTAAATCAAAAGCTGGTTGGAATATTGATAAGAAAGCCTAAATATAAAAATCCTAAATTGGTCCACCACCAGTTATCCTAGGGTGACGAATTATCAGAATTTTACTGTACTTAGCAACAAACATAGTATTCAAAGATGTTTCCAAAGTAGATTATTAAAGAGAATTTGACAAGGCACATCAAAACAATTCGAACAGCTGGATGCTAGATTTATAGAGCATATTACAAGTAAAGAGATAAGAAGAGGCAGAGAGGTTTGAGAAGGATACTCCAGCATAAACAGTTTCAGTAGTTCCAGCTTGTAATGAAGATCAAAATTGAAACAAATTTCATGCTAAAGAATTAGTAAATATGAAAAATAAATCTCATATTTTTCATATTTACTAATTCTTTAGCATGAAATTTGTTTCAATTTTGATCTTATAGCACCAACGTGTAAGATACTAATCATGTGCTACGAAAATTCAATCCCAACCAGCAAATGTAAATGGTTTACTTGCAAAAACTTCAAATGTACATTTAGAACTCTGTAAATAATGTTTCTATATTCTGTGGCAGAGCGGAGGAGATGGCTGAAGGGGAAAGAAGAGAAAAGCATAGTTTTTTTTATTCCAGATCTAAAACTTACTTTCCACTGTTCCCTGGGCAGGATTTTTACCACCACAACATCACCATTCAAAGCTCTATTTCGAGAAATGACGCCATCGATAAAAATATCTCGAGCTCCATCCTGAAAGAAAATATTGGAATAATGTTAAAAACATATGATACCTAGATAAGGTCAAATAGCATGAGATTATTTGCCCTGAATGTGATGCTCCTCATTCCAAGATTTGAAATTCAACATAGAAATAGGATATTTAGTAACACAATGAGATCATGGAGAAAATGACTCAAGGCCTCACGAACTAAGTTACACACCATACATACAGTTAACCTTTCCAATCTCATTGGGTAATTCTGTCAACATCTGTTTTAAACCTTTTTCTAAATCAATATTAGTGGCATTCCATTAAACCAAAGTTACAGAGGAATCAAGAAAATGCAAATGAATAATCACACTAGCCATTAAGTGTAACTGAGCAATCTACCTCGTTTTCTTGATCACTGCAATTAAACAGAAAATATGCTAAGTTCATGCCAAAATAAAGGAAGCGTAGAGTCCAAAGAGCTTATGCTCTCATCATCTCTTCCTACCACCAAAGAAGTCATGAAACTTGTAACAGGTTAGTCTGTTGATTCTAAAAAAAACACAGAAAATTGTGGAAATGGGTTGGAAGTCAGCCAACAAAACCGAATAGAACTAGAGTTAACATTATAAGTACATGGCTGCACATTCGAATATGTTTTAAGTTACATGGAAGAAATGAAGTGGAGAGAATAGAGGAAAGGCTGTGATAGGGTGGAAAAGAAGGAAGAATGAAGACAGAAAATGCTGATGCCAGCTGAGAGGATGGTGAAGGCTTGTTAATCACAGCCATCCTACCTGCTACAAATGGAAACAGAAAGAAAGTAATGAAGTCGGAGAGGAAAGAAAGTAAAACAAAAGTATGCCGCAACTGAGAAAAACATGGAACACTACAATTATTAGAAGGACGAAATAAGAGAGAAATATGCAGTATTTCAGGTAGTATTTGAGGACAAAGAAACTCTGATTTAACATTTAAATATAAGAACTTCCATCAGGACTAGAAAGGGTGATTATCTGAAATTCCTAAATTGAATGTTGAATCCTGACAGATATATTGTGTCAAGTTCTGAAAATAAGACCAGAAACCATAAGAGATTGCAGCAAAATTAGGCCATTCAGCCCACTGAGTCTGCTCCACCATTCCATTATTTCTGATTTATTATCCCTCTAAACCCTATTCTCTTGCCTTCTCTCCATAAACTTTGATGCCCTGGTTAAATTAGAACCTATCAACCGCCACCTTAAATATGCCCAATGCCTTGTCTGCAACGCCATCTGTGGGGATGAATTCCACAGATTCACCACCCTCTAGCTAAAAGAATGTTTCCTCACCTCTGTTCTAAATGTATGTCCCTCTACTCTGAGTGTGTCCTCTGGTCCTAGATAACCCACTACAGGAAACATCTTCTCTACGTCCAGTCTATCTAGGCCTTTCACATCCACCCTATCTAGGCCTTTCAATTTTCAATAGGTTTCAATGAGATTCCCACTTCATTCTTCTAAACTCCAGCAAGTCCATGCCCAGACCCATCAAAATGCTTCTTTTATGTTAATTCTTTCATTCCAGGGATTATTCTCATGAACCTCCTCTGGACCCACTCTAATTTCAGCACATCTTTAGTTTGGATAAGGAGACTAAACCTGCTCACAATATTCCAAGCATGGTCTGACCAATTTCTTACAAAGCCTCTGTATTAAATCCTTGCTTTTGTATTCTAGTCTACTCAAAATGAATGCTAACATTGCAATTTCCTTCATTACCACTGACTCAATCCGCAAGTTAACTCTTAGACAATTCTGCACAGGACTCGCAAGTCTCTTTGCACCTATGATTTTTTTAAATTTTTTACCGTTTAGAAAATAATTCACGCTTTTATTCCTTCTATAAAAGTGCATGACCATGCATTTCCCAATGCTATATTCTATCTGCCACTTCTTTGTCCATTCTCCCAATCTATCTAGGTCCTTTTGCAGACACTGTGCTTCCTTAACACAACCTTCCCTATCTTCGTATTGTCTGCAAACCTGGCCACAAAGCCATCAATTCCTTCATCCAAATTATTGACATAATGTAAAAAGAAACAATCCCAACACCAACACCTGCGGAACAAGACTTGTCACCACCAGCTATGTTTCCAGTCACTAAAGTCAGGCTAATTGGCCTCTAATTTCCTTTCATCTGTCTCTTTCCCTCCTCAAAGAGTGGAATGATACTTGTAATTTTCCAGTCCTCCAGAACCATTCCAGAATCTAATGATTCTTGAAAGATTATTACGAATGTATCTATATTCTCTTCAGCTACCTCTTTCAGAGCCCTGGGGTGAACTCCATCTGGTCCAAGTGACTTATCTGCCTTCAGACTTTTCAGCTTCCAAACACCTTTTTCTTTGTAGAAGCAACAACACTCCCTTCTAACCCCTGACACTCGCATTTCTGGCATTCTGCTGGTGTCTTTGACAGTGAAGACTGACTCAAAATACTAATGAAATTCATCTTCCATTTCTTTTTCTCCCATTACTACCTCACCAGCATCATTTTCCAGCAGTCCGATATCGACTCTTGTCTTCATGTTACTCTTCATATATATGTTCCCTTTTATATTATTGACTAGCTTTCCTTCATATTTCATCTTTTCACTCTTAATGGCTTTTTAGCTGCCTTCTGTTGGTTTTTAAAAGCTTTATAATTCTCTACTTTCCTACTAATTTTTGCTATATTATCTGCCTTATTTTTTGCTTTTATGCCATCTTTGACTTCCTTTGTCAGCCAGGGTTGCTTCATTCTCACTTTAGAACAGGGGTCTAACCTTTTTTTTTAATGCCATGGAGCCTTATATTTAACTGAGGGGTCCATGGACCCCAGGTTGGGAATCTCTACTTTAGAATTATACTTCTTCATCGTTATGATGTTTCTTTCCTGCGCCTTCCAAATTTCTCCCAGAAATTCCAGCTATTGCTGTTCTATCATCATCCTTGCTAGTGTCCCTTTTCAATTATCTTTCATCAGATCCTCTCTCAACCCTCTATAATTCCCTTTCTTCCACGGTAATACTGATACATTCAATTTTAGTTTCTTTTTCCCAAATTGTAGAGTAATTCTATCATACTATGATCACTGCCTCCTAAGGGCTCCTTTTCTTAAGCTCCCTAATCAATTCAGGTCATTACATAACACCCAATCCGGAATTACCATTCCCCTAGTGGGCTCAACTACAAGCTGATCTAAAAAGCCATCTCATAGGCATTCTACAAATTCCCTTTCTTGGGATCCAGCACAAACCTGATTTTCATAATCTATCTGCATATTGAAATCCACCATAACATTGCCCTTTCCACTTGCCTTTTCTATCTCCCACATTTTGGCTACTGTTTGAAGGCCCCTATATACCTCCCATCAGGGTCTTTTTACACTTGCAGCTTCTCAACACTACTTACAAGGATTCTACATCTTCCGATCCTAGGTCACCTCTTTCCAAGGATTTAATTTCATTTTTTTTAATCCAACAAAGCCACCCCACTCACTCTGCCTACCTGATTGTCCTTTTGATACAATGTGTATCCTTGGATGTTAAAGCTCTCAGCTATGATCTTTCAGCCACATCTAAGCAAAGCCCACAACATCATACCTGTTAATCTCTAACTGCACTACAAGATCATTCGCCTTATTCCATATTTCACGAGCACTCAAATATAACACTGTCAGACTTGTATTCATCCTGAGGTACTGCTCATCAAGCCAGTATTTAAGCTTATCAGAGCCAATGGCAGAAGATAAGAGTGCAAGTGGGATGGAAGATTAAAGTCAGAGACATTGTGAAGTTCACGGTCACTTTTGCGCACTAATTGGACGTGCAGCACTGAATGCAATAAACTAAACTGGAAGTTGTACAAGTAAATTGCTACTTCACCTGGAAATACTGTCTGGGACAATAGCTAAAAGTACAAAGTAAAAAGTCAGGTTTTGCAATTTCTACAGTGCATGGCAAAGTGACATCAGATAGGGAATGGGTCCTGTAGAGGGGGAAGTGATCAGGAGTTGCAGAAGGAACAGACATTTTGGAATACTACAAAGGACAGATAAATGACAATGTAGCTGGAAGCTGCATAATACTGTAAGTGGCAGAAGTTGTGGAGGAACCAATGATTGGAAAGCAAGGACACATGGTGCCCTAATTCGTGCTCCAGGTGGGAGGAGAGGGGTGATAGCCAAAGTATAGGAAACAGAACAAACATGATATCCACGGTAGGAGAAAAAGATACAGTTAAGGGAAAAAAAACTCTTAGGAACATTGGTGTGGAATGTGTCATCAGCACAACAAACACAATGTCTTTCCTTCAAGATATAAACTCTCTCGCTTCATTGGTGCTCTCTTGACAGAGGTCAATGGCTTCACATTATCGATAAAAAAAAATTTCCACATTGTGCAGGTACAGAGAAGGACAAAGCAAGAACATATGCTCCCTGCATAGTGTGAATATTTAATTTTATATAGTTACAGAATAACTCCACTACTCTATACATGTCAAAATGGTACTAGGTAAATATGATACAAAATAAAGCATAACTATTTACAAAAATATTTAGTATTATATTCACCAAGTAAATTAAAATTTGTTAATTTAAAATTAATTAAAATGATCTAAAAGGAAAGGAAATCCAAATGCATTCAGAGCTAACTTTTGATAAGGAAAAATCATATTAGTTCTGATGTGGTGGGGGGTGCAGAAAGTAATACCAAGAACATTCCTAACTACTATTCAGAACAATTAGTTGGTGCTGATTTTGTGAATCATCCTTTATTTGCAATTCATTTGAAAGCAACTGGGATGTGGAGGATGGGGGGGTTCAAAAAGAGAGAATTAGGTTTGTTAGCATTAACATTAACATTCTCAGCAAACCAACAGATTAGTTTTCTCCAGCTGAGAAATGCTAAAGTTTGGAGTATGTCCATATGGTCTTGTCTTCAACGGAGAAATGCTAAACAGCCGACTGTTTTAACTTCCCATTCTGACAAGTCTGTCCATAGCCTCCTCTACTGCCTTGATGAGACCAAATACAGGTTAGAGGAACAACACCTCATATTCCATCTACATAGCCTCCAATCTGATGACACAAACATTGACTTTCCCATCATCTGGCAATCTCTACCCCTTCCTTCCTTCATTCTTTTTCTATTCCCCATTCTGGGTACTCTCTCACCCTTTCTCTTCTCTTATCTGCCCATCACCTCCCTCTTCCTGATTCTTCTCCTCCTTCCCTTTATTCCATGGTCCATTGTCCTCTCTTAGCAAATTTCTTCGTCTTCAGCCTTTTAACTCTTCCACATCCCCTCCCAGATTCTTCCTTCATCCCCCTCCCACCTCAGCTGGTCTTGCCTGTCACATGTCAGCTTGTACTCATTCACCGTCTCCCCCATTCTTATTCCAACTTCTGCCTCCTTCCTTTTCAGTGCTGGTGAAGAGTCTCAATATGATATGTCAACAATTTATCTCCCTCCGTTGATGCTGCCTTACTTGCTGAGTTCTTCCTGCATTTTGTGTGTGTAACTGAAAGTATTACAAGTCTTTGTTAAAACCTTGTATTGAGCTGGGTGGGTCAATGAAAACAGCAGTACAATATGGGACAATTTTCTCCCACAAATCCTGCTGGTTTTCACAAGTAATAAATGAGCCTAAACAATTATTATTTGAATTTGTTTTGCATACTTCATCAAGTCTGTGGAACAAGATGGTCCAATTTGTTGACTGTTCTTCAATTTAGGATGTCTAAGTACTACTTCAGATAATTATTGATTACTATTACAAAACATTTCTAACTCAACATTTCTAAACCTTATTTAATAAATGTGTATTTTTCATGAAGTAGGTTTATATTAGTTGACATCATGGCCAAAGGGCCCATACTCTGCCGTTCTGCTCTGTGTTCAATGGTTTAACATTGGTAAATTGTTTGAAAACTAGCAGCCTGTCGCTGAGTTTAAATCTGAAGAAATTAGATCAATCCAAATATTATACCATGAATTTGCATGAACCACAAATTACCTGTTGGAAGCAACAAAATATTTCTGATTGATTTTGGAAATTCAGATACTTAGTGTGTATCAGACGATGATCCATACATCAATAATCAACAAATATTCAGTTTCACTACGGAAAATAGAAAATAACTTACAATCTCGAGAACCTTGATTGCTACTCAACGACCTCTCAAACTGATGTACAATATGCCTCACCCACTCATTTTTTTCACTTTATCTTGAAAGCGCACAATTGGAACTTAAAATTGCTCTGTCATAAAAGCTTCTATAATGCTCGTAAATTTTAAACACCTCTCATTCTTTGCCACTTTTTGACATGAAAAAAGTATAACCTAATGTTGAAAACAAGACTTTAAATTAGGACTCAATATTAGCAGCTGGTCAAAGCAATGATGGCACAAAAACACTCAAAACAGATTAAAGGGAAAAACTACCAATGTACAAATTAAAATAACTTACTTTGCAAATTAATTTTTAAGAGAACTAAGAAACCAAAAAAAAAACATTTTTCCCCATTGAGACAACTGGTAGTTCCTCAATTAAAAGATGAAGGGTAAGCCTAAACATTTATAATATTCTGTCCCTTAAAATTCTTTAAAAAAAGGAGCCCACACTATTTTACTGTGAGGTTGATGAGAACACATAATCTACTGAGGATAAGGTATGGAGTATTGTCCACAATGGAAAAGGATCAATGCAGAGTGAAAATTGTGGGTGAATCATGTTTTGGAGAAGAAAATTCTGGAATTGACAGAGAGATGATTAGGAAAAGTGCTTGGGGCAGTGATTTGTAAGAGATTAGGCTGGAGGGACTAAAGATCTGTGTACTAAAGTAGATTGGCAGGAGAGCTGAAGGGTTAAGAATTTATTACTAAAGATGATAGTCAATGAAGAAACCTACTTGGAGGAATGAAGTCTCAGACTTCATTGCAGCAGCTCAAAAAATGCAGCAAATGAAAGTAGTGTGGGTTATTTAATCCTCCTTTCCTGATCCACCACTCAGTAAGATCATGACTAAATTTTCTTTTACTCTTGTGCTAATTTCCTGTGATTCCCCGATAAATGTTTATTTGTTTCATATTTAAACAAAATCTATTCATCTCTGAATTCAAAACATTCAACAACTGAATCTCCATAACTTATTAGGAAGAGAATTCCAAAGATCCACAGCCCTCTGGGTTGTGTTTAGAGACCTGCATCATAAAGAATGAATCTAACTCCTCTTAAATTAACATTGACCAAACTTGACCAGAAATCTTGTTCCAGGCAAAAGGAATTTCCAGGTAAAAGTTATAATCTCCTTGCATTATGCCCAATACTAAAACTCAGCACAAATATTTATCAGTAAATTAAATAAACTATGTTACAAGTGATCACTGACATTATACAGTTGGCCTTCACTAATCTGACTACCTGTAATCAGGTTCCTTCGATAATCCAGCACTGATTTCAAATTTCCTGGGCCAACGTACCAATCTGCTGCACATTGTTTTGGTTGTGCTTGATCTGTTCATGTGTTGTAGCACCCTTGAAAGCACCAACAGGCGATTCCTACTTGTTTTCCTGCATTTATTACTTGTGTGAGGTGCGGTCGCCTGGCACCCACCCGTCTCACCCGCCAGCAGCGGGGCAGCTGGCGCGCGCTTGGTCAGTCCACCTTCTCACCCATCTACCGGCAGTCAGGCAATGCCCTCCAGTGTCGCCCGGCCGACGCTCCGTTCTCTTCTGTCTACGACCTTAAGATAAGACGTGCCAACCCGCTGAATTTAAGTGTATTACTAAGTGGAGGAAAAGAAACTAACGAGGATTCTCTCAGTAACTGCGAGTGAAGAGGGAAGAGCCCAGCGCTGAATCCCCGGCCCCCAGTCTGTCGCTTGAAATGTGGCATATAGAAGACCTCTTTTCTCCAACTTCTGCTTCTGCTCACCCAGATGTGCTGCCACCAACATCAACAGTTTTTGAAGAACAGGTATTATAATTTCGCACCAGTTCCTGATGCTTCACTCATTTTTTAAGATGAAGATGTTGATGATCCTGACAACCACACACTTGCAAACATGTAACTTTGCCTGAAGGTATATTAAACATCTTACTTTAGAAGCAGAAGTGCTCAACTGCTCTGTATAAGTTAATTTACCTGTACCCTTTATTTTATCTGTGCCTGTACAGTATATTGCTTTATTAAAATTTCACTTGCTACTCGTTTAATATTTCTATTTCATTATTAACTAACGTACTGATTTGCATTATATTTTAAAGGTATAATGAGGTGGTTAGCTATTGCTTAATGTGATCTTTCTGTAATTCAGCATTTTCACTAATCCGGCACTCCGCAGGTCCCAATGGTGCCAGATTAGTGAAGGTCGCTCTGTACATGTCAACATTACATGCCAGTGATCAACAGTATTATAAGAAGGCTAATGTAAATGAATTAAGCTTGAATTTACTTTTATTCTTGATTATGGAAAGCCATTAATATATTGATTCTCTTTGGAGCTACGCTAATAATTAATGCTGTAGACCCTGTTGGAAGCCAAGTCCATGTTAATGACTAATCAATGTTCCTTGTCTTCCTAGCAATATGTACATTTGTAGAGCAAAGTATGCTAATCTAGCCAATAAATAGGCTTGTACAGATGCAAATCTGTAACATGTTTTGCACATTATGTTGCTTCTGACCATCATTAAATATATAGAAATCACAAAACACTATTATACCAATCTCCAAACAATGTCAAATTTATTTCAACTTCTGGTATAAAATATAATATTTAAGGGACTAAGTATATAAATTATAAATAAAACATTTGCTCTGAAAAAGCATTTCAAGAAAGAGTTTAATAATGTTTTACTTACAGTGGAGGGAATAAAGGCTTCATGATAGTTCTTTGGATTAATTCTCAGTACACCCTGTAAATGCCAAAATTAAGAAAATCATGGCTTTCCAAGCATAAACATTTTGAAGCAAATGTACTGAACAAATTATGCAAGCTAATGTCAAAAAATCGTAAAGGCACATAAACAATCTGGAAGTTAACCAAGAGAAACAGTTAAAATTCTGGACAAATGAAATGCTTTCCTTTATCTTAAATACCTCAATATTAAAACACTGCCTACACTTTAATAGTCCATTATTGGTTGTGAAGTACTGTGAAAGGCAGTGAATTTGAAAAAATAAACATGTTGTATTGTATGGCATAGACTATCATGGCCTTTCCATGACCATGATTGTTCTTGGTAAATTTTTCTACAGAAGTAGTTTGCCATTGTCTTTTTATGGGCAGTCTCTTGCAAGACGGGTGACCCCAGCTATTATCAATATTCTTCAGCAATTGTCTGCCTGGTGTCAGTGGTCACATAACCAGGACTTGTGATATGCACCAGCTGCTCATATGACCATCCACAATCTGCTCCCATGGCTTTATGTGCCCCTGATTCAGTGGTGGGGGGCTAAGCGAGTGCTACACCTTGAACAAAGGTTACAGGAGAGAAGGAGCACCTTACATCTCCTTTGGTAGAGATGCATCTCTACCTCTCCACCCAAAAAATACAGTATCCTTCAATATAATGCACCTTTGCTTTCCTGTTGCTTTTTATTTCCAGTTTTCATGCTGATGTAAATATCCAGGTGTTCAAACATAAATAAATGAATGGAATATTAATTATATTCCAGCCTAAACATAATATAGAATTATATCAGAGGTCCTGAGAAGCCTTTTTTTAGGCTTTTGTGAATTTGTGTCATTCTTTCGCATTCCTCGTTAATTGCATCTATTTCATCAAGTTTCACTTGGAAGTACTCTTCCATTCCCACTATAAACCTCAAATTACAAACTTAAACTTTATACATCCAACTATGTCAACCTCTGCAGCACAGCTATCGAAACACTAATTGGTAAGGCCCTTGAAGTGCCATGCTAGGTACCATCATTTTGGAGGACTCTAAAGAAAGAACAATCCACTGCTTGATAAAGCCTGTAGCATAACTTTAACAATTTCTGAATCGCAACCTCTAACCTAGCTGAATGTCCCATCTGGAAAAAAACTTTGAACATATGATTTTCAGAGGCATTCAAATCCATTCTTTTTTTTAAAGCATTAAACAGCAAAATAAAAACAATGAAATTTACAAATACACAAGACGTAAGACCATAACACTATAAAACATAGGAACAGAATTTGGCCATCTGGCCTATCGAAACTGTTCCATCATTTGATCGTAGCTGATTTATTTTCCCTTTTCAAACCCAAACTCCTACCTTGCCCCATAACCTTCAATGCCTTTACTACTAATCAAGTATCTACAGTATCAACCTCCACTTTAAATATACCCACTGTCTTGGCCTTAATAACCATATAACATATAACCATATAACTATTACAGCACGGAAACAGGCCATCTCGGCACTTCTAGTCCGTGCCAAACACTTACTCTCACCTAGTCCCACCGACTTGCACTCAGCCCATAACCCTCCATTCCTTTCCTGTCCATATACCTATCCAATTTTACTTTAAATGGCAATATTGAACCTGCCTCTACCACTTCTACTGGAAGCTCATTCCACACAGCTACCACTCTCTGAGTAAAGAAATTCCCCCTCGTGTTACCCCTAAACTTTTGCCCCTTAACTCTCAACTCATGTCCTCTTGTTTGAATCTCTCCTACTCTCAATGGAAAAGGCCTATCCACGTCAACTCTAAAACAGTAAATTCTCTAACAGTAAATTAATTTTTTTTCTTTGCCCCTTGCACTTCATTGAAACGAATGGAGACATTGCTCCTACGATCACCAAACCTGACAGAGGGCAAATGACCTACTGCAAGTGATCTTACTGTCTTTCATTACCTTTGGTTGCTTCTCAAGGTTTAGACAAAAGGATTCAATGTTTTTAAATTAATAATAAAGTCTTTCTGTTTTCAAAATGTCTTAATCTTTAAAATGATCATTTCTGGAGAACAAAGGTAACCACACTGGCAAGTATTACTGCCACTGGCAACAAGATGACTTAGAGATTGCTGGTTTAGAGAGGAATACTGGCCAATTGCAAGAAATGTTCCCAGAGAGCAGTGTTAATGCTTAACATTCACCTGGACAGATAGCCAAGTCTTTTATTTAACATTGCCCAAAAGACATTCAATTCTTCTAGTGCGCTTGCATGTCACCCTGGGAATTGAATTAAAAGCCAGAATATTGTCAACTAAGCCAAACTAACATAACTAATTGGTCACACTTGCATGTCTTTCATTTTCCAATCATTATGTGCTCTATTATAAGAAAAACTTTTCATTATTTAAAATAAATTATACAGTATAGCAATTGGAGTGAATATCAACATTTTAACCCATTTCTCTCATAAGTTATATAGTTAAGAAACTATGCTTATATATTGGATCAAATTTGAAGCCAAAGAAACACTGCGAATAACTTAACATTGACTTAATGCATGATTTATTCATGTGTTGAGAGTCCAAAGTAACAATTAGAATTTAATTAGAAAATAAGTCCTTCAGGCTTAAAGAATCTTAGAGATGACCTTAGCCATCTGAGTTATGAGACTATCGGGCAAAACAGCAACTGCATCAAGAACATGAAGAGATTCCCATTATAATGTCAACAGCAGAGCCAAGTCAGAGCAAAAGACAAAACAAACTAGTCAGAGATATACCTACTTTATCTGAATGACAACGGCCCAAATTCATTATGAATTTGATTTATCACTTTTCTAATATGTTTCCAATTCAGAATATGAGGTGAACTTCATTATCCATTATTATTACTAAACTATATTAATTTACTAGTTTCACAATCTATACAAATCATTTGGTTCATATGATTCCATATGCCCATTTATTTTTTGCCGCTATAATACTCTGCTCTTCAAAGTAAGTAGTTACCTGTACAAGTTCTCTTGTCTTTAAGCCAGCTGAAACTTTATTGGTTGGCAAATAGGTTTCAAATATCTTCTTCTTCCTCCCTTGGCGACTTCTATTTCGATTTGCCACTGACAAAGGACTTTTATTCCACTTATCACTAACATTTGAACGTGCAGATAAGTTTCCCACTGCAAAGAACAAGAATGTCATTAGTATAACTATGAATAAATATTTCTACTCCCTATGTCAATACTCCAAAGTTTGATACATTAGCGATCATACCTTCAGTCAACTCTGCTATCTTATATTTTCACAAAAATGAAACGATACATTGTGGAAGGAAAACTGATTGGTCTCTTTGCCGCACTTCCACAGGAACTTAGTGATTTAGGAGCTAATGTGAATTCATCTTGAAAGCAACATCAGAATCATTGGCACATGTCATGAAACATGTTGTTTTGCAGCAGCAGTACATTGCAATACATTAAAACTATACATTACTACAAAAGAAAAAATATATTAAATAAGTAATGCAAAAAGAAAGCAAAAAAAGTGAGATAGTGTACAGAGGTTCATTGTCCATTCAGAAATCTGACAGAGGTGGGGAAGAAGCTGTTTCTAAAAGGTTGAGTATGTGCCTTCAGGCTCCTGTACTTCTTCCTTGATGATAGCAATGAGAAAATGGTATATCGTGGGTGGTGGGTGTCCTTAATGATTATTGTCCCCTTTTTGAAATATCACCTTTTAAAGGTGTCATCAATGTGCTGGGGAGGCGAGTGCCCATGAAGGAGCTGGCTGAGTTTACAACTTCCTGCAGCTGTTTCTGATCCTGAGCAGTGGACCTCCATACCAGACACAGTGATGCAACCAGTTAAAATGTTTTCCACAGTACATTTGTAAAAATTTGCTACAGTCTTTGGTGACATACCAAGTCTCCTTAAACTCCTAATGAAATATAGCTGTTGTCGTGCTTTCTCTGTAATTGTGTCAATACGTTGGGCCCAGGATAGATCGTCAGAGATGTTGACATCACAAGGCTGTGGGACCGAGCGGCATCCCAGGGCGAATACTTAGTATGTGCGCAGCACAACTGGCAGGTGTGCTTATAGACATTTTTAATCTCTTCCTCTCTCAGTGTAGAGTGCCCTTCTGCTTCAAATTATCCACCATTGTCCCTGTACCAAATATACCAAGGTAACTTGGCTGAACAACTGGCAGCCTGTCACACTCACCTCAATAATAAGCAAATGCTTTGAGAGGCTGGTCAAGGATTACATCTGTAGCTTTTACCACCCAAACTGGATCCCCTATAATTGGCCTACTGACACAACCGATCGACGGATGACGCAATAGCCACTGCTCTACATACCTTTCTTACACATCTGGAGAAGGATGCTTATGTGAGAATGCTGTTCTTGGACTACAGTTCAGCACTTAATACCACTGTTCCATCCAGGCTCGACAAGAAGCTCAGAGACCTTGGCCTTGACCCTGCCTTGTTCAGCTGGATCCTGGACTTCCTGTCAGATCGCCAGCAGGTTGTACGAGTGGGCTCCTTCACCGCCAACCCTCTGACTCACAATACAGGAGCCCATCAGGGCTGAGTTCTTAGTCCCCTCCTTTACTCTCTGTACACCCATGACTGTATCGCCACCCACAGCTCCAATCTGCTAATTAAATTTGCTTAGGACACTACATTGATTGGCCTTATCTCAAACAATAACGAGGTAGCCTACAGGGAAGAAGTCAACACAAGGAAATCTGCAGATGCTGGAAATTCAAGCAACACACACAAAATGCTAGTGGAACACAGCAAGCCAGGCAGCATCTATAGGGAAAAGCACTGTCGATGTTTTGGGCCAAGACCCTTCGTCAGGACTAACTGAAAGGAAAGATAGCAAGAGATTTGAAAGTAGGAGAGGGAGGGGAAAATGCGAAATGATAGGAGAAGACCGGAGGGGGTGGGGTGAAGCTGAGAGCCGGAAAGGTGATTGGCAAAAGGGATACAGAGCTGGAGAAGGGAAAGGATCATGGGACAGGAGGGCTCGGGAGAAAGGGGGAGGGGAGAACCAGAGGGAGATGGAGAACAGGCAGAGTGATGGGCAGAGAGTGAGAAAAAAGAGGGGAAAAAAAACTAAATATATCAGGGGTGGGGCTTAAACTAATAATCCTGAATTATACAAGAAGCGTGTAGAACTTCAAACTAAATTTGATCTTCTGTCTACTCAACCTGTTGAACGCCAACTTCTTGAAAGTAAGAGTCGCTTTTATATTCATGGTGACAAATCTGGTAAATTTCTAGTTAATCAGCTGAGGCGTTCTAAAGCTAAACAACACATTACAAAGATTCGGAAGGAGAATGGGGATCTTGCATCGGATCACTTAGAAATCAATGACGTATTTAAAAATTTTTACTCTCGGCTTTATTCCTCTGAATCTCTGAATGAGAATATTTCTGTTGATCTTTTCTTAAATAATCTGAATATTCCTTTGCTTTCATCTGATTTTAAAGCAAAACTTAATGAGCCTATATCATCAGAAGAAATATCTTTTGCAATTTCTGCATTGTCTTCAGGAAAATCTCCTGGACCTGATGGGTTCCCCATAGAATTTTATAAATCATTCTCTTCACTCCTTTCTCCTCAGTTACTCTCAGTACTATCTGACTCGTTTAATTATGGTAAATTGCCACCATCTTTTAATGAGGCATGTATTATTCTTTTATTAAAAAAGGGTAAAGACCCAACAGAGTGCTCCTCGTATAGGCCGATCTCTTTGCTTAATGTTGATGTTAAAATCTTGGCCAAAGTTTTGGCTCATAGATTAGAAACTGTTATTCCCTCTATTATTTCTGATGATCAATGGTTTTATTAAAAACAGTCTTCCTTTTTTTAACATTCGGCGTTTATTTAACATTTTATATTCACCTTCAACTGGGATTCCTGAATGCGTTATTTCTCTCGATGCGGAGAAAGCTTTTGACCTTATAGAGTGGAACTACCTCTTTGCAGTTTTAGAAAAATTTGACTTTGGTCAAAGTTTTATCTCTTGGATCAAATTGCTGTATCTGTGTCTAACTGCCTCTGTTTTAACTAATTTTCAGCAATCCCAGCTATTTAACCTCAAACTTGGCACCCGTCGAGGATGCCCTTTAAGTCCCTTTCTCTTTGATTTGACTATAGAACCTCTGGCGATAGCATTCTGAAGATGTCCTGAACTGACCGGGATCTGGAGGGGGGTGTGAAAGCATAAAGTTTCTCTTTATGCTGATGATCTATTACTTTTTCTTTCAAATCCGTCCACATCCTTACCTCCAATGTTTTCACTTCTTGATCAATTTAGCCAGTTTTCTGGCTATAAACTTAACTTACATAAGAGTGAGCTTTTCCCAATTAATAAAGAAGCACAAGTATTAGCATTTCATGATCTCTCCTTTAAAGTAGTTCATAATCAATTTACTTACCTTGGGATTACAGTTACAAGGAAGTTTAAAGATCTTTTTCGTGAAAATCTTGCCAATCTTTTATATACTACAAAACAGAGTCTGTCACAATGGTCACCTCTATCTATGTCCTTGGTAGGTCGTATTAATGTTGTTAAAATGTATGTTCGCCCTAAATTTTTCTATTTATTTCAATCTCTCCCAATTTCTATTCCTAAAACTTTTTTTGATTCCTTAGACTCTATTATTTTGTCATATCTGTGGAAGAATAAACATTCTAGAATTAATAAAGTTTATTAAAAAAGAGGGTGACATGGCCTTACCTAACTTTCGTTTATATTACTGGGCAGCTAACATACGTTGCACTACCTTTTGGTCTTTTTTTCATAGCCCAATCTGAGTGCCCTAATTGGGTGGCAATGGAGTTGAATTCCACTAAAGATTTATCTATTTCTGCACTTCTTGGCTCTGCACTCCCAAGTAGTTTGTCTAGACCGGGGGTCGGCAACCCGCGGCTCCGGAGCCACATGTGGCTCTTTTATGTCTGTGCTGCGGCTCCCTGTTGCTTTGGGAAATAATTGGTTGTGGCGACCCTTTTCCTGGCACATCCGAACCGACTCACAATTAGATAGCCTACGGGGGTTTGCGAGCACAGAGCTTTGGAGCCTCTGCGCCATGGGGGGCAGGTTGAGGGAGGCTTAAAAGTGAGGCTGAAGATTTCGAATAAAGTTTTTTCCTTCGACTGCAGTTACCGACTCCGTGTCGTAATTTTAGCGCTGCGTGTAGCACACCGCTACATGGTCAGTATTTAATTAAAATGTATTTTATGTTAGTTTGTTAGTTTTTGAAATGTAAATCTAAATTTGAAGATTATGGTGATCTTGTACAATCTAAATAAGACGTTGTGGCGACCCATTTCCTGACACATCCGAACCGGCTCACAATTAGCCAGCATTCAGGCTAAGGGAGATAGCCTACGGGGGTTTGTGAGTACGTGTCTTTTGCAGCATCCGCGCCCATGGGGGGGCGGGTTGAGGGAGGCTTAAAAGCAAGGCTGTTTAGTTCAAATAAAGCTATCTTTGACTGCAGTTTACTGACTGCGTGTAGCACACTGCTACAACGTGTTTTTATCGCTGGCTGTCCAGAGGGGAGGTGCTGAAACGCTTTGTCGCGTGTCTGGAAGAAGTGAAAACTTTCCTGGGCAGCAAAGGGCTCACCTTTCCTGAGCTGGAACAGCCAGAGTGGCTGGAAAAGCTACACTTCATGGTAGACATGACAGCGCACCTGAACACGCTGAACACAGCTCTTCAGGGGTAAGGACGTACAGCCCTGCACATGTTGGAGGATGTTTTGGCATTCGAGCGCAAGTTGACGTTGCTTGCCAGAAATTTACAGAAAGGCACATTGTCTCACTTCCCCAATTTGAGAGTTCAAGCAAGGTCACGACATGATAAATTCGGAGTATTTACATTCTGCAATCATCGCAATGCAAACATCGTTTGGGAAACGCTTCTGTGAGTTCAGAGAGGAAAAAAAACACATTATCCTTCCCGGTCACTCCCCTAAGCATCGATCCATCCCTACTGAATACGACTGCATTGTCAGGTGTGAGTCAACCTGAACAAGTATGATAAATATTTTAATTGCCTATTATTTTACGTATATTCATATGTTTTCATTGTTCAGTGAAATAGTCCTTTTATTTTTCAGGTTGACAGATGGCTGACGTTATTTTTGGTTTGCTGCTGGCGGTAAATTTAAGTTTGGCGTTTTTCATAAATACAAGAAGGACTCAAATAGACGTTGAGTATTTTACTTAAAAGTAACCTTCAACCCAACGTCTTTTTTTCGGAGTTCAAAATGTTTTTGTTGCATGCAGAAATGTAATTTCGTTTTCTCTGTAGGAGTTCATCAATTTCATAAATGCAACACATTATAGTTTGTTTATACACAGCATAAAGGCAAAACAAAACATTGTATGCAGTGTTATTTCAGTTTAAATGTCAAACGGGTTCTGCGGCTCCCAGTGTTTTCTTTTCTGTGGGAAACGGGTCCAAGTGGCTCTTTCGGTGGTAAAGGTTGCTGACCCCTGGTCTAGACTAACTGTTAATCCTCTTGTCAGACACACTTTGCGAATATGGGCCCAGTTTAGGAAATTTTATGGTTTTTACCTTTCTAGTCCTATCTTACATAATCATCTTTTTTTACCTATGTATGACTCAACATTCTATGATTGGTATAGGAAGGGTATTAGACATTTTGAAGATCTTTTTATCGATAATCACTTTGCGTCCTTTCAACAGCTCTCTGCTAAGTTCAATCTGCCTGATACCCATTTTTTTTTTAGATATCTCCAAATTAGACGCTTTATCAATCCTTTAATTCCTAACTTCCCTGAAATGCCCAAGAAAAATGTTATGGATTTATTTCTTTCTATTAATCCACTAGGTAAAGGTTTAATATCATTTATTCATGATAAATTAGCATTCTTACAGCATGCCCTGTGGATAAAATTAGAATGGCTTGGGAGCATGGTTTAAATATCTCTTTTTATGATGAGACTTGGGACTCGATTCTCAAATCGGTTAATTCAACCTCTCTTTGTGCTTGCCATTGCCCTTTACAGTTTAAGATTGTTCATAGAGCCCATATGTCCAAATCTAAATTATCTCGATTTTACCCTAATATTAGTCCTCTTTGTGATAAATGCAAAAGGGGCGAGGCTGCTCTTATTCATATGTACTGGTCCTGTCCTAGTTTAGAGAAATTTTGTAAAGATGTTTTTATAACTTTATCCTGTATTTTGAATCACCACGTAGAACCTAACCCTTTAATTGCACTGTCTGGTTTTTTGGGTGAGACAGATATATGTTTGAGTTTGACTAAGTGTCGAATATTATCTTTTACTGCTCTCTTGGCTAGATGTCTAATCCTCCTTAGATGGACAGATGTCGCCCTGCCCACACATGCTCAATGGCTTGATGATATTATGTCCTGTTTAGACCTAGAAAAAAATCTATTATTCAATTCTTAATTCGGATATAAAGTTTCATAAGGTCTGGGGACCTTTTATTGAGTACTTTCATAACTTTCCTCTTAATTAAGTTTTTTTTTTCAGTCCCTTACTTTCAGCTCTTCTTTTTTTTGGTTGTAGGCATTATTATCTTCTGTTTTCAAGTGTATTTACAGTTTTGGGGGTTTGAATGTCCTGATTTATATTCTCTACATTTTGTCGTGGTTGGTCTGGAGTTTTTTTTTGTTGTGGGGCTTGGGGAGGATACTAACTTTACATGACTTCAATTTGGGTGCTTTCTCAATTATCTTTTTGTATTATATTATTATTGTATGTTTATTTTGCACTGTATTAATTTTTTATTTTGGTTTGCGTTTTTTTTATTTGTAGTGTTGTAGAAAATGCATTAAAAAATCAATTAAAAAATATATATATATCAGGGATGGGGTAAGAAGGGGAGGAAAGGCATTAACAGAAGTTAGAGAAGTCAATGTTCATGCCATCAGGTTGGAGGCTACCCAGCCATCATCTCTCTAGTACAATGGACAATGTACAAGAAAACAATCTCTCCCTTAATGTTGCAAAAACAAAGGAGTTGGTTGTGGATTACAGGAGGAATGGAGACGGGCTAAGCCCTATTCACATCAATAGATCTGGGGTTGAGAGGGTAAACAGCTTCAAGTTCCTCGGCATCCACATAACCAAGGGCCTCACATGGTCTGTACACACCAGCTATGCGGTGAAAAAAGGCACAACAGCATCTCTTTCGCCTCAGACAGTTGAGGAAGTTTGGTATGGGCCTCCAAATCGTAAGAACTTTCTACACAGGGGAGCAATTGAGAATTGAGAGCATCCTGACTGGCTGCATCACTGCTTGGTATGGGAACTGTACTTCCCTTAATCGCAGGACTCTGCAGAGGGAAGTGCGGACAGCCCAGCGCATTGGTAGTTGTGAACTTCCCATGATTCAGGATATTTACAAGGACAGGTGTGTAAAAAGGACCCATAGGATCACTGGGGACCCAAGCCATCCCATCCACAATCTATTCCAGCTGCTACCATCCAGGAAGCAGTATCGCAGTATAAAAGCCAGGACCAACAGGCTCCGGGGACAGCTTCTTCCACCAGGCCATCAGACTGATGAACTCACACAGACTTGAGTGTACTCTATATTACATTGACTGTTCTATTTATTATAAATTATTATAAATTACTATGATTGCATATGGCACATTTAAAGGAGACGTAACAAAGATTTTTACTCCTCATATATGTGAAGGATGTAAGAAATAGGGTCAATTCAATTCAGATCTTCAGAGATATTGATAACCATGAACTTGAAACTGCTCACCCTTTCCACTGCTTTTCACAAATCAAAAGATTACCATTATAAAACAGCAACGATGACCAAACTCTTCAGAAAATTGAACTTAGACCACATAATTAAATTCCATTTTAAAAAAAAGTTAATCTGTATTATTTTTACTGGTGGTCTGGGATGCCATAACATTCATTACTCTGTACATCCTAGTATTTCCAAGTCTAAAGCTCATCGATATCTATATGCACAAACAGGTTTTGCATAACAGGCACAAGATATACTGCATGAATATGGATCAACAATGTCATAACTTTTTCATTTAACTACATTGAGTTGCATTTGCCACTGGACAAATACCAATATTAAAAATTGTGAAGGGATATCTCCCACCCTTCCTGACCTAGCGTAGTAAAATATTAAAGACACCTTTATACAGGGGTCACCAACCTTTTTTGCACCACAGACTGGTTTAATATTGATAATATTCTTGCGGACCAGCCAACGGGCAGGAGGGGAGAGGTGGGTGTTAATCATGACCGGAATATAGGTGATAAGTTAACTATAAGTCACTTGCAAGTGGCTAATACACTCAATTTCATTTCTAAAAGGGTTTATCTAACAAATTTAATATTAAACACAGAGCATATTTTCCTCACATGAACATAGTGATGTCAATTATAACTCACTTACAAGTCAATAGCATCATAACATTTTAAGTAACATTTGGATATTAAACACACAACGCATATTTTCCTCGTATGAACATATAAAATCATTGTAACACACCAGTGAGAGGACAAGGTAAGGGCCGGAGGTCCCCATGCCGGGGCTACAGCAGTCGCAGTCCAGAGAGAGTGACCGACCGAGTGAGAAATGTGACAGGGCACATGCCCGCCTCCCCCTGTAGCAAGGTAGGATCTAAAAGTTTGGCTTAAAGGATGACTTTCAGTAGATCGCAGCGAGGTAGCTGCTCTGCTACTTACGAAACCCTGAGCCCGAATTAGGTCGCCTGCAAATATTTTAGCACCAGGTTCCCCACAAACATTTGGTGTGCTAAACAGGTTTACAGGCAGCACCCATCTGTCCACGCTCCAGGCCAGTAGTAATGGCACTTCTCGCCAGACACGCAAGGCAGCTGGTTACCCAAGGCCAACCATTGATCCCTGGCACCAGGGTATCACTGCATTTAGGCAACTGATGAATTCGTGTGCGTAATAACCTTGCGTGCCTTCAAGTTCAACAGTGGACATGACAGGGAATGAGAAAAGGTGCAGCTGACTCATATCATTTCATATCGTCAAATCATTATCGTTTCCTCGCGGCCTGGTAGCACATGCTTTGCTGCCCGGTGGTTGGGGACCACTGCCTTTATAGGTTCCTATTGGATTCAGCTGTTCTATCCAACAGCCTTTACCTAGTAAAAAAAAAGCCACAGCAGCCCCCTATTCCAACCAATTAAAATACTAATTGTCTTCATGTTACCATTACATAATGTAAAAAGAAGGAGCATGCTGATTTTGGGTCGATATTGTCAAGAAAAATTTAGAACAGTGTTCTGACCAGTCCATAAGCACTAGGTAATATGTATGACACAAACAACAGATTTACTACCTCTGCTAGGTGGGTGCAGTAGAGCTATACTTCGCATATATCTCTGTGTCTGACAGCTCTATGTAATTTTAATGATCATAGTTTATAGCCAACACTGGACAAATACCACTCTCGCTTTCAGTAAAAAAAAACAGATCACCAGCTGCTAAGTAAAGATCACTTCAAAATTTAGCTAAACAAAATGGTCAAATTATAAGGAAAAACTTAAGAGTGAAATTTTATACAAAACTATAGGTACAGTTGTTACGAACCCCGTAACTGGGTCACTTACCAGCAAAGATAGAGAGGTCCATTGAAGTCTGATGGTACTATTTTAACAGTATTTATTGATAAAAATACACAAAATAATACCAATGCAAACATACAGATAATATACGTCAATACTAAATCTAAAAGCGCGGGTATAATAATAATCAATAAGAAATAGCTCTGTCGTTGTCTAGGGGATAATGTATTGTCCGATGGAAATATAAAAGTCACTGTTAGTTCGTTCAAGCTGCAGCGTTTTGGTTTGAGAGAAAGACGGGTTAAAACTTGCCCAGTCCTTTTATGATGTCAATCCTTCTGAGTCGTTGGGAGTTGGTATCCCCGTTGTTAGCTAAAAGCCGTTCTTTCGTGGTAAAGGACACCGGTTCCAGGGCAAATGGAACCGAACGCACATGGCCTCCCACCGGCTTCCGCAATTATGGGATCGCTAGCGTTTTTTCTGGTGCGTCTGAGGGGCTGTTCCCACAGACCCTCTTTTATCCTGACTCACAGGGTCTCAGATGTCAATCAGGTTGGGATGATGCAATCTCTCCCTCAACCAGCCCACTTTGCCTGAGGGCGTCCACATAGCACAGTATTGTAATACGCAATTCCGTATCCAAGAGACAACGGCCGTTTTATATCGCCGGGGGGTCAAGACATTCCAAACGTCTCTCTCTCATTTCCTGGGTCTCCTGACCCAAATCAATAGCAATCCTGCGATTCTCAAAAAGGAGGAGGCTGCAGGCGTAACACAATAGATATCTGACTGCTTCAGCTTTATTTAAAATTAAAAATACAGTTACACAACCTCCATGCAAAGTTCATTTTGTGTTCTTCCCTTGGACTTCAAATAATTCTGAAAATATAGTAATCAACTGAAAACAAAATGAAAATATCAAGTCAGTAAGTCCAACTATACAAACAAAATCCAAAACCCAGCCATGTCTGACCAAAAACCTTAACAAACAGATAGATTTTCTGGAAATTCAACCAATGGCTCTACTATTCTGCAGCCACATCTTTTAGGACTCTAAGGTGCAGGCTATCAAGTCCTGGCCGCTTTTACATTCCCAAATTAATTGTGATGTAGTTGTTGTTGCAAGTTCTTCCTTGCTATTTGAAAATCTTCATCTCTGGAACATCTTCAATATCCACCACTGTGAAGACTTGGGCAAAGTATTGCAATTTCTTGCTTCCATTGTTAATTCCCCAATTTCTACTCCAGTGGTCTCAATGTTACCTTATTACAGATCTATCAAAGATTTTGCAGTTTCTTTTGATATTGCTTTCCTGTTTTCTCCATCCTTCTTATCTCTTCACCATGAGTTCTTAAAGAATTCTCAGTATTTTGATCTATCACAAAACAGTGCATCCCAAAACCATTTAAAAATTACTTTCCCAGTGGATGACATCAAACTTTTCAACAATATATTTCAAATGCCATTTCCATATCCATTCTGTTTACCTATCCATATTGCCTGAAACCTTATGCATTCTTCTCACATGCCACGCTGGAAACTGGCTTTATATCACCGTAAAATTCAATATATTTTGCAGTTCTTATCTTCGTTCAGCTGGGGTTTCATCACTTAACCATACGGCAATCCACTAACCAAAGCCTTCCGACCCCTTTACTCCTACTATTTGTTATCTACTCTTTTGGTTCATACTAGTATATTAGCTCTCTGTGGATTCTAATTTTATTTATCTCATGTGGCACTTCCTTTAAATTCAAATACACATCAACTGATTTCCCCCTTACCTATTCTTTTCAAACCTTTAAGCCATAAGAGCAGAATTAGACAACTTGGCCCATCAAGTCTGTCCCACCATTCCATCATGGCTGATTTATTATCCCACTCAAGCACATTCTCCAGACTTTTCCCTGTAACCTTGGTTGCCCTTACTCATCAAGAACCTAACAACTTAGATTTTAAATATATCCTATGACTTAGCATCCACAGCTGTCCATGGCAATGAATTCCAGATTCAACACACTTTGGCTAAAGAAATTCCTCATCTCTTTTCTAAAAAGAAGTACCTCTATTCCGAGGCTGTGCCCTCTAGTCCAAACCTCCCCACTGTAAGAAACATCCTCTCCATCTAGATTTTTCAATATAGAATGTTTCAATGAGATCTCCCCCCATTCTTCTAAACTTCAGTAAATACAGACCCAGAGTTATCAAATACCTCTCATTAACCCTTTCGTTCCCACACTCTTATGAACTTCTTTGGAAACCTCTCTAATGTCAACATTTCTTTTTTCAGATAAGGAGCCCAAAACTGCTCACAATTCTCCAAGTGCGGTCTGACCAATTCCTTATAAAGCTTCAGAATTACCTCCTTGTTTTTATATTCTCGTCCTCTCAAAATGAATGCTAACATTGTATTTGCCTCCCTTACCACTGACTCAACCTGCAAGTTAACCTTGAGGGAATCCTGCACAAGGACCAAGTCCCTTTATACCACTGATTTTTGTATTTTCTCTCCATTTAGAAAACAGTCTGCACTATTGCCAAAGTGCATGACCATACACTTCCCTGCACTATATTCTGTCTGCCACTTCGTTGTCCATTCTCCTAATCTGTCTAAATCCTTCTGCAGTCTCCCTGCTTCCTGTTCGCAAACTTGTCCATAAAACTATCAAATCCTGTTCATTGACGCACCACGTGAAAAGAACAATTCCAACACCGAGCCCTGCGCAACAGCAAGTCATCAGCAACCAACCAGAAAAAGACCCTTATATTCCATGAGACCATAAGTTATGGGAGCAGATTTAGGCCATCTGGCCCATTGAGACTGCTCTGCCACTCAATCATGGCTGATATTTTTTTTCTCTTCCTCAACCCCAGTTCCCAGCGTAACCTTTGATGCCATGTCCAGTCAAGAACCTATCAATCTCTGCCTTAAATACACCCAACCACCTGGCCTCCATGGCTGCATGTGGCAACAGATTTCACAAATTCACCACCCTCTGGCTAAAGAAATTTCTCTGCATCTTTGTTTTGAAAGGGTGTCGCTCTATCATGAGGCTGTGGCCTTTTGTCCTAATCTTTCCCATCCTTTCCACATCTACTCTGTCTAGGCCTTTCAATATTTGAAAGGTTTCAATGAGATTTCCCCCCTCATCCTTCTGAATTCCAGCAAATACAGACCCAGAGCCATCAACCATTCCTTGTATGATAACCCTTTCATTCATCGAATCATCCTTGTGAACCTCCTCTGGACCCTCTCCAATGCCAGCACATCTTTTCTACGATGAGGGGCACAAAACTGTTCACAATATTCAAGGTGAGGCCTCACCAGTGCCTTATAAAGCCTCAGCATTACGTCCCTGGTCTTTTATTTTAGACCTCTTGAAATGAATGCTAACATGGCATTTGCCTTCCTCACCTTCGACTCGACTTAAAAGTTAAACTTGAGGGTGTTCTGCACAAGGACTCCCAGGTCCCTTTGCATCTCCGATTCCTGGATTTTCTCCCCATTTTGAAAATAGTCCGCCCGCACATTTATTTCTACTACTAAAGTGAATGACCATGCATTTTCCAACATTGTATTTCATTTGCCACTTTCTTGACCATTCTCCTAACCTGTCCAAGTCCTTTTGCATTCTACCTGTTTCCTCAACACTACCTGCACCTCCGCCAATCTTTGTGTCATCTACAAACTTGGCAACAAAGCCATATATGCCATCATTTAAACCACTTATATACAGCTTAAAAAGAAGTGGTCCCAACACTGACCCCTACAGAACACCACTAGTCACTGGCAGCCAACCAGAAAAGGATTTTTTTATTCCCACTCGCTGCTTCCTACCAAACAGCGAATGCTCTAACCATGTTAGTAACTTTCTTGCAATACCATGGGCTCTTAACTTGGTAAGTAGCCTCATGTGCGGCAGATTGTCAAAGGCCTCCTCAGAGTTCAAAAATATAACATCCACTGCAACCCCTTTTTCTATCCGACTTGTACTCACCTCAGAGGATTCCAACAGTTTTGTCATACAAAATTTTCCCTGAAGGAAAATATGCTGTACTATCTTGTCCTGTGTCACCAAGTACTCCATCACCTCATCCTTAGCAACTGACTCTAACATCTTCCCAGCCACTGAGGTCAAGCTAACTGGTCTATAATTTCCTTTCTGTTGCCTTCCACCTTTCTTAAAGAGTGGAGTGACATGGGCAATTTTCCAATCCTCTGGACCCTTGTCAGAGTCCACTGATTTTTGAAAGATCATTTCTAACGCCATCACAATCTCTAACACTACCACTTTCAGAAACCTAGGGTGCAGTTCATTTGGTCCAGGTGACTTATGTATCTTTAGGTCTTTTAGCATTTTGAGCACCTTCTCCCTTGTTAACAGCAAAGATAGAGAGGTCCGTTGAAGTCTGATGGTACTATTTTTAACAGCATTTATTGATAAAATACACAAAAATAATATCAATGCAAACATACAGATAATATACGTCGTCAATACTAAATCTAAAAACGCGGGTATAATAATAATCAATAAGAAATAGCTCTATCGTTGTCTAGGGGTTAATGTATTGTCCAATGGAAATATAAAAGTCACTTTAGTTCATTCAAGCTGCAGGCTGCAGCCTTTGGTTGGAGTCGAGAGAGAGTGTTTAAACTTGCCCATTCCTTTTATGATGTCAATCCTTTGAGAGTTGGGAGCTGAGTGCTCCTTTGTGTTAGCTGAAGCTGTTCTTCCGTGGCAAGACCCACCAATTCCGAGGCAAATGGAAAAGGACGCACGTGGGCTTTTCCACCGGCTTTCGCTATTACGCTGTTACAGGAGTTCTAGCATTTCTTCTGGTGCGTCTGAAGGGGCCGTTCCCCAGACCCTCTTTTATCCCCACTCACGGGGTCTCAGATGTCACTCAGGGTGGAATGATGCCATCCCCCAACCAGCCCACGTTGCCTGAGGGCTTCCACGAAGCACAGTACTGAATACACAATTCCGTCTCCAAGAGACAATGACCTGTTCCGTGGCTTTGTATCGCTGGGGCCAGGACATTCCAAACGTCTCTCTCTCATTTCCTGGGTCTCCTGACCTGACTTAATAGCGATCTTGCGATTCTCAAAAAGGAGGGGGGGCACAGGCGTAACCCCCCCTTTCTTCAACGCGTTTTTTACCATTGGAAAAAAAATGAAGTAATACAGAGTCTTACAGGATTTTAGAATCTAACACCATACAAGTTTTTTTTTCTACAGGGTAATACAGTTATACATTCAATTCAGTATCTAGATGTTTACCAATTACATTGTCACTTCCTTTAATATCTTAACATCTTGTACCTTACTAAAGTCTTGTAGCATCAGACTCCAATTTAATAACCACCTCTTTTTAGGTCTTATTTTTCTTTAGCCAACAAAAACTAAAGAGTTGTGATCTTAGCTTACGGGTATACTACAAAAGTTCATGCAAATACTGATCTTTATGTTGCTTTCAAACTTAACAGACAGGCTTCCATGGGGGTTATCTTTTATTATACACATGCTTTGTCGAAATCCCTTAAAACCGGCTTCTGCCATTTAAAAATGGCATCCCATTAACTCTTGCCTCTTTTCCGGTTAATTCCCACATGGGGAGCTTGTGCACCCTGCGAAATAGGCTTTCGTCTGCTCCTTCCATAGGAGTTATTTTATCAACAATGTGTTCCAAACTTAGACCATCTTCTGAATTTCCACCCAATTCCTTAATTTTACACAAGTTGCTAGTTTTCTCTTCAGGACCCTTCAGGCTATTAGTTTTCAGTTTAAACTCTTTGTTCAAACAGCATTTCAAATTCTGCCTTTTCACACTCCACTCTGGAATAACAATAGCGTGTGGTGCCCCGTTACCTTCCAACTCAACCTATAATTGATTCGCAGGCTTTGTGGTACCACGCCATTGTCTCTGTAGCCTGATTGCTGCTTTTGATATCAGTCCAGCCTTTAAATTTTCTTCATTCAATTTGGGAACTACATATTTCCCTTCTCCTTCAATAATAATATTCATCTCCCCACTTTTGATCTCCTCACTAACTTTTAACACACCTTCGAGCACAAACACCTGGGAACTCTCACTTCCCACTATTACCAAGGTTAACCCTTTCTTCACTGAACCAAGTCCATCTGACCCACAAGGACTGCATTCCTTTCTAACTAAATCAAATACCTCAGACTTCTTCTGAGCTCCTTTACTAGGTTCAGTACCACGTGCATCCCCATCTTGGACACACTCAAACGGGACATTTGCCTCTTTCAGGCTTTCAATACCTGTACCCTCTTTAAATTCTCAATTCCCCTGATCCTCCCAGCGACTCTCTGGGCAACTCCCTTCCGGAATAAACTCAACCCCGTGGGCTGAAACAAACTCATCTGCCAACCCAGCAGACTTCTTCAAGGTAATGACATCCTTTTCATCTAGGACTGCCCTCATTTCATTATCGGGAACACCTTTAGAATTTTCAACTTCTTCAAACAGTTCTGCCAAACCAGACAGATCATCCATGTCCAACTCTGGACCTTTTAACAGCTCTATCTGTTTCTCATCTTTATTTCGTGCCTCTAGAACTTTTCTCCTCGCTAAGGGCAGGTCTACCTCCTCTCCCTTACTCTCTTTCACTTTACTACTCTTCGTTTTACCACCCTCTAAACCTCTTGGTACAGGGTCGGTAAAAAAGTCTCGGCCAAATCGATAGTGGCCGGATTTAAACTGCTCTCGTTCTCAGCTGCCTTTCTTGACATGCTGCGAGTGACCGCGCATGCGGGATAGATCTTGGAATCTAGGGGCGGAACCGCAACGCTCACCGGCCGGCTCATCAGCGTCATTGATGACCAAACCTTACCACTGGCTAAATCGTTACCAAGAAGGACGTCCGCGTCAGTTCTCCGGAATTCTGATCGCAGCCCTATTTCAACTGGTCCAGATATTAGCTCACAATCCATAATGATCTTATGCAAGGGCACCATTTCCGTCCCTTTTCCTATTCCTTTCACAGCTACCATTCCCGTCTTGCGACCAAAATCCAGCACTTTACTACTAATCAATGATAGTTCAGCCCCCGTGTCTCTCCAGATCCGTACTGGAACTGGTGGGTCTCCCTCCCTCACAGACACGGTTCCATTTGACATACAAGTCTCAGACCCTTCTCGTACTCTGTCTACCCGGGGCTCTCTTGTCGATTTACTGATTACCATGGCACATCCAATAGGGACTGCTGCTTTCCCTTTTCCTGTCTCTTTCCTCGGAGCAAAGCACTTAGATGCAATATGCCCCCCCCTTTCCACAATTAAAACAGGTCAAGCCTGGGAATCTCTGGCCGTCTTGCCTCTCCCCCTCAATCTTACCTCTAGCTCCCAGCGGGGCCTCTGCCTCAGCCAGCGGGCTTTCTCTATTGTTCCCACGGTCTCTCCGGGAACTTTTATTTGAGGAAAACTTTGTCTTGTGAGTTAAGGCATATTCATTCTCGAACCTAGCAAATTCTGAGATGGACTTATTCGGCTTCTAATTCAAATACATCTGGATATCCTCCAAAACACAACCTTTAAATTCCTCAATCAGAATTAACTCCCTGAGACGCCAAAAATCCTCTTCCACTATTTCTGCAGTACACCAACGGTCCAAGAGCACACCCTTCTCATAGGCAAATTCGGTATACGTCTGAGTCCACCCTTTCTTTAAATTTCTGAACTTTTGTCGATACGCTTCAGGTACCAATTCATAACTCCGGAGAATGGCCGCTTTTACTTTGTCATAACTCTCTGCCTCTTCCTCCTCCATGGACAACGCCGTATATGCTCGTTGTGCCTTCTCTTTTAACACACTTTGTAACAGTGCCACCCACTGATCTCTGGGCCACTTCTGATTCACTGCCACCTTCTCAAAAAGCAAGAAATAACTATCAACTTCTGTCTCCTTGAATGGAGGTACTAACCTCAATTCCCGACTAACATTAAACTGCTCCTCTCGGTCTGACCCTTGATCTCTTCGCCCTTGCCTTAACTTCTCCATCTCCAAGTCATGTTTCCTTTTTTTCTCTGCCTCCCTCTCCTTCTCAGCTCTTTCCTTTTCTTTCTCGGCCCTCTCTCTCTCCTTTTCAGCTACTTCCAGCTGTTTTAACTGAATTTCATGCTCCCTTTGTTTCTCAGCCCTGTCCTGCTCCCTTTTCACCTCTAACGCCTTTAGCTGGAGCTCATGCTCCCGTTTCACCTCTAACTCCTTTAGCTGGAGCGTATGCTCCCTTTGTTTGTCGGCCCTTTCTTTCTCTCTCTCGGCTCTTTCTTTCTCCTTCTCAGCTGCTTCCAGCTGCTTTAACTTAATTGCATGTTCCAACCTTAATTTCTCCAACTCTGAGCCGTCCCACTAGCTAGTACCTTTTCAGGGATATTTTCCAATACCTCAGCTGCAAACACATTTTTCCCAATATAATACTGAGTTATTGCCCTTTGTACCTCCCGCTTTTTCATGGACAACCTCACCTCTGCAAGGTTTAGCCCTTTCACCAGATTTATCAAGTCTGATTTGGTGGCTGCCTCAAGAATCAGGTTTTCTATAAATTCATCCACGTCCATCTTTGCTGGTTTCCCATCTGGCTACCCGCGTAACCAGATCCAAGTTTGGACTTACAAGCCCGATTCACTGGCCTCCCAATTTGGTGTCAAATCCCGAGACGAGAACCCCAATTGTTACATACCCCGTAATTGGGTCACTTACCAGCAAAGATAGAGAGGTCCATTGAAGTCTGATGGTACTATTTTAAACAGCATTTATTGATAAAATACACAAAAATAATATCAATGCAAACATACAGATAATATACGTCGTCAATACTAAATCTAAAAGCGCGGGTATAATAATAATCAATAAGAAATAGCTCTATTCTTGTCTAGGGGTTAATGTATTGTCCGATGGAAATATAAAAGTCACTTTAGTTCATTCAAGCTGCAGGCTGCAGCCTTTGGTTGGAGTCAAGAGAGAGTGTTTAAACCTGCCCATTCCTTTTATGATGTCAATCCTTTGAGAGTTGGTGGGAGCTGAGTGCTCTTTGTGTTAGCTAAAGCCGTTCTTCCGTGGCAAGTCCCACCAATTCCGAGGCAAATGGAAAAGGACGCACGTGGGCTTTTCCACCGGCTTTCGCTATTACGCTGTTACAGGAGTTCTAGCATTTCTTCTGGTGCGTCTGAAGGGGCCGTTCCCCAGACCCTCTTTTATCCTCACTCACGGGGTCTCAGATGTCACTCAGGGTGGAATGATGCCATCCCCCAACCAGCCCACGTTGCCTGAGGGCTTCCATGAAGTACAGTCCTCAATACACAATTCCGTCTCCAAGAGACAATGACCTGTTCCGTGGCTTTGTATCGCTGGGGCCAGGACATTCCAAACGTCTCTCTCTCATTTCCTGGGTCTCCTGACCTGACTTAATAGCGATCTCGCGATTCTCAAAAAGGAGGGGGGGGGCACAGGCGTATCATAGTAACTGCGCCCATTTTTCTCTTCCTTCACACACTACAACATCAGGCATACTGCTAGTGTCTTCCACAGTGAAGATCGATGCAAAATACTCATTTAGTTCAGCTGCCATCTCCTTGGCCCCCCATTATTATTTCTACTGCCTCATTTTCTAGTGCTCTTCTATCCACTCTCATTTCTATTTTTAACATATTTGAAAAAACTTTTACTATCCACTTTGATATTATTTGCTAGCTTGCTCTTTCATATTTCATCTTTTTAACATATTTGAAAAAACTTTTACTATCCACTTTGATATTATTTGCTAGCTTGCTCTTTCATATTTCATCTTTTTAACATATTTGAAAAAACTTTTACTATCCACTTTGATATTATTTGCTAGCTTGCTCTTTCATATTTCATCTTTTCCCTTCTAAGGATTCTTTTAGTTGTTCTCTGTAGGCTTTTAAAAGCTTCCCAAAAATCTATCTTCCCACTAATTTTTGCTTTATTGATGCCCTCTCTTTTGCTTTTACATTTGCTTTGACTCCTTTGTCAGCCACGGTTGTACTATTTTGCCATTTGAGTATTTCTTTGTTTATGGAATACATCTGTCCTGCATCTTCCTCATTTTTCCCCAGAAACTCACACCATTGCTGCTCTGCTGACATCCCTTCCAGTAGCTCCTTCCAATTTACTTTGGCCTACTCGTCTCTCATACCACTGTAACTTCCTTTATTCCACTGAAATACTGATACATCAGACTTTACTTTCTCCCTATCAAATTTCAAGTTGAACTCAATCATATTGTGATCACTGGTTCCTAATGGTTCTTTTACCTTAAGATCCCTAATCGCCTTTGGTTCATTACATAACACCCAATCCAGTATAGCTGATCCCCTAGCAGGCTCAACAATGAACTGCTCTAAAAAGCCATCTCCTAGGCATTCCAAAAACTCACTCTCTTGAGATCCATTACCAACCTGATCTTCCCAATCGACCTGCATGTTAAAATTTCCCATGATGACCATAACATTGCCCTTTTGACTTGCCTTTTCTATTTCCTTTTGTAATCCGTGGTTCACCTCCCAGCCACTGTTGGGAGGCCTGTATATAACTGCCATCAGGGTCCTTTTACCCTTGTAGTTTCTTAACTCCACACACATCTTCCAATTAATTCAACATCTTCCAATCACATCTTTCGACTGATTTGATGCCATTCTTTACCAGTATAGCCACACCACCCCCTCTGCCTTTCCTTCCTATTCCTCTGACATAACATATAACCTTGGACATTCAGCTCCCAACCACAACCATCCTTCAGCCACGATCCAGTGATGGCCACAACATCATATCTGGCAATCAGTTATAGTGCAACTCTTGGTCTCTTGTCAGTCAACCAATCTTCTGACCATACTAGTATCTTTTCTATAATATCATGGAGTAGCAGTTGGTCAAATGCCTTCTGAAAACCCAAATAAACAGCATCCACTGACTCTTCGTTGTCTGTTCTGCCTATTATTTCCTCAAAGAATTCCAACAGATTTGTTAGGCAAGAGTTCCCCTTAAGGAAATCATGCTGACTTTGGCCAACTTTATCATGCACCGTTGAGTACTATGAAATTGTGTCCTTAATATCAGATTCCAACATTTTCCCAAACACTTCATCAGGCTAACAGGTCTTTAATTTCCTTTCTTCTGCCTCCCTCCCATCTTGAAGAGTGAAGGGACATTTGTAATTTATCAGTTCTCCAGAACCATTCCAGAATCCAGTGTTTCTCGAAAGATCACAACCAATGCCTCCATAATCTCTTCAGTTATCTCTTTCAGAATGCATGGTGTATTCCCTCTGGTCCCAGTGACTAGAACTGTAAACAATATCTAAAGGTAGAACAAATATTAAGAAACTCTACTTTTAAGAACAGTACTCAATAAATGATTTTCGGAGACAGAGCAAAGACCAATTCCAAAATTTCCTTGAAATCTAGAGCAAAAGTGCAATCTCTGTTTAAATAATAAGGTAATAACAAGGTACTCCCAATAGTGTTCAGCACAAGAATCAAAGAAATAAACTTTGCAAAGAAAATTACTATATAAAATTGAATGCTTACTGCAAACTACATAGTCTAAGGGTTCTATCAGTATCTTCCTGCCAGAATGACCTGAGCTTTGACAAAAACCACTTTATAGGCATTCACTGAGATAAAGCAACTTTAATACATATTACAAATATTTTTGATATTCATAAAATGCAAGTAGTTAACATCACACTGTTATTTACTAAGTAACAGTTCTTTATTGTAATTTATACAAGCTGAAACAAAGTGCTAAGTTCTACCTACAGATGCATTACGAATAGTTGCATTTATAAAAACACGAAGTACAAAACCAATATAGCAATGCTAAACATTAGTTCTGGGAAGGAATTAAATCTTAAGATTTGATCAGTTTAACAGCATGAACCCATTTAAATTCAGTAAAGTTACTAATGAACCTTATTTTAGAAGATATGCAAACTTACAATAAATAAAAGCTTACCATTGCTGCCATTTTATTGTCCAGCATTTCCCAACTGACCAACAATTCTCAGAGCACTTGCCAGCAGACTACTTTTTAAAATTAAACATACTTGTTATATTATAAAAAGAACACAGTGTACCTACTACTTGAATGATCTACTTCAAACTTACTTGGGATGGTTATTTAATATCTTATGGTTTTCTTAACAGGTGGTGAGTAAATACATGCAATCAGTTATGTTCAGTACTGCAGTTTTTACTGTACAAGAAAAAAGACGAGCATAGCATCATGAAATTGTGTTGCCCCAAGGATGAAATGCCCTTTGTTCAAATGCCCTTTTCATTGTCCAAAGGGCTTCCCCACCATGTGTAACAGCAGGAGGAGCCTATCCTGTGATTCTTCCTTACAGAGATTTAGTACTGTCTGCACTGGGTTTTAGTGTATCCCTGGCACACATTAGACTATGCCAGTCCACAGCATTCCTCTACAGTATTCCCTTACAGATATCTCACACCGCTAGAAGACAAACAAGTTTTGGACAGACCAAAGGGCATCTTTCATTAGGTTGATGACTTCTCAGCAGCACTTGATATCTGTCTTGGTGTGTGTCCTTGAGAACAGCTGACAGATCAGAGAGTCCTCTGTTACAAAGATGCTGGAGATGAACCCAGATATAAACTCTTCCACCTATCTCCAATCTCTCTTTGTAAAACTACCCAAGAACAGTGTGCTGTGAGGATGATATGATGTTTGGACAGGAACAATCTCACTGTGATGTCTCCTTTCATTCCCAGCCAAGTAAGGTCTTGGTGTTCATTGGTGAAATGTGGCATTAAGGTATTCTGCCAAATGGTATGGACAGTCTGCTCAGGAGCCATCCACCATATCCACAGTGATCCCATACTGCTGTATCTGCAGGACATTTCACACTAACCACTGTCTGATCAGCTTGTGGTTACAGGTGTTTACTTCGAAATATTCTTCCACAAAGGACAGGTAGTGTGGTAACCTCCAGCTGACAGGGACAATGTGCACAACACCAGGGACTAAGAGACCCTTACCAAGTAGTGACACATGATGCCCATGTACTTTGGGTCCACACACCACACACACAAAGGCAGTCATCAGGGCAAGGGTAACACTGGGTACACTTTTGCCCCCATTGTCTGAAAATGTGCAACATGACCCGTTGGACTCAGACTGGAGGATTTCCTGAATGATTATGGAGCAGAGGAGTCAGGAATAGGCCACATTTACAACATATCTAAGAGTATATTACACCTGGTAACCAATTTGTTCACAGTTACTGACAGAGATTGCATTTTTCCACAGATCCAGTTTTTGTTTTTAAATCGAAGCAAGAGGCTGAGAGTGAAGGACTAAAGGCATCTCAGAGAGAAGTTTTTTTACTGCTCGGGGAAAAGAGGCTAGACTGCGCAGGTGCGTGATGTAGCACACCAAAGGTTTAAAAAAAGACAGCCATATACAGCGGCCATCGTCAGAGTGGACTCAGTCAGAGTGGGACGTCTTTGGCTCAACAGGCTTCGGCGTGAACAGGCAGAGGCAAGGGTAGGTTCTGGTAAGTTTTGTTTTGCTTAGAGTAGAGAGAATGCCAGGCAGGATGTTGGAATGCTCCTCTTGCAGGATGTGGGAAGTCAGGGAGACATCCAGTGTCCCTGACGACACCTGCAAGAAATGCATCCAGCTGCAGCTCCTAACAAACTGTGTTAGGGAACTGGAGCAGGAGCTGGATGACCTCCAGATCATTTGGGAGAATGAGGAGTTTATAGATAGTAGTTTCAGGGAGGTAGTTACGCCAAAGGAGCAGTGCACAGGTAATTGGGTTACCGTCAGGCGAGGGAAGGGGAAAGATTTGCAGTATGTCTGCCTGTGAGGTCTTTATAGAGCCATCCTCTTCCTTATGGCTGTCGATCACAGAGCTCACCCTGCAAACCCTTTCAAAGAAGCATGAGCACATTTCATAGTGCTCTATGAAGCAGATTCTGAATCGAAAGGAGACCTTGGGAGGATTCAGAGGCAAAGAGCACAGTTTTCCAGCTCATCACCTCTCAAGAGTTCCCCCTTCATATGCTCCCAACTCCATCTCTTTGATTGTAGAAGGAGATTTGCTGCAGTTGGTACAATTTTCTTTAACTCTACCTTGCTTTCTTAACATTTTTGAGGATGAAAAACCTCTTGATGTTTCCCTTGGTTGCTTCCCACCAGTGAATCAAATAAGAGCTTTGTGGTTCTCCAACCTACATAATCCCACCCTAGGTTGTCCATGTTCTCTTGGGTCAGCAGCTTTACATTCAAGATCTGTGTATCCAGCCTGCCTTTATGTGCTCCTATAGGTGACCAGAGAGTCCCAAAGAGGCAAACACCAGCATGACATTAGTAAATCTGACTGTGACTGCCATTGATATGAAGAACAAATCTGTTCAGAGCCATACAAGCTACCTGTCCTGATCCAAATGTGGTTGTGCTTTGCCTGAGATGCTAAAGGTATTGCACTACTTTTCACCTGTAACCATTTTGATCAGGAGAATGGAGCTATTGGTTAGTCTCCTGGTGGCACTGACAATACAGCCAGACAAATGATCAGCTGAAATCACCAGCCAGAATGACTTGCAGGGACTTTGCCAGTAGCAGTGGGAGCTGCTTAAAGACAGCTATCCACACCCTCTGCACACGTGGGGTGTACACATTGATAAGCCTGAGCAGACAGTTATACATCCTTACATCTGCCTTCCACCCACCACCTCTTTGATTTTAGTGACCGAGAAATTGCCTCCCTGCAGCAGAATACCCAAGCCTGATGTGCAGCTATCATTCCCGCATAACCACGTAGACGATCCCTGGGGCCACCATTGCCACCACCTCTGATAATTGCAGAGATGTTCTGTAGAACAGCCATATCGGCCTTGACCACAGTATTCAGAGGTGCCAGTTTTATCTCCATAGCTATTGGAGTTCAGGGTATGAAAATCCAGTCCATCAAATGCAAATCAGCCTGAGCACTCATAAGTTCCACCTTGGCAAACTGCCTCACTGTATTTGGACTTATGTACAGAAAGGTTTTCCCCAGAGGATGGTGATGCTGGTGATGTTACTGGAGATAAGCCTGTGATCCTGTTTCAACCACTGGCTCGAATTGTTCTGCTGCCTCCATGTCTCGGAGCTATGTCAGACACAGTGCTGCTCCTGGTCTCCCAGGACTGGGGAGTGATATCTGTGCTGCTCCCGGTTTCTTGGACTGGTGCTCGATGGAATCCATGTTGCTCCCTATGTCCCAGAACCGGGGGACAGAAGGCTAAATTTTACCCTTGCCTGTATTTGTCTATAGGCACCCTTCCTCTTTGTTCCTTCCACTTTTTTTGCTTTCCTCTGCCTGCATCATCTGTTTTCCGTATTTTCTTCATCCTGTAGAGAGGACAGGCTGTTGGTGTTTGTCTTTTGAATTGTCTTTTATTTCCCATTACCTTTAAGGCGATTTTAAAATCAAGACTGTTTAGTATCTGGATCGGATTTCAGATTAATATTTAGTTATCACTGTTGTATCAAACCAGGATGCTTAAAGCCTGCATGATAAAGTGGCCTGGAAGCAGAGACCCTCGATTTTGGCATAAGAAGACTGTAGAAAGCAAATGTGGGCAATGGGCCCATGCTAGCAAAATTCAGCCTGTGTTTTCCTCTTGGCTATTTGTGGAAGAATTCCACTGAGTATCATTTCTATTACAAATCTCCAATTTGCCAACACATCATCCAATGTTCAGAGCTCCATGTTAAGCACACAGAATCTTTTTTCAGAACTCATGTTACATTAGAATATTCATATAACTTCAAGAGATAGCCTTCAAGGAAGAGTTGAATAAGTACAATATCTTCCCATTTGAAATGGAATTAAGAAATCTATTCAGTGTAAGTGCAATTATAAGTAAACTATTGTTACAAATGTGCCGCAACTCTGAGGGGCCGAAGGGTACAAACTCGCTCCCTCTTTTTTGAGAATCGCAAGATCGCTATTAATTTGGGTCTGGGACCCAGGAAATGAGAGAGAATCCACAAGGTTTGGAATGTGTCCTGGCCTCAGCGAAACAAAACTACTGATAACGGCTATTGTCTCTTGGAGACAGAATTGTGTATTGAGTACTGTACTATTCATTGAAGCCCCTCAGGGGACGACCAGAGTGGGCTGGTTGAGGGATTGCATCACCCCAACCTGATTGACATCTGAGACTCTCTCTCTCTCTCTCTCTCTCTCTCTCTCTCCCTCTCTCCAACCATTGCAAACCCAGCAGTCCCCGCAGCCTGCATGAACTGAGTTAACTTTATATTTCCAACCGACAATACATTATCCCCTAGACAACGATGCAGCTATTTCTTATTCATTATTCTTATACCCGCACTTTTAGATTTGGTATTGACGATGTATATTATCTGTATATTTGCATTGATACTATTTTTGTGTATTTTTACTAATGAATACTGTTAAAAATAGTACCATCAGACTTCAAAGGACCTCTCTATCTTTGCTGGTGAGAGATCCAGTTACGGGGTTCGTAACACTATCAAGCAAAATAAATAATGAAATTAATTCTTCAAAACTAGTACTAGGCAGAACTTGGGTCACCAATTAGTATCTTATAAAGTTTGCTTGAAAAGATAAAAATTCGACACCACGTCCATATAATTCCATTATCCATTTGGATTAAAACAGTATTTTGTCAACACTATTTTGCCAGCACAACAAGTACATTACTAGTATGTTAGATAATTGTATAAAAGACAATTTATGTGATGCCTTTAACAGCTTGCTCCAAAGTGCTCCACAGCTAATGAACTGTGTTTGAAGTTTAGTTAACGCTGTAATGTAAGAATAACAATAACTACGTACATTAAGTTCCCACAAAAGTCATGTGAAATGGATTACTGATAATCGGTTTTGGCATTGTTGAATCAAGGATTAAAACTGGCAAGAATATCAAAGATAATCCAGCTACTCTTCATAACACTGCCAAAAGCTTAGTGTTTTATCCAAAATGCAGCATCCTGATGGTGCAGCTCATCAGCTGCACCAATTTGGGTTTCTGAGCTCTGACTCTGGACTGCAACCAAAACATAACACTGACTCAGATTCAGGAGTGAGGTCAACTACACCACCTTGTTACAAAGAACATAAACATCAACTCTGCAGTTGTACAAACGTAATTAACAGCTCTGGGACAACAGGAGCAACAAAGAAGCCATCGAGTTCCAGCATAGATTGAGACCAGAAACAGCACAGATGTCATTCCCCAGCTCTGGTAAACCAGGAGCAGCACAGTGAACAACACAGCTCCAAGAGATGGAGAGTGCAGAACAATCTGAGCCAGAGGTTGAAACAGGAACAGACGTACCTCTCCCCAGTGTCATCACTATAACAGTAATCAAGTGTTTTGAGAGGTTGGTGGTGAAACACATAAACTGCTGCCTGAAATGAGACTTGGATCCGCTCCAGTTTGCCTACCAACACAACAGGTGCACAGCAGATGCCGTCTCATTGACTCTTCACTCAAACATGGAACATCAGGACAGGAAATGGGCATACATCAGGGTGTTCTTTATTAACTGCAGCTCGGCATTCAATACCCACAAAACTAATCAATAAGCTTCAAGCATCAGCCTCAATAACTCCTCATGCAATTGGATCCTCAATTTCCTCACTTGCAGACCCCAGTCAGTTTGGATTGGCAACAATGTCTCCTCCACAATCTCCATCAGCACAGGTGCACCACAAGGTTGTGTGATTACCCCCCCCCCCCCACACTCTACTCGCTTTACACTTATGACTGTGTGGCTAACCACAACTCCAAAGCCCTATTCAAGTTTGCAGATGCCACCATTGTTGCAGGCCGAATCAAAAGGGGTGACAAATCAGTATGTAAGAGAGAGATTGAAAATCTGGCTGGATGAACTCAGCAGATTGGGCAGCATCCGTTGAAATGAGTAGTCAACATTTCAGGCCGAGACCCAGCGTATTTTGTGTTGAAAATCTGGCTGAGTGGCGCCACAACAACAACCTCTGACTCAATGTCATTCAGACCAAAGAGCTGATCATCGACTTCAGGAGGAAGAAACCAGATGTCCATGAGCCAGTCCTCATTGGCGGATCAGAGGTGGAGAGGGTCAGCAGCTTTAACTTCCTTGGTGTTATCATTGTGGAGGACCTGTCCTGGGCCTAGCACACAAGTGCATTTGCAAAGAAAGCACAGCAGTGTCTCTACTTCCTTTAGGAGTTTGCGAAGATTGACAAACTTCTATAAACGTCTGGTGGAGAGTATATTGACTGGTTGCATCTCAGCCTGGTTTGGAAACATCAATGCCCTTGAACATTTAGTGGATATGGCCCTGTTCATCAAGGGTAAAACCCTCCCCACGATTGAGCACATCTACACAAGAGCGTTGTCATAGGAAACCAGCATAAGAATGAAATTAGGAGAGCCAGAAGGGGCCATAAGGCGGCCTTGGCAAGCAGTATTAAAGAAAACCCCAAGGCATTCTACAAGTATGTGAAGAGCAAATGGACAAGATGTAAGAGCAGAGGATCAATAAAGTGTGACAGTGGAAAAGTGTGTATGGAACCAGAGGAGATAGCTCAGGTACTTAATGAACACTTTGCTTCAGTATTCACTACAGAAAAGGATCTTGGAGATGATTTGCAGCCAATTGAAAAGCTTGAGCATGTAGATATTAAGAAAGAGGATGTGTTGGAGCTTTTGGAAAGCGTCAAGTTGGATAAGCCTCCAGGACCGGACGAGATGTACCCCAGGCTACTGTGGGAGGCAAGGGAGGAGATTGCTGAGCCTCTGGCATTGACCTTTGCATTATCAGTAGGGATGGGGGAGGTTCCGGAGGATTAGAGGGCTGCAGAGATTGTTCCCTTATCCAAGAAAGAGAGTAGAGATAGCCGAGGGAATTATAGACCAGTGGTTGTTAAATGGATAAAGAAGATCCTGAGAGGCAGGACTTATGAACGTTTGGAGAGGTATAATATGATTAGGAATAGTCAGCATAGCTGGTCGTGCCTTATGAGCCTGATTGAATTTTTTGAGGATGGTGACTAAACACATTGATGAAGGTAGACCAGTAGATGTAGTGTATATGGATTTCAGCAAGGCATTTAATAAGGTAACCCATGCAAAGCTTATTGAGAAAGTAAGGAGGCATGGGATCCAAGGGGTCCTTGCTTTATGGATCCAGAACTGGCTTGCCCACAGAAGGCAAAGAGTGGTTGTAGGCGGGTTATATTCTGCATGGACATTGGTGACCAGTGGTGTGCCTCAGGGATCTGTTCTGGGACCCTTTCTCTTTGTGATTTTTATAAATGACCTGGAAGAGGAAATGGAGGGATGAGTTAGTAAATTTGCTGATGACACTAAGGTTGGGGTGTTGTGGATCGTGTGGAGGGCTGTCAGAGATTACAGCTGGACATCGATAGGATGCAAAACTGGGGTGAGAAGTGGCAGATGGAGTTCAACCCAGATAAGTGTGAGGTGGTTCATTTTGGTAAGTCAAATATGATGGCAGAATATAGTATTAATGGTAAGACTCTTGGCAGTGTGGAGGATCAGATACATCTTGGGGTCCAAGTCCATAGGATACTCAAAGCTGATACACAGGTTGATTCTGTAGTTAAGAAGGCATGCGGGTGCATTGGCCTTCATCAATCGTGGGATTGAGCTTAGGAGCCGAGAGGTAATGTTACAGATATACAGGACCCTGTTCAGACCGCACTTGGAGTACTGTGCTCAGTCTGGTCACCTCACTACAGGAAGGATGTGGAAACTATAGAAACTGTGCAGAGGAGATTTACTAAGATGTTGCCTGGATTGGGGAGCACGCCTTACGATAATAGGTTGAGTGAACTTGGCCTTTTTACCTTGGAGTGACGGAAGACGAAACATGACCTGATAGAAGTGTTTCAGATGATGAGAGGCATTGATCTAATGGATAGTCAGAGGCTTTTTCCCAGGGCTGAAATGACTATCATGAGAGGGCACAGTTTTAAAGTGTATGGAAGTAGGTACAGAAGAGATGTAAGGGGTAAGTTTTTTTTACTCATAGAGTGCTGAGTGCGTGGAATGGGCTGCCAGCAACGGTGTTGGAGGCAGATACGATAGAGTCTTTTAAGAGAATCCTGGATAGGTATGTGGAGCTTCGAGAAATAGAGCGCTAGGGGGTAACCCTAGGTAATTTCTAAACTAAGTACATGTTCGGCACAATATTGTGGGCTGAAGTTTTTCTATGTTTCTATCATTAGGGACCCCCACCACTCAGGTCATGCTCTCTTCTCACTGCTGCCATCATAAAGGTGGTACAGGAGCCTCAGGACTCACAGCACCAGGTTCAGGAACAGTTATTACCCCTCAGCCATCAAATTCTTGAACCAGAAGGGATAGCTTCCCTTGCCATCACTGAAATGTACCAACAACCTATAGACTCACTGTCAAGGACTCTTCATCTCATGTTCTTGATATTTATTACTAAATTATTATTATTATTTCTTTGTATTTGAACAGCTTGTTTTCTTTTGCACAGTGGTTGAATGCTCAGATTGGTGCAACCTTTCATTGATTCTATTATGGTTATTACTCTACAATGGATTTATTGAGTATGTTGCAAGAAAATGAATCCCAGTGTTGTATATGGTGATACAGGTACTTTGATAATAAATTTACTTTGAACTTTGAAGCAAAATCTCCTAGGGTTGAGAAAGTTTAACAAATAAATCAAGAAATTTTATCACTGATTGTCATATCCCTTTAAGCCTCCAAAAGTTATTTCATAACACAAAACTACATTTTAATGCTGTTTAGCAATGACATCAAGACAGTGTTATTAATTGTAATTAATCAAATCACTTTAAATTTCAGTTTTACAATAAGACAGGAGCAGAAACAATTATGCAAGTGATCTGCACTTTAGCAATGACATTTAATGACATGCTATTTGTCCTCAAAAGTAAAGAAATCTGGTTACTTTGCTTCTATATAAACTTCACAAAGGAATGCCCAAATATATCTCACTCTTGATAACCATTTACATAGAACAGTACAGCACAGGAACAGGCCATTCAGCCCACAATGTTGTGCCGAACCAGCTAAAAAGCAGTTCAAACACCCCCAAGCACTAATCCCTCCGACCAATGTTCCCTCTAATTTGTAATGACCAGTGTACACAAAAATCTTAAACTGTGCAAATTTTTGCTCTGTGACAGCAACATGTGCACAGGGAATTTTTAAATGGAAGTAAACCTGAAGCTATCTAAGGATAATAAACTACAAGTCCAGAAGGTGCACATCCCTGATTTCATGAGCTTTTGGTGTAGCAGTTTCTACTGCTTCATTCAGCCATTCCACTTTAAATAAACTAGCAGTTCTTTTGCACTTCACGCCATTTGCTTCTTTGGAATTTAACATAGTGAGTCAATAATTTCTTCAATAAAAACAGTATAAATAAGCCAGTTCTAAAATCTGCAGACAAATTATTAGGTTATATGTATTAGGAATTTACTATGGGTCAGGCTGTGGCATGCAATAAAAATTATCACAAACTCCACATTGTCAACACCATCTGCATCAGAGACCGGGAAAGGAAATGTGATTGTGTACGACTGTGAAATATACTTAACATGCCAACAAGGTAAAGGGGGAACAACCTTTTGTGTGCTGTTTAAATTCCTTTGTGTGCTAGTAGCAAAAATTGTGTGCACGCACATACATTAGAGGGAAAATTACCTCCCACCTGCAAATTGTCCATATCCCTCCATCTTCCTCACATTCATATGCCTATCTAAACATCTCTTAAAAGCTTCTAATGTATTTGCCTCTACCAACATACTGGGCAGCACATTCCAGGATTCCACCACTCTGAGTAAAAAAGTTAACCCCCCACATCCCCTTTGAACCTAACCCCTCTCAACTTCAATGCATGCCCTCTGGTATTAGACATTTCAATGCTGGAAAAGTCATTCGCTGTCTACTCTATGTTTCTTATAATCTTATAAACCTTTATCAGATCTCCCCTCAGCGTCCGTAGCTCCAGAAAACAACCCAAGTTTATTCATCCTCTCATGATGGCACATGCCCTCTAAACTAGGCAGCGTCCTGGTAAACCTCTTCTGCACCCTCTCCAAAGCTTCAACATCCTTCCTACAATGGGGCAAGCAGAACTGTACACAATATATGGGGTAACATAACCTCTTGACTTTTGAACTCAATGCCTCAACTAATAAAAGCAAGCATTTCATTCGCCTTCTTAACCACCCTATCAACCTGTGTAGCCACTTTTAAGCAACTATGAACTTGAACCCCAAGATCTCGCTGCTCAATGACACTTAGCAGGGTCTCTTCAACCACTACCCACCATCTTCAATCCAAGCAGCCAATTTGCCCCGGATCCCCTGCACCTTAATCTTTTAGAGGGACTAATCAACTTATATTTACAATTAGAATCAGAGAACTTCCAGCACTGCATGTTATTAAACATCTGAGGCCAGCAGTGGTACTCACGTTGCTGGTTTTTTTCCAGACCTATGCACGGAGTTTGCACTTCTCCCTGTGATTGTCTCTAGGTACCAGTTCCCTCCCACATCCCAAGACTTGTGGGTTGGCCATAGTAAATTTCCCAAAGTGTGGTAGAATCTAGAGATGATGATAATTTAGGATTGCACCAAATTGGTATTTGATAACTGATGTGGACTCAGTGAGCAAATAGGCCTATTTCCAAGATTTATGGTTCTTTATGAAATATTTTAACTAGGTTTTTAAAGGCCTTCCCAAATCAACATACAAATTCAATAATTTCAAATAATCAGCTTTGCAGCATTTTATTTACAATTTCCAACATTCATGCTATCCCCCTTGAATAGATTTTGATCATTTGATTCCCACATTTTATAAGCTTTTCCTCATCCCTCCAAGTCATTTCCTCTCTGGCTTTAATGCTAACACAGACCTTTCCTACTCCTCTCCTTCTCATCAGTCTTGCATTGCAATTTGAAACTAGCAGTTTCAATTAAAGAGAACTTCAAAATTACAGTATACATCGCTGTCCTCACAATTTCAAGAAAATTTACCTCAATACTCAACTGCAAAGAAATTGTGACATAATGCTAGACATGCGATTGAGGACAGAAGTGTGTTGTATTCACAAACAAAATTAATTCTTACAGGTTTAAAAGCCACCCAATACACACAATAAAGACTTCCATTTAATCTAAACAATCTAGCTGCTGGATCATCAGTTTACATTTACTTCAAACAGAGACAATTGAAAGTTAATTCTCTCATCCTGACTCTCTGAGTTATGGCGGCTCCTATTCATTTTGAATACGTGAGATGTCATCTGTTCACCACACCTCAAAGGGAAAGGAAAAGTAATCAATTTAGTTGACAGATCTACCAGGAAGTCAGAAATAAGCAATGAGTCAGAGATACAACCATCCAGCTTAGTGGGAACAGAGAAAGAAAATGAAATAAAAAGCACTTAAGCAATCATCCAGCCAGTTAAAATAGGGAAGGAAGTATGCCTAATGGGAGGAAACACAGTCAGCTGAAGCCCAGAACGAGTCAACATCAGGAACCTGCCCAGGAAAGTTAAATGGAAAAGTGTGGAATATTGTTACTTTACTTGTTCCCAAGAAGGGCTCTGTAGTTAGCTAAACGAAGATGAGAATGATTGTTCAGCCCGAAACATCGTCACTACCTCTTCCCATAGATGCTGTTTGGCCTGATGAGTTCTGCCAGCATTTTGTGTTTTTATGAGAATGATTTTTTATTGTTATTCTGCCTGCCTTAAATAAAGGAGATTAACAATCCATTTTTATCCAAATCATACTGGTCAGTTATGGGAAAAGACGTATAATAGTCACGATCCTAATTTTACTCACAAAGTTTCCACTTCTGGGATAATGCTCTTAATGTACATTGGACAATGGATGCACAAATCTGCTTAGTAAATATAAGGGCTGCTGCTTTCTAATACCTTTGTACCAAAAAGTAAAGCAGAACAAAATAAATATCCTTCTGACTGGATTTTTACCCCATTATAAGTATTTTATACTTGCCTAATCTATTTCTGTGGTTGACATAACAAAACTTCCAAACAAAAATTAATCTATGAAATATAATCTAACAATAATAATGTAATTTACAATAAAATTAAATAAATTTCCAATGTATTTAAAAGGTTTTACTTCTTAGCTTGTTACCTGCCTCGCCAGTTAAGAGACCATGAAACTCCACCAGTACAGTTGAAGATCTCAACTTTTGGGATTCTTGTTATTGAATTACCTCCTGAAGTATTCTGTGATCCATCCATACTTGTATCAGAGGAGCTGAACAGGTTCTAATACGAAAAATATATATTTTATTGCCTTACTTTGCATTTGGTCGATATTGTCTTTCTCCAAACGAGTAGATTCCAAGTCAAGTGCAGCAACTTCATCTGCAAGGCAGACTCCATCTGAACAATGAGTTACACCCAAGCCTGCATCCATTTTACCTTTGCTTCTTCTTCGATTTCTCTTTTTCTTATTATTTTGCATTACCATTTCATTAATCAATTGTCCATCATTTTCTGTTCTCTCTGTATCAACACTTTGAGCACAATTGTCCAAAGATGGTTTAAGGATTGGTAATGCAATCTGAGAACAGTGACTATGATCATTTGCAGTCACTGATTTAGCAAGCGCTTTCTGATTGCCCTTCAGTGTTTTTGGATGGATTGATTTAGGCTTTATTTCTTTGGACATCACTTCACTTCCCAATTCAGTATTTTCAGACTGGCTGGTGGTGGTTTCTTTTGGTTTGTTTTGCTTTTGAATTGTCAATCCATGCTCCTGTTTATTCTGAGATACAGGCATTACATTCTCGGTAGCATCTCCAATATTTTCCAAATTAACAGATGTGTTTGGAAATAAGGCATCACAGCCAATGTCATCAGCTGATGCAGAGTGACTGCATTTTCTATTTTCCAGACTTTGTTGATGATTATTAATATCTTTTTGTTGCTCCTCTTTTACTACTGAAGGATTCAAATAGGCTTCAGGAATAATTGCACTTTCATCATTTTTATCAATGTAATTAACCAGTTGAGAAAATCTGTTTAGATATGCTCTAAACCTACCACTATGGTGCTGGTTTACCAGCCTAGAATAAGCATTTTTTGGCGGAGAACAAAATTTTGCATCATAAGAAGGTGATTCCTTTGTGTGTCCTAAATGATCCATTTGGTGACGTTGGTTATCATAAAAGACATCGAATGAAGCTGCAAAGAAAAGAATATAAATATCAAGATTAGATGTTAATTATAGCATTATCCAGAAAGCCTA